>NC_082343.1:35074347-35707702 GCF_027477595.1 Haemorhous mexicanus
TGCATTAATTCCATCACAACTTATTCAGAAATCAAAAACCAGGTGAAAAGTCAATCACTCTACCAATTTTTCTCTTTTTATATATTACAAGCTCAAGTATTACACTACAATTTTTGTCCAGCACTAACTTCAAGTGGTTCTGTTTAAAGCCAACACAAGAATCAGCCAGGAAAGCAGACTGAGTAAGCTAAAGGATTGTGGGAGAGCTGGAATTTAATTATGTATTTTGCATCAGTAATGACTGGTAAAAATAAGTTACCAACCTGGCTAGTTACAGTCTAAAAAGCTGAAAAACTACAGTTCTGATATGGAAATATGTCCATCGGGGATCCAAGACAGCCCTTGCTATTATCTTGTCATGGCTGATTCTTATTTGTAGCATTAAAAAAGGATGGGGGGGGGGAGAATGGGAAATGGTTTTTTTTCTGTTGCCAGAAAAAAAAACCCAAATCTTCAGAGCTATTTGTTGATACCAAATCATTTGTTGATACTAAATCATTTGTTGATACTAAATCCTGAAGATTGCAAATGCCTATGTTAGTACCATACAAAGTGAACTTCAGTGGACTTCCCTTGTGAAGAAATATTACCATAAGGACCATTATATAAGCAATCAACACAGTACACAGGAAATATTTAACATGTCATCACATTATTACATAATCCTTGGAGAGTCAAAATTAGCAAGACTCTAACTGTTACTAAGGCTGTAACTCTGCCTTGTTTAGTGGAGGGAGAATCTGGCCTTCCAAATCTTTATTTTTCTTTACAAGGGATTAATTGTATTGGCAAAAAAAAAAAAAAAAGATGCATGTTAAATACCATGCTATTAAAAGCAAAACAGAGCAAGATGTTGTAAAACATAGTTAGGGAAGCAATATTTTTATTTCGTCATCATAAAATAACATTGTTTAAAGATCACACAAATTTGATAGATCATCTTTTTTTTTCTCCAACATTAGGCCAGCACTAGATTGAGAAAGGTGTTCACCCATTTCTCTGTAAATTTATACTTTTAAGTAAAATAATTTGATTCTCTAAATATGCACTTTAATTAATTATGTCACACAGTAAGTATCTTGCTCCTTTGGTCAGATAGTAAATGAAAACTTCAAATACTTGTATCTTCAATTTTTAAAAACCCAATATACATCCTTAACCAAGGAGTATTTACGGTACACACAAGCCATAGATACAAAATACACAGTATATACATGTTTTGAAAACAAATTGGAATTTATAAAAACTCAACAGCCAAATCACAGTAATTGAGGCACTAAATTAAAAGTAGTATCTTTTTGTCTTGATTATACAGACTATTCTGTGAACAATCAGGACTGTTTCATAAATATATATTATCTACAGAATTTGCTGTGCCAAAAAAAGCCAGCTGTGTTTAAGCTTAAAGGAAAAATTGCACTTTGAGATTGTTAACAGTTAACTTCTCATTTTTAATTCTTGAATATAGTAATCTGGTCCCAGTGCTTTTGGCACAGGTATTGAGCTGCAGTTTTGCTACGCTTTGTTATAAAACACAAGGTTCTTTTATTTTGTTCATTAAAATCTGAAGAGTCTTAAACAAACCTAGAACTTTGATACAAATCTATATAGCTACAATTGCTTCATTAAATAATATACACAAATATGCTCTTCCATCTTAAAACATCTCGACAACTGCATACAAAACAGTCACTTGTATTATCTCCAGCCTTCTTAATCTTACACATTATCAGTCTGCAAGTGACTGAAATATGGTTTCTGGTCACATCTTACACTAGATCACACCCCAGTATACAAGGACAGAAAATAAATGTATAATAAAAAGATTGGATAAATTAGAAGGGGTTTCTTGGTCTTGAATTCTTCTCCCACTAGTAATGATGCAGCACTGTATGCAGCCCAGAAGACTCCAAACAACTGAAAAAGAAGATGAACAGTCTTAGCTGACACCACAAGAAAGTGTCTCCAAATACCACTGTAAAAATCACTTCTCTCAGTACAACACAGAGACAGTTACAGAAGTAGTGCTTGTCACAGCCCAAGAAATTTTGGTCATGTGGGGCTTGTAAGGCATTTTCATGCTAGTGGTGCAAAGATAAGAACCTTGCAGAGATTCACCCTGAAGTTATCATAAGGCTGTTAGTAGTAATCAAGTAACAGAGGTTTCATGAACGTATATTTATTTTGAAGTTATTTATTAGTTAACTGGCAAGTTAATGATTTACATTCTGACTATTATTTATCAGTAATCACAGATTATCAAATCTCAAATAAATCAATTTTGTTACTTATCATAACTCTAGTTGTACTTAAATTATACAGTTTGACAGCAAGCTAAAGGGACAGAAATAATGAAATCAACAGAACAAACCTCAAGAAAGTGTACAGCTTTGCTCGTAACACAATTTTATCAGTTAACCTTCCCAGGCTCAGCAGTAACTTCACAGGCTACCTTAAAGGGTTTTAAGAAGTACTGGAAGTGTTCAAGAGCGTTATGTTGTTCTGGGATCATTGAGGGAATGTTTCTGGTTCCATAAATGGTGTCCAGCAGCAGGTGGTATCAGGCAGGTTATTCTTTGTGCCTTACATTCCCCCCCACTAAATCAGAACAATCCTTACCTTCTCTGCAAAGGGTATGGAGAGCTTTGTACTGCTACCACTATGGGGAGGTCTCAGAACAATGACTAACGTGGTATTCATGCTGCAGTGACTAAAAATAATCGGGATTATGGGGGAAGGGAGAGCTTATTTTCAGATTCTTCATTCTGAGGTTTAATTATACATTCTCTTCTCAAAATGAGAATCCCATCCTTTTTGTAATGCAGCTATTAGAGCACAGCAAAATACTTAAATACAAGCTACTCTAGTAACAACAGGTGTTGTTATAGCAACAGCACTGTATATTTCCAAGCACTCAAATGGAGCATTTAAAACTTCATTCACTTTCCACCATGCTAACCAAAAGGATCACAGAGCTCACTTTGTAGTTCTGAAATTTTTGACACATCATTATGTTTTCCTGAGGAGATTACTTGAAGTGTTAAGAAAGTGACTTAAAAATAACTAAATTCTCAATAAATGATAAGAACTTACTTTTATTAGGGTAGAAACAACTTCAAATGATCCAACCACCAAAAGTACAGGTGCTATGACAATGAGGGGAAGTAGGGAATATCCTATAACACCCAGAACTTGGCCATAAGCAACCTGAAATTTTCAAGCACATAAAAATAAGCTTTGCAGTACTCAATTTCTGTCACCAAATACAATTTGTTCTTGTTCTAACACTATCAATAATTATTATGTGTTATACTTATGAAATTTCAGCTAAAGGAGGCTTGCTAGTATAAAAATTGGTTTTGTATGCTAAACCTTAAATTAGAAATATGTTTTTTTTTTATTTTTTTTTTGTTCCAAAAAACTGTAAATTATCACTTTCAAAGGAAGCATTTAAATATGATACCCAGGAGCATAAAACTGCAACAGATCTCTCAAGGACCAGCTGTAGTCCTGGTTGTCAAAAGCAGCAAAGACATAATTTTCTGCATTAACATACTTATATCCATTATACATAAATAAATACATAAAGCACATGAATGTTTTTGGTGTCAGCAGAAGAGTTAAAACTTGATCTCTGTAAAAATTCTGATTTCCAGCTTCAATTTATTGAC
Source organism: Haemorhous mexicanus (assembly GCF_027477595.1). Classification (NCBI taxonomy): domain Eukaryota; kingdom Metazoa; phylum Chordata; class Aves; order Passeriformes; family Fringillidae; genus Haemorhous; species Haemorhous mexicanus. The sequence continues at coordinate 35,078,019 of NC_082343.1, forward strand.
ACTATCTAGAACAGAGCTTTTCCAAGTACTTCCATAACTACTTTTAGCTTCAGAAGGAAATGTCTGGTTTTTCCCTACTATGGTCTGAAATGATCCTGTGCACAGCTAGGCTTCTTGGATTTAACAGGAAAAGTAGTGGCATCTTGTAAATATTTTTTTGTGGATAATGATCCTTCATGACAAGATCTGCAAACCTATACTTTTTCTCCAGTTTATACATCTGATAATTTCCCATTTTTGACCACAAACCAGATTGATTTAAGGGCCTCTGGATTGTGTTGAAATGCAGAATACCATGTAATCGCATTTATAAAATAATTTTTCTTTCAAAACAGCATTCACAAAAAAAGGCTCTAGCAATTATGATTAAAAGGAAAATTTTTAAAAATTAAACAACATAGGACCTCTGTAATACTAGTGCATCATTAATGCAATATCCATAGTAGAAGTATAAAAAAATAAAGCATCACTGAATATTTAGCTCTTCACAACACAGTTCAATGCATTTTATGCTGCAGATCCATCTTAAGAAGTTTTATCCTCCTGACTGTTCCACTGCAGCTGTCCATGGGCCTTGCTCTAAGTAATTTTTTGTTGTTTGCACCTGAATTGTTTAATAAGTCAATTTGTAAACATCTCAAGCACTATTCCAACCCTGCTGGTGCAAGCAGCTGGAAGAAGGGATGCAGGCCACAACTCCAGCTGGCTTTGCAGTTGAGAAACATGCCCTGGCTTTCATGCTTTGATGGTTTGAACTGCATCAGGCCAGGGATGAAAACAAACACTGGCAGGTGCTTTACACACAAGGACATCCAACTGCTGTTAGCCTCTCATTAAAAAAAAAAAAAAAAAGTTTCCATTTAGTCCAGTGACCAAAAACTTGAAAGCATTTCTCCCTCAAGAATGGAATTCAGTTCTGGATCACAGGAAGCTGCTAGAATTCCTGGGATTCACAGCACAAATTTCCAGACTGTTTATCTGGAAGCAAGCACACCGTCCACTGCACCAAGAGATTAGCTGATGATCTCTGTATTTTAGACTTCATTTTGGAGACTGAAAACCTGAAATGTTGACTTTACACTTAGCACCTGCATCCATTCTTAGCTGGCTAGAAGACTGAAAAACAAGCACTATGAAAACCCAAATACTGCTGAAAAACATCATCAAGAGACTTTACATTACCTCCCTGTACATCCTTTTCACATACAAGTACTTACTTCTCCTCCAAGAACTCTGGCTAGTAAAAAAATTGTCAAGGATCCAAATATCCAAATAGTTATAATCCAAGAAACAACCTTGAGAGATAAAGAACAAGTCATTTATATGAGTAATTGTCATTGTGAAAAAGGAAAATGCATTTCCATAATCGCTTTCACTGCAGTCACGGATTTTATTATGCAAAACTGAATTCTGAATTGTGGCAAGAATAGTGTTTAGTATCACAGTGTAATTTGCAAATGAAGTTCAGAAGTTACATTTACAGAATCACATTAATGGTAAATTTGGAGTACACGGAATGCAAGTCCAATGTATTCTGTAAGTATTGTAACAGGAATAGGAAGTTGAGTTAAAACTACCCTAAATGTCTTCATATCCCACCTATTACAAAATATGGGCTCAGACAGTTTTTAAAAGTCAGCTGAACCAATACAAGGAGTTGGAATTTTCCTTCTTTCACTTATAAAGATGCCACTTTATCCTTTACTCAAACTAAGAATGCTCAGAAGACATAGGACTTTAATTCTCATTGGAACTTGATGATGATTATAACTTAATAAAGAGCTTCAGAAGTCAGTAGTTATTTTTTCTTGCTTCTTTCATAGTTCTGCTCTTAAACTACAGAAGAAATCCTAAAATCATTCTCTGGCTTAAAAGATCCTTCAAATTAACTTAGCTGGTTTTGGTGTTGAGCCACTGGAAGGACTAGAAGTAAAGCTCTCCTTTCTGAAACAACTTTTTAGAAGGAAACAACAGTCTAAGTCCAGTCTTTGTATTTCCAAACATACAATGACTGAACTTAATTTTTTAAGTCAGTACTCAGTTCAATACTTTGCTTAATTAAAAGTTCAACATTTCCAGAAGAGTGAAATAGGGAAAATCACAGCAGCACTAAAAGCAACATAAGTGGCTTTATTCTATTTGTGAAAATAGCACATAGCCTCTTTTTACTTCCTGTTTTCCTCCACTGACTAAGAGGAGGACCAGTTTAAAGTCTTAGAGCAGAAGTGCTCATCTCTTCAGTTTAGAGCCCACCTTTGGGTTCATCTAGTCCAGCTGCTGTCACTCATCCTGTTGCTGGCTGCTAGCTTTTCCTCCTCATACATACACAGCACTCCTATATCCATATGGTAAACCCACTGCTCCTAAGGAACATTAGACCCAGTGCTCCTGTACAGGAGGTACACAAACTGCAGGAGGTGGTTCATCTGTCACAGGTTCAAGGAATGGTCGTTGCTTTGCCAAGGAAACAGGTGAGTGGTCCACCCAGAAGACTTGAACAATAAAGTGGTTTAGTCTCTTCACTTCAAGCCTCATAGAGACAAGAGAGTGAATTCTTAGTCAGCATTTGGTATGCCATATGGAAGCCAGAGGTCCCAAAGGGAATGATTTTATCCCACCATTCACAAGAATCCTTGCATAAGCACATTCTGCTGGTTTACATACAGCTTATTGCCATACTTGGTCACATTTATAACAACTGTAACCACACATTTAGTCATAAAGATTTCCAATGCAGGAGCACCTAGGCTTACATACAAATTGTTACTATAAATGATAACACTTCTTTATTTTAATCAGAACATCAAGAAAAAAGCTAACAGTGTTTATGACAATTACATATGCACAATGCCCCGAGTAGCTATTCACCCTGGAGTTCAAAAGAAATTATGGAAAAGTCTATTGACCAGAGGAAAGTTATTTGATTGTAACTGAGCAGGGATGGCAAAATAGCAAACATCACTAATGAAGATTAAATACACCAGATAACAGCAGCCATATAGCATGAATTAAATAAGCAGCTTTATTTGTCAGGAAATAAGAATTCATGCCATCCAAAGAAATGCTTTCGCTCATATTTTTTAGTAATAAAAAGCAAGTTAACAAAAGGTCACAATTAAAGTTGGAAGATTCACTAATATGACTATAACCCCATTAGTATCAAACTGGTTCCTCTAGAAACCACATTGTTCCTTTGTTTTACTGTATAAAAACAAACCTGACATTTCATCATGATTAACTTACCCGTGGGCTATTTAATACATTCCTAACTGCTGTCTTTCTACATATTAACTTGAGAAACAGCACTTGAAATGCCCCACATTAGTATGTGAAAAAAAGACTTTCTACCTACGTAAGAATGCAAATTGCTTAGCAATCACATCCCCAAATTTAGTTCAGATTTCTTTTTAGGCAGAAGATGTATACCTACCTTAAATTGTCCATATAATGAAATCATTGAGAAGAAGAGGACAACTGCCAGAGGACCCCAAAAGTCTGGATTGTCTCTCACTACCTGCCTATTGAACCCAAGAGATGGCATAGGCATCAACACACATCGAATTTTGTAGTAAATATCCTTCAGATCAATGTCAAGTTCTTCCCTGAAATTGTAAAGAAAGTGAGCGTTAGTATACACCACAGTAATGAAATAAAACTAAAAAAATAAGTACAGGGGCAAACAGTAGATTTACAGAGCAAGTCTCCTGTCAGTGACAAGGCTTTCTGAAGCCACGACTAGCAAAGGAACAGTTTATCCACAGTAAAGCAACACCCTAACTTCATGCTGCATTCAGTAACTGGTGGGACACAGATTTATTTAATTACTCAAAAACAAATTACATAACTGACAACAGAAAACATACACAGCATATGCAGACCAGGCTGGATGGGGCTCTGAGTAACCTGGACTGATGAAAGATGCCTCTGCCCAAGACAGGGAGGTGGAACTGGATGATCTTTAAGGTCGCTTCCAACCCAAACCATTCTATGATTCTGTGATACCCTGAGAGTCTGCATTAAGATAGGAGGGATTTTTTTCGGACACATTAGGACATGTGATACATTTGTGTCATTGTAACTACAAGTCAAAGACATGCACACATAAAGAATGTCTGTATATTCCTATGCCAAGCAGTTTGCCATGAGCACACTTACTATGAAAATATTTTATTTCAAATTCTGCAAGAAAGAACACCATTACATTCACTAATCTTAAACCATTCCAAATATATCACGTAAAATTAATTTTTTAAAAGAAAATGGAATTTAGCTTCCTTCAAGAACAGTAGTTTTCAACAGACCAGTTTATGCCTATTGTTTAATTTCTGGCTTGAGTCCACTAAGGGTAAAATAAATTGAAGTCACTTGAACTAGCTGCAACATGTATCAACAGATCTTGCCCTCCTCTCATTGCCTTCTCTGCTTCCTGTTACAAACTCTCTGCAAGCAGATACAAATTGGCCAGAAGACTCTTCTGCCCTGGACTCTTAGCTGGTACATGCTGCCCTGACCGTACCAGCCCAATGGGGAAGGAATCACACTTCCCAAGTAATGGGCAATTCCACTTCTTTATGGGCAGAACCTCAGTCATGACTGAAGAACTCTGAAGAGCTGCAAGAGACTTCCAGCAGATATACTGCTCTGCATTTAAGAACACAGTGAAAAAAAAATGTAGAATTATATCCTAAGTCCATTTATGAAGGTTTTGTCCAAGGCTTTTTGTTTTGGCTTTTTCTTCAGAAAAGCTGATGTGAGAAAAAAAATGCAAAGGTGTAATTCACCACAAATTCTGTTTAAAAAAAATTAAATACTGTTAATTCAGTCTCTCAAGGCAATTTTTTGGATTACTATTACTAAAGCTACTTTATAAGTGGTATTACTAATTGGTGACTAAGTAACAATAATTATTCTTTAACCATCCCTGAATCTAAGGAACAGATTAGAAGCATCTATTTGCCACCATTTATCTAAAAAGGATGTAGCAGACCTATACCTTGTAGACTGTGTAATAGAAATATTTGCTACATGGAAATAATTATTTCTCATTGTCTAGGTCTTCTGACAGCTTCTCATGCGTATTGTCTTTTGCATTAAGCTGACAGCTACCTCACCTGAAAGTGATGGTAGCTGTATCAGGAAATGTGTCTGGAATAAGGCTGCCCAATGAGAAAGTAAAAAAATTAATTGCACTTTATTGAACAAAACATTTGCACTGTAGCCCTGCGTTGGTGAACTTCCCTTAGCAGGCTGCTGTTCTTTCAATCCTTAACAGGATTCAGATTGTAAGAATTCATTATGACACGTTTTTGGGAATAATAAAAACAACAAAATTACACTCAAGTCAGAATTCCTATGTTGTAACCTCTCTGCAAAAGTTTGTTTCTTAATTAAAAGTTAGAGGTTCACAAAACAGGAACACAAGGACCTACTTCTGCACACTTTAATTTAAGCCAGTTCTCAAGGAGCACTGTCATTATTAAGCTCTCTAGACATCTGTTGTCTCCCAACACTCTCATCTGAGCTCTACAGAGTACTCTCTGTCTCACTCCAATTTTTTAAAGGATCATTATGTCTAATTCACAGGAAAACACTGAGACAGTGAGAATGAAGTCGCTTAGGTGCAGAACAAGGGCCAGGCTGCCTGACTCACAATGTAATAACCTTAAGATACAAACTTTCTTCAGCCAGCCAGGTTTCTAGGAACAGAACAATGGATGTGAGACTTCCAGATTTAAGGACATTATCGTCCTTCAGCACCAGCACCCTTTTAATCCAGCTTTATAGTAAAAGGCAGCATCAACGATGATAAAGTCTGTGCTACCTGTTCTAACATCCCTACTGCAACAACCGTGATTCACAATGCTTTTGCTTCAGAATAACTGACAGAACTGACTGAGATTTACTTAACAGGAGTCTTCCCACGGGGTTGTCTTAGTCTTTGATTCTTTCACAATATCCAGAAACATGAATGCAAAAGATACAAAGAATACAGTCTCTTTTTAAAAAATCATTACAAGATCAACAGTTAAAAGCAGAAAAGCCATATAGGCTTTATACTTACGGAGATTAAAATCCAGAATGAGAAACAATATTTTCATTCTTGCACCAGAAAACACTCATTAGTCAAGTAATTTGTCAAACAGAATTCTAGTCACAGCACATGGCTGTGGGATGGTCAGAAAATACAAGCTGCTTCTTTTCCCTATACAGCTAATAAAGATAGATACCCAGAAATAATTAAAACATACAAGAGTGGCTTGTTATCTTCTGGGTCATCATCTTCCACTTCCAGAAGCCAGCCATATCCTCTCTGTCTTAGGAATGTAGTTGCAGTAGATTCTTTGATGAATTCTCCTCCAAGATTCAGCTTAACATCTGGAGTTGTTATGGAACCACTAAGATCTAAATAAAAAGGGAGAAAAATATAGACCTTTTTATGTCTTGCCAAAAGCCATTTGATTTTAAAAGTACTGGAAGATAAACAACAACCATATGAAGCTACATGTGTTGGTCATGACCATAAACCAGTCAAAGTTATAAAATAAAGTTACACTTTCACAGATACATAATTTGAAAGTGTACTGGTGGTTTTATTGCAATAGTAACAATGTTGGGTTAGGTCTCAAATACCAGGTTTTAGCTTTCATATGGGACTCTTGTTTTATGACACAGTGTTGTGGTACAACAGAAAGGCTTCCATTTGTGCTTTATCATTAAGTGTTTAAAGGCAGAAAAGGAGGACACTAATAAGAGTCTCACCATGCTATTAATTGTGGATTATTCCTAATTTTTTTCTGATCATACTCTACTTCTTTTGGCACCCATTTTTTAATAGTGGCATTGTTTCAGCCAAAACCAGTCTCTGCTTTTATGTCAAATTTTTCATATAATGAAAACATTTGAAGATGTTTTAATTTGTAGCCTGCCTTCAATGCAGCTGAAAATGTTAGAGAAAGAATGATACCAGAGATTCTTAGGCTCTAGACAATAAGAAGTGATACACCTTCACTTTGATATACTATGATCTTTTTCTACCACAGTACTAAGCAAAACAAAGAGCAATTTCTCTATGTTCTGGATGGTTTTGGCAAAACTGCCAATAGATATTAAATTTTTTTTTGCTCATTTTATTCAGTTATATATAGATGGAAAATAAAAAATAGAATAGGAAAATAAATGAAGCAACTTGATGAAAGAAAAAGATACATAAGAAGGGAGTAATAACTATTCCTTTAGTAAATAATAGATTTCCATTATCTGCTAAGAAGCAAAAATCCAAACAGAAATGTGTAAATATTTTGTACAAGCTTACTATATTGAGAGGTAAAGAAAATATCTTTTGCTTTATCATCATTGTGTGTTTTTCACACATTAAAGTTCCTCAGCACAAATTTCCCAGAACACCTAACTACAGCAAGTACTTCTGAAACACTCACAGAAGCACATCAGGGCACATTTGTAGATTACACTTGCAACATTCACTTTGGAAATATTACAGTGTTATAGAAACAAAATTCGTACAGTAACAGAATCTCAATGTCTTCAGCCAACATGTCTCAGGTGTTCATTGATCATTCAGTATCACAATTAACTCAACAGAATTCTCCTTCCCAGACCAGCTTGCTAGGCCACTCAGATTCAAGCCTCTCCACAAATGCTTTTCAACTATTTCATAATCGTGAGAGTTACTGATCCACTCCTTTGATTCTTGGAACACCATCTGCACAGAACCCTGGTAAAGATCACTGCAAGTTAAAGCAGGAATTTCTCTTTGCTCTTCCCAGTCCCAGCACACATACACCATTCTCACCAGACTCAAGCAAAGCCTTCCTCTGCTGTTTACAGAGGGAGGAAAAAAGAAAAATCTTAATGCCTTAATCAAGCTGAAGCCTCAGAAGTTTTGTCTTGATTGGGGAACCCTAATGTTATGAAGACAATATTATATATATATAGTCTTAATTTTTTATATATATGTATAATGTTATTATTTGTTTCTGCTACAAGATAACACTTTTTTGCAAGGAGTGCTACTCTGCATAAATGCAGCTGTCAAAAGAAGCCAGTACAGCAGTCCAACCAGCCATGTATTTCTCCTTTCTCAGGGACCACGAATCCATCCCAAGGCATGGAAACTCCTACACAAGTTGTGTTTACCAAGACTCCTTTTAGCAGTTGATGAATACCTGCAACTACACTTTTGAATTATGAAATCTATTAACATGAACTTAAGTCTGTTTTGCAAGACAAAAGCTGCAGAAACCTAGGGGAAAAGGGATTGGTCACCTCCTCTTCTGCAGGCTGCTTTGAATGAGATTTTTAACTGCAGGGCAACTGGAAAATCCGCCAAGAACTGCTGACACTGATGGTTCCTAGTGAGAGTCTGGGTGCCTTCATTCCTTCTGTCTCAGGCTGAACACAACAGAAGCAAACCCAAAGTCTCTCAGATGCCTCATTTCAACAAAGCATTGTAGAAAACCAGCTTTCAAAACAGTCTTGACTCTTAATTTTGAAAAAGCAGTACAAGAGGCAAAACCCTGAAAAGAGGGCTCTTTCTACTCTGTCTGGTGACCTAGTTGTCAACATCTCTCCAATTTTCTTCCATACAGCTCCCACAGAAATAAGATGAGGAAACAGTACAGCTAATTTTTATTTTTTCATATAGATTTTTCATATAGATTTTTATTTTTTCATATACATTTGGGAAACACGTAAAATGCATAGTATTTTAATTTTAAATTATCAAGATGCCTAATTTTGCTTATGTTTTTTCTTTGCTAGGGTAGGTCTATCCAGCACCTTGAGGACAGGACTACACTTGAGCAGGAGATCACATCTCGCTTGTGTTCATAAAAAACACAGAGCCAAGTGTGACCAGGCTACACCGGTCACACAACACAACCTACCAGAAAGGTGGCTTTACTAGATTGGGTTCAGCATTGCCCAACAAATACTTCCAGGGAAGAAGCAGAGAGCTTCTGCTCAGAGGTACATGGATTCTTTTTCAGGCCAAAGTGAAGAAAAAAAACCCAAAACAACAGAAAATTAACCAGCAAAAAAACCCCTCAGCAACAAAAACCCCCACAGCTACAACAATACAGTTGGCTTGTATTTCTTTTCAGAAGGACTGTAAGTTCACTAAAGAACAGGTATTCCACAGTAATTTCTGCACTTCAGCAACTTCTTTCCAGGGTGGGACACATGAGTAAGGATTTATACGATTTCTGAGTCACAATTTTAAGAGTGACTAAATACATACATGAAAGTAGAATCCTTGTTATTTAAATGGGGAGTGACCAAAAAATCATTCTCCAACAAAGTAAGTTTGCACGATGTTGACTCCTGTACGTTCAGTTTTGAAGTCTGAAGGCACATCTTCACGGCATGCTGGCATGCCACTGCTGTTTGTGCAGCAGTTTGGCAGCAGGCCACACTTCACCCCCTAAATTACACACACGGCCTCCTTTTCTCCTTCATGACAGTGCCGCAATGAGACACGGCGCAGTCACTGTGGCACACTACAGCAAACGTGAACATACGACACAAGCTTCGCTGAGACAACAAAGCGGGCTTCCAGCAACTCGGGAGCCAGAGGAGCGGCCAGTGACAGTGGCCACGGTTATGTCACGCAGCCGGGACGCTCTCGGCTCCGGCTTCCAGAGCAGCTGGAAGCGGAGCGGCACGGCCGCCTTTGCCACGCTGCTGCAGCTCCCGTGACGCGGACGCGGCAGCGGCCCCAGGGCAGCGGCCACCTCGGGCACCCCGCTCCGCCCCCAGCCACGACACCAACCGCGGGGGCGGCGGGACGGAGGGCAGGGAAGGCCCCTCCCGTCTCTGCGGCCCGGGAACGGCGCGTTCCCCCCGGGGCCCGGCCGAGCCCTCGCCTCGGGATAGCGAGCGCGGCCCTGCCCGCGGTCCCGCGCTCACCTTCGGCATCCGCCGAGGAGACGAAGGTGAAGTCCCCGCTGCTGGGCGCGTAGAGCGGCGGCTGCTGAGCGCCCGGGGGCTGCATCTCCCCGCCCTCCGCGGGGGCTGCGGGGCCGGCGAGAGGCGAGCGGGTACCGGGGCCTGGGGCCTCCCGGCTCCCTCCTGCGGCAGCGGCGGCGGCACCGAGCCCAGGGCGCAGCCGCCTCACGGGGCGACAACAAGCGGCGCCGCCCCTGCCATTGGCTGCTCGCAAGGCGCGCCCGGACTGGCCGCCGGTGCTCCAGCGCTGACTGGATCCCGGCGCTGTCCCGGGAGTGAGGTCACTTCCACTCCGCCGCGAAGCTCCTCCTGGGGGGCCGAACCAACCAACCTCCCTCCCTCCCTTCCTTCCTTCCTTCCTTCCTTCCTTCCTTCCTTCCTTCCTTCCTTCCTTCCTTCCTTCCTTCCTTCCTTCCTTCCTTCCTTCCTTCCTTCCTTCCTTCCTTCCTTCCTTCCTTCCTTCCTTCCTTCCTTCCTTCCTTCCTTCCTTCCTTCCTTCCTTCCTTCCTTCCTCCCTTCCTCCCTTCCTCCCTTCCTTCCTCCGTTCCTCGCACGTTTTTGACTGACCTGCAGAGATACCTATGTAGCACTAAAGAAATTGTAAAGTAATACAGTTGAGATGTTGCCAATCCCTGTTATAATAAGAAGACAAACACTGGCTCTGTTTGTGGTCTGTGCTTTCAAGAATCAGTAAGTGGGATCTCACTTTTCCTGTGTTCAATAACTTAGCAGAAAAGCTCCCAGATAACTCCACATAGGATAAATTAATCCCTTTCCTTCCTACTGAATGCCAACATTTATTCTGAGAGGACACACTTTTTTACTGACATCTCGAGGAAACAGGCTTAAATCTGGCATTCTTGCTACATATATTTAATTCTATTTCATGCATAGATTTCATTGAGTGCCATGGGATATAAATATAAATGTATTATAAATTGGAAAAGTTAAAGGTCCAGAAATAGCATTAGAACAGTGATTTGATTTGTAGAAGGAACTTTCTTTTTCATACACATCCATTAAAGGAAATCACTGAGAGGTCCATCTCAAAAAAAATTTAACAAGTAAAACCCAATCTGTTTTTTAAGGAAAGAACATGACTGAAGTTCCTACTTTGCCACATCCAAGGATCACTCAAATTTGCATGTATATCAAATACAATTTGGGTTCAGGTTTTCTGAGGACATTTTGCAACAATTATCAGGTTCCTTGCAGCAGCAGGAAAAAAACACCTATAATTGTACATAACCTATTTTTAAATCAAAAATTGACTTGAGAATACAAAATGCCCCTACAGATACTTGTATGGTCAGATTTTCCCTTTTAAAAGGTGAGCAGTCAAGACATCTGTTTAGAGCACCTCATTTTCTTAGCTGTTATGTGGAACTTCTTTGTTACAAGACCTCTGCAATAGGCTTCTTTCAGTTTCTGATGTCTCTTTCTCTCTATTCAGTTACAGCCAACCTGTCAGAATTCAAGGAGCTTTTGGATGATACTTTTAGTCATATAGTTTACTGCAAGGAGGTGGGAATTGGACCTGCTCATCCTTATGGATCCCTTCCAATTTGAGACATTCCGTGACTCTATTATTATATTTAACTACAGTGCTATGAATGTGCTGTTCCCTGTTGTCGGGATGTCTTGGATGCTTCTGGAATCTGCCCTCCAGAGGATGCCAGAGAGGTCTATTATTGAACAAATTTCAAATAATGAAATCATAGAATTATGGAACCATTTAAGCTGGAAGAGACACTTCAGAGCAAGTCTAACCATTACCTTAACACCACTAAATCCACCACAAAACCATGTCACCACGTGCCACAACTACACTTTTTTGAATGCTTCCAGGAATGGTGACTCCAGCGCTTCCCTGGACAGCCTGTCCCAATGCCTGACCACTCTTTCAGTGAGAAAATTCTTCCTTTAGCCAATCTAAACCTCCTCTGGGACTTGAGGCCAGAGGCAGGCCCCTACCTTTCAGGCAGTTGTTGAGAGCAACAAGGTCACCCCTGAGCCTCCTCTTATCCAGGCTAAACACCCCCAGCTCCCTCAGCCTCTCCTCACAGGACTTCTGCTCCACCCTTCACCTGCTCTGTTGCCCTTCTCTGGACACGCTCCAGCACCTCAACGTCCTTCTTGTAGTGAGGGCCCCAGAGCTGGACACAGAACTTGAGGTGCAGCCTCACCAGTGCCCAGTACTGGGGACAATCCCCACCCCACTCCTGCTGGCCACACTGTTGCTGATAAAGGCCAGGATGCCATTGTCCTTCTTGCCTCTCTGGGCACATCACTGTCAACCAGCACCCCCAGGTCCTTTTCCCCCAGGCATCTTTCCAAACATTCTTCCCCGAGCATATAATACTGCAAGGAATTTTTGGGACCCACGTGCAGAACCCATTGCCCTTGGCCCGCTGATCCAGCCTGTCCAGATCCCTCTCTGGAGCCTAGACTCCTTTCTTAGTTTGTGGTTTTTATTGTTTTGTTTGTTTGGTTTTATTTTTTATTTTTACTTAACTACATATAGGGATGGCAACAAAGAATGCCATGTCAAGGAATTGCTTGCACTTAAGGCAAACTTTTCACTTGCCTCTGCAATTCTTATTTATTGAAATAGGATTTTAAGCTGTTTAGTACTTGCCTCCTAACAAGACCAAGCATACAAAACTAGAACAAAACTTGGTGATTAGGGGCACAAAAGTAGTGTACCTCTTGATAAACACAAGGAGCAGTCCTCAGGGCACTGTAAAAGGGTGGGAGGAGACAAAAGAGAAAGAGATGAAATATCACACTGAATCAGCTTTGAGGAGGAAACTTGGACAATGGTAGTTAATGACAGAATATTATGCAATAAGATGAGTCACAAATGCATGTTTTATTAGTGTGCTGAAAAGGAGCATTGACAAATGAGGCTGCATGACAGGCTGGGTGACTAGTTCTGTCTCTCTTTGTTCCATGGTTTCATGCACTGAACCCTGTGCTCTGCATGTACTGCATCATTTTCTAAATATAAGTGAAATACACATAGGTTGATGTGAGGCAGGAGGTAATTTTATGACGCGGCTGGTACCTAGAAGAGACAAAATATTGTTCACTATTTGGAAATATTTTCTGTGTATTCTCATTGTCTGATTCTGTATGAACACAAGCACTTAAGTAATTTGATTTCTCTGCTTTCAATAGGCTATTTATAAAGACATTAATTATCATTCATTATCTACTTTAAAATATAATTTTGATAAGACTAAGACCAAAACTTGCTCTAATTATTTCCTTTTCTAGGGATTTTCTGACCAGCTGAGATCCAGATGGAATTTCACATCAAAGAGACACTGAAGGACACAAAGGATAGATGTTCTGCCCATGCCTATGTAAAATAACAATGGGTAAGTTTTTAAGAGTTGCTCTTCCAGATGCTCTGTCATACATGAGTAGTGAAGGATCAAGAAATCCACCTCATCCAAACCCTCTGGATTTTTCTCAGCGTTTGCTCAAATGTTCAGATTTTGGTCTCCTCCTTTCAGCCTCCTTCCCTTCAGACTAGAAGAGCAACCCTCTATCCCCTGCCTGAGCTGTGCCAGCGGAGGGCACTCTAGCACTGCTTTTTCCAGAGGTGAGTGTGTGTGTGTGTGTGTGTGTGTGTGTGTGTGTGTGTGTGTGTGTGTGTGTGTGTAAGAGAGAGAAGTGCTTGAAACCAGCTGAGTAAATTGCCTTCAGCTATTAAGGCGCACACCACATGTAAATATGTAAGCAATCGTAAAGTGTTCTGTTTGGTCTGTTGAAGTTCGGGGTGTCTTATAGCTCTCTGCACATAGCCACCCTTCCACATATTTTAACTATTGGCAAAGGCTGGCTTCATTCTTACCACAGTGGGATTTTGTTTTCCCTCTGGCTTACTGTATGGTAGAAAGGGAAAGGGAAAAGGGAAAGGAAGCAATTCAATAGTTTGTAATAAGCTGTGCTGCATAAAAACGCCTTTTTAGATCATCAGGAATACAACCTGTCTGCCATTAGGAAAGGCTCCTGTTTGATTTAAATTTTAGACATTGAAGAATCATGCATTATGTGAATTTCAAAACATATTGTAATATTTACTGTGTGAAAAGGAAGTCAGACCCTCTAATATTAAGAGTCATCTTCTGATTTCTTTGGGAAATTTGGAGCCAACTGCCATGATGAGGCAAGTAGGTAGAGTGGAGTGCTGTGGAGTTTTATTCCTAATGTCTCAGAGTAATATCAGATTAGGTTAATTGTTATAATATAAATCATCCACTTTGAAATGGCTTTTGAATCTTCATCTAGGGTTGTTAGAGCTTCTCTTTGGACCTGCCTCACTATATCTCATTGCTTGAGTCAGTGCTGCTCAAATTAGTGAGGCCTGGCTTCTTGGAATAATATGACTGTTTGGTTTAGTCTTGATATCAAAGTCCCACAATAAACACTTCATGAATTAAAGTTACAATCTTGTAATGAAACCATTAAAAAATGAATGAATTAAATGCATCGTAGATACACTAATTTCTGCTGGTAGCAGAAATATTTGCTAACTGGACCATTAGTTCTGGACAGAAAACCAAGTTTTTGATAACTCTATCATATAATTTCAAATACTTATGAATTGGAACTTGCTTTACATCAAGAAACCATTCTCTAATTTTTCTGGCAACAGAAGGGCATTGCACAAGTTACTCTGTAAGCAAACAAGATATGAAGTAATTGTACAAGGAGGAAATTTGCAGAGAAAGTACACTCAGGTAATGTGGAGACAGTTTTTGACAAGCTCTACAACACTTTGCTGGTTACTCTTATTTTACACCACAATAAGGTATATTGTGCTGAGAATGTGAATGTTTTAATAACCTCTGAAGTTTGTATGCTAATACAACTTGAAAATCCTACAACTTATTTAGAAAAGTGATTTCTTATACATTTGCACAGAAGTCGTGATATGTTCTGTATCCTAAATGCCACAAAGTATCAGAGAGCTCCTTTCAAGTTAGTGATGCATACCACAGTCAAGCTGATCTGACAGACTGACCCCAGACCTGGCTAATCTGCACCAACTGCTGTTCAGGTTGCAAAGGTGACACAGTTCCCCTCTCTGACCTACTGCTGCCTCTCTGGGAGGTCAGTCACTGAATACCAAGGTTGAAAAATTTGGGTGTTTGCTAGACCCCACAATCCAGTAACTGAAATGGATATGGCAATTCGTATGTCTGCCTTTGATAACTTGGTAAAAAAATGCTTCTCCTGGATTTGTTCCACAGGAATATCCCATTTGATCTTCTATGAGTTACTTTCTCTGGGCTGAGAGGTAGTTCATAATGATTACATGATACAGTACCTGATCAGTAGGCTGTGTTTATCTTTTTGTGCAAACAAAACTTGCCATATAATTGATGGTATCAAAATACAGATAGTTGTAGTATGTGAGAGAGTAAACATCTAATGAGAGAGTAAACATCTAATTCCATCTAGCAGTTTGCTGTGACCAAGGCATTAGAAACATACCAAAACACTTCAGCTAAGAACATCAGTTATTATTTTATTTTTCCCCATCCCATTCATGGTTGAAGGTCTCAGAAATATGAGAAGGCTATGCTTATTGTAGCTACTGAGGATACCATAACCTACATTGTGAGATAAATCCCTGATGAACTAAGCAACCTTGAAGAAATCCCACTAGGCAAGTGCTGTATCTCCAGAGACGCTGTGGAAATTCTAGGTAAAAATAATAATAGTAAGTTTACAAAAGGAATATGTGTGTTTTGACAATCAATACATAATTTTGTAGCAGAAGGAAAAACCATAATTCTATGGTTAGACGTCCTTTGTTGTTCTAACCAGTATGTTAAAAGATGGCTTAAACAACAGAATGGAGGATACACTTACAAAATTTCTGATGATACTGAGTTTCAAAGGCTTACAAACCCTGATGGAATACAAAACCATGAAACAAATTGGATGTACTTAAGAACTGATTCAAAAACAACAATAGGGAGTTCATTACAGACAGATGTAAATAGCTGTAGCTGGGAATGAGTTGTCATCTTCATTAATATAAATGGAGGTTTACCTGTGTAACAGATAAAAATTGAGGCTATTCTGTGAAAGACTGGAAAAACCGTGCTATTGCAGAAAACATGTACTGGTGAGCCCTGAAAAATAAGTCTGTGTTGAGCCTCATTAGGATTATTAAGAAAGGTACTGAGAAGTTGAGAGAGCGCACCAAGAACAACTAGAGGTTAATAAAATGTGACTTATGAGCAATAGTTTAGTTTTGTTTTGCTTGAGAGAGAAGTCTGAAAAACAGCTTTCCCAGTGGACATACAATCTCTCATATTTGAGAAATACTTTTCTCTATAACCACATTTTGACTCAGCAGCTTGAGGATTATCTGGATCTCCTTGTTGGCAAGTGAGACTGGAGTGAGAATAGTATCATATCCTCTTCTGGAAGAAACAAGTCAAAAGAAATTAAGGGAGAGCTGACCTTGCATTACCCTCAAATCCAGCAACCTGTAACACCCTCAGTCTTTAATTGATTTTAAAGAGTGTGCACTTTATCTGTGTGGTTTTTTTATGAGCTCATTTTTGTTAGCTTTGACATTAACTATCCAGATTAGGGAAAGCTTTTTAGAAAAAGGTAATAAAACCTCCCACCTGATGGATAATAGGTAGGTGTTTTACCAGTGGGTTTTTTCCAGTGGGATAGTATAGTTGTCTGACCTAGAAAAAGGAAATTTTTTCCTACCAGCAGGACAATTCTAGTATAGTTACACCTCTGTAATTTACTACGTGAAAATTTATTGCAAAGACAGAATATGCCAATTAAAATTTAGACCTCTAAAATAGCAACAGAATGATTAGAGGATATTAGTTCTACAAAAGAGGGCTGGAGTAGATGTAAACAGAAGCTATTCTGTATTTATTTGCCACAAATGAATTCTTACTCTACAGCAAAACAGCAGATAGCTTGTTTTAAATGACTTTACCATCTTTAATATACCTCCTTTTGGGTTTGCAGGAAGAAGTCACCATGTGTTGCTTTCTTTCACAGTAAGACATCTCACATTTAACATGTGATAAGAGTTGACATCTGGATATTATAACAAATTTGCAGGTGTGCTCTCAAGTTCATGTTGTACCTTCACTTTACAGAAAGACTGAAACCTTTTTAGGTCCTGATGCAGACAAGTCAAAATGAAGTCTCCAGGCCCCCAGAGTCCACAAATGTCCCAGGAGAGCACCATGCACACAAGGCAGCTCCAAACACAGGAAAAAAACAGATGAGTCACTTGGCCACCTCTGTAAAAAGTGGTGGCCAACCAAAGACGGCGCTCTTTGCTTCCAGCGTGCCAGTGGAATGAAGGGGCAGGAGCACCTGTGAGAGCTGCTGTTTCACTTCTCTAGGCACTGTTAAACCATGGATGCTTCTACATCATGAACCCATTAACTCTCTGTTATCTCCTTATATGCTCTTGTGCTCGTGGGCTCTGTTTTGTGCTGGGCAGTGCTTCGGAGCTGTTTCATTCAGCTACTTTTGCCCTGCCATTGAAAAGAAATAGAGCAATTTTCCTGTAGTTCAGTTCCTTCAAAGGCATGATTCCAATTCAGCAAAGAGCTGAATTCAGTGAGAATGTGTAACTTACCTGTATTGAGAAAATCTTACATAGTATAATTTTTTCCCCCAAGCAAAAAAATCCTATATCAGATATATGTCCAAAAATGGAATAAAGCTGAACAAAATAGAAAAATTGATTTGAAATTGCTAGGTTGCATCTGTGAAAACAGACACATGGATTTTTGCAGTAAATACTTATTTTTAATTTTGATGTAGAACAGAGATCTCAGCATAATATGATAAAGAAGATATTCTCATTAACATTTAAGAATTCCAATATTTTCAGTTTCTTGGTTGCTTAGCAGAGCAACTTTGTGCTTCAAAGCCCTCTTTTAGATTGGTCAAAATATGAAGAGTAACCAAGCTCTTGGTTATCCCTTCATCTCTCTTCTCACAGCTTGGTTTCTTCTCACAAAATTTGGTTTCTTTCCCTCCGGCTTCCTCAGAAGACTGTACTTCTCACCAAAGCCTGTAGTTAATGTTGTTTACAGCAGAATCAATGAAAAGTTAAAAAGACTATTTATGTTTTCATTATGTTTTCTTTTGTTTACTCTTTATCACTGCCACCTGATCCTGCAAAATGAGTCAAATCTCTTGTGCTCCACAGCTTGTTAGAAAATACAAGTAGACAAGCACGTACTCTCTTTTCTGGTGGATATTGAGTTGCAGCATGCTGAGTGTTTTTGTCTTGAGATGTATGACAGCTAAGACAAATGATACAAACCCTAAAAGCTCTGTTAGGCCTCATAATTCATGTACAAGGATGTGGACAGATGTTTGAATCAATCAAATGAAAGGGCTTCATTTTCCATGTAAAGGCACTTGCAAAAACTCATCTCTAGAAAGCTGCTGACAGAATAGTGTTAAAGGCTGTTGGTGAACCAGAAGAAAGCGTGCAATCCAGGCAGGGAGCCTTGTAAGAGCAAAATCCTGAACAGATGGTAAAAATTCAGTCCTGGAGCTTGAAAGGAGATGGATGATCTTTTTTGGGGTTTTTTTGAGTCCCCAGGGAGAATCTTAGGGAGCAAACCAGGAGCTTTGACATGATGCTGAGAAATTAGAATGAACAAGAAATATTTACTTTTTGCTCCAGGTGCCTGTGCAGTTTTGTTGCCAGTTGGCATTTCAGACATAATATAGGACCAAGCTGGAAATGTGAGCTGTAGAGCAGTCAAATTTTGGTGAGGCTGAGAAAGAAAATAAGAGCCAGATGAGGGCTTATGTCTCATGCCATGCCAAAAGTGAAAGGACTGTGCAAGCCCTGAGGCAATCTACTTCCTAGAGCTAAAAATGGGCATGTAAAGTTTTTTGGTAGAGAAAATGAAGGAAGAGAACTGAAAAACATGCCCATGAAGTTGCAAAACTGGGCAAATGATGCTGTTCAGATAGCTGAAGACAAATTTATACAATTTTGAATTGGCAGTGTTATCAAATAGCACTGTTGGCTTCGCTTGTTTTTAGCCTCTTGTGCTATTCAGCCATCTTGTTCCTCTGAAGACCGTCTGTGTTCTGTGGAAAAATTGACAAAACCACTCATGATTTAATGATTGTAATTAAAGGACTATTCTCTTCTTCCTAACATGTTATATTGTCTTTAATCCCAGAGTGTCATTTTTCCAGAGGGAGCACATTGCAATGGAGCCTTTTGCCCTCACTTTCTGCTGAGGCACGTAAATACTGTAGTGCGTAATGGTAGAATATCAGGCACTGGAAATGCGGAATATTATGCTGTATATAGAACTGGAGTATGTTGCATGTCTTGTGAGATAAGAAATGAGTGCCATTAACTCTAGCCTTTGGAGGGAATACTTTACTTACAGTAAGTAGTAGGAAAGTCTTTCTTAGGACTGCTGGGGGGCGGGGGGGAAGCAAGCAACTGAAGAACAGTGTTTTAAACATTTTTAAAAATTGGTAAGTGAGCCTTTGGAAGACAGTTCTAAAGAGTAGTGAATGGTAGCCTGTGGATAGTCTCAATCCCATCAGAGGAAAGGCATAATAAGACCAGATCCCAGTTTTTCCATGGTGAAATCAGTGAATAAGTTTATATTATATAAACCAGCACATTTCAATACTTCTCCAAAATATTTTGAAGTGCAAAATTAGCCATTAGGGTCCTCTCCTCCATCCTATAAAGCAGAGGAGCTGGGGTCATATACAGCTGATTTTTCCAATTTTCTCAGTTGCTTTCCCCAGTTTTCTTCCACAGTATCTTGGAACCACATTCTTTTCTATTTTGTTTATGCTTGTAGTGAGCACGGTAGTGCTCCCTGCAAACACGAACAATTTTAGGTTTGTTTTTACAGCCTATCCCCTTCCTTCCTAAAGATCTGATGATTAACAAGCCGAGTTATAACATTTTCACAACTTAAAGATAAAAATATGCTGATGAGATACTTAAAATGTCAAAACACAGACATAGAGAAAGCAGGAAACTGCACCCTACAGAAGAACGTTGTTTGTTGCTACAACGCAGCATAGTGTGGTACAATAGAGTATGCTTTCAGTGATTTATGAACCATCATTTCACCTGCCTTCTCAGCCCTCTGGAACTGAATTAGCCTCTTGATAGCTCTGATTAACTTGGCCCCTTCAGTCATATAATGCTGGTTTTGCTTGTAGATAAGCAGCTTTTGGTTCGTTGTATTTGGACTGTTTCCCACAAGTGGTATAAATGTGTCCTTAATGCTTCTTACAAGTTTGTTAATAAGATTAGAAGGATGACTGTAATATTTGTTGATTACTATCCACTATACTGCTAATCCATTAGCAGTGAGGAAAAGGAAGTGCACAGCATGGATTTGAACAAAAATCTCAAACAGTAGCACTTGTTAACTTTCAGCAGCTTATGTATTTTATTGTGCTCATTGCTAATTAAAATTCTTACACGGAAAGCTTGCTTCACCCTAGGCTTGACCTGCCTCATATGATGCACGGAGGTGGCAAGTTCCTTGAATTAGGGTAGCTTGGGCATGTGACAAGTATTCTCTGATCACCTTCCTTGTTGTGAGGCTCTAATAACCAGCTAGCACGCAAGAAGTGTATTAGCGTCCTTACTGTGTTAGCTCTCCTGTGTGAAAATATATTGGGATTCAATAGGAAAGAAATAAGGTTGGGACTATTTCTAGCCTTCATATCTGGCACTGAAATTTATTCCTCTGCACTTGTTTTCCTTTGCTTCTTTAACTTTACTCCTTTTTCCTCCCTCTCCTTTTTCCTGTGAATTTTCCCGGACATCCTTCTCTTTGAAACAAAGAGATTGTAAACAAAATGTATTTAACTAGATTTTAATGGTGATATTGGAATGGTCAGATTACTTTTGTGGGAGTTGCAACCACTCAAATTCTTTCAAGACCAGGATCTCAAAAATTAGATTGAGATCTGATCAACTTGTACCACCTGCCACAATGCAAAAACATAACAACAGTAATAGGTTTGTTAGTATTAAAACTCTTTTTTTCCCTCTCCAAGTTATAAGAATATAATAGGAAAAACAGCAAAGTGTTGCTCCTCTTCAAGCCTGTGAATATCTCAGTATCAGAGAGAAATTGAAGTGATCTGGGGATGCAGAAACTTAGCTACATAGCTATTCCTGTCCTTTGTCAAGGCACACAGAGGTCTCAGGAGCTTTACTCACATTCCCTTAGGTTCTCTATTCAAAATTACCCCTGACCACTCCCAGCTGACAGTTTGAAGGTAGGAATGGGAGCACACCTGGCTCTCTGCAGCCAGTAGCAATAGTGCCTTACTGGGAAATTCTAGAAGCTCATGCACTGAAGGTAAGAGAGTATGTCAGCTCACACATAATCCTAGAAAAGGCCTAAACAACTCCTATTCTGAATTATATATTAGAAGATGGGAGTGAGATTGCGTGCCTGGTGGAAGCAAACCTTCTCCAGTACAACATGAAAAGAAGTAAGAGTGATTAGGAGATTTCAGCAGGAAATTAACTACAGGAATCCCCTGGGCCAGCACTCATGGCCAGTTACACACAGTTCTGCTCCACTGATGTCAGTGGGAGTTTCTCTGGGGTCCTCTGTGGAGCCTGAGCTTTGCTGCTCCTTTGCTTCCCCTGATTCTTAAACGTGCACAGCCTCATCTTTCTCAGTGTACTAATGCTTACCTGTGCCTGGCACAGAGCCACCCTTTAACTGTTGTACTCCTGCTGCTGAACATAAGAATAACCTCTGTGAATCTTCAGCAAAGATTCAATAAGTATTTCAAGTGAAGGGAATTGAATTACTAAGCATCTGCTCTACATTATGTGAAAAATAAATGACTATTGCTGCAAGATTAGAAATCAGCAATCACTCCTCACTATTAGCTTAATTTCAAGCAGGAAGCTTCTTATTTATGTCAAGTTTATGCAAGAGTAATTTGGTTTTTTTCATTAAACCTTGCACTTTTTCCATTTTTAAGTCTCATTTGGCTCCTGGGGAAAAAAAAAAAAAAAAGAACATCACAATAAAATCTACACTTTGGACACAGAGGAAAACTAGATTTTTTTCTTTAAAATATAAAGTGGTCTTCACATATTGTCCACTGTAAGAGCACATTTGCTACCCAAGGATAAATTGAATGTAAACCATCCTATCTCCTGCCTTAAACCGAATATATCCTCTACAGACTTGATTAGCAAAAGTTTTGTGACAAAAGAAAACAGCAAATTCTTTGAACTGCACTTGAACCAACACAATTTTATTTTATCAGAAAATGCTACTTGTATGATCAGCTTTGTGTGTTTCTGTTTTATTTTCTTTTTAGAGATTCAATATAATACACATAACAAAACCAGGTACTGAATCACCTTTTTTTTTTTCATTAAACAGTATACACTGGAACTTTTCTGAATGTGTATGAGCTAGTTTAGATAATGATCAGATCCAGTGCCCCAAATAAATTATAGGTCAGGCCATTATATTTATTAGCAACCACTGGGTGTCACTGTGTCTCTACAAATACAGGTAAAATGGGCTTGACACTATATTAAGAAATTATATCAGTTGCATATAATGCCTACCATTATTGTGGCTTTTTATGGAACTGTCAACTTGCTTATTCTCCTGTGTATATGAAACTCTTAACCCCAAAGTAATGAACAGGTAATGATAAGAAAACTAGCAGTCAACTATGAGATTACCATAGGAAAAAGATACTCTCTCTGCTCTTTTTACAATCTGCAGCTGCGACTGCTGGCATGAGCATGGGCAGAGCTCATTTTATATTTCATTCTCTGTAACAGATTAGCTACAAAAAAGCCTACCATATCTTTTGACCAAGCTCTGCAACTATTATGTTATTAAAACCTCATACCTTACTGCATTTAGAAGCTGTTCTCCTTTAAAAGATTCATAGTGGCTATAAATATTAACCTCAGCATGGAATTCATCCTGTAAACAACTTGTTCTCCAGAAGGAAGTTCTTTCTTCAGTGAATATTTTTCTAAAAAAGATTGATTATGGCACACAACAGCTCAAAACTCTGGTTTTCCAACCCTCTGTTTCACCAGCAGCTTTCAGTCTGACAGAGAAAGCAAAGCCCAGGATGACTTCCAGGCTTTGGACAGATCATTGTACACATTACTCCCCTTTTCCAGCTATTTATGTTTCCCAAGGCAGAGTGTCATTGCCAGTGAAGGTTACCATGCACTGCTTGCAGGGACAGCAAAGAGAAGCTCACCAGCAGCAGCATCCCAGCCTGGAGCTGAGCTGTGCTGAGCTCCTGCCAGCAAGGCCTGGCAGGTCATTGCAGGACTGACAGTGGGAAGAGCAGGGGCAGAAAGAGGTGCTGCTGTCAAAGGAAGGAACATGGATCCAACTCATCAGAATACTTTAAAGCCCTCACTTTCAAGTCCAGGCTTATAAGTGGTGTCTCAAAGTCTTTTTCCATAAGATTCTGCCATGAGTAATTGTCATGACTGGCACAAATGCAAGGCTCAGAAGAAATACATGGTGATACTCTCTTGGCATCTCTGGACTTAACACCAGCATAAGTAGAAAGTGTTGAGACTGGTAGACAACTGCACCTAAGATTCAACATTTCTTTGGTCTTGCAGCTGTGGTTATCACAGAGCAAGGACAGAAAGTGCTGGTGAAGTGCTTTCTTTTTTCTTTATGGTCAAATTAATGTGATATATATTTAGCTATCTGAAGTATCCATGTGATATATATTTAGCTATCGGAAGTATTTGTGCAAGAGACAGGAAGCTGTAGGTATCAATGACACTATTCTGATTGATCAGTCTCAGCAAGGGAGGCAGAAAGGTCAGTGTCCTGGTGGAAACAGGAGAGAGAAGTACTGACTTAGTGTGAGTTATACATGTTTTATCTTCTAAATTCTGAATATGCATTAGAAACATTCTCTGGTGAGGAGCTGAAGCAGCTATGCTATGCTCTGCCTCTGTGAGTCTGCTGATGCCTAAGCAGTTGCAAGAACTGGGGCCTTGTGGTTGCAACTAGAATTGCCTAAAACTTAGGCTTTAGTACTCCTAAACATGGACTATTTCACCTCTGATCTGGAATGGAAACTACAGGCACTGTCACACCCTTGCCAGATTTTTTCTGTCTTCTTGCTTTGCTTTTGTTTTTGTTTTTTGCTTTTAAGAAGCAACAAAACTGATTTATCTCCTGGGGACTCTCCAGCAGGTTTGCTGCTGCTGCCCTGTGGCCTGGCACAGCACTCTACTCTGTGCCAGAGAGCCCAGGACACTCAAAAGCCCCCCCAGGATCCCGGCTTCCCAGCTCCCAGCCCCAGCTCAGGGAGCCAAAAAACTCTGGTGTCTACATGTAGCCTCCAGTCCTCTGCTGAGGAGAGGGGAGGTCTTGTGACACCTCGTGGGAGTTGAGGCTCCCAGAGCTCCTGGGCTCTGTGTTACAGCCTGGGAGGTTAGCAAGAAGGGAATCTGCCGGCTGTACGGGCAGGGGACTTGAAATTTGGGGACCTCTAACCATCAGCTAACCTGAAGAGCAGACACACCTGTGCCTTGCATGTTCTATAAGCACGGAGTAAATCTGTGTGGGGGCACCACCAGTCTAAGATTAGCTCAACCCCTGCCAAAAATTTGATTTGATCTCTCAAATCCCAAATCAGGTCTGTAACTGTGGAAGCAAGGTTTATGAAGAACTGCTCTCTGAGGCAGTCCCTCCCAAGTTTGTAATGGCAATGACATCTTTCCCGACACCAGGCAGAGCCAGGTGTTGTTCCGTCCTTCCCTTTTCCCATACGGGTTTTGCAGAAGTGGAAATGATAGGAGGAGTCCTTTTGCTACCAGGATGGAACCTGTGACACTGGATCATTTCTGCCTGGTCTTCTGTCAGGAGGGCTGAGCAATGGACCTTACAGAAGCTGTCATCAGCTGCTGTAGCCCAGATGCAGGGCTCTGAAGACAGCAATCAATTCGAGAGGTTTCTTCAGAATATTGTCAAGTGCTCTCTCCTGCAAATCACCTTTCTGTTCACAAACTGTAAACTTTGTGTCTTCAACTCCTTCCAACTCAACTCATTTTAAGCTTTGCTAGAGCTGGCAACAGTTCTAGACCTTTGAAACACAAACTCCTGAACCAGCCTCTCTCCATGAATTTTCAGAAAACTAGGCAAGTTTTGAAAGGAAATACAACAGTGATTTGGAAGAAGTTTGTTGAAACCAAACTATTTCCAAAGAATATGTTGGTTTTGATAGGTCAGGATTTTCCACTGTCATTAAATTTTTCCTCAGATTCCTGAACAGCTCCAATCAGGTCTTTGTTCTTGTTCCTTGACAGCAACGAGATCATCATCCAGTCATGCTGGACAGAAAGCCCAATTTTGTTGAAGTTCCTTTTTCCAGCTGTGAGGTTCTACTTTGTGAAGGGTCTCACCACTTCTTTAAACCACAGTTTGCATTTCAAATTTCCTTTTCTTGAAGGGAAAGTCACAGGATGCTGAGAAAGAGGAGCACCAAAGGCATATGTTTGTAATGAGATCATCCATTCAAATGCAAACAACTCCAAGTGTTGATGACATTTTTGGAAAGGATGGATAAAGTGACTACTTTAAGCCAAATAACAAGAAATCAGGGTGTTTACACACTGCCTTCCTCCATTCTACAAATATAGAAGCACTTCTGTGGATGCATATCTCTTGGTTGAAGGCAAATAGGGGCTGTAAGGCAGGAAATGACAGACCTAATGGGAATTTGCTGACATTTAACTCACATGCTGTGATTAACCTGACATATGCTCAAATAACCTGTAGTTAGAGACACTTGCAACAAAGCTAAGAGGGATCTTCACCAGAAGCATCTCTCTTCAAATACAAGATGATTTTATCAGCTGTGTTTCTCTTCTATCCCACCACTGCAACTCTTACTGATCTGACATAGACCACATGCATTGATTTACCCCCAGATCCTTAGAGTGTCCTCTAATTTTATTTTTTTATGTAACCATTTTGAATTGTGCTACCAGACAGATATTATGATTTTTTAATGCTGCAGTCCTTAGTGCTAAGATCACCACCAAGAGCATGCATGCAGAGGTTCTCAGATTATGTTGGTTTGCACCAAGCTGTTTCAGAATTATATTGAAGTGCTCCCCGTTTTGAAAAGGTCTGTGGGTAATATTGTTGAATCAGCAAGATCCATCTATAATATTTTAATCCTTTACATTTCAAGTGACTGATAAAATTGGATTCAAAGATCATGATCCAAATTGGTCTCAGATGTGCTTAGTTCAAGATGAAGCAAAATGTGCAGGGTCTTCCTTCTCAAGGCTATTTCTGATTTACCTCCTTGCTAAGGAAATAAGAAGCTGATTGAGGGGAAGAGACAAAGCATTCTGGAAGTATTAAACAGGAATTTGGTACTGTTAAACTTCACCTGGTTATTGCTTAGATTTGTCCTCACAGTGAGACCTAGTGCAAACTAGTCATAATGCAGATACAGTCCCAAAATTTTCAGTCCACTTTTGAGCAACATTTAACAGAGTGACAGCTGTAGAAGTCCAAGGAAATGGACTATGTGCCAAGCAAACTTGCTAAAACATGCCTAGTTTTCATCACTTGAGACAAAAAATAAACAACGAGTGAGCACCTAGACTTGGGACTTTGGGCAGGTAAATTTGAAAATCCTTACATTTACTGACTAAATAGTGAACTTCACTGAACTGTGGGCAGATGGGGCTGCCTTACACCATTTGTAAGGTACAGTAATGAAGCAGCTGCTGGTGGATCAGGCACTTCCAGGCCCACCCCTCAATCATAACTGAAGAAAGCAGCTAAGAATGAGATTTCTCTTTCTCTGGTCTTTTGTACACAGACACAAGATTTTTTCTGCGCTTTGTGGTTCACTTGGTTCTGTCTGCAAAGCTCTATGATAGAAGGATTAACAACAAACTTCTTTACAGGTCACTTAGGACCCTTTAAAGTACATGGCATGTGGGGAGCTTATTGCTTAAGTTTCGTGTGACTCATGCAAATAAAATTGAATAATAACAATATCTCTTGAACTCAATAAACCCAGAGGACTTTTAGATACAGTTACAATGGTGCACAAGCCAGAAGTATTATTAGAACTGATCCATCTCAGGACTGTTTTAGCCTGAGAAGCTTGCAGCTGGTTTATGTCAAGGTTACTGTGGCTGCAACATCCTGATGAAACCAATTTAAGCCTCCTTTATTCATTTTTCTACTGTGTTATAGCTGTCATCAGTGTATAGACCCAGCGCTAACCTCAAGGATATCTTTTAAAAAATAAAGGTAAACTTGAGTTTATAGGTTTTGGTTAAACAGATAAAAACCCCTGTAAAATATCAGGGGCTATTTAGATCTTCAGCCTAGTGTAATTTCAGAGGATTGCCATGGAAACAAGTGTCAATTTTTCATTTTGGAAGAAACTAGTGAATTAAAGTAGTGAGTTAAATAATGTAGAAGATGAGTATGAATGGCTGCCTAACTCTCAAGCAGCAAGTTCGCTCTATTTATAGCATAGTTTCCATTTTCTCTCCTTCTATCTGTATGCATTTCAATAATTTACTTCTTCACTAATAAAGTATTCAACAAGGTCAGTATGCCTTGCTCTGCACCAACCCATCAAAAATGTGAGTTTGGGAGACTTGCTTCTGAGGTCAAATGAAGAGGGTGCATGAAGAAGATGCTCAGTCTGAGGGCAGAGGCAGCGGTGCTGACATGACAGCACTTACTAACAGTTCTGTGACCTGTTTGGCAAATGTCGTGTGATGGCACCACTGCACCAGTGACAGTTTCATTCCAGTCTGAGATGACAGAATAGAATTATCCTTCTGCCTAGAAATAAAAAGGCAAGTTGAGTGTTGATCCAGTTAAATGGTTCCAGGAAGGGAATATTTCGCTGGAAGAAAGGGCAGTTGCAATGCAGAGGATCCTATTTGAATAAGGCAATGCATTACTGGGTGAATGATCTCCTAGTTCAAAATAGGAGATGGGCAAAATTTCTCATCATCTTTGAAAGGGGCACATGAAGACAAACTCTTATAGCCAGGTAACAGACAAGTGAGAAGGCAGAAGCAAGGTCACAAAGGCAATGATAGTTCTGGGGAGCAGCAAGTCTCCAAAATCTATTTATTTCAGTAGTAGCTGATTTTAAAAAAGAAAAAAAAAACATTAAGCAAAAAAAAGGAAGAGCTGTACAAAAATGAGAACTCTGAAAAAAAATTACCTAAAAGAGGCAACTAACATGCAGTTAACATGATAACTATTTATAAGCAGTATTTCGAAGGCTCAGAAGGATGGCAGGACTTCTTCCACACAAACTTCAGGTATTTCACATTCCACCCTGAGCCCAAAGCAATCAATTGACATGATTTAATATCAGGTTAATGGAAGGTATTTGAAGTAAGAAGACAGGCTTTCAAATATCTGAGGCTACACTGAGCAGAGGAAAATGGAAAATAATATAAAACCTGGCAGGTTAAATATAAATGCATATGAAGGCAGGTTGGAAAAGAGTTTGAGGAACAACTTGCAGAAGACATGAAATATAATATAGACTATTTTTCAAATAGATGAAGAATAAAAAGCCAGATTGAAATTTAGCGGGGCAATTAATAGCCAAGCATAAAAGGGAGTATTCAGAGAACATAAGGACAGAGAAGAAACAGTAAAAAAAAATTGTAGTTGTGCTTTCTTTGGAGATTTTGAGTATATTTCTCCGTCAGACTCCTCCTTTCTAGTGGATGAATCTGAGCCTGTGTCACAAACTGAATTGTTGGTGGAAGTGGAACTATCAACAAAGTTAATAGTAACAAATCACTATACCCAGATGTAGTTCTGAGCAGAGTTGTAAAGGATCTCAAGCTTGGAATAAACTTTTAACTGTTACATGTAGTGTTTTGTTTATAACCACAACAATGACAGCTGAAAGGAATTCCTTACAATTGTCAGAAAAGAGAGTTCAAGATTATTGAAATGCTATCTAAACAGGTAAAAAGAGTGGTAGAGAATGTAGTCACTGAGCTGGAAAGGAAGTTAACAGTGAAGTGACACATTTGCTGATGCTACTGTATAGTTCAAGGTTACCAAAATGAAAGCTGACTGTGAAGATTTGTTGACTTCTATGATGTTATGGCAGAAATAGAACAACAAATGAAACTGAATGCATAAATGTAAAGTAATGCCTGTGGGAGAAACAATCCTATCTGCACATTAGACTCAGAAATATTTAGTCACTCAGGAAGGAGATTTCGAAAGGTATCCTTACTAATGAATTATCAAGCTGCTAAAATTCTGTGACTTATTTGGAAAAGAGTATGGCATGAATCCACAGTGGACAAAGAACTCATTCCAGTGTCATCATCTCAAAAAGCATATAGTAAAACCAGAAAATATAAAGACATAGACAAGAGGGATTCTTGAAGCCAGGCAATGTCTTCCACGAAAGGAGCAGAACACAGCACAGAAAGTAATGGAGAAATGCCATGGCAGACTTCTGCAAACAGAGTAGCAAAGAAAAATGAATAGGAATAGAAATAGTTATCCATTGCCTTTTCTATTATAAAAACTATGGATATCAAATAGACCTAGCAGGTGAGAGATTAAAAACAAACAGAAAAGAGGCACTGCACATAATGCATCCTTAGTCCTTAATATTCCTGAGCTGAGTAGGCTTCAGTGAAGCATCATTAGATACCCTCCCTACTATTATATTTGGATCCTTCCAAATATAAGAATAGGAACTCATAAGGCTTGGTGTCTGAGGGGTAGGATGCTATTCTCATGTCCTAGGAGAAGGTTATTCTCATTCCATAACACAAATTAATTTCATTCCTCTCCTTTCCATTTTCTGAGTTTATTTGCAAAGGTCTCTTATCATGTCAGCAAAATATACAAGGACCTGGAATTCAACCCCTGTAGCAAGAGCTTCCCAAGAAAACTTGGGATAAGTAGATAAGTTTAGTTTCTGTTGAACTTCAAGCAGAAGTCCTTTTGGTAAACACATATCTCCATAGAGAAAACATCCCTTTTAAGGGAGAACAGTATTAGATTACAGGGTATGTGACACCATTTCTCCACATTCCAGATGAACGTTCACACAAGCTCTTCCTCCCAGATGTGACATTTCGCCTGACACTTACTGCATGTCATGCACTGGCCTGAAGGCAGTAGGTGAAAGTGACATGGCATTTAAAGAAAGTGTTCCCGCCAGTGTTGTCATGATCTGCAATCATGGAAATCTCTACTGTTTATTTACAGTGGCTTGGTTAAAGACCTGTACCCGGCCCAAGGGCATAAAGCAGTGACCTAAAGTCTTAAATAGAATTTGACTTGAAATAAAATAAAACAAAGAAAATATGTCACAGTGATAATATTTGAAAGATCTGCTGAGTGGCAAAATAAACACTGCCTCTATTTATTTGGCTATCATACCATGGAGAACATGAAATAATTTGTCATGCTAGAATGGTGATACTTATGAGCATCTTTGGGATAGCTCACTTATATACATGCAAACTTAGTGGAAAGACACAAGATCAAAACCATCCCCTCTTTAACTTTATGATACAGTCAACACTAAGTAAATAATAATAATTTCTCTTTCCTTTTCCCAGCAGTCATCAGTCTTATTTATCTCAGAAATTCAAGCTATTCTCAATTTTAATTTAATATCTGCAATAAAATCTTGTAATGTGTACTAAGAAAGCATTTTTTAGTTATTTGCATATTTTTAAAGGGAGTTTACAAATATGTGGGAGCTCAGCACATCACTCCTGATGTCCAGAGCTACCGAGAGAACCCTTGGGGGGCTCGGGAGTCTTGGAATGTTGCCAAAAGCACTTGGTGGCTTGATTTTGATCCATCTAGGGATGTGCCACCGATGTATGAGGAAATGGAACCTGTGAGAATCACTCGGGTGTAAATGGTGAAGGGAAGGTATCATTATAGGGTGAATCACAAATTTTGGGGTTTTGGTACAGGGGGGTTGTAGAGATAAAATGGAGGAATCAGGGTGTGTCACCAGGCTCTTCTTTCTTCTTCCTGTCTTCCATCTTCTGGAGCGGTGTTGGCATTTGGGGATTGGTCTAGGGTGAGGGTGTACTTGGTGACGAGGGTGATGGGTATTGGGGACAAAAGGTAAATACGATATACGTAGTTTTTGTTATAAAAGATGCGGCCGCCTTGGGGGTGGGCAGAGTGCCTTTGGCTGCTGTGCTGGTCAGATCCTTCGGGCAGAGAAGGGACTTTTTAGATAAGAAATAATAAACAATTCTGAAGACCGAAAAAACCTAGCGTCCAGACTCATCTTTTGAAGCCCAGCATGCACGAACCATCCTAAGCGTGTGTGGGAGCAGAAACAGACAGCTGAACCCCATACAAATAATATGGATTTTTTAAACAATGCATTTTAAAACATACCTGATGTTCTACAAGGAGAGCTGAGAGACAGGATGGTGGTTTACAATGATTTCCCTTTGCAGATGTGATAAATAGGCTTGGAAGTAGATACAACTATCCCCATGGTACATGCCATGTGGAGGTTTGGAGGACCAAGGGCTCCTGTAGTGCCGCACTCCAGCAGCATCCCTGCAGCTCGGAGAGCAGCCAAGGGAGGGAAGAGCAGTACCTGCCAGGCCCGTGGGGATGGGGGCTTGAACTGGCACTCAGGTGCAGGATATTCTCTGACTCTCCCCCTTAGTATGTGCCTAATCCCATTGCCAAGTCATGCCTTGCATTTGAACAAGGAAAAGGTGCAAGTCTATGTTCAAATATGGTCCAATGGATAACATGGGTCCGCCTGTGATTATGGGCAATTTTCTGTCTAGTCCTCCTGGGTCATGTTTCTGACTGCCCAGTAGATGGGTCTGAAGATACTGACTTTTCTGGACAAGAAGAGCAGAAGAAGCAGCCCAACAACTTGCTGCTCTAAGAGCTGCTCATTCAAGTACGTAAAATCAAACCAGAATTACAAGTCTGTTCCTTTATTTTGTGTATCATTGCGATACACTTTACCACACGTTTCCACATTTTCAGCAAATAAAGTAGGGCTGCTCCAGACACTCTCAGTCATGTCAAGGCACCTCACTTGCCATGTACACCACCAAACATTGAACAGAAATTTTGCAGGCAAAGCCATAGATAAGATTCTCAGAGATACAGTGCAGTGCTTAGCAGCAATGAAAAAACAAATCTACAATATATAAATAGAAACACTGCCTATAATCTGTCAGAAATAATTTTGGAATTATTTAAAGTGAACAGAAGTGTGCAAACATGAACAATATGCAAAAAGATGAATATTCAGGGACTAGTATGAGGAGAAAAAGCAACTGGAGAAGTGTCTGAGTTTTATGGGGTTACAGAGAAGGTAACAGAGCAAATGGCCTGGTTCTCAGGGAGCTACATGAGGACTTCTGAAGTGACTCCATTTTATATCCACAAGCAAAAGTAAGAAAAGGATCCAGAAACAAAGGATAATCTACTCAACACAGAAATTCTCAACTCCTGAGCCATCAACTCTTTCCATAAATTCAATGGCCTTTTGCTGAAGCCCTTACATATCCAGAGCAGGGTAAAGAAAAACAAATGGCCAGGAGCAACATTCTGAAAGGTGGCTTGGTTATCTGTTTGGAAGATTTAGAGAAACTGAGAGAGAACAGGAATGAGCCCAAGGCACTGACACTGCTGAATATCTTGTCTTTTTTACACAGGCTTCTCATTAGACCCAAATCTCTGGTCTGAAACAGTAGGAGTCAGCAGGATAAATGTACTGTAAGAAACACATTTTCATCCAACAGTTCAAAAGCCTCATTAAAAATGGTAAAGCTTAATCTGTCCGCTGTGGACTGTAGCAGCAGACAGCATGGGTGGGGCCTCAGTGCAAGTCTTGGCTGCCTGTTTTTTTAGGGAGCTTGAATAAAGATATTTATTCTTGGAAGAAAATAGGTCAATTATTTTCTATGGCAACTGGAAAATAAACACACAAACTGCCAACAAAACATCTATCCCCTGGTTTGGTTTTTTTGCTTTTTTTTATTAAAGCCCAAGTAAAAGGTTACTTTGTAGCATTCATTCCTAAACTATTTATTCAGCTAAATTCCATGTTGGCTTTTTACAGCTTTGCAAAACAGTTCACATTGCTGGAAGCTAATGGGATGAGCCCCAAGAACTGTGGTGGAATCTGAGCTTCAGCCTGAGCCCAAGCCTAAGCCAGAGCCAGGCCACTGCTGAAAGTGAGTGGGGGGAAATTTCACCTGGATGCTCATGCAGCAGGAAATGTGAATCATGAGCACTGCCTCACTTCTAGCAGGATTTATGTGTGCATTATTTGTATACAAATTAAATTTTCATCTTAAAAGATGTCAGCACTACTGGGTTGTTGAGATCAGAGGGAAGGTACTTATTTACTTACTTCCCTTGTCTCTGCAGAAGCCAGCACTACTTGCTTTCAGCAGAGCAGCCAGCCTGCAGCTCATTCACTTCTCTTAAGCTTGAGCCATCTTGGGTTCTGCAGATAGGTTTTTCCTTCCAAAAGTCAGAAGGTTTCCTTGGAGGGTGGAAAGAAGCCTCCTAGCTCCTTTTAAAAGTAAGCTGACTGACTTCTCCAGCATCTTTTCTCCTTTTGACAAAAGCAAGCCTTAGCCCCTCTCTGACTATTTTGAACTGTCAGTTGTGCATCTCCCTGTCAGTCTCTCTTCCACTCTGTTGTCTGTGGGTGATGTGCCATGCACTGATTTGTGGGAAAAGGCAGGTAATATATATCACTAAGATCTGTACTTGTCAGCTGAGTTTCAGATCTTGTTTCTTATATAAACTTAACATAACCTAAATGATCTGAGTCACAAGATTCATTTCAAACTTTGAGTCCACTGATAAAGCTTTGCAGGAGTACAGCTAACATGGGAAGCCAGCCTATCTTCATGGGAGAACTCTGAGTTTTCTGAATTATTTCAAGACAAAAGGGTTGAAATGGTAGACTAAATTTAAAATCTGCTTTTGTGAAATAGTAGTATCTTCAAATACCATGGTAAAGGGGCAGCAGTAGTTAGACAGTAGACATAGCACTGAAACATAAAAATATGAAAATTCTTAAAAATATCTTCCCATTCTCCATGAGAAGAGAAGAAAACTTGCTACTGCTACTAGCAGCAGGTTTTTATCTAAGCAGCTGTTCAGGATCTCTTTAGATCTGGCAGTTGGGAAGAAAAATTAGGAAAGGATTCAATCACACATCTTCCATGCAACTTGATTTACAGGAACGTCCAAATCCCACTTTGACCACAGGAAAAAAAATTAAACAACCTATGACAGCTTCTTCACTTACCCCTTCAAGACTCCTTCTGCCAGAATCTTAATCCAAGAGTCACCTCTCCAAGCCTCCCACAAACCTACACAGCAGCTCTGTTCAGGCTGTTGAGGCTGCTTTTTCTCTCTCTTCCAGTGTGTGGTCTTGCTCCTCGTACCCGGAGCCATATCACACACGCAGGCACGCACATACACACGCTCCATGCACTCACACATACTTTTCCTAGAACCTCATGTAGTCAAAGCATCTCTGCTCAGAGCATTCAAATTCCTGAGCAGCTCTGTCTTGACTTTATTTTGTGTTGAGTATCTGACAGTGCAAGAGTCCCACAGTCAGAAAAAGAGTGAGAAAATTCCAGCCTTGATCTAGAGACTATAATAAAAGGCATTCTCAACCTTAAAGTGGGTAGATATGGGTTCTAATGCCAGTTCTCTCTCATCCCACATGACTGCACTGTTCATTGCACCCTTTCTGGTATGCAGAAAAAGATGTCTCTTTTTCATTTGAGTGCTTTGAACCAGGGGGCAGAATCAGCCCCTCTCCTTTCTTGCTCCAAGTGACAGGGCACTATTTCTCCCCAAGTTCCTGTCAGGGCCCAGCAGGTCAGCCCTCTCCTTAGAAACTGAACATGTGGTGTATTAGACATCCTTGGGTGCATATTTTTGTGAGAAGGTCTGGGAAGGGTCATAGGTAAATAGGCATGAAGTGCTGGGTAACAGCACCTATACTCCCAGATTAGGTTGTTTCTGAACATGAATGGTATCTGGTTTTAGGTATCTAAGTAACTTCTGATCTCTAAGTACTTCTAAGATTAAATATTTTGAGGCAGTAGGTTTTCTAGACCTCCTTCTCAAAATTCCTGCCTTTATACAGCCTAGCTAAATTTTACAAAGTTTGTACAATGCATTTGGTTGTGATATTTCTTTTCAGTCAAAATAGAGCTGTTTACCTCAATGATATTAATTCTCATTTTTTTCCCTTGCAAATAAATTTGTATTGGTCCCAGAATCTGTAAGCCTCTGGAGCATAACTCTAATAGAATCTTATCCTTGGATAATTTTAATAAGCAAAGGTGCCAAAGAGTTCTTAGGTTTGAAGAACTAGACCATTTTCACAGTTTCTCTCCACTTTAAATGCTGCATGAACTGTACAATACACCTTTGTTAAAAAAAAACAAGGCATGAAACTTTTTCTCAAACATCTCCAAGTTCTTGGGAAAAGGGATATTGTTAAAAAACATGAATTCTTGTCTTCCCCTTTCTCATTTCTACCATCGAAGTTTCCATATACCCCATTTCTTATTTTCCAGTAGTGGAACTCACCAGAACTGATGCTGTTTCCAGAGACAACGCCTGGAAAACAAAACACACAGGTTTGTTTAACTTAGAGTTAACTGGAGAGACAGAAAAAAAAGACAGCCTAATGCAGTTTCTAGTGGCCTATATCCCATTTAAGCCAGATCTGCTTTACATTTAGGAGGCATTAATTTGTTGGGCAAGAGAGGAAATAGGGAGAGGTTTTTGCCTTGTTAGTTTTCATTCTTTGTTCATCTTCCACAGCTTCACCACCTAAAAATGTTGTGTCAGAATATGGCAGGAATGGCTGATAGGAAATAATGGAAGGAAAGAGGAGAGGAGGTTAGCCTTGTGATAGCAGCTGGCTAGCACAGTCATGCAGCACCAGGGATTATCAGTGTCCCATGCCCAGACTGTTCCAGAGTAGACGGCTTGCTCTCTAGAAGGGAGAGCCCTGTCCTCCTCCCCATTCACCATGTCTTCCTAAGGTGCCATTTTAGAGGTGTAAAATTGCCTTCAAATACAGATAAAATTATACTTGAGAAACAAAGTTTCATATCAGCAAACCAGCAATATTTCTGGGGTGATGTGAAATGTGTATTTGAACGTGGAAAAACACCCTGCAACTTCCTCAAGATTCTGAGTACTGGAGAGTTAATTAGTTACTCATCCTGACTGAAATTCTCCCTGCAGGCTGGTGTGAACAGTTTTAATCATCTACATATAATGCCTTACAACATACAAATTTTTATTCCCAAATACCAAGAAGAACAATGGATGTGGCTTATTACTCACGTTAGTGAGCAGTTACCACAGAGTGGTAACAAAAGGCATTTGGGGAAGACAATGCAAGTGACCACTAAGCCTATTTTTGGTCAGCATATCTGCAGTATTGAATAAATGACTCCATTTGGTTTGATTTGCTAGCCAGCCACAGTGCTAAATGTTAGTGTGTTCCCAGCAGCTCCTTAATACCTTCTAAAGCAAAACTGGGATGTGGGACTGGGCATTGTTGTGCCAAGTGAAAACCCCGTGCCAAAAGCTCTGTGCTCTGTGTGCCATTAGTCTGCTTAGGAAGGAATCTGCTCTCATTTCCAAACAACCTGACAAAAAGAGGCACTAACACTAGTGGGGGCTTTGAGCAAGATGCTAACTAGTGTTTGGAAGTGGAGAAAGAGGAGAGGCAGACGAAAGACAGAGTAGAAGTTTTGGTGATGCTCAGTTGTGCATTACCAACCAGAAAAAGCTTTCTGAGATCAGTGTAACAGGGATATGTTTTACTTGGCTGAACTGAGCACTCCTTTAGGTCTCTATTTATTTGGATTCTCTAATATTTCAATGAGATGCTAGAAGCCTCAGGAAATTAAAATGAGCAGTATTTTTAGAGCAAGCAGCATCTTCTTTTTGTAAGCCCTTCTACCTTCTTCTCTCCAAGCTCCTGAGACAAGGAACAGGATGTACAGCTGCTCAAGAGGGCTGCTGAGGCTTGGCTGTTTCTACAAATGAGGGTCTGTCTTGGAGAAAGCAAAGACATCAGAACCAACCATTTAAAGGGAATAAGATGAAGTTCAAAGGACTCTTTAAATACTGCAGGGAAGAAAGCAAATTTGCTGTTAAATGCGTCTACACTTATTTGCAGGCTCATGTAGCTTAAATCTGAATCACAAACTTTTTTGGAAGCTTTTTGTCAGCTGGTGCAAACAGGGTATATTGACAAAGAAGCAAAAAATTCCACATGCAGAAGGAAATGAAGAGTAAGAGACAAAATTGGAATATTTGAGAAAACAGTAAAATTAAGTAAAAGAAAAGCACTCTAACTCAGTTAATGGAATACTTTTTCTTTTCAGGAACTGGAGAGTTAATCCGATTACAGATAATGTGGTATTTTCCAAAATACATTCTCCTACATGAAAGAGCATTGATTTGGTGAGAAGATTAATGTCTTACCAATGCCATGTTTATATTGAACATTTATAGCTTTATGTGACTAACAGAATGATTTATCAGTGGCTCTGAAATAGTGTAAACCGGTCATCCAGACCTTTGTACAGACTTGTACAGTACAAGTCACGAGGCTTGAAAGCAGTGCTGCGGAAAGGGACCTGGAGTCCTGGTCAACAGAAACCTGTACATAACTGAGCAGTGCCCTGGCAGCCAGGGGGGCCAACTGTGTCCTGGGGAGCATCAGGCACAGCATCATCAGCTGGGCAAGGGAGGGGATTGTTCTGCTTTGCTCTGAGCTGGGGTGGCCTTACTTTGAGTGCTGGGAACAGTTTTGAGTGCCAAGAAGTAAGAAAGATGAGAAGTGATTAGAGAGTGTCCAAAGGAGGGCAACGAGGATGGAGGACCTTGAGGAGCAGCCATATGAGGAGCAGCTGAGGGCACTGGGTCTGTTCAGCCTGGAGGAGACTGAGGGGAAACCTCACTGCAGTTCCAGCTTCCTTGTGAGGGGAGCAGGAGGGGCAGGCACTGATCTCTTCTCTGTGATCACCAGTGACAGGACCCAAGGGAGTGGCCTGAAGCTCTGTCAGGGGAGGTTTAGGTTGGATATTATGAAAAGGTTCTTCACCCAGAGGGTGGGTGGGCACTGGAACAGCTCCCCAGGGAAGTGGTCACAGCACCAGCCTGACAGAGTTCAAGAAGCATCTGGACGATACTCTCGGGCACAATGTATGATCCATGGGGGTGTCCTGTGCAGGGCCAGGACATGGACTTGCTGATTCTAGTGAGTCCCTTCCAACTCAGCACATTCTGTGATTCTATGACTCTACATGCACTACATGGGACCTCTAGTATCAGATTTGGTATCACATTTGTCAGG
Organism: Haemorhous mexicanus; assembly: GCF_027477595.1. NCBI lineage: Eukaryota > Metazoa > Chordata > Aves > Passeriformes > Fringillidae > Haemorhous > Haemorhous mexicanus. The sequence continues at coordinate 35,116,464 of NC_082343.1, forward strand.
GTAGAAGATAACAAAGTGATTCACATTTCTAGAATCATTACTCAATGCAATAGTAATAGAAAAGAGAGAAGAAATAAATATTAAATGAAGAAACAGGATAAAACCTAGGATTTTTAAAGGATTAAATTTACTTCTCACTGCAACTTATTATGAAGTCTTATCAGCCATGGAAAAATGCACTCCCTCTTACCACTCTTGATTCTACACCCAGAAAGGAAACCATAAAATACCCTTTCTTTTATTTTTCCTTTTTTTTTTTTTTTTTTTTTTTAAGATGGCATCCAAGATTGTTCTAATTAGCAGCAGGAGACTGAAACCACACCAGAATATTGCTGAAATATAAGCTTAAAGCATTTTGGAAAAGAACACAAAATGCCTCAATATGCTTCCTTGTTTAAGACTGAAAATGGAATAGCTAATTTATGCCACAAATCTGTTTGTGGCAAAGGCTCATGTAGTCTGTTCCTTCAAAATGGTGGAAAACTGCAGTATTTAATCAGAGGAGAAATAAGCTCAGAATTCTTTCAGCATGACTGAATTCCTATTCAGAACAACTGCATTTAGAATATTTTGGCTGATTTGATTGAAACTGCTTACTACCTTCAGCACAGGGATACAAAAAATTATTGTCAAGAACCAATGTTATGGAAGACATGGACTAGCAAGTTCTAACTTGCTATAAGAGGAGACCCCACTGTGTTCTTCTCTTGTAAGAGAAAGCTGCAGAGTTTTCATAACTTAAATGTCCATGTACTTTAATACTCTAGAGGTACAAAGCATGTAGTTAGATGTTTCATTTGATAAACTGCCAATGCATTTCTCATTGTCCACTTCTTTGGTAGGAAAAAAACAAAGTACACATGTAGGTAGGAAATGTAACAATCCTGATGCAGCTGTATTCAAACTTGCATCCCTAGAAGTGCTGACAGTAAGTAAATTCATATGAGTTCTTGAATTTCTTATCTTTATCAGTCATCAGGCCCATCAGTCATGATGAAAAAACATTCTTAAAAAGTGAAGTAATGCAAAACATGTGAGACCCAGAGGGTTTTCAAGGAGCCTAGGTAGTCTGCTCACCTTTCCTGCATCACTCACATCATTATTTGTTTGTTCATAATGTTGGAGGAAGTTTCTGTTTTCTGGGAACATGATAGGGCAGACACGTAGCTAGCACTTACACAGGGTTAGCAGGGCTGCAAAAGTCCAGAAAGAATACCTTGGGATAATGTGTAGTCTATGAGAAGGAGACCAGTAATTGGGCTGAATGACACCCTTGAGATGAATTTATTTTTTCCCCAGGATTACTGAGAAATTTGAATTCTCTATATACATCCAGTCACTATGAATTTCTGTAAGACAATCTATAAAGAGTTAGTACTAATGACCTTAAAACTTCACTCCAGTGTTACGATATTTAAATAATGTTGAAGATTTATTCAAACAACATACATGGGTTTGATTCAATATGTCAGTCAGATTGAATCAGTCATTATAATCATTCCTACAGCTTTATTCTGCCTGCATATGTAAGAGTAAGAGGAGAATAATCAAAGAATCATTATGAGCATATGCAATCTAACAATGAAAGACCGACAAACCTTCTGCTTTTGTAATTTCTAGTTTCATTTCCATGTTGCTGGAACAGCTATCAGACTAAAGATACTAAACAGTACTATAACTATAAGAAATATATGAAAATCATATAAAAGAATCTTTAGGTTTAATTGTGATGGCCTTAGACAAAAGGAATAACAATGTTGTCTATAAATCCTTAATTCCATCCCTTCATACGGCATAGTAGAAATAATTAGAAGCTCACATATGATTTTATTCGGCAGGACCTCTATTTCATTCAGTATGGTGTATCATTACATTTGTCAGTGACTTCTCTAAAAAGCTCATTAGATCCTTGCTGGCCTTGCAAGACCTTAAGCTATTGAAAAGAAGCTCATTTTCCCTGATTTTTCACAGCAGCAGTCTGCAAAATTCTTTGTGAGCTGTGTTTCTGAAGCCCAGGGTGGGGTCAAAATCTTTGTTGGAGCCTTCAATTTACATCTAATTAAGTCTATGAATAAGCAGCCTTTGCTTTTTGCCTGCCATAAATGCCATGCTCTTTGAGACTTTCAATTGTCACATATTCACTGTTAAAACCAGTGATGAGCTATGAACATCATCTTCAATGCAATAAACTCCCTGGTATCTGTTGGTAGAATGGATAGAGCAGTTTACAGCACTGATTGTAGCTTCTATGCTCTAAGACATTGTCAGCACTAATCTTTTCCCAAGATTGGGGCCTCCTTTCTGCTGCTTCTTTACTTCTTTGATCATACATAAGCAGTGCTAGAATTATTTATATTAAGATTTTACAGTCATGTGTATCATAAAGTAAATGTGCCACTCATTTCTATTCAAATTTAGAGACAATGTCCATATTATACTTCTTCTCTTTTACTCCTGATTGGAAATCGAATTGTAAGGATTCAGCACTAATAAAATTAATACAATTATCAGTATTTTCAATTCTTAATTTTTTTAACAGTCCTGCAATAGCTGTTGTTCCCTGAGATTCTCAAATTTTACAATAAGGATACTTAAAGACTGCAGGTATTTTCATACTGAAAAAAATGTGATGAAAATTTCAAGAATTCCAGTCCTGAGGGTTAAATTTTTAAAATGCAGAATTAAAATGCCGATATCAAGAAGCATTTAAAGAGAACCATAAATCCATTAATACTGTTTGATTTAATTGATTAATTTTATTTGAAAGCCTCTATCTGTTTTGGGGGATCTGCCTCCATTTGTAAGAATGTTTGATACATGACTTTTTATTTTGGAAGATGAAGAGCAGTAAAACAGAAGAGAAAAATTATTTGAATGACAGCAGAAAAAGAACTTGAAAATGTAACTGCAAGTTAAAAAAACATCCTAGAAGAACAGGAAAAAAAACGACCTTTTATCACATTTCTTAAGCAAGACCGGGATTGCTCTAACATCTGGCGTGGCCTCACACTGGTTTCAATCCCAAATGGGCTTTTCTGTGCAATTATGCAGGACAGGAGCTAAAGTCTGGTAGGCAGCAGATTTGAAAATGGCAAGCAGATTTTTGCTCATTGCTGTTGAATTTATCATATTTTCATTCTATTCAACACCACCAAACAAAATGATAAATGATAGCTACTTACATCCTACATTCAACTTTCAGTCATAAAGCTGTTGACAGTTTAAGTAGGCTCTCCTTGACAGATATTAGACAGCCATAGATTCTTTACTAAATCACCTGTTTTTTTCCTGGTCCCAAATTTGCCATCCATCCAAGAACTAATTTTGCAGCTTAATGCTGTCAGACAAGAGCATGAGGACAACCTCATGTTCTTTAATCTTGTCACTTACTTTAATAGGTGCCACCAAAATCCTGTGGATACTTTCTAAGCCCTGAGAGCTCAAATATTCTTAAGGTAGCAGCTTCCTGACTGTGTCAGCAGATGAAATACAATGAAAAATTGAGAGAAGGAATCCCTAGTTTTTACACCCACCTACCCAAAACTGGCTTTTGTATAATCTTCTAGGATTGCTACAGCTCATCTTTGGGCAGCACTTTTAGAAGCATAGGGACTGCACCCATACACCACTGTGCAACTGAAAGGATTATGGCAAGGCCCTCTTTCCAGAAGCTCGCTGTACTTCAGTAGCAAGAGGCTCCATAAATAAACAATTCTGACAACCCAAAATCCAAAGGAAAAAAGGTGGTCTTGAGGGATCTAATGTGGCATGATCATGATAGAAGAAGCAAATTTACAGAGATACTGTCCAAAGCTAAGAGTAATTATAGAAAGAAACATCTGTCTGCCCCACTTGCAAATTGTCATTGGACTGACATACTGCAACACATATGCCTAATTATCATGTTGCCTAAAAAAAAGGACAGAAAACAACAAGAAACATGAACATTTTTGACAGCAAAAAAAAACCAAAACAATAAACATACATGACATTACCTCTTCAAAATCTGATTCTGTGTACCCTTCAGCTCTGATGGTATTCATACACAGACAAATGTGAGCCTGGCAGCTGTTTTACCACCATTTTTAAAGTGGTATTTTCAGGCAAGAACATGCATAACAACCTAGTAATGTTTCTACATGTATTGCATGGGGTTGAATCAGAACCATTTAGCTCTTAGCCAGTGTGTTTCTTCCATAAGATCTTTTCCCTGTAGTACTCAGTGACAGTAAGGGAATGACCTCTTTGATATGCATTTACTGATGTCTCTCAGAGACATGGTACTGTTTGTATGGCCAAGTCAGAGCACCGCTGGAAAGGGATGGACCCCTCAGCAATTTCTCTTCTCTGCAGCCTCACAGACAGAACTTGTCAAAGGCTGTTGCCAAAGCAACTGAAACCTCTCACAAAATAGCACTTATGATGTGAGACAGCTGTAGTCCTGGAAAATAGAAAGAAGCTATTTTTAAATGGCTAGTGTTGAAGCAACTCATTATGAAAATGCCATACTATGATTAACAGTAGTAAGAAATTACAGTTTCAAGGGTGGTGGGATCATCTCCTGTAATGCTACTTTCCTGATAAATAGAAAAATAATCTACCAAACAGTGTTTATGAGGGGGCTTTTAGGATAAATTCAGCCCTTTTCTCCATGGATGAAAAAAGCTCTTGATATTCTAAGCCTTATAACTCAACTATGAGAAGTTTAAAGTACTGGCTGAAAAGCATCATGATATCTTCATCAGTTCCCTATGCATCTGTCCAGGCAGAAAGAAGGGACAAAAAACCAAGCTGTGCAGAACCTGAAGAGCTGCAATAGAAAACAGGCTTTTGGGTCTTGAGGCTGAGGACTATGAGTATGCTTTACTGCTTTTCTGTAGATGCTAAAAATAACACTTCCATGAAGGTTTCTTTTCCTGTTTGACTTGGCATTCAAAGTAGATCTTCAGTGAGGAAGCATCTTCCCTTTCAGTTTTTAGCCAGAGAAGATGCATTTAGGTGTATCAAGTTCTTTTTTTAAAGTGACAGAGGACTAATTGAATAATAATTATAAGTACATCTTATACATCTTTCACCTAGTAATTGATTCTGTCTTTTTTTCTTTCTTTTTTGGGGGCTCAATTTCAAGCTGAAGTTGGTGGAGGTGTTGAATAAGAAAAGGTAAGAACATATATAAGCTGAGTTATAGTATATAAAACAAGTGTCATTGAGTTATTTGACCAAGCTATTTTCCACCCTCAGATTGCACAGCTTCCCCATATTTCTTGTGCTGCAAGGCACATGAAGGTATAAAGGCAGCTACTCACACTGGATACCTTAATACATTACATTCGGAAGAATGGGCTGGCATTGGAAAGTGGCTGTGATTTGTGAGAATTTCTAGGACAGCAAATGTAATTTCTCATGTTTCTTGGGGCTGGAAGCAATGACAAATGTCATTGACACTCGTAACCTCCTTCAGCTCTGATACAGAAGAAAATGAAGGAAGGAGTGGTAGGATTAGAAAGTTCACATGGACTTCTGCATTTATTGTTCTCATTGGGGATATCAAACTGAAAGGTGCTGAGCTGAGGCATACCTAGGAGTACAGAAAAAATTATTTTAGTCTCACGGCTGTGTCAATCAGGAGTCAGTCCATCAAAGTTAATTGATAATGTCAAGCCCAAAATGAATAAGTTTTGTTAATGCAAAGAAATCAACACAATAATCTTGAAAATTGTTAGTAAGAGCTTCTGGGAACTTTATTTTGATCGGACTTGTTCATCCATCCCATGTTACATGCTCTCCCCTTTATGTCATGGTTTCTTGCTTTCTCTCCTTCTTCTAAGTGAAAAATTTTTGTTTCCTTTAGCATACAAGATTATGCATACTTACATTGCCTGCATAAGTTGTGCCTTTCCTGATATCCCACTTCAAGGATCAGGAAAAGAAATGTGCTGTTTTATGTAAAGTATAGTTCACTAAAAAGGCAATGAAAGAGAGTCTCTAAAGTGGCAATTTTTTATGGGGTTCTGAGCCATTTCCATTTGAATCAACTTAATCTTACATAGTTTATACATCTTTAAAAAATCACTGTTAGCAATGTTTGGATACAAATGTAACTACAGGACAGCGTGCATTTCAAAATGTCTGGAATGCAGTTGTGAATACTTTTCTAAATGATGTCTCAGCTGTCCAGCTTCAAAGTGGCCCAGCACCAGAGTTAACACTTAACTTAGAACATTTGTGTTTGCTAAACTTGTAATTTCTGGACATTTATTTGAAGAATCCCTGTGTCATTAACATTGTTTCTATACTGATCGCTTTTAAAGACTGGAACTTTGATCACTTTGTTGCTTGTTTAGATGATACAATCAAAAACATCAAATGGCTACTACAAAAGGGAGACATTGTGTCTATCTTCATTTTCTCGTTTCTCCACTTGTAACAAATTAAGGTCTATCCCGTGGATCACCTTGCATAAATTGAAAAAATAATATAATTTCAGAAACAACTCCTCTTATCCAGAGGTTGTTGGGGGGTTTTATTTTGCATGTGTGTTTTGGGTTTTTTGCTTTTGTCTCCATAACTACCTCAGCCAAAAACCAATGGCATAATAATGTATATGCACCTGCTAAATTATTAAAAAGTTTTCCAGCCCTTTGACCTCATTGTTTCTATGAATCCAGTGCAGCTATTTACTCACATGGTATTTCCTTGCCTCAGACATGAAGATTCAGACTTCCACATATGCCAAGGCCAGAAATGAGAATGTTCCAGTGTCATTTCATAAGTCTTCATTATCAAAGGGGAGATATGTGTATCTACTAAGCCAGTTCTGAGAACAAATGCTCAGACAAGAAGCAAGAATTTACAGAATCTGAATGAAAACCTTCTGTCTCTACCAAATATCTTGAGATAAACTCCTGAAGTACCTTTGATAATGTCAGGAAATCAAGTGGGAATTTGACTACTGACTTTAGGGCAAACATGGGTTTGCTTGTGTGTTAATAAGCTGAGCCAGTCTGCTATCTGACAGATGTCAGGAGATCAAGGTCCTCCACAAAAGGACCTTTGAACCATTTCCTCTGTCTTCAAGAGCTCCTTCAGACAACCTGGCTGGGCGAAGAGGGGAGAAAATGCAGGCTCTCTTCATTTCCCACATTTTTCTCATAGTAGACAAATAAAGGATCTTCTTTTTGAGGCCCTTAGTTATTAAAACCCTTTTTACCCTGTTCACTGTTCTCTCATGACTCTCCTTCCTTTGCCCCAAAATTTCCTTTCCAATTTAAGTCACTTTAGCAATTGGAATCTGAACATATCCCAAAGTTGTTACTTTTCCAGTGGGCCATGAAGTCCTGTTTGCAGTTATTGGGTGTTTTGTTTTAAACAGAATATATGCAAGCATTGTAATATTTTCTGTCTTTGAAACTCAAGAGAACTTTTTTTTTTTTTTTTTTTTTGAGATCTTTATCATAAATTGGTTTCTTGGACAGGAACATTCACTTGGCATTAAGCAACAGTAAAGTGCTTTGCTTTCACTCAGGCTGCTTTAGCATATTTTTAAAGGCTACAGGAAATATTCTTTCTATGATTTACACTCTATCTTAATTGTGCTACAGTATTTCCAAAACAATATTGAAGGATGTTCTTTTGTGGGTAGCTAGGAACAAAAATATCTTGTTTAACTTTTGAGCTATGTATACTTTCTTGGCAAAGATTAATTTGAGAGATGGAGAAAAGATAGTTTTTTTGCTCCAAGGAAGGGTTTTACTCTAGCAGATTGAATTTTGTTACAAGTACAAACTTTTTACAGTTTGGGTTCAATTATAAGAAACAAAACTTGGAGAACTGACATTTGTTTGGCTATTTCCCAGACTGTTGGTTTCACAGTTTTTTTTAAGTCTTGGTCACGCAAGGCATCCTAGTGTTTGTCCTATATTTCTTATTTTTGGAAAGAGAGCCCATCTTGTGGTATATAAAACTCAGCATGGAAAAGGTGACTAATGAAGAAGAAAGATGTTTGTTGACCCTAGCTTCTTCTGACTTGCATGCTGGGTTTTTTTCCCTTTATGTCGACTGCTGCAACCCTGGGTATGGTCATAGAAACAAGACTCTTTCCAGAGGCCTGATGAAAGGATAAAAATAATCTAAAATACAGCCTTCATCAGACCCATTCTCAATTTCTGTGCAGCACCCTGGCAAGGAGGAGCAGTGGGGTGCCAGGGGAGGGGAGATTTCTATACAATATTGTACCACAAGAGTTTGGAGCATCTGAAGTTAACTGGCATTTGCACGCTTCAGGAGGCTGGGAATACTTCACTGAGTAAAAGTATTTGATAAAAATTTATTCTATTATTAGAGTAGCTTTGGAGCAGGTTTTTGACAAAAAATCATGGCAACTGCGAGATATGACTCTATTTGTTTTGGGTTTTTTTAAAAGTGGTAATAACTAGATTTGTTCAAATGGATGCTTTCCATCCTCTTTATTGCAAACCCTGAATGTGGTAGTCAAGATCGATTTAATTGATGTTAGAATTCATAAAACAGGAGTCATGCAGTATCTCCTCTGCTTATGTTTTGTTTAACTTTCCTACTGCCATTTAAAATACAGTATTATTCTTAAAAAATTCTGAGATCTTTTGGAGGTTAATGTGTTGAGCTGGAGTGCAAATTTACTTAAATGTAAAGACAACAAATAATATGCTGCAAATGTTCGTAAATTTACACTGTGATTTTTAATGGATAATTTTGCATTAAAATTCCATTCCTTCCTAATATTTGTGCATCAGCTACCCTCAGCAAATTAAACTGAGGTGGAATTCCTATTATAATAACCTCTCTGATCCCTGGTGATGGTCAGTGCATGCTGCCCAGATGTGCACAGCTAACTTCTACCTACTGACAGTCACACTTGCTTCCACTTGTAGATGAATAGTTCCTGTTGTCATCAGAATCACTTTTATTCCAACAGAAGTTGGTTCATTTGTCACTACCATGCTTCCCACTCCCCAAAATGTGAAGAAAAGATACTTCTCTCACCATTTTTGTATTGCCCTCACTCACACATATTTCCAGCATTGGAAAGGACATTTGGAGATCAGTGAGTCCTCTACATGCCCCTTTAGAAATTTGCTCCACCTCTGTGTTTGCAGAGCCCTTTCTACAAAAGCTGGCACTGATTTACCTATGAATGCAGCAGGGACCACAGCAGCAAGGTTGGTAATTGCTATCAATTCTCATATAATGTACTTGCTTGCAAAGTAGTTGCTTTTCTTCCACAAAAGCTGTGGAGGTTTTAAGCACATCTACAGTGAACTCCTGTCAGTCTCTGAAATGCTCGTGCCGATGGGCTGTGTCCATCACATGTGCACTGGAAGAATAAAAGAAAATATGGAATATATAATAAAAGAGTACATGTTTCTAAACCTATTGAACATGTAACATGTTCAATAAATCCTGAATTACAATAAACCTTATGAAGAAGAATTGGTGGTGTGTGTGTGTGCCTGTATGGTTGAGGCAGACTCACTTTCCTCCCTCTTGTCCCCCTTTGGCTCTGATTAGAAAACAGTCCATATTTAAAACAAGTTTGGCAGTTACAGTTGAAATGTGGACTTGTGCTGACAAACACGCTTAAAAAGGTGTCAAATTGTATTTACACTTATTTAACTGCAAATATCTGTCTATAGAAGAATTTAAATGTTTTCAAAGTCTGCTTTTTTAGCCTAGACAAGTTGGAAACACTGTCCTCTCCAAAACAAACTTTTTTTTCTGTATCTGACCTACCTTTAAGAATTTCCAAATAAGCAGCTATTTGTCCTGTTTCTGGTTTCAATCAAGCCCCAAACCAACACTTTTACATTTCATAATGCTGTAACTGAAGACACTAAATTTTCTTTGTCTGTATTAAGATGAACACAGCATACTAATCTTAAGTTGCAGGGATACAAACCAGAAGTGGGGTACCCAGAAATCTTTGATACCCATGTCAATCAAAACTGGCAAGGTCTTCAGCTTTTGGGTTTGCTCCAAAACTTTTAGTATTGCAAAACAAACTTCTTGGCTAGGAATCTTAAAGATGCTCAAAGAATTAAACATTTAGAGAAAGGAAAGGCTGTACAAATATTTACTTATGATTATTACTGTGGTATTTTCAGATACAGGCCTTCAAACACTTAATAGATGTACTTAACTTTAGTGGGAGTACTTCCACTGAGTCAGTAAAAATATTCATCAGCCTAAAGTCAGACACAGATGCATTTGCAGGGCTGGAACGTTGTGTTTTGTATGACTGGTATTAAATTCACCTTCCAACTGTAGCTTTAAAGTTCATTTCATAATGGGTCTCCTGGGGAAACAAGCTTAGAAAAATTTATGGTCCTGGAAAAATATTTTGAGTTCATAAATAATGTGATAGAGGATATTTTCAAACTTTAGAATAACTTTTCCATTAAGGCAGGTTTAAAGACTTGTTTAAAAGAAACATGAAGCTTAATTTAAACATTGGAATATATTGCCACAAGGAAGGGTGTATACATTTACATTTTTATGAATTAGGTTTTGCTGAATTCTTTTATTTACTGCCATCCTATCTGCATTTGCAAGGGGCTTATTTTGCATATCACAAGAAGACAAAGTACAATTCATGCCTGAGGTGATCTCCTCTGAAAATGTATGATATATTTATTGAATCTGAAATTTGGGTGTGCTTGCATGATATATAAGTTAGAGAATTCAGTACACTTGTGTCCCAATTTTCTTTGCTTTTTGTCCTTTATGTTTTAGCAACACTGATACAAAATCTGTAGAAATCCATCAGGTCACAGTGCCACCTGCCCTGGTAGCAATGATGTGAGGAGAGCAGCACTGCACAGGACTCAGCCTCTCTGCTGAAACACAGACCTGCTCATAAAGCCATAGTGAATGGGGAGGGAGAGGGGGCCATAATTCCCTCACCGAGTTGTACGCAAAAGCAAAATCAGATCTGGAGCTTGAAATGCAGTGCTGAAGAGGTGCCTGAGAAAGAGAAAAATGCCAGAAAGTGACAGTAAAGCCTCCTTTTATACGACAGAGAATTACAGGCCTATTTTATAGGACAGAGAATTATTTGCTGAGAGGGAGAGCAAAGTAGTGGGCTGTAGAAATATTTGGGAATACAGAATGCAGTGCTAACAGTAAATCATCTTTTTGGGTAAAGTTGGTTGCTTTTTTTCCTCAGATGATTTCTAATTTTAGGCCTCAATTAAATTTAAACTTTTAGGACTTTTCTATGAGGTCAAGTGGAACATCTTTGTCTAGCTCCACACAGTAATAACAAACCTGAAAACTTACACCCAGGAAATATTTTTCCCCCACTTGAAGATGTATTTGTGCAAAAGCCATACAATGTAAGAAGACAGAAAACTAACAGGCTTTTTTAAAGACAGAAATAAATAAATAAAAAAATTAAGACCAGAGAAGAACTTTACCATAGGTTTCATTAAATAATCCTGGGAATACTGCATAAAAAGATGATCATTCTCCACCGTATCCTCTAAGACTGCCTGGTAAGGACCACTGGAATATGCAATCTAGTAAAAACAGCAGAGGTGTTTTAATGCAGCCAATACATTATGGTTAGGAGGTAAGGCTTTCTAATGCAAGAAGTCAGGACAAATAAAAGTGCCAGCTGGTATGAAGAGAGTAAAATTCTTGTGTTTGTCTAGAGAAGATCTCCCTAAGCAATATAGAGAGGTGACCATATAACTTTTCTCTAGGACCTCATCCAAAGCACAGGAAGCACTCAGAGGTCAGAAGGAATAAATTCAAAGAGGGTGAAATGCCATGCAATGCTTAGAAAATTACAGACAGTGGTGTCTAAATTAAACTAAACACTTGTCCAGCCTCCAGGGTGTCACTAAAAGGTGCAAAGATTGTTTAAAGCTACCTTGCTTTCCAAGATGCCCAAAAGCTGTACAGTTACTTTCTTATGCTGAGTATATTTCTTGGCCATATATCTGAGAGACAAAGGAACTGAACTCTGTATAGACACAGATCTACTGAACATGTTGGTATCATCCCCCAAGCCATTTCATTGAAAGGGAGGCAAACTTCCTCATGAATGTGCTCCAAATGCAGTCACTTGGTCAATCAAACCTCTATATGCTGCATTCAGGATTTTTCTTCCTAGGAGAGGATGAGTAAGGTCATGAACAGGATGTACAAAACTCATGTCAAAATATTGTTTCTGTTTCAGTAAATACGGTTTTTATATTTTTTTATCAGTAGTTTTATGATTCCCATAACAAAAGTTTGTAAGATTTATAGGCTTTCTAACCAACAGAGATATATATACACATCTGTATTCACAAGTACTATTTTACTTTCCAGTGACCACAACATTTACAAGAGATGAAGTTATGGGCAATAATTACTGAATAAATTAGTAGCTGCTTAATTAATATTCTTGCCTTTACTAAAGCTTGAGGTGCCAGAATACTTAGATACTCTTTCCTTTGCTTTTATTTGCTTCAAGACATTTGAAAGGTTCAGTGCAATATGCTGAACACTATAGGAAAGCAGAGCTTACAGGGAGAGGCAATATTTTACATTAGGTCATCTGACTATTTCACATTAGCCCAAACATAAAAAAAAATATAAACTTTGGGATAAGACTGTCTTCTTTCTTCAGGTCACTACAAGCATTGTTTTGAGCCGTACACTTTGTTTTCCATGGTATTATAGCAGTTTTACAGAAGCAGAAGAAAATTGGTACAGATTTAATGGGTGAAACTTACGTAGTGTGAGTCACCATAGACATTGCTTAGTCACCTTATTTTCAATGAAAGACAAGTATTGATGATTCTGCTAATATTTTCATTATCTGTGACAGTGCAGAGCACTGATTGAGGTGCTCAATTCCACCAAAGAACCCAGAAAAAAAACCCCAACAGCTCAGACCTGTGACAATATAAAGGGTTAATAGAAACCTTGTGTCTGACAGACCAATGCATGAATTAGAGTAAATGGAGATGTATTAATCCTTGGCAGAACAGATTAGTTTCAGGTGATCTTACCTTAAAAAAGCCATGACTAGTAGGAAAACAATAGCTCAGATCAAGAGGCTTTTTTTTTTTTTTTTTTTTATCATGCACAGTGACATCTGCACGTATGTGGCTTTTTGAAGATGAAGCAGAGATAGAGGAAATTGGGAAAAGGAAGAGGAAGGAGGAAGAAAGCAAAGATGGAGATTAAGGAGTCCTATGTGTTATGCCAATGAGATCAGATACAAAGCCATCATGTTTCCTGATTAAGGATTTAAAAATCCTCATTGTATGAGGTAAAATGCTACAATATGATTCTAATTTGTTAGAAGATACAAATAACAGTGTAGACAGATCAACAGTAACACAACTAAATCATGGGTGGAAAACAACTGTAAAAAGAACGTGTCTTACAAGCTAACACACTGAGACAAAATAATCTAAAACATATGGAATGCAACAGGAGGAAATGATACTAGAAATGGAAAAGGACTGTTTGTAGGGAAACAGTAATGCTGAAAGAAGTTCTATAATGAAGAGGGTAGAGATTCCCCATGTCACCAGAAATCTGATATAATTACATACACAAGAATAGAGAGTGTAAAGAGAGAACAGTGTGACAGAAAAGGGAAGAGAGTCTGATGAGGACTTGCTGCCTTCACAACCTTCACGTGTTGTCTTTATTGGGAAGATCTGCTGATCAGTCTTCAAAGAAAGAAATTATATAAGCAACCTAAAGAGATGAAAAACTTGAAAACTCCAGGGCTAGACTGTCTTACCTTATTCATGGAAGCAGCTTTTTGAAATCAAAAGGCAAATACTATGAGCAAGCCAGATGCAGTTAGACCTTCAAGAAGTATTTGCATGTGAAACTTAGATATATTCAGGTAATGTGCTTCACTAAGTCGCTGAGCTGGGACTCAGAAACACTACCAATAATGTTTCCAGCTCCCTGGCTACAACATCTTGAACGTGCTCATTTCTCTGCATACTTCCACTGCTTTTCTTTCTAGCTTTTATTATTTGAAAACCCTTTGAGGCAGAAACTTAGTCTTGCTGTGCAAACACACTTAGCCAGGGAAATGTTTTAGAAAGGAAATTTCTAGGTACAGTTATCACACAGCAATACACTTTCAAGAATGCCTTTTAAGCACATATTCACGGCACAGATTACTTGTCATAACATCATCAGTAAGGTCTGAACTTCACTCCTGTTACTTCAATTTTTTGCTGGTTTTAGTCCAGACAAAGCTGAAGGGTTTTTTTAAGAAGGGTTCTGTTCATCTGAAAGGGAGATCTTTGTATTAGCTGGATTTGAGTAAAGCATTGAAATTTCTCTACTTAGCCACAGGTGTAGCTTTCCACTATAATACTGTGTAGTATTCTATTATCAGTTCACCATCACAAGTGAAATAATATGCTGGTAGAAGAGCACAATTAGGCAGAAAGCAAACTTTCCCAGGAAGTTTATGAAGTTTAGGATTTCATTATGAATGTACATGGAATATTCTGCTGATGCAATTAATTTTTTTTTTTTTTTTGACCAGAATTACTGTGTGACCTTGGACAGCTGTGGTTAGCACTAAGCAGCATAAAATACTGAATCCTAAAGCATTAGATTGCTTTGTCAGCTGAGTGCACAAAGCATGAATTTCCAAAGAGCCTCAACAACGAATGAGATGATGGGAGAGAAACATTTCAGAAAAGAAAATTGACAAATACGTACACTAGCATGCATACTCCAAGCATTTTAGAAGGAAATATTGTCTATGATTTGTTCTTAAAACAATATTTCTTGCATAAAACCTTTCTGTACCTCTTATATCAAGCAAGTTCATGAAATATAGTCAATTTAAAGATAAATTGACCTTTACCCTTTAACATACCACTGACAGCCACTTAATCAAATGGTGGGTATTTGAAGGTAGTTTTATAAAATGTCTTATGCATTATTTGGGCAATGACACAAAATTAGAAAAGTCTAGATATTTTAATTATATTTTCAGTTTCAGTATCTCTGATAGATACTTAAATATCAAGTGCAGTGGGCCACTTATTCTCCTAACTTGGAGTCATGGTGGGGCTCTCTCCCTATCAGAAAACTCATTTGGTTTTAGATCCATTTTCTTCTCTTCTGTTTTTGAGTGACCCCAGCTGCTCACACTACTATTTTTTGCTGCATGAATTTTCATCTGACCCAGCTCTCACCATCTAAGCCAAAATATTAACTTGTCTCCACACCTTGCCTTCTAGCGTTTCTCATTTTTACTTACACAAAATGTTTCCTAAACTGAACTGTTGGGGAGGGATTTTTCATGCCGTGTAAAAAGCCTGGAAGTGCATCAAAGGGCTCTGAAGTATTGTATCTGATGGAAGATCTATTCCAGTGCTTAATTATTTTACAGCTGGGAAATCTTCCCTTGTGTCTGACCTGAATTCGCTGCAGTGCAGTTTGAGCACACTTTATTTTTTCTCAATCTCCAAAACACAAGAAGAACAATTTGTTTCTAACCTTTCCACAGCAGTGTCTATGTATTTAAAGATGTTCTCACATCTCTCCTCAGTCCTCCCTTCCTTAGACTAAACAAACCTCATCCTTTCAGTCTCAGAAGTCAGATTTTCTGGGCTTTCAAAAATTTCTTAAGAAGGGCTGCCCAAGGCTTAGTATAAGGCTCCAGGTGAGGTCTTGCCAGAGCTGAATGTGAGAGTTACAATGCATACTTTTAACATGTCTTACACATTTTTGTGCATCAGTCATTATATTCAGTTTTTGATCTACTAAATCTCCTAACCGTTTTGCCCAGAAAGGCTTTTTAACTGTTTGTTCTGCATCTTTTAATCATGAAAATAATTATTTTAATGTTTATTATTTTGTGCTTGTCCTTACTGAAATATAATTTATTTATTTAGTATTTCAATATTAAAATAAAATACTTTCCCCCCTAGCATCTAAGTCACTAGTGGTAATGGTGGAAATACTGATTTAAAAGGAAAAGAGCTTCCTGAACATGATTAGCATAGTCGTCTCTTTTGAAAGAGCAATACTAATAACTATCCTTTGGGTACAGTTTTCTAACCAGTTTTCCAGTTCCCATGTTATGAAATTTACTCTACCATATATCCCCCAGCTGCTTTTATCATCTGAGAGCAAATTAAGATAACCATGTACTAATTCTCTAGTATACACACGGCCAATTACTGTGTTACAAAGGGAAATTAGATTAGTACTACATCACTTGTTCTCTATAAGCTCACCCTGCTATTAACCTATTACTCTGAGACCTTCTTGTAATTACAAGTACATTGTTTAAGTGCCCAGTTTGATAGTTTTCTGGGAATAGAAGTTCAGTCAACCTACCTCTTTTTGAAAGAGGAACTTTATATTTCTTTTTCCATTAAACTGGGGAAAATGGCATAAGGCTGCCTTTGAGGGATCCGCTCAAGTCCCCTTGGTACAAGCCACAGCAGGATGAATTCCAGACTTGGTGACAGAAGGGCACAAATAGGCAAGAGTGGTTGCACTGAACACTTTTCAGGTGATACATGTCCAAGACACATAAAAAGCACATCACAGAAAACACACTTCACTCCTTATCTGCCCATCCAAGGCTGAACATGTTTGACACGTACCCTATCACTATCATAAAATCATAGAATCACTAAGATGGAAAAGACCTCTGAGATAATAAAGTCTGACCTTCTTTATAGCCAAATAACAGGAATTTAAAGCTATGTTCTACAGAGTCTGAGCACCTTTCCTAATGGGATCCTGATGAACTGGCATGTTCTGGTGCAAACCACTAGGAATCTGGACAGATGCAAGACATTCTTCTCTGTACAGATGCTCAGAGTCTCTCAATGCCAGTTCCCTAGCTGGCCTCATGCTGCATTACATAGATGCTACTTGCTTTTTGTTTATCCATTCATTTTTCCTCATAATCTTGATAACATCAGTTTCATTCTTCATGCTGCGCACCAGCTGCCCCCTTGCCAGCCACAGGAGACTGTGCCACTGATACACTGAAATGAGGCAGCCATGAGTCACCCCTAGCAGGTATGCTCCCACCTCTTCTAAAAGCTGCTCTGGAAGTGGCTGTGAGCATGCAACAACCTGCCCATCTCTTGCTGACATGGGTGACTTATGACTCTGGCAAGCAGGCAGCAGCCAGCCTGCCTGGATGTGCTGGCATTGTGTGACTTGGTGACAGAAGGGCACAAGTTGGCAATAGGCGTTGTGTTAGCTCCCTTCACGTGCTCAGGCACACAGCAGCTTGCACGCTCCATTCATTAGGCACGGCCCCATCATATCTGAGGCTGTGTTTTCAGGTTCACTGGTTGCACAGATAGTGAATTTGGTCCTAAAAGTCTCACTGCTCTGCCCCACAGGCAGCATTGGTAGGTCTGAGGGTTCCCTTATGGCATCTGAATGCACTGCTGTAACTCATTGGAAGCCTGTGTATGCAAGGATTTGGGCCACTTCACATCAAATTACTGTTATGAAAGTCTGAGCAATCACAGAAACAAAAAGTCATACAGATTAATTAAAATATACACCAGATACATATTGTGACTTCAAAAAAAGTCATTAATGATCACTTATTTTTTCTTCTACCTAAATAGTTTTCTACTGGAACAGTTTCCAAATGCTAAAACTTTCTTTGATGTAAGAATGTGCCTGGATCTCTGACGTTTTTTAAGGGCAACATGGAGACCAGTTGCTGATTTTCAAACAGGATGCATATGTTAAATATCTACATTCTCATCTTCAGAAATGGCTGAGTTATACCAGGCTGGAGTCAGGAGGGTAATAACATAAGACCTGATATTGACAGGAGACAATAAGCAAAATCCTCCTAACATCAAAACAGTTTCATAAACGACAATGAAAAAAAGGTTATGAGGAACACACTACTTATTTGAGTCCTTTGCCATCTTAAAAATTTGAATGACTAGTAGAGCTTCATTACTTACACACCCAAGAGCCTAAGTATGAAAATTGCAAAAGGATCTTTTAGACTTGATTATGCAACCAAAGAGAGCTTGTGTAGAAATGAGGTGTAAAGATCTTCATTAATGATGATGTGTTTGGCTTTTGTCCATATGTAACAAAAAACTTCTCTGTCATGTATTTTCTAGCAAGCGTGTCAGAATTCACCTTTTTCTGTAGTTTTGTGGCTACAGAGAAGTGCTCCTGATGATACAAGGATAACTGAGTGAGTGTATAGTGAAGCAGACTTCATTTCTTAATTGCTGTCCTCGTTCATTCCTTCAGACATCCTCTGAGAGAATGGAATGTTCTCTGCCTTAAGTTACAATTTTTACTCTCCAGTCTTGCATCATATCACAGGGAATTTTCCAGTTATTTTTGTGTTTTCTTGTCTTTGGTTCCAGGCTTTCCTAATGAAAGATTTCACTAGTCTGCAGTAAGGGCATACAATGACAAATACATGAGAAATTCATAATTATGCCTCAGCTCTTTTCGACAACTATGTGCATGTACAATATGCTTCCACTGGACTTACTCTTCCATTTTTGTGTTGACAGAAAAAAGAAATTGAGCAACTGCATCTCTTAATTTATAACTTTTGAACTACTCAACTCTATGTTTGTATTGATACTGTGTTCAAATATGCAATCAAGGATTTGATTATTTGCAAAATAAAGTGACCTTTTTGAGTTCTGGGGACTTTTTTGAGTCCCCAGAACTCCAGATTGCAAGATGCTTACCTGCCTAAGGGCTGAAAGCACAGATTTATTTCAAAATAACTTAACAGATTGTGCTATAAGATGTATTATTCTCTCATAATAGGGGGGAAAAATTAAAGGCAATGGGAAACTTGTTTATAGGCCACTCTAACAAGAGTGATTAAATGGGAGAAACTGACACTCATAACTCTATCTCAGCCATTAATCAATATGAAAGTGCACTCATAATTAGAGTCTGTGAATGAACAAGGTTCCTTCAGCCATTCTGCTTCTCATGGGTATGGGAAATGACAAGATTAAGTTTTTTTCCAGAAACCTATGCCAACCATCTGTTGCACATGAATAATTTTTCATTTTTTAAATTTATCTAATTACTTCTGCTGCTGCTCTGAGTTCTAGCAACACAGAGGAGCAATTATCTTAGCTGAGCTTTCAAGGTTAAAATCAAATGAGTACAGGAATCCTTCAGTGGTTTCCACAACTGTGTTTTAAGTCTCTTGCAGAATGTCTCTCAAACCTCGCGTTGACTTCCCAGTCTTCTCAGAAGACCTCCATAGCAAGGCCTATCAAATCTTTGGAAGAGAGGTAATTCAGATGGCAAAAAAAGAAGAGAATGAAGGTAGAAGGCAGGATAAAACTGGCAACAAAATGAGACCAATGAAGGAAAGGGCAGACAAAGATGATACCTAGACAGAGATTCCTTTCAACATCTGAACTCAAGTTTTGGGATTAAGTATTGCAAAATTATGTCCACATCTTTTGTCTTCTTACCTGGCCAACATGACACCCACTGACAAAGTTAACAGTCTATTTCCCAGCCTTTGGTATCTCCACAGTAAGTTGTTGACCACTATTCCTGATGCTACTTTAAGAGGGAAAGGTGTTATTTATGGACTGATGTATTTTTCAATTTTCAGGTAGAAATTTCTTTTCAGAAATAATTAGACACTGCAGCATTGTTGCAGACCATAAATTGGCATGAGAATAGAGTACTTGCAAGCAAATCTGCTCACAATTCATGTTGATCCTAGGCCTGAGGACATGGTGTGGGAATGTGGGAAGCACTATTTCCAAGCTGTTAATTCACTGTCTGTGATCAATGGCAGCAATTAGTTGCCTGTCAGACTTCTACATGAATAAAGCATGATCAGGATACACTCCCTATCCCCTTGGTTCTCTTTGTGTGCAGTATGAGAACGATGTTGTTGAGTGTTAATATAGGTTTCTCAGCCAGCCAGAGCACAAGTGGGGGTTCAGAAGTCAGAAGTTAGTTTAGTAGGGGCGCAAATTTGTTTACGACTCAGAGGCTGAGCTCTCAGGTGCAACCAGACATTTACTGGGCAAAGAAAAAACAGTGTTGAGGAAAGAAATACCAGAAGTGAAGAAGGGAAGAGGAGGGGAGCACTAAAGAAAAAATTAATTTGTGAATTTTTATGTGAGTTAAACAAATGACTGAAGGTGCAGGTTTCAGGGATCCATTGAGAGTTTTCCTAAAAACAGACCTACCTCTCTGCTTGTGCATGTTCCCAGTGGTGTAACTCCTGGTATACCTCTTACCCAGGCATGAGGCATGCTGAAGGGCTTTAAATACTTGGAAAGAAATTATCTGATGTGAGCCAAATTTTATCATTATTAGAGGAGATTAGATACCGCAGATAAAACTCATCTTTCTCCTTGACAGTGTGTCCCTAGAAGTGCTCTGCAATTGTGTCAAACTCACAGATGAGTAGCTCCATGGCCCATCATTTCTACTGATCTATGGTTGGTTTGTGGTTAAGGCACTCCACAGCCATTTCTTATCTCTCTGCCACTGACTTCTCCTGACAAAACACAAATTTCTCAGTGATTTAGCTCCTGATGTATAAAACGAAATGTTTTAGCAAATACATAATAAAGACCAGCCCATTTAAGATGTGTTCACACAATCCACATAGTGTTATACTTGGGGGGAAAAAAATTCTGACATAAACAATGAGTTTGTGAGGCAGGAAAAGTAGATTCCTAATCTCCTGCTCCTGTCCAGCACCTACATTCCCCATTACCAACACAGATGGTATCTGTAACTAAAATTCCATGGGAGTGCATTAGAAAAAACCTGAACAAGCCTAACACATACCAGAGACTGAAGTAATGTGCACAACTATCTTGTTGGAAAAGAAAAAATAAACACAATTATCTGAATAAAACCAGAACTTGCAATACTTAGATAAGGAGGCATAACAATTTTTATTTGAACGAGTTACCAATTCAGTGCTCGTATATCTACTTAAGCTGTCAAAACATTACATGCCATGGAATATATTATATATATTAGATGGGTCAGATTTAGGCCACTTCCTTCCCACATACAAAATCAGAGATGGTTAAATAGGGCACAGATTTTAAGCTTGTTCATGGCCTCCCATTATACTACTCTCAGCAATTCCTGCTGTAGGAGCCAAAAAGAGAACATTAGGAATCAGAAGGAATAATTTATATTTTTTTGTTATTACTGCCTATCAGCCTGATGTTCTATATACTTTCCTCTGACAGAAGTCCTTAAACAGCCAGGCGTGATATGGAGCAGATGACTTAATCATTTGACTACATCTCTCACTCTCCAGAAGTTGCCTGAGGTTCTCATGTACTTCCCGAATGTTGTTGCAGTCTCTCACCACTCTGTCACTTCCCACACCAGAAGTTTTAGCTTGACCTATCTACTGCTCTGTAATCTGCAGCCCAGCTGGCTCTTGTACACGAGGCTGGGGAAATGGGAGGAGACTAGGATGCTCTGAAGCAGATGCAAATTACATCTCAGTAGGGCTCAGAAAACAAGAATGTAAGAAGGACCAAGATTCTGCCTCCACCACTGCCTAGGAGATGCTATTCAGGGAGCATGTGTACTCTTGGCCGCTATCTCCCTATTACTCTGCCAACATCCAGAGTCATTGATTTTGGAATTCCTGTTAATTTTCTTTAATATAGTATTAGACTGGTTCTTCAGGAGCTCCTAGTTCCTTGCTTCCTCTGCTGTAAATTTGTGGCAACAAATTTCGGGATGATGAAGGGTTTGGTGAGCTAGCAGCTCTGCATCACTTCATTGATTACCTTCACATTTCCCACTGAGTATTCTCCACTCAAAGTCTAGAATTGCGTCCTTTAAGTCTCTTGTTTTGATACAATTACTTGACATCCTTAATCACCTGTCCTGCCTTTCTCTGAACCTTTTGTAACTCCACTATGACTCCTTGTGATGTGAGGATCAAACATCAGACAGTGACCAGAGTGTGTGAGGTTTTGTACTGCAGCAAAATTATGTTTTCTGTTATGTTCTCAATGCCCTTTCTGATGAATTTTGACTTTTTATTTCCTCTTGGCTACTACTGTATCTTAAGTTAATGACTTCAGAGAACTGTTGGTGATGATTTCTAGCTCTCTTCCCTGAGGTATATAATTGCCAATTACAAGTTCAGAATCCCATAAGCACAGTTTAGACTATTTTTTCCCCAAGATTAATTACTTCCCATTTTTCACACTGACATTAATTTGGTCATTTTTTTGTCCACTCACTCAAGTTTGTGAGCTTGGTCTGAAAAACAGGCCTACAAAGAACATTTCCCTCAACTGCAACTGCAACATGCAACTGTGTGAAACCCCTTGTGTGACTGGAGCACACAAAGCTCTTGCAAGTATCCTGCAAAGAGGCAGCTCAGTGCAAAACAATATCTATTCTCCTACCTGAACAGGCTCTCATGTCCTGGGAAAGCAGGGTGTTGAAACACCAGCATGCTTAGCAGGGATTTTCTGCATGACTGTATGTACATCTTGCATGAGTGTAAAAGTGTTCTTCAGCCATTTCTAGAATGACTAAATTGTAAAATGCTTGTATTTGAGTGATTATGATTTAATCTTTAGGATCAAAAAAAGGAATTTCCTTGCCTGAACAGCTATGAGAATTTTGCAGCCCAGTGAAGAGTTCACCACATGCCTTCTCTTTCACTGGCTTCTGTGTGCAGTGACAGCTGGTCTGTCAGCTCCTCTGACTGTTCAGTTTGTTTGTTCAGTCCTTTGAGATCCATCTTTTATGTCAGGCTACTCTTATCTACAGGGATATCAGAAACATCAATTCCCCTGCTGTGTCCATGCAGATCCACAAAACAGAAAGCTAAAGGAAGCATACTTTACATCCCATCATGAATTTAAGCACTCTAGTGTATTATCAGGCAGGCTGATAATCACAGAGACAGATTACATCACTGTTTTCAAAATTTCCCAATAAAAGGCAGATTTAGCGATGCAAAGTAGCAAAATAAGATTTATAGCTGGTCAGGGAAGATAGGACGAAGGAATGCCAGAGAGAGGAGGCATGTTGAAGCCTGTAAGAATCATGCAAAGGGCTGTCAGAGTCAGAGGAGCAAACACCCTTTGGACTCCTGAATCTAGGAGCTAAAATAGCAGTACACAAACCAGTTGCTTTGATGGTCAGTGCTTTATGTGCTGCCCGAAACTTGCTTCCTTTTACCCATTCTTTATTTTCAAAGCTCATACTAAAATTAAATGCTTCAGAAACAGATTTTGCAAGCAACCTTAAAGTCTTCAGTAAAGTATGTGAAAGACAACTCAATCTTCCAGTGCTCTCCTACAATATGGAAATTACTTGTTCATCAACTTCACAGAGTTTGTCTTCCATTTAAAAAAAACCACCACAATAAGATTATACCATAAAAGACAGATGATACATTCTGCCTCAGGGGACCACTCCTAGAATCCCTCTTCCAGGATGACTTAACCCATACTCCAAATTAGCATTCCTTGGAAAAACGTACCTGTTTCCCCTTAGGTCCTGTCTCTGCATGCCAGAAGCTTTCAGTTCAACCTTTCTCAGCAGTACAGCTGCCTGCTTCCAGGGCAAGGCCCCTCAGGCAAACAGTGCCAGCCTCAGACAGGACAGCAAGAGCCTAATCTTATTTCCTGGCTGTGACCTATGGGGAGAAGCTGAGAGAGTTGGGATTGCTCATCCTGGGGAAGAGATGGCTCAGAGGGATCCTCTCAGTGTGTGTAACTGTATGATAGCAGAGAGCAAAGAAGACAGAGCTAGGCTTCTCAGTGGTGTCCAGGGAAAGAACAAGAGGACACATATTTAAATACAGGAAATTCTATTCTAACTATATTCTATTCCATTCTATAAGAAAAAGGGCTTTTTCACTGTAAGGCTGGTGTAACATGGGAATAGCTTGACAAGGCAGATAGTCAAGTCTGTGTCCTTGGAGATAGCTGAAAACCCCATGGGACATGGCCCTGAGCAGCTGCTTTGGTTAACCTTGTTCTGAGCAGGGAGGTTTGGATGAAACAGCTGGTGAAGGCCCTCTCCAAACTCAACCCTTCTCTGTGATTCTCTGTGAACTCTCACAGGCTTGCAAATATTAAGCTCACTGCTTGGCTTTCTTGCAGATTTGTCACAGGATAAAGGAGGGTTTGAACCCTACTCTCAAGCACGTGTGTTTGGGACAGTATTTATACTGAGACAACTCAGGAGAAGAGCAATAAACTTGAATTGTACACAGGTACAATTTATGTTTGGACATCTGTCACATGCTCTAAGGCTGGCTTTCCACCAGAGGAAAAAAAAAGGCAAAATGCCCCAGAACCAGCATAATAGCCATGTCTCAGCTATGTAGGACCATATTTCAAGAAATAACTCGCATTTACTGCACATGTATTTGCCTACAAATTTTAGTGGGCCTTAAGCACTCTACTGAATCAGGACTAATATCCACCAATTGTAACAGGCACTTCACCTCTACAGGGTGACCTACTTAATTACACTAATACCTTTTAAGAGATTTATTCCTCTCCTGAGGTATGCATTTTCCCTGGTGTTTTAGGAAAGTCTATAACAGATATTATGATGTGTTAAGTGAACTGCTAAAGATTCCAAATAGTCCCAGATAACAAAGAACACTTTTTCTTTAGAGTGCTTTAGAGGAGTAAAGTAAATATATCTGGAAATTTAAGAGCACCAGTTGAAGTGTTTATGAAGTCGTACATGAGCTATTTGGTTGTAACAATGCTTAACTGTAATTTAGTGGTCTTATTTGCAACATTTCTTGTCTTTTTTATGACTTTTTTTATGGGACTAGGCAATTTACAGTGCTGTGCCACTGTGGGCTAGAGAATCATGCTACAAAACTGAGATGCACCTTTTGTTGTTTCATATGGCAGTCTGGCTTCTGCAGTAGTTCTAGGAATCCTTTGACACAAGTGTGTGTTCAGACACCTATCAGCCTCATGCACACATCCTGAAGTAACACAGAAGGTTTAGGCCAAAAAAAAAAACCCTTTGAAGGCCTTTCAATTGCCTCACCAAATCCATTAACTGTTCATTTCCAGAAGAATGCAAAGATGTAACCAGAGTACAAATACTGCTAATAAACATACCAGAGCTTACTTCTCCATCAGATAAGTGCTGAAAACAGTTGTCTTTCTGACATTACCAAGGTTAGATGAGTTCAGCACCTGTTGTAGAAAAATGTGTTAACTATTGAGCATGTTTTTCTAAAGCAGGTGTTGAACTCCCTTGATCTTATTCACATCAGCTGGACAAATGGACAACTGCTTTTCATCAAAAAAGTCCAAGTCTGTGATCCTGACATACAGTATTTTCTGTGATTTTGAGAAAGTCCAAGAGTAAATCCTAAAATTTGCAGATTAATAATGTCAACAAAGTGAAAATCAGCCCTGAATTAAACACTTTCTCCAGCCTAAACTTGAACTTGACAAGGTTTTTGATAGATTAGTTTATTTGATACCTTTAAGGATGCCAGTTCTCATTCTATTCTTTTTTTTTCCAGCCATCTGGAAACTAATAGCTGATCTCTCCCTTAAACATTTCCAGATACACCTGTTTTTCAACCTCAACTTCTTCTGAAATCCTTGCCACCCTAACCTCTATAATACCATTCAGCACATGGCTGACTCTAGAAGAATAATTTATTAGATATTATGCTATATTATATTATATATTATTATGTATTATATATTATAACATTATTATAACATTATATTATATTATATTATATTATATTATATTATATTATATTATATTATATTATATTATATTATATTATATTATATTATATTATATTATATTATATTATATTATATTATATTATATTATTACATTACATGACATGACATTACATTGCATTGCATTGCATTGCATTGCATTGCATTACATTACATTACATTACATTACATTGCATTGCATTGCATTGCATTGCATTACATTACATTACATTACATTATATTATAGTAATTATCTTTCCTTACTTCATACCTCTTCCTCCAGGAAGGGTAAGCAAACTTTTGCCATATTGTAACGTATGTGAAAATCACATAGTGAGTAAAAAGATTTATTTGTGTAGATATTTCCCTTCTGATTTAGGTTTTATTTCCTCCCAAGTTGTAATGGAGCTACCCTTTTCCAGAGGGAAAATATACTATTCTATACAGTGCCTTTCAGTTAAAGTTAATACCAATGTAACTCACAAGGCTTTATCTTTTTTTTTGTAATTTTCAGATGCTTGGTTTCAAAGAACAAATAGTTACGCCTTTCATTTACAGAGTACCAAGTTGTATTGAAAACAAACCCATTTTAATGGTTGTATGAAATCATGAAATAATAATATTTTAACTTGTTTTCAAATCATTAAAACTAATTAGCACATATATTCAAGTAAGACATTAAATAAACTGCAAAGTGTACAGCAATGTCTAATAATGTTCATATACACATAAAAGATAGTTAAACACAAGTGTTTCTAAGATATTATAATAGAAATTCTGTTCCCAAAGCAAACAGAATTTTAGTAAGATTAATTAAGGATCTCTCATTTTTATTCTTCTTCTTCTGATTTTTTTATTTTCCCTGCCCCTAACTAGCTCCTTGATGAACAGAAATAAAGCAGTTTGAATTTCTTTGGGTAATATCATGAATACTCACTGTGAGCCCTGTCTAAAGATTGGTTCATTCAGAAAAAAGATAATCAAGAGCAGGGAATTACTTTTATATCTTTCAATTAAAAAAGCGGTTATGAAGTTAGTTCAATGTACATGCTCTTGGTTCTTAGGATTTTCAAGATGTGCATCTTGTGAAATAAAAAAGAAATTATTTCTTCCTTTGTCTGTGTTCAGCAACAAAGGGAAGAAAACAGTCTCATAATGTGTATATTGAACTGGAATTTGGGACATGGATATAGTATGTGCAAAATAAATGTTTAGGTGCTTTCAGAGTTAGCACTCATAGACTGGAAAAGGTTACTAGGCCTTCCTGAAAAGAGATACAGATATAGGTATAGATGATATAGATAGATATAGATATAGATATGTAGATAGATGATATAGATGTAGATAGATAGATAGACAGATAGACAGATAGATAGATAGATAGATAGATAGATAGATAGATAGATAGATAGATATAGATAAAGGTAGATGTAGATATAGATGTAGGTAGTTATAAACACCTTCTGCTTTTCCCCACCTTTTTATTTTCTGGTACAAGAGCTAAGCATGTTGGAAGGGAACTATCTGTTCTATGACTACTTTTACATGTAAAAGTAGTTACTTTTAAGTAAAAACACACAAAAATATAAGTAGACTACAAAAAGAAAAGGAATGAATGTGTTAATGTGGTGGACTCTGATAATTTGTCATGTGAGTGAGACTGTTATTTTCCTTCTCTTTTCCAGGCAGTTGCCTGGTTTTACAGGCACAATGAGAGGCCCAGACACATGGTGTCTTCCTCCCTGCCACAGGAGCAGGGCTGCTGCACTGATTCCAAAAGTTGTACTCAGAACATTCACATGCCTGGTCCTCTCTTATTACGGGTTTTTCTTATCCTGGTCCTGTTCTTGCTATGAGGCCTTCTCATTTCAGGTCCATTGCCTGCACTCCTGAACAACATCCCCTCTTGTGATAGCACTGAGGTTAGTTAGTTCTCACATGCAGAGCACATGAGCACCTCATATAGCAAGTGCTTTAGCTGACAGTATTTGAAAGGCTCATATTTATATATTCCTACAAAACAAATTTTATCTCATGTTCTGTTGGGTATGATTTTACCATGAAAATATCCAGCCTGTGTTTAACTGGGCTGACCAGCAGAGCAATCAGCCAGGCAAGGAGGAGTCAGTGGATCTTTGCAGGAAGTAAAGCAGTTCTCACAGTAAGGCCTGTCTTGCTCCACTACAGCAGAATTCACTGATGTGTTAGTGAGGGTCGCTGCTAAATAACAGTCTTAGTTTTTGGAGGAACTGAATCTGTCCCTGACATATCAGCATGGAGCTTTCACTCCAATGAAAATAGACCTTTTTTTCCTGAAAAAGTCATGCTCAAGACTTTTCCTCGGTGTCTCGCTGAGAAATAGTACAGTTTCCATCCTAGTTGAAAAAATTTATCAATGATTTTTTCTACCTAAAGTACTCTTACATGTTCTATATAATCCATGTATTTTTTAAATTATCTGGAAAGGATGAAAACCACAGAATTCTTGCTGTCTTTTGAAATTTTTGTTTCAAGGCTTGTAAAGGATCAGTTACCTCTACACAGAGACTGTCTTGGTGGGTTACAGATGATGCTAAAACATGTTAAGCATCAGTAAGGCAAGGTAGCACAGTATGATCTGAAGCTCCATTACGGCTCAGAGAGTGCCAGTGACCTCTCTGTAGGGTGTTTTCATCTCCACAAATTGCAAAGCTGCCATCTGGACTCCATTCACCCTCTCTGTAACAGCACTACACAAATACAGATACTTTTAGGCTCAAAAGTGCTCTGTGATGACAAAGAGAGTCCTTCTGTCTTGATTCATTTAAAGGGCTCCATGGCAGTTCTCCAGCTACACAGCAGTAAGCTGGAGGTGCTGCCTTGCAGTCACATACTGTGTGAATACAAGTATAAGCTTTCAAAGAAAAAGGGACTTTACTGGTAAATGAGATAGGCTTAATTTTTGTTGCCTAAGGGTATATTTGCAACTTTCTCCCCAGCCTCTTTCTTCTGGGTCCCTGAAAATGTGCAGGATTCGTGAACCAAGAGGAACAGCATATGGCCATAGTGTCACTTATGTGCACAGCCTGGCTCTCTGGGAAGGACTGCTGAGGGAGCTGGGGTGCTGAGCACTGCTGCAGATGCTGTCCAAGCACAAAACCCCACTCTGCTGTGCCTGCAGCACGAATCCTGAAGCTCATATATTGGTGAGTGCCTCCTCTACTCTGGAGAAAGAGCAGATACACAACAGCATTGCAGACAGCGCAGCACCGGTCCTTGAGGTGCTGCTCTGCTGCCAGAAGTGCGTGTGGAAGGATTACAAGCTGTGACCAGGGTTTCTCAGGCAGGACAACCATCAATACAACAGCAGATCACCCCACTGCTTGGCAGCCTCTTTAGTGCTCCATGGTCTGAAATTAGTCAGACCTGGCTTTGTGAAGCTTCATTTAATTTTCACCTTGTAACACAACATTTTCTATTTCAAATTTTCTATTACAGAATTATTACCCAGTCACAGTTTTTTGTGTTAGGCTTGCACTAAGTATTTCACTCAGTACTACATTTAATGAATATCAGCTACCTTTGAACAAACGATTTATTTAAACAGCAGGTACATGAGTACTTTTGAAAATGCAAAGAAAATAATTACTGAGAGGGAAACAGGTAGCATTCTGTTCCAAACCAAAACAAGTGAGATGTTAAACATCTGAAACCGAGTTCTCTTGCAAATATACAACATCAAGTGTTTGCTTTATTGCTATTACACAGAAGGCTTATTACTTAAGCCTCAGTCAGAAGCTCAGCCAGTACCAATGCTGGGCTGCAGCAACTGGATTTCTGGACCTGGAGTAGGCATTTAGGGGAGGCAAAAAACATTTTCCATCTAC
Source organism: Haemorhous mexicanus (assembly GCF_027477595.1). NCBI lineage: Eukaryota > Metazoa > Chordata > Aves > Passeriformes > Fringillidae > Haemorhous > Haemorhous mexicanus. The sequence continues at coordinate 35,146,084 of NC_082343.1, forward strand.
TCACCTTCTACACAACTCCTGCTTCTCTAACAATTTAAATTAATAGAGCACCTGGCCCCTACTGAGTCTCCATCTTATTAGAAACACATTGAGTCTGACGGCTGCTTGGGAAGCCAAGAACCACATTCATCACTGGGGTATCTCATCTGACATCAGTGAGATCAGAATTTGGCTTTAATCCTCCAGAACGCACACGATTTTTACTCAGGGACCATGTGAAAATTAACTTTGACTGCTACACTAATTCTACTGTATTTGGAGGACACTGAATGTTTCTCTTTGTTCAAAACTTTTCTTAACAGCATTTTATTTTGCAGCAGCAGATAGGGCTGGGCCTTCCCACCACATGCTGTCAGGAATATTGTAGGCTAGAGAATAGTCTGGCTTCTTCTCACTGAAGTATGGAAACTTGCTGTTTATTATTTGATTTGTATGCTCTCATTATGTTTTGATTTGGGCTGCTGAATGGAAATAAGAGTACAGAATAAATTTTGTTTAATGGAAAGAAAGTGTATAAAACAAGATATAATAGAAAAAATGATTGGATATTTACTAATTGTTTGAAACTACCTTTTTCTTAATCTAGAGATCTTCCAGAGAATCCTTTTTATTTTTAAGAACCACTTTGAATGAAGCAAAAACTTCTAGTAGAACACTTTTTACAGTTAGATTTTCCTTTTAGCTGGATTTTGGATGACAATTGGATTTTCATTCATAAAATTAAATAGTATTTTGTTAATTCTCTTTGGTATAAAGCGTAGGTAATGTACAACTTGTCTTCTACTCTATGTCAAAAATCTGGTCATTTTGCATCAGAACTTTCAGTCACAGACCTCATTTTGTAACACCTGATTCAGATGTGTTTTAGATGTATGCACTTTGAAGAGATGTCTCTGATAGCTTAATTTGCAAACTGAACTTGGAGCTGAAAACCAAAATCATCTTAGTGCCTCGAATTCAGTTTATTTATTACTTTCAAAAAATTAGGATGGTACTCACAATAAATTAAATCGGAGATTTCTATCTCCAACACAAGCTAAACCGATAAATGCTGGACATCCTTCTTGCCTGTATTTGTGCCTGTGTGTGCATGCACATTTATATTACTTGGGCAAAAGTTGTTATGTTTTTTACATCAAAGTTTCTCTAGCTACTCCATCATTTTTGTTGTTCCACATATTGGGAGTGATAATTGCTGGGAGCTCTGAACAATTGACTTTTACATAATTATCATAAAATCCTTTTAATGGAATATTTCTTGTGTGATAAGCATTGTTTGCAAAGTAGTTCAATGTCTTATAAATGACAGACTTTTACTTAATCTTTCTTTTCACTCTTTTAAGAGGGAAAATTGTAGAAAAAGAGGACACACTGCAAGACTTGATTATGTTATTTATTACAGAGTTTTAACAAACATTTTCATAAATGGCTGACTAATGACACAAAGATTTACATCCTGCACTCTAACTTGAGCTTGCTCTAATGATCTTATCTATAAATGGTTTATGGCATCGGAAAGAGTGGAATTTTCTCTGGTTTTCAGCACAAATCATGCCCAGAATATGTTCTTTGGCATCCTGAAAACCAATATAGAACAAGAATGTGTTTCTTAGTAGGAAATAAAAATCTAAATCTAAGCATGTTCATCCTCTGGGGCTTCTATTCTGATTTTTAGTGATTGCCAAGTATCTTTATTGATAACTGATTTGGTGAGTGTTCTACCCAGCATTCAGCAGTACAAACACTAGAAATATGTCATTGCATAACATTTAAGTATGTGATTTTAGGAATGAGACATAAATATTAATTGCAAATAAGAAAAAATATGGTTTTATTTCTTCATCTAAGTGTGTAACTTATTAGGAACCTCCCCATATGTGCTGTTCTACACATGGGGAAACTTAGTCTAGAATAAAGCCATAAGCAATCTAAGCTTGTCTAAATTGTGTAAACGTGCAGCAAACCCCAATTCTGCCTTCTCCAGGTATTGTGGGATTTTATGGCTTTGGAAATGGAAAACTGAGAGAACTACATGACTGCACAATTGCCTACAAAGCCCAGGGCATGCAGTTCATTATTGCATTAAATACAGTGACCACATCTCACAGCTTGCTTGAAAGAACCATCCACAGGTATAAAGCCAGAATGCTTTTAAAACAAGCAAAACCGAAACTTCACTGTGGGTCAAGAAATGGTGCTATTAAAGAAGCAGGTGCTACTCAGTTGACAGACTGCTAGTGGGATCAACAGCCTTAGATCACAAATAATAAGAAAAAGTTAAATTTATGTCTATCTTGGAGGCCTTCTCAGTAAAATACATGCAAAATATGTGAGGTTCTTATTCACAGATTTAGGATGATGCTTCTCATATCCCTTTTGCTTTTGTGGGCTATTAGAAGAAGCTCTTCTTATGATCTTGAAAACATGAGAGGAGATCCTATATTATGGCATGGAGAATGGGAGAGATTTCCATACATTTTTTTAGATACTATGACAAAACATTGCATTGCATATTGTTAAATTTCAAAAGCAGAGCCTCTTTCTTACCTGAGATGAAGTACACTTTTATCTCAAGGGAATGTATGTCACAGTTACTGAGTAAAACCAATGACATAAGGCTTAGTAGGTACTAGGCTTTACAAACTTAGTAAAATTATGAGACATATAAATGTTCAGAGGCTACCTAAGATATGTTACAACTTTAGCATTATGATTCTTTAATTTGGAAAAAAGCAAACTGTTAGTGTTTGTCAGTTAATATCTACAACTGTAGTTGCCCTAAGGTCTGATAGAAAAGAGGTTTTTTTGAAAGCTAGGCCAAAAAATATTCTTTATTTGAATAATGAAAAAGATCAGTATGTATGTATGCAGATGAGAATGCAAATGTCTTTATCTTGCTTAAATTGAGTGGGAAAAGGCTCAAATGAAGAGTGAAGTAATTCTGGCAATTTGATGAAAGCTTGCCATACATAGGCAATGCTCTCATGAGAAGTAACACTGGATGGGAAATTGTTAAGAAATGGATATCCACGAAATTCTGGAAAAAACCAGCAAAGCAAACAGAGAACTGAAATCCTGCCATCTGTATCTGTTTATATATGGATTGAATTTATCCAGTGCCAAAGTAGTTAAGTCTACATGTTGCAGAGGAGCAGAGGCTACTTTATTTTCATGTTATAACTATTATCCCATTTTAACTCTCAAAGAACACCCCTCAGGTTGCTACTTCATTGTGTAAAATACAGCACTAACATCAGGACTTCGGGGGTTGGAGTTTGCACACTTTTTGTGGAGAAACTTTTACAAACAGGGAGTCCCCTCACACTCCATTCTGCCTATCTCCCCACCAGGTGTCCATGCCTTTCATTCATGCCACCTATTTGTTTAAAGCCAATGGTGATTTAAAGCACAAATTAGGGTTACAGAGGCAGTTGTTTAAACAGAATGCTAAAAAGCACTTCTTTCCCCATTTCCGCTGTCAAGATCTGCAACAGCATTTTGTGATTGTGGTGTATTTCTCACAGCTAAAAAAAAACCCAACCAAAAACCTGTTTAATTCTGAAGCCATAGGTAGCACTGGTGCTACCCAGTGTCATTTATTTGTAAATGGCCAGCAGAAAAGAAGACAAAAATTAACCTGTATGAACAGCTGCTAAAATTCAACTTCTGCCTTCAGGAGGTGATTATTTTCAGCTCCTCAGGGAAAGGTTATCCTGTTGTCAGGCTTCCTCATCACTCTTATACACCATCCCTAAAGATTCCAGTCACATGGAGTGTACACCAAGCTTGCTGCAGTGGTGCAGTGTGACACCTCCACAGGAGAGCACAGTCCTGCTCATCAGGCACCACAGAAAATTTCTGCTGCACATGGTCAGGCTTCCACTGCTCCCATCTTTGTGACTAAAGGTGCTACTCATTGTGAACTATGTTTATTTCAGCTGAGATTCCTGGATTTGCTTCATTTAAAATGCTAGGAATAGAATTTTTTTAGCAGGGAAAAAAAATTATCTTAGTAAACTGAAAGAATGTTGGAAAGGAATTTGCTCCATCTTTCTCCCCTCACAGTATATATACAGAGTATTAATCTTCAGACAGGCAGAGGATGATAACTCGTGTGAGCAGGCATGCACTGCAATCAACAGTGATTTAATTCCATTCCCGTTCTAACATTTAAAAACATTATCCCTTCCAAGTATCATTAATCAAGTCCTTGTTTAGGAAATACCAAATTACACTATTGCTAAAAGGCCATCAATAGATTTTCATATTTCAGAGGAATATTCCACTCCTGGCTTTTTGTTCGGATTTGCTTGCTGGCTACCAACTTTTCAGCAGGAATGTCACAAAAGGCTTGTTCAGCATATCTCTATCTTCAAACTTGAGGCAGAAGGAAACCATCTGCAGAGCATAAAGTATCCTTGGCACGACCATGAGCTTGCAGGCAGCTTCTCTCCCATCCATGAAGGAGGGAGCTGGTTTCGGTTCCTGTGATTTCCTTCTAAATTATTAGAAGTTAATGTAGATTACACAAGTGACTGGGGTTGTTCTGACATGTAAGTAATCTAATTAAGGTTTGATGGCTAATGGAATAATTGTGGTTTACTAAACAGTCTAGTGGGAAAAAATAAATGGGTTCCATGCTGAGAAAGAATGTGTAACAATAAGACATGATTCTTCAGTTAGGAACTCTACCTTGAGTTACCCCAGTGAGTTCAGTGTAGCTTCTTAAGGAAAGGAAGGAAAATTTTGAGCCTGTTTTCTCTCTAATCCATTTATAGTTAATATACTTACACTCGGTTTATAGTAATTTTCTTCCATTTCTCATTTTGCAGCTTACTTTCATGTTTGGACTGACTACGTACCACACAACTTTGCTGCCCACTTGGTGACATCCTACATAGTAAGTATCCTGCAGTGAATATCACGTGTTTGCAGAGTTGAAGGAAAAATGGATTAAATACAAAGCATGGCCATTTGTAAGGGTGGTTCTGTATATGATCGGTAGAAAACTCTGAATATTTAAATAATTTTGTTAAGATGAGTGAAACAGGAGTGTGAGCAGCTTGTTAGCTGCTTCATGAAATGGCTGCTCCATTAAACTTATCTGAAATTGCACTGATTTCCTACAAAAATAGCTGGCACCTGTTTCAAGTTGCATTTTTTGTGGCCTGATCACAATGTTCAGAATGCAGTGGTTCACAGATAGCATCATATTTTTCTAAGTGAACACTTCAGTCAAGCTTTAACTTTCAGTCTAATTCATTGCCTGTTAAGTCAATGTAGAGAGGATTTGAAGGGACAGTGAATGTACAGAAATGTTAGAGAGTTCTTCTTAGAAACTCTCCCTTTAACACGGCTCTTACTTAACTTAAAAGTTGAATTTTCTTATCTTGTTCCAGGATGAAGCTGCTATTTAGGAAGATGTTGCAGCATTCCTAAGAAATATGTAGAAATCAAAATATACTGGCTAACCTGAAATGGAAAGTAACTTTCCTGGTGCAATGAATCCAATGGATGGTAAAATCATAATTAGAAGCAATAGAGACATCTGCTTAAATCTCTAGGCTACAATTAAATACCTTTGTCCCCAGATGCCTTTCTAAATCAATTCCTTAATCTGTAACACTGAGGATTACATTACATAGCAAGGATTGTGATGTGTTTATATCTCTGTCACCTCATATGAACATGCCAACTAATGCAGGTGTGTGATCAGGTAAGTTTGGGGAATGGTTTCCTGGAGTAGTTTATAGTGAAAAGGTTCTGACAAAGCAAGTGTCAGTGACTGCATTATAGTAGTATTTTAGGGCTGACTGGGAGGATAAATGAAATTTTTCTAATGCATTTGTATGCACTTCTATTGATCCTTTGATAAAGCTGTGCATCCCAAAGTCATCTCTGCAGGAACAAACATGGACACCCGGAAGAGGATTATATTTGAAGCAGCATGCACTGTGGTAACTATAGTTACTGTGCTGTTTTTGTAATTTGCAAATAGTGTAGAGTCTTTTCAAAAGAAAAGGTTATGTCAACAATGAATAACTTCATCTCTTTCTCCTACCTTGCTGGCTTAAGACACGGAAGTTGTTTTGGGGGTTTTTCTTGACCTATTTTGTCTCTGAAGGGTTTTTTTTCTTTATTTTTGCCTGTGCTACTCATCTGCTTTAGAGTATTCTTTCCTATCTACTCTTCTTCCCTATGTTGTAATGTCTTCACATCCCTGTTTTCTTTATCATTCCCCAAATGTTTTCCTCATTCTGTGTTTCTATTTTCTTTCCATCAATAGTTAATTTGAATCTCCAGTAAAGTCTTCCTTCCTTGCCCAGTCTTCATATTTAGTGATGTTTGCCTCAGTCTCTGATCTCTCACAGCTGCCTGTATTTCCTCTATAGTGGTTTTCTATTATACCACTTCTAACATTGCTTTCATTGTCCTCTCACTCCCCTATGTCTTTTTTATTTCCAGGTTCTATTGTCTTTGAATCCCTCCTTCATATCCTAAACAGAGTGAATAGATTCTATTCCCTGTTTTCAGTTTCATACTCCTTGGCTGACATCATTGTTTCCATGGCTTTCCTCCCTTCTTTTGATGTCTTAAGGTTGTCATATCTTCTCTTCCCTGCTCTTCCTCACTGTCTCTTCTGGCCCCTCATTCCTCTTTCAAAACTCTGCGTGTCACACTTTTCTCTGCATGGCTGCCATCTCCTGTCAGCTCTGGTTATGTATTGTGTGTTTTCACAATTGGCACAATGTGGCAAATGAGATATTTTGAAGAGATTGCTGCAATTCAGTTCTGAGACCAGGCACTGGAAAGACAGCACAGCTCTTTCAGTAGGTAAGAGCGGTGCTAGATGTGACAGTTTGATTTAATGAGATGAATATGAGCACATCCCATGAACACATCCCTGTCTTAGAGGAGGTTTTCTTTGTCCTAAAGAGTTTCATTCATGTGTCGATATTAAAGAATTCCCTAGCCCACCAACTTTACTCCAATCCTGCTAAATTTCAAGCAGATTTGAGCTTTGTGTGTGCTGAAACACTGCAATGGCTGCGCTCACACTTCCCATCAATGATTTGTGCTTCTGCATGTCTGATTTTTCTTCAGGCTTTTGAACCTGAAGTTGACAGATTTCTAGAATGAGACCAACTTTTACACTCAGTTCTGACAACCATTTTTTTTTCTTGCAGTCACTAACTAAAGAAATTCAGGGAATGTTGAACTCTTGGTGAAGCATCACAATCCAATTTTAAAAGCAATGACAATCTGATGGCAGAGATTTATATTATCTTGCATTTTATATTAAAGACTACAATGTAGCAACATGTACATCAAATTCTGCTCTGCCCAGCCAGCCTCAGGCTGTGTGCTTTCCTGCCTTATGGCAGCAGCAATCTTCAACATACTTAAATACAATATACCTAATTCTGAATAACAGTATGGAGAGAAGAATTCTGTTTCTCTTCTTTGAGTAAGGTATTTCCCCAGTGACAGATCAGTGGAGGTTCCATAACGAGAAATGCAAGTGTGTGTGTGTGGGCTAAGCTGAAGATTTCCTTTTATCAGTTCATAAGGACAGCATATTCCAACACATCTAGCAAGAAGCTGGAATGTTCACACAAAGGCTTGGAAATGCTGTCATCACTGAGTGGAATTAGCTACAAACTGCAGTTAGAGAAACAGTTGCTTGGGTTTTGTGTCCTTTAAATAAATTTAACACAACCTGCCACTGAAAAAAACCTGGATTTCAGTTACCCTAACAAGGGAGAGTTTTCTCAGCTGAAGGGAGCTTCAAAAGGTGAAGCATTTCCCTGATGCTCATGACTGCCAGAACTGTTCTTCCCTGAAGCTGCTGCTGGCTGAAGTTCCTGTTGTAACAGATCTCTGAAGCATATTATGAGAAGAAAGGTCAGATAAGCACTGATACATTTTTCTAGTGTGCTTGAATGTATCAGTAATAACCATGAGATTGTAACCTGGTGATCTAGACTTTGTGCAGCTGCCAGATACAGGAAAGTTTCTTCTGTTCAACTTTAGTTTCATTTCATTCTTCTCTCCAGTTTCTAATAAAATCAACACTGCTTTCTTTAACATAATCTTGTTCCACCAGTTGTTACAGAAGCAGGCTGCTTCAATGCTCCAAATGAACTTCTGACCTCTGGGGGTGATAGCAGGGAGGTAAAAGATACTTTTGCAGCAGATATGAAGCCAGGATATCTCCAAGATGTTGGTGATAGTACACAAAGCTAGTAAAAAAAAGGGAGGGATATGTCAGACACAGGACCAAATACTGACAGGTGTCAAGAAGAATTCTCTTTTACACTGTCAATATTCTTGGTTTACTTTGTAAGAACATTTGCCCTCTGCTGTCCTACAAACAGCAATATTAAAAACACATTTTCAAATGATGCGAAGAATCACAGCCAGAGGTGGTTATTCAATAAAATTTATTTCATTTGATCTGGACACACGAAATGAGGACAGATGTCCTATTGAAAAAGCCTATAAAGAATCAATCCATGCTCAGAAAAATATGAAACTTCATTAGGACAGTAGTCTCAAGTTTTCCTTAATGAGGTGTATTTGGCCACGACCATGGGTTTACATGGTGTTTAACCAGGTGTTAAACACATGAAAAATTTAATTTCAATCTTTTCACAGAAAGATTGCCAAAGATTTAAAGAAGCACAATAAATGAAATTCAAGATTATTATTCTTGTTTCCTTTAGCACTCATTCTGAGCCCGCTTCTCCCTTTTGTGTGTGTTTCAGTGTCAGGTCTGGGAAACACTATGGATTTTCATTTGTATATGGGAATGTCAACATTATAAAAAATGGTCATTTCCTGAATAAGCTAGAGACCTGGAGGGTAGCAGGCTTCCAGATCTTGGAACGCACATGTGTCATTCCATTTAGATTACTTTAGCTTTAATGTCCCAGTTTTAAACCTCAAATCACTCTGGAGTCCAGAATGTGGACAATGTGGAGGCCTGAATTATTCAAAGTTACTGAAACACCATTCAAACAGCTTTTTTCTATCAGTAGATGTTTTGGCATGAGGACTGGGAGCGCAACTTTGTGTGAAGGAAATTCAGCCCCTGAATTCCTCCCTGGTAACCAAAGGACATGGACACTTTTATTTCCATCCATGGGAAATCCACCAGAAACTACAGACAGTGCTAGTCAGAGAAGTTCAAGGCCTTCCAAAATTTTAAGCAAGATTTCCCCAAACTGTGAGGTTTTAAAAATAAAATACACTATTCATCATTGCATGATATTTACATTCAGAGATCCTAACTATAAAAGAAAGGTATTTCTTCTGTACAGCTTGAGAAGTGAATTTAAAGTGATGTAAACAAAACTTATGCCTTCTGAACACATATTTTTTTCCAATTTCTAATGTCTTATTTATTTTGAGAGCAGCTACCTGAAATGGTGTTCTAAATTTCACTCTCTGTAAAGAAAACTTGGTACAAATATCTTTTATTTTCAGTCTTGCAAAGGATAGCATGACAAGTTAAAACTGGAGCTCTTATATGTCCTGGTGGCAAAAGCGAGTAAGATTTGAGAAAATAAAGGATTTTTAGATGGGAGATGATTCTTCAGCTTTTTGATTAAGTGTATACATTTACATCTTTTGCTATCTCTATTCAGAACAGCTTCATTTTAAAGCATTTGGGTATCTAAATATATAGGGTGTCATTTCCTAAGATAGTCCTGGTGTTGTGTGCTCACCCACAGTGAAATCAGCCCTTGGAAACTGTAAGAGACAGTTAGAAAAAGTCTTTTAAACCCAACAGAGTACTGAAGAATGTGACTACATTTAGCAAGAAACTGGGCTTCCCCCAGGTAAGAATCCTGCTTAAGACACCAACAGAAGACAGCCTCTATTCCTGCCCCATGTAGAGCCAGCTCTGTCTCCATAGCCATCATGGTACACCCACAGAAGAGCCTTCTGTACACGTGATTAGAAAGCCTACTCTCAAGGCCTCCCCTCCTCTTTGCTTTTACAAGTCAGGTCTTCAGCCCTCATCTCAGTTCATCTGTAGAAAACATGACCCTTAATGCCTCTCAAGCTAATACAGAAAGCCTTTCTATTTGGGCTGCAGCATAACTGCAGGAAGTGTCCAACAAAGTGTGCCAGTAGAAATCCATTCATATTTCCTATTTTAACAGTCTGTAATTTGAGTGTTTGTTCTCCCTAGTGCCTTCAAATTATGCCAAATTCTAGAGATTAGAGTCTAGGCTAAGTATTCTCCATGAACAGATAATACAGTGGATCTCTGTTTTAGTTGGAATAAGGTATATATTTGAACTGATTGCTCATTGCCTGAAAGAGCTATTCAGCTGGCTATAAAGATTGTGGTTTTGACATGGGAATGTTCCTGTGGCATTGTTTTACATAGCAGTGGCTGAATCTGAAATTTTAGATTCTCTTTGGACACTTCAACTGTGATGTGGTTTGAACTGGAGTACCCAAGGCTGTCTTTGATTCCCTACCAAGGGAGAAGTTAAATATTATTGCATGTTTTCAATGTCCAAAGAAGTCTACATTACTTTCTATACAGGATCATCTTGCTATGTTACAGGTACACTTCCTTCCTGGTAAGTAATTTTGAGTAATTGATATTTCTGCTGCAGGAAACTGAATTAAAGGAATCAAGCTTATAAACTTGAAATTAGTCTAAATCACTCACTGGAAAATATTTCTGTTTGCATACAGAGTAGTGACTAAGTTGGCAAAAGCCTCTTATTAATCTGGTGTTTCATATACTGACCCAAACCAGAATCATGGGAATATCCCAAGACCTCCTCAGCTTCAGGCAATGAAGCTGAGAAATCAGGTAAGGAAAATTGCATTGTGGGTGCTGAGTCCCATATACCACCCAAGTATACTTACAACAAATAGAAGTCCTTGAAAAATATAGACAAGATGGGGATGTATTACAAAGGTAGTTTATGCACATGGGTGGATTATTGCATTCCTTACAATATAATGATGTCTCCTGACAGAAGAAAGATAATATTGAAATTAGCTACTCATGTACATGACCATGTAGAACTAGAAAAACACTGAGGAAGCACTCACAACAAAAGATTTTGAATTTCATTATTTAATTCTTTTGATAAATAGATATGTAACTGATTCAGGGAGACTTATGTGTTGCAACTGCTGCTGCTGATTAAGTTCACAAGGCACTGAGCACTTTTCAGACCATCTTATTTACTATTAATTGTTAACAAAAATTAGCTTAATTTCAGCTACTGGGGAAGTTGAAGTTTACTAGGTTTCATCTCACATATAGTTGGAGGTTTATATTGAAGGAATTTCTGATGTACACTTTTTACATTTATAATGAATCAGGCATTTTTGAATCCTGAATGAGCAACAGCAGCAAAAAGGATGATTGAGCTTTTCAGAGTACACTATGAAAAATATGGAACTGCTAAAGTCCATTTCTGATTATTCTTAGGTGAATTGAGGCAAAGTTTCTCTTGGAGTTTTGCTTGAGTGTGTGCTACAGGATTTGGTCTAGTTTTGCCTATCTTCAGTAAAAACAACAGTGCAACTGATCTGTTCTTTGCCTGTCACAACACAAATGGTCCCTTGAAACAAAGATCTACACTGTCAGCTTCAGTATGCTGTATGAATTAGTATTGACTGTAACTCTGCTTAGTCAAGAACATTATAAAAAGAAAATTCCAGATAGATGGAAAAAAAGAAGAGACTTAGGAATTAAAAGATTCAGTTGTTTAAAAATAGGTTGGGTCCTACGTGACTATTTTTTAAAAGCTGAAACAGTAATACTTTAACAACTAAAATAGCTCTACTGGGCAATTTTTGCTTTATTCTGACAGAATGGTGTTGTGTTGAATTTCAAGGCCGACCCTGGAAAGCATCTTAGGTGGCAAAGCAAAGATCAAGAAGAATGTCAAATTTTTCTAATTTATATCTCTCCAATCCTTTCAGAGTCTGGAGGCAAGATGAAGTCTGACTGGATTTGAGGTATTATTTTCCCACATATGTCTCATGAAGAAATTTTCTTGGAACTAAGAAGGTCATAGAAGAAAAATCCCTGATTCTTTTTGGCTTAGTGTAAAATGTGCATATGTGAAGTGTAACTCTGGTGAGGCTTTTCAAAATCTCTTGTTTCAGACAGATACTCATGAGTGTGGCAGGTATCCTTAAACAGTGAAACTGCTATCAGCAAATTACTCTCTTCTCCAAGATCACATGAATGCCACCCTGCCATGCTGAAAGCAGGAAGTGAGGTTATATTTCACTTTAGGACAGAATGAAAGCTGGAACTGGTTTCATATTTTCCCCCATGTTTTCTTTTCCACTTTCAGTCATATATGTATGGCTGATGGTTAACAGGGTGCCTTGCTTCTGTGTGAGGAAGCATTTGTTGTTGCTTGCTTACTATTTTCCATAGCAGCAAAATGTCTCTGTTTAAGATCCAGTGGAGATGAGCAAAGAGAAAAGCCTTTAAGAAGCAGTTTGTAAAAGAAGCTAAATTAAACTTAACTCTTTCACTTTAACAGTGCAGTCAGTATTTATTCTGGTATTAAAAAATGTCTTATAAAGGGCCAGAGTGTCCTCAATCTTAAGGCTCAAGGATGGACATTTTGGGTCAGATCCACCATCTCCTGAGCACAGAAAGCCATCTCTGCCAGCACAGGGTAGTAGACTTCTACAGAAGAGCACACAAACAGAAAAGGCATGACATGATAAATGCCCTACTATACTCTTTTCCTCCTTCCCTCCCCAGCTTCCTTCAAGCTTCAACTGAGAAACTATCTTGACTAAAAGAGGTGTCTGTGTTTTTAAATGCAGGTGCGTAAAAAGCAGTTAGATTGAAAATAATTTTATCCTTTACTCATTCTATTAATGACAAGAGACAAATCACAGTCTCTGTGTTTGGTTACAACCTGCCCTCATGGAACATGTAAGAAAAAGCAGACAAAAATCTAAGATGGGAATCAGAGGCTATTCAAAAGGTCCAAATAATTTACCGAGACTTTTAAAGCCACAAAATGAATATAAAGTACATAGCATTAAAACATCTATATTGAAGATATCATCTACTTTCCAAATAATTAGAAGATCAAGTAAATTGTAAATTAAGACTCGTGTCAGGCTGCAAAAGATGAAGTTTCCTAGAGACATACTCAGCATGTGGAAAAGGCTACAAAAACATGGCTAGGGATACACACATCAAATGGTTCATGCCCCTGCCCATAAACTGAAGTATGTACAGGACTTTGTGCACAGGTCCTGCTCTTGCAGCAACATTTGGTAGAAACAGCAGCCATTTACAACCTGCATTTTTTTGGAATATCCTTTTCCCCACCACAGACATTACCTACTTGGTGATAGCAATAGCAGCTGAGAACTCGAGCCAGGTAGAGAGCACTACCTGCTCAGCATTTCCTGTAAAGGATTTGGAATTCAACAGGCCATTCACCAGCACTGCCAACTCTCATAACTTTTATTGTAAGATCTTCCAAATATGAAGGGTGCTTCCAGCCCTAAGTTCCAGAGTAATTTCCTATATTGTATTAACTGCCCTTTTATCTTCCTTTCCCTTATGTTTATGTCTGTTATGACTGCAGAGAAAATCTTGAAAGCACATACACTAAAGCCTGAGAACTTCACAAATGAAAATAATTACCAATTTTTAGCTCCCATGATTACCAACCCAATCCAGTTTGCATGAGCCTTGTTCAGGCAGGCCTGCCAACACCTCAGAGGGCTCTGACTCTCCATCAACCTGGCCTTTTTCTTCAACAGTCTGTCCAGAAAAGGGTGCTGTCACTACTTGAAAAACAGAAAATGCCCTAAAGTAGAGTCATGTTCTCACTCTTCAATTTAGAAAAATAAAAAATTGCTTTGAAATAGCATTTAAAAGAAATGTTAGCTATTCCCTGTTTGCTCACTGGCAGTTCCTGGCTTTATAATGTTCGTTTTTCATTTTTTAACAAAGATAGATTTGGATTTCAATTATGATGGTCTGGTATTTCTACTTTTAAAAATCATGACAAAACATATGGAGGTGGTTTGTAAATACTAGTGGCACATGCACTGAGAGAGCAGTAGTGCTCTGCAGCAAAGGGCACTGAGTACATTAGGATCCAAGGAAGGGTAAAAACTTCAGTCCATAAATAACACCCTATCTTTTTCTCATCTCAGCTGGCACGAGAACTCTATTGTCTCTCATTTCTGGTTTTAGTCAGCTTTATTTTCATGGTTTGTTTCACCACCAGACCCACAGAGCTGAATAGCGGCCATTTTACACATGACTTAGAGCTACTGTACTGTATCAAAGTATCTATGTAGGATAGTATAATTAGGATTTTTCCTCTGCTACAACAAAACTGTGCTTATAGACAGTTTTAAATATGCCCAGTGATTTATGAAAATATCAAGTGACAGTGAATGATAAGATAGGTTTTTGCCTCAAAATCATCAAGTTTGTGAAAACAACAGACTGACAAAAATAAGTAGTAGCACACAAAAGAGAGTAGGGAAGAAATGAAAAATGTCCAGGAATGTACATCTTCAATTAAAGTATGCAACAGCAGTAGAACAAAAGCAAGATCCACAGAATTCCACACTGTAATTTGTGTAAATATTTTTTATTTTCAATCCAACAGTCTTTCCGTAACAGCTACATGTATAGCATGGGATTGTTTTGGAATCACTTAAATTATACAAGTATGCGTTTCTTGTACTAACTCCTACTTTTTTACCCAGCAGGTCAACATGATAAACATAAGATAAAAATAACTACCTAAAGTCTGAATCAATTCCCAAAGTTTCCTTACATGAGGCTGGAATCTATCATTAAATCCAGACCCACTGCCCAAGTTCTCGGATCCTGTGTGATGTTAGGGCTGCCAGCTTTACCACCCATGAGGCCTGAGCACCCCTCATGTCCCACATGTCCTTTCGCAGACCTGATGTGCCCGTGCACAGGCATTTTGGCTCTTTACCACACGGTAAAGCACAGCTTCCCACCGCTGGCACACCTCAGCCAGGCCCTGGGGCTGCACCCAGACATGGAGCTGTGCTGAGGGGGTGTTGGTGCCACGCAGGCCATGCCGGAGTCCTGGTGGCACACAGGACATGCCACTGCTCCTGGTGGCATGCAGGCCATGCCAGAGCTCCTGGCGCCATGCCAGAGCCCTCCAAGCCCTCCAGGACACACAGGTGCCACAGTTGGACCTGGTGCTTCAGCCCCATGAGCCATTAGCAGCTGTGGCTCGGCAGCCATGCTCCACGGTGTGGGCAGACAGCACTAAAAGCAAATGAAAGAAAGAATGGAAATTCAAATTAATAAGTAAAAAAAGCCCCAAACCCTCAAAGCATTACAATATTCTTACCGCTGTGTGTGGGGCTGCTCTGGAGCTGCCTCTGCTCTGCCTTGGGAAGAGGTGAGTGCTACAGCTGGGCCCTCACATAAAGAGCGGGAACCCTGAGGGACGCCCTCAGCTCTCCCTGTCTCCTCTCTTCACACAGCCCTGGCTTCTCCGGGCTCCCACCATGCTGCTGCCTTCTGGATCATGACAGGTCCTTCTATTTCAAGGTATTACATGTATTTTTTACATTCTGATTAAAACTGAAGAGTATGGTTTCAAAAGCACAGCCAGTTGATCTATCGCTCAGTGCTGCCAAGGCGGGGTGTATGTTCATCTGCCTCCTCCCCCTCCTCACCAACACGCTGGTGCTGGCAATTGCCAGAGCTCTTCTTATGTGCCAATTCCATTAGCTAAAATGGCAAAAAAATCCCACCTGAAAAACGCACAATAGAAAATTAAATAGTTCTCTGCCATTCTAGAATTAAATTAGATCACAGCAGGGCCCAAAGTGTGCCAGAGCAGGTGTAGGAAAGGAGGTGTGCAGCCAATAACAGGACAAGAGGGAAGAGGGTGAGGAGATATTGTCTCCTCTCAGTTTATTGAATTTCAGTCTTTGTTCTACTTTAACTCTGAAACCCTGCCATACCAGCCTGGCACTGTCAGGCCTTTCCCCTCAGTCACTACTCTGTGCCAACCAAGTACTGCTGGCATTTTGGAACCTGGCTCAAGCATCCATCACTGTGCTCTCCCTTCTCACAAGGGCTACCAACAGTGAGCTTTCTCCTCCATAAGACAAAAAAAAGTTCTTAGGACAGGAATTGCTTTGATAAAATTTAGGAATTGATTTTACCATTATGCTACAATGGCTTAAATGAAGCCTGAGCCTCTTTTGTGAATGAAAACTAGAACCTGCCACAGTGTCTAGATGTATACATCCCCAAGGTTTTGTTCTAAGAAACATCCTTCTGGAGAGGAATGTTAGCTTCCCCTGTACAAAAAAACACACTAATACAAATGTCTGTAACTTTTCTAATGTGGAATATGAATATTTTTCTTTAAAATCACTCAAAAACTGTGAGGGAAACACTGTGCAGGAGAAAGCATTATAACCTGCATATGGATTAATCTCATAGAGTGTTCATATTGGCATAGTATCAGAAAGCTTTTTCGGGTGTGATAGAATTTAGTAACTAATTCAGCCTATCTTTTTATGCCTTTCCTGGAAAATTGGAGACAGCAAATACATTGCCTTTTAGCATTGTTCTTATCCTTCTTCCCACCCCACAGGCAGAATGGGCTTATCAGTGCTAAAGGCAGATTGAAGAGTTTCTAGTATAAACGCATAGGGATAGCAAAATGCAGTGGTTGAAGTTTAAATCAGCAAATTTACAACAGGAAATAAAATACACGTTTAACACTGAGGTATGTAACTACTGGAGCAGTTTACCACAGGCATGCAAAACTCAGCATGTTTTGCACTCCTTAAATTTCAGCTGGTTGTCTTCATAAAAAATATTTTCTTCTGAAGTTTTTGGAGTAACCATGGAAATGGCCAGATAGGTTAGGCAGGAGGTCAAGTCAGGCCAAACCATTACAACCATCCCTTTATACCACAAAATATCCTCTGTACCTAAAAAGCCATAGGCTGATTGCCTTGAATAGCTATGAAAACCCATATGTTTTCTTACAAGCTGACTTGAAAACTGAAGCTGGAGTGTGCATTCCCTGATTCCACTGAAGAGTAGAAGGCCCGAAGCAGCCTGCAGAAAAACTGTGAATTAGGAAGAAATTCTGCAGCTGAGGCCAAATACATTTAGTTCACCTTACATGACTATGGATTTTGAAGAAAGTAATCAGCCCACGGTAATGCAAGTGCTATACAGTTATAAGTATTTTGCTTTCCAGTTTCATTTAGTATTGGCCACTTCCAAAAGAGTATTTGGAAAATATTTTTTTCCTCTGTTGGCAATTTCACCAAAGAGCAAAGACAGAGATGACATTAATTTTAATTTCACTAAGCGTATTCATTGTAATTATCCACCGTCAGAGTCAATGTCACCCAAAAAAAGAGAATTGAAACCTAAATTAAAAGGACATGACAAGTGTCAAGTCCTGTTACCAGTTTACTTGAATAGCTGCACCCAATATGGGATATTTCTTTTTGTCTAATGTCCAGCTAGAAATAAATGTTCAAAGGGAAAATTTTATAAAACAGAAATAAGAAAATATAGTAAGCTGTAAACATCATTATATAATGTAAAACTATACAAGATCACTTAGCAACAGTAATGGAATTAAATCAATATTCTGGCATCAGCACTGTGTTTTTCAGGACTATAAGTTTTGCTATTTTCCAGACTCTTCCACCTTTTAACTTCCCATTAATTACCTTCATTTGTCAGCTGGCAGTACAAACAGGGTACAAATGTTTAGTCTGCTGCTTGTGTTAAAATCTAGGAGCTGCAGTAGACAGAAGGTTTCCAGAACTCTGCTGTATAATCATCCTATGAAATTGCTTAGCTCTGATGTTTGTTACCACTATTAGCATGTTTTCTTTTTCTTCAAATAAAGTAACAGATGAAAATTATTCAAGTCAATATTGGCTTGTTTGCATTCTTAACAAAACCATTTTAGTGCACAGCAGTGTTCCCGCCTCAATATCAGTTTTAGATGTTCTAACTTACAAAGTACATTCTAACATGCAGTTTTAGGGGCCAGAATGATTTACACAGTGGAAGATTTGCGTAAGCTGCCTTGTGTTCCCACCTCATGAATAACAGTGTGGGCAGAAATGGAGGTGAAAGCAGGTCCATAAACTAGACTGCTCTGTTGGTCTTCTCAGGCTGTGAAGCAATAGCATATTGAGACAAGAAGCACATTGAATGTTACTGCTGCGCTCCCACCAAGGGAAACAAACTTGATCTTAGGCATTCACTTGCTGGGGCAGAAAGAAAACCAGAGTACAAACAACTATATGCACAAGAGCTTTCCATCAAGCATGGCATTGGACCAGGCCTCCTCATTGCCATGTAAACCAGCCAGTGCAATGCATCATCAAAACTGGAGATAGCATATTGTGCTATTCCTTTTCCGAAGTACCCATTTATTAGCAGCAGACACCCCAACTCTGAGGGTAATTCTAGCAAAAGGTCTTAGCAAGGACCCATCTTCTAAACTTATACTAACACCTTGTTAGGAGATATCTTCAGCCCGTTTGGTCACTCAGCCAAGACTGTAACCCTGTCAGCATTCCTTGGACTAGAGCTTTTCTATGAGCAGCATCATCAACTGCTTTTAGTGCTACTTCTTATTTTTACCTTCTGGAAGCTAACCAAACAGATACAGGTAAGATTCAGCCCTGCTCCTTAAAAAGCTGTCCCAGAGCATGACAGTGTCACTATTTTGATTTACACTTGTTTCTCAGGCTCTTTTTACACTGCAGCTGCAAAAAAATAAGGGAAAAAAAACTGGAAAAAAAAGGTGGAAATTCAATGACCTAGTAAATTTTTCCACATAAAAGCTAGTACCAGAACTGGCATATTGACCTAGTTCCTCATGCTGCAGTAGGCTGGTGTGGATGTAACAGGCAGATATGCTAGGTACCCTAATCTTGCAATGTTTTACAAATGTCACCTAGTATCGATAGTTATTATTTGCAGGACTGGTCTTGAAGTCAGGTCCAATAAAACTTTAAATCTTCAGAGAAGAGAGAATGTAAGTGGGCTTTTCTCTCTGTCTACGTGGAAGTACCTATTTCATCTTGTTTATGACAACAACTGAAGACAAGCAGTAACGCTGGTTTACTTGTCTCTATACATCACAGGAAAATGATGAAGATTTCTGTCTTCAGTGTTGTTGCCTCTGGCTCTTGCAGAGGCAGCTAGCAGGTTTATACAGCTGAGCTTTCCTCATTCATTTTATACATATTCTTTTGGTCAATATAAACACAGATCAAGGCTAAAATGTTTTACAAATTAAGCTAGAGACAAAAGAGGGCAGCTGGTCCCCAGAGGGAAGGTTCGAGCCTCCAGGTCAGACAGATGGAGAAATTTCCTTTTTGTGTCTCAAAGGTGGTTGCTAAGGAGATCAGTTTTGCTTCAATGAGGCTGTGGGGATGGACTGGTTGACATGTATGCAGTATTTCTGCTACTAAGAAAAAAGAAGCACAAGCTGTGAAGTCTTTATTGAGATAGAAAGCTACTTACTTTTTAACTGCTGTACTTGTTCCTACTGACAAAAGTTGGTAACTTTACTATTTGTCTCCTTTCCTTTGCAGTCAATTTCATTTCAGATGAGAAGGAAACTGTTGCTGTGAATGGCAAGGTGAAACCTTACTACCAGCAGAAATCCAAGGTAAGCACAAACTTTCCCAGGGACCAGGTCTCTAGATAGGCACAGTCCTTCCTTTACAAGTTCAGCAGGAAATCATTCCAAACTTAGTTCCATCTGTATACTCTCTATCAGTAGTATGCTTTTACAATGACATGAGGGTAAATGAACATGAGCTTGTTTCACCCAGATAGTGCTCCTGTTGCTCAATAGTTTCAACAGTGCTTTTAAGTAGCAAAAGTATTTGGCTTGGTTTAGAGCTTAAAATTTCTATTTTTACATCTAACCTTCCAGCATTCTCAGTCTTGATTTTATTGTTTCATGTTGACATTTGTATCAATAGATTTGACATTTGCATCAGTTGTGCGACTGAGGTTGCAGGACCTCTATTGTCCAATCTATTTTTTCCCTGTGATGATCTTTCTATGAGATAAATTAATCTAGATTAACATTTCCTAAAAAGGAAAACAGAGGAGTTTCCACTGCAGCACTATTGAGAATTAAAAGGTCATTCAAATCTGATATACTTTTTAAAGTTTTACTATTCTTACTGTTCTGATTAGAAGCGGACTGTTTCACCAAAATAGTTAGATGCAGGAAAGGCTGTTGGGGGGACACCCAACCTGTATGCAAATACTGAGATACCTAACACAGCTTCTTGAATAAGTTCTACTTGAATAAGCCTGTTCATCTGCACTGAGGAAATTCTGTCAAAGCTTGTAGCAGTAAAACTAGCGTAGATAAGGCTCCCCTAGTAATCTATGGCTCATCTAGGAATAATAAACCATCAGCCCTTCCCCTGTTCCCTGAACCTAACTTTACAAAAGAATTTTAAAAAACCAAGGAAGGGCATGCAGGTTTTATCAATGAGTTTCATTCTCCTACCAGGTGAAGTGAGACTCCCTTCCCCAGTGACAATGGTGTGTTATTGCCTTCATTTGGCTTTGGTTCTTTGTCTTCGGACACAGTTTTTGGTTTTAACCTTTAAAATATTATCTCCATCAGTAATATAAAGGGGCTTACAATATACACTTGAATAGCACAGATCTTTCACATTGAAGGAAAACGTAAACATGTGAAGCAGGCAGATGGCAAAAGAGGATTAAGGAGCCTTAATAATTTCTTTTCAGTTCAGTTAAGCTCTTTTTTTTTCACCATAATAGATACATTGATTCTCAGTCTACAGGAAAGTAAAAGTAAAAATAGAATATGGAAAGACTACATAGACCCAATGTGTTTCATTTCAATAATTGTCTATTTGTAATTCTTTTAATAGAGATTAACAAAATTTATCTAAATAACTCAATTATACAAATATATATACACATATACATTTCACATATATTTACATTTACAATTTACATGTATTTACATCTATTTACTGATTATATTAGAAGAATATAAGCATTATTACCTTTGAATTACACAGGAGACATAAACTGTTTGGTTACTTGATGGTCTTTTGCTTTGTACTCTTATGCTCGGAGGGAGGAAAACCTAAATATTATAGATCTGCTAAGAAGAGTGTCAAACTGTGAAAAATGTGTCAGTACCAGCTACTGTTCCTACTGCTGAGAAGTGGGTTACAAAGAAGGGAGGTGAGTGAGGGATTATGACAGACGGAGAAAAGTAAGGCTTATTTAGTGTGGTGCTGGTTGTTTTCCTGCAGTTAAAAACTGAATAAAGAACACCTGGAAAAACTCTAGAAATGGCCTAATGTGCCAGAATTTCCATGTCTTTTGTAAAATAAAAGGTAATTTTGTTGTTGTTGTCACTTTTTATTTTGGGGGGAGATATAATAATGTTCTGCAAGGCATTGTATTTTTATGGAACATTGTTTCATAAAATCATCACCTCCTCGATGCTGAGCTAGTAGGAAAGAATGGATTTCATTGTAATGTCACTTAGATCTATCACTAACCAGCTCTGGTTTCTTCTCACGTAATTACTCATCTCATCCTCAACTATTTATATCTTAGAAATACTTGGTTTATTTTTCCCACTCAGAAGGAATGCAACTAGAACAAATTGAAAACAAAAGGAAAAACCCAAAGTTGCTTCAAAATGAGTGAGCATGGAGTTATTCTTCTGAAAACACTTTTAGCTCTTGATAAATTATTAACACTTAAAAAAGAAAATGCCTAAATTATCAGAGATTTAACTGCAGACTTTTTGTGCTGAACCTTTTTTCCTTTTTAAAGGTTTATAGAGAAAACACTGCTTTGTTCACAGTGCATTAATTCTTACTGTTTGTAGAAATTATTTTGGAAGGTGTCATGTTTTAAATAGGAGTTTCCAGTAAGTTTTTTGCATTACTTCTTGCTTGTGGGACTGAGCTTGTAGTCAGTAATACACGACAGGGGCTTAAATTCTTTCAAAGCTGATGTGTTTTGCACCCTGAGTACATTGTTCAGTCTCTCTGACAGTTTCTCTGGAGAACTTCTGCAATACATGACTCTGGGGCATCTCAGCGCTCAACCAAAGGGAGTAATGAAGTTTCTTCACACACATTAAAGTTCCTAACACCTTCACTATTTATATATCCTAAATGTGCGGGGAACATTCTTTGCTAACAAAATAGTATTGCAGCTAAGCCATGGCAGTTCTCAGCAGCTGAAGATACCCTGCTCAGTTGTCACATATTGCTATAATTCACCTTCTCCATGATAATATTTGCATTATAGCTATTAAAATCCATTATAATAAACCATGTGCAGAATTTTTGGCTTTACCTAAGAGGATTACAAATAGAAGCTGTGATATTATACCTGATGGTTAACATTGAGATCATCTGACCCCCAGGAAAATCAAAAGGAGTTTGGCCATTACTGTAAATATCAGTGAGTTTTCACCAGATTTTGCAACTTCTCCTGCCTAGATACACTCAAGACAGGCTTTTCCCCCCCTTCACAATGGCATGAAAAATGAGAAATTTTGTCATGAAATGAGGATCTCTTAGAAAAAGAGAATCATACCCACACAATATGTTCATAGCCACTGTAGAGAGCCTTTGTCTCTGATGTATTTCCATTTAGCCCAGTCCTGAGGAGGGCCCTTTAGTGGTGGCTCAGCTGTATCAGATTCCAGCCTTCCCAGATCTGTGGGACCTCACAACGTCTTACGAATAAAGGATGAGATGGAAACTGCATAAAAACTCCCTGAGATTTCTTGCTCCCATGGATGTGCAGGTGGAATGTAGCTCAGGTTCATCCTTTTATTAAACAAGGATTTACTGGAGACAACAATTTCCATAACAGGAGAAGCAGAGAAGTAACTGTTTTGCTGCTGCAGTCTGGGTCATGGTACAGGAGGCTGTGTAGCAGGTCAGCATCTATACTAATATCTGGTGGATAGTAGCCAGGTCTACAGGGTCTTCCTTTCAAATGCACAGCCCTCCAGTTTTCTATCAAAATCAACCACTGCTTTGGGAACACCCAGCTAGAAATGAGGGGGGCACAAACATGGCTTTGTCACAAGGAGAGGGAAGTGCAGTGGAAACACACCTAATTCACACAAATGCTCAGCAACTTTTAGGTTCTTTCAAACATTTCAGTGCTAGTAGGTTTCCAAATAATGTCTCCGAAAGGCCTGAGGCTTGATGTCCCTTTCAGAAGTAGGTCTGATCACAGAAATCTACAAGTTCAGGAGTTCAGGAGCAGTTAGGTGGAAAAAAACCCACACCAGTTATTGTAGCTCCTAACTGGTTCACTATATGACACACTTTCTATTTTGCAACAAAAGTCAGCAGTAGCATCACACTTCACTGCTTTGCAGTCTGTAGAGGCTTCTCACTTCTTGCAGGATATAGGAAAGCAAGGTCCAAGGCTCCAGCAGGCTCTACCAGTGCAAATTAGGAAGCTCAAACACTGGTGAAATCTCTTTTAAGAAATTGCATAGTCATCTGTGTACAGGAAGGATGAACTTAAACCGGAATGTTTGCAGAAAAGAGCTGGACGGATCGTTAGGGAATGAAAGGCCTTTTAAGAGATTGAAATAGAGCAGCTTGTTTAGTCTAGCAAGACTAAGATCAAGGGAGAAGATGAAAACTGATGACAAATACACTGGTGAAGAGGGGTAAACACTAGGAGAAAAAGCTATTTAGGGTAAAAGACAGCACTGGCACAAGGGTACAAACTGACCCATAAAGATTTTAGAATAGAAAAACCAGAAATCTTCTACAAGAGTGAAATGCTGGAGCTATGACAGCAGCAGTGGAAACAAGGGGTTTAAGATGGGGTTTGACCTTGCTATGAAAGGGTCTATAACATAGGACTTTACTTTATTGCAGTTTTATCTTTTTAAGACCAGTCTACAAACAAATGTACTGAAGTAACTCCAACCACTGCCTCTCCAGCAGTGAGCAGAACCTTCAAACAGCAGATGAATTCCACAAGAACCATTAAATGAGTCCAGGCTCCCTTGTGAGCCAGAGAAAATGGACTTGTCTTTACTGCATTTGGAATTTGTTACTTGTAGGACTAAGGAAAAGCTTCAGATCTCACTGCATTAATAACTAAATACAAAACTCATTTGCTTGATTTCCTGCATTAAGAGTTATAGACACAAGACAGATTGTGATTTTAATGACCTTTTATTTATTTCTACAACTGACGAGAGAGAGAGTGGGGGGGGGGAAATGTAATTGGGGTTGTCATAACTGCTGTAAAGTGTTCATTAAAAAAATTTTTTGAGAAACATAAGCAGGTTCCTACCTTTTATGAAGGATTTGTCACCATTTCCTGAGAGCAGTTTCTCCTAGGATATGTGTTCTTAGACATCATTGGAACATAGAAAAAATAATTTCAAAGCTACATTGTTTTGCAGTGCTGTATTAATAAATAACTTGGCAAAAAGACTTTGCCTTTATGTATGAGCAGGCTCATAGCTGTTCCTGGAATGCTCATTCTATTATTCTACACCCAGAGACTCTATCTTAGGCTTCTCTCATGGCCTAGTATTCTCATGCTATTGATGAAACTCCTTCCAACCCTCTAGTCAGAACAGGTAAAAATGGTCTTTAAAGATAGTGCCTTTGTCCTGTCCTATTGCTGACCCAGAGGTATCTGCTTGGCTGCCACAATTCCATGCAACATAGCGAGGCCTTGCTTGGATATGTCGCTTTTCTTAAAATGACTGGCTCTTCACAAATCTTAAACACACAGAAGCAAAGCATTAGAGCCACATCTCTTTATGTTCAGCTTGAGATTTGCTGGTTTTAAATTCCTTGTTATATTTTGTCTGATCAGAAAGAAGAAACTGTTCATCTGGTACAGTAAGTGATTGTAGGCAGATAGTTAAAATATCAGTTATTCTCTTTCAGTGTATTCAGCTAACGGGTAATCTTACCCAAAGATCTCAACTATTTATTTATACAGCACAATTAAAAAATGATCTCTGGTGTAAACCACTTATTGTAAGAAGGACTTGGGCCAGTTGGATCCAGCAGTGCATAGAAGAGAAGGGGAAAACAATCCTATAAATGGATGAGATTAAGAAGACTTATGAGATCATCTTGAAATTTCCCCAAGACAAACATGAGGAATAATTTACCAGAGAAAACAAGTGGTGATTATCTATGTATTCAAGAGATACCTGATTCTTTCTCAGGTACGCTGAATGATGTTACTCCAGAGTAGGATCTAGGATCATGTCACCATTAAATTTCAGATCCATGGTTTAAACTGGGCCAAGTGGGAAACTTCAAAGGCCACCTATGTATTACTGGAAATACAATTGTGAAGATTTCTCAACTCAGTGTTCATTTCTGCAACCATTCCTTGTGCTCTAGACTGCTCAAAGGGTGGTGGCCCATACATGCTTAGTCCTTTACTGTG
Source organism: Haemorhous mexicanus (assembly GCF_027477595.1). Lineage (NCBI taxonomy): Eukaryota > Metazoa > Chordata > Aves > Passeriformes > Fringillidae > Haemorhous > Haemorhous mexicanus. The sequence goes on from NC_082343.1 coordinate 35,171,606, forward strand.
GCCTTGATACAGGGAAAAGAAAGGAAGGGGACAAACCCAGAATTACTGGAGCATTATAAAATCATATAGCTTCCCACAGAGGGCTCAATTTCTGATTGCATTCTGACAGCTCCTCAGACATATACATAATATATATTGAAATGTAAATTCTTCCTTCAATCCACAGGAGGTAAATGTGGAATTTCACTGTAAAAATGAGTTCACAGACAGTCAAAAGAAAATCCACAGAGCACCATGGACGCAGCTTATCCTGAGAACATATCTACAGTTTTCAGTTTGTCACACACTATTATGTACAGTAGAGAAATCCTAATTTCCTCAAGCCTAACTGGTACTGTGAGAATACCTCACAAGTATGAATTTTTGCAGCTTTATGGATGGATTTGATATATTTAAGTGTTTCTTTTTTCCCTTATCTTGATAAAGTCTGGACATCACTGAGTTTTATAAAATGTATGTGAAATGCTACTTAAAACAACAGCTTACATTGTGGAGAGAAGGAAATCCAGCAAAACTATGTCATATTTTGCTTTTCAAAGTGTTCTTTGGCAGCTTAAGTTGAGAACTCTTGGTTTATTCAGTTAGAATGTCTAAGGATGTTTCCCAGTAACACAGCTTTCTAAATGTGGATAAAGCTTATATTTTTTAACTCTCTTACACCATACACACATTTGTAACTAGGAGACCCTAAGTGGACAGGAAAGCACATTTAAAATAAATGTAGATTTAATCAGGAGATGTGATCAAATTGATTATGGGGTGAGTTTCAGAAAGGAAAAGCATAAGTTCAATATTTCTGATTGGGTGTCTTCCCTACTTTGACTCCTTCATGTGCAGATGTTTTGCACACAAAAATGAACAAAGCTGGCTGAACTGAAAAGCTGGGACCTATCAATTAATAATTGTAATATAAATGTAATGCTGGTAGAAAGTATAATGGAACAAGCAGGTATAGAATGCCAATAAGCATATATGTTCACCTCCCTTGAAGGAAGACTAGTGGAAGTTTGCTGTGCCAATAGATTTACCCCTAAAAGGAAATAGTTCACAGAATCCAAAAAATAGCCATGCACAAGCCCAATTGCACATATCTCTGCCTGACAGTGATGAACTTTTTATGAGATAGTTTAAATTACCTCTTTGAGACATTTCCTAAAAAGGAAGAGATAGAATTGTCCACAGCAGATTAAAAGATGTGTTAAGAAACAATGAACAAACAGTCCTAAATTGGACTCTGTAGTATTTTAATTTATTTGCACTTAGCACACATCTGAATATCAAAACAGTAAGTAAAGTTCAACATCAATTTTCACTTTGCCTGAATTCCTAGACTTTTGTGTGGGTTGCAACACAGTGCACAATTAGCCTGACTTTCTAAAGAAATGCAATTTTGAAATCTCAGTATGGATTCATATATGTATGGGATCCTGGAGTACTTTTGGAAACATTGGCTTGTTTCAGTCAGAGTGAAAATAAGCAGCTAGACAACAGTGAGAGGCCCTTCCAGTGTGTCTGTACTCTCCCAATGCAGAAAAGGGTGTATTATAAAAGGAGCCCTTTTTAGACATGAGAGAATCTACACAGGATTCTGTTCTTTGGGAACAAAAATATAAAAGCTCTTAGAAACCCTAAAGCGCTAGCAATGTCGGTGTATTTGTATGAGTGTGCATACTTATGTCTTAAAATGAATATAGTGTTATAGGTTGGATTTTATTCTGTAGCAGAAAAAGCTGCATTATCCAGTGGGTCAGACAGTAATTCATGATCTTTTCTCAGATCTGCCCGCTGGCATGATGCATCTTCCAACATGCCAAGGACTAAATGGCTGTAATTTATTGTTATAAGGAGGCTTTCTGAAGGCACCTTGTAAATACAAGTTAACAGTGAAGAGGGGACATTTTTAAATCCATATTCCATTTTTAGAACTAAAAGAGGAGCCCTACAAATGGGATAGCGTGTAGTTTCACAGAAAGCAAGGCACAGTGGGCACACTGTCATCTGAAACACTTCATAAGGTACATAGCAAAAGAGGCAAAGCCCACAATTCCAGCAGGGGAAGGCTCTAGGACTGTGCATAAACTGGTGTGCTCTTGGGCTTCTGTCTGTGGGGTATGCCCAGGCAGCATCCTGCTTGAAATCAGAGCTGACATTCATCTTCCATTCCTATGCTCAGTTTTCAGTAGAAGAAACCAAACATATGTGGTAGAGGAGAGCTTGGCATGCTTTAGCTTTGTTGTGGTGCTGTTCCACTGAGGGCTCTTAACTTCCATGTGCACTGTCTCTGTTACTCAATGCCTACAGAGTCTGAACAAATTTCTAAAGTAAATGGAAAAGCCTACAGGGTTTAAAGTTTGTTAAGGACACTAAGACTTCATTAGCAATGCCACATCTTCCTACAGGTTATAGGACAGCTATGTCAGATCCAATTCTTTGTTGTGTGAAGTGCAAAGTAATCCCCTTTCTATATGACTGCCTCTCATCCTGATGAAATGATTTGGTGAAAGGATGCCACCCCACATGCAAGCCACTTACATTTTTCTTCTTTTCATTCAATAACTGTAGAAAAGGAAAATACCTTCTGGTTGCTCCCACATCAGGGAGCAATCCACAACACTGGATAAATATTTTTCATGATGCAGCGGTAATTAAGGATGTCTCTTTCTCTTGCTGGCTGTTTTAGGAATAGTGTCAGATACTCTCTGGCTCCAGGACAGTTTAGGATTACAAATTCCATTAGGGTAGAGAGTCCCATGCCTGACTTAGAAGAACTTAACCAGAGAGCCCTTTCATGGTGGTCTGATTACACCTGTTCACACTTAACTGATTCTGCACAAATTTGACCTCTGCTAAGGTGTCATGGCGCAGTGAATATCCTCTCTGTCGCTGGCCACGTGTTGTATTATTTCTTGAACTGTGATGACAGCCAGGTTATTCTAACTGCTCTCCAGACATAGGATGGGATTGTCCTAGTTCCCTACCACAGTTCCAAAAAGACAAACAATAATAGTCAAACAAATAAGTTAAATACCTTGCTTGTAATTCTTGACTATTAGATTTACTGAAGCCATCACTATCTTATTTTGCCCTCTTTCCCAAGTTATGTAATCATATTGCCTTGTGGTTGATTATTGTTCAAACTGAGAGCAAAGCTTAAGATTTTTTTTCCTTTAAATGATACAGTTTTTCATGGGAGTTTAGAGAAAATATGAATTAGAGGTGTTTATCATTGAAATCTTACACAGTCTGTTAAAGATAGGTATTTATAATACTCTGTTGTGTATAGTCTAGTAAAGCACTGCAGTTCCATATAGCAGTACTCCTTAGCTACCCCAGCTATCCAGTATTCCTTAGGTATGCCAGCTAATGTTCTTAGGCTAAGCATTGCCCTCCAAACATTTTACCTGCAAATATTTTCACCTTATGTGACAGAATTTCACCCAGTTAGAAGAACAGTGTTATCTTTCTTATTCTAGTGATGTCAGTCTCAGCTGAGAGACATCATTTGCCCAAATTCATGGCACAGACCAAGTCTGTGCTACAGTCAAGAGAGTCTAAAGAGTCTAGAAGTTCAGGTTAATGCTGTAGTCAGGGAAATCTTCCTCTTTTCCTTTGTTCTTTCCACTGCCCTGCAGTGCCAGGGGAAATTCCCTTCACTGTGCCAGTGCACTCACAACTATCAGTGTGCTGGAAAAGTGCTGGAAGGCACATTACTGTCAGTATGAGAAATAGTATTCCTCAGTATGCACTTCTTTAGTGTGGCTGGGACCTTCACAACTCTGCCACAGGGTATTGGATTTACTATAGAACCCCAGCTGAAATTTAGCATATTTGAGGCTTACATTCAAATAATTAATATGTCAAATGCAACACCAGCTCTTACAGCCCTGTGGATGCAGAAGGTCAACCTTTACAGTCAGTTTGCTAGTTTGCTCTCTCCATCTGCATTTTTCTAGTGAGAGCAGTTTGGACGGCATAGCAGGTGACGTAAATCTTTTCCAAATTTAGAAAATATTTGATGATTAACCAGAAGTACATGAACCATGAACTGCAGATATTTGCATCTGCCAGGAGAGGAAATAAAAATATTATTATTAAATATATTCCCACAATTTTTCCACCACATGAAATGCAGTGGAAATTAAGGAGAAACAGTGAATATATCCCCAGAAATTCTTCTGTACTGCAGCACAGTGCTTCAGCAAAAACAAATAGGCAGAAGCCCCGAATGACAATGATTACATGCTACAGTATCACTCAGAAGTTCAAAGTACTGGGTGGCACTCTGTTTCCTACAAAGACAATAAATATTAGGAAACAAACCATCCAGTTATTACATTATAAAGTAGATGTTAGGGATATCTGGTTGGGACTCCGAGAATTTAAAATTAATTATTTTATTCTGATACTGCTTACTGTTTCTAAGGAGCCTGGCATAAATGTTTTCAGTTGTGGAAATGTTTTTTCCTTCCAGTTGTCTAAACATAGTGACAGCGAGCACATTTCATAACATTATTCTTAACATACATTTTTCTTTTTAACTGTGCACTGTATCTGTAGGCAGCTAATAAGTAACCTAGAGCTTATCCTACGCTATAATAGAGAATGCATTTTTAGTCCATGTAGATCACAGGCTGTTGGGGATTTGAAGATTAGGGGACAGCCTTGGTTGTAGTGCATAGAGAGAGATGGTTAAATTCTGGATCTCGAGAGAAGAAAGACAGGCAAAAGCAAGATCACAACCTTAAAGTTCAGAAGAGCAGACTCTAACCTGTCAGGGATATGCTCAGAAGAAGCCCCAGGGATACAATTTAAGAGAGAGGAGGGATCCAGGGGAGAGGTTTTATTTTCAAGGACCATCTCCTCCAAGCTCAAGAAAGGTGACTTTTCTGAGAGTGAACCTTGGAGGACTTGTCATGGCTCTTATTGGGTCTAGATCCTCAGGATATGTGCTTGGCACAATAGATGGCAATGTTCTTCCCATTCCAAATGATGGGCCCATTCCTAGTGTCTCCTCCCACAAGTCCCCACTGATCTAGCTGACTCCAGCTGACATTCCAACAGATAGCTCCTGAGGAGCAAATGATGGTGAGCAGTTCCCACTATGGCTGGTTGTGGCACTGGGTTGGGTCTGGGCCTTACTTTCATTAGGTGCAACTGAGATCACAGTACATATGGAGGAGTCTGGAAAAAAAGCAAGGAAAGGCTCAGGCCCACTGGCCTTTCACAAGTGCATGAGACCATCTTATAATGTAATGTGACAATATCTGGGGAATATCTGTGGACTGTGACCTCAAAGCACTTAGAGCTGTAGGATGCCACAATGGACTGGTAAAAAATCTACTTGGCTAAGTGCTGACATATGATATCTGAGTTGGTGTGAATTTTACCTTTCCAATATGTGGATGCAACTTTCTTCTTGAGTAGTATTATCATCTAGCACTTTATCTGTTTAAACTGCAGCATTTTTAGTAGGGCATTTAAGTGCTCTGGAATAGCAATGGCAATTTGCTAAGCGAGCAAAAGGCTCAAAAGACTTTTTTTTGAATGATGGTCATCCTACATAGCAAACAGCAAATGGCCCAAGGCTCTTTCATTTGTACTGAACCATAATCTAATTGTGTGTCAGATGGCTTTTGTGACTATGACTCACTGAAGATAAAATTAAACTTCATCTCCAGATCAAAAGGATTACCCACGAAATTCTGCCAGAGGATGTCAGGGTTCTTAAGTCAGATCCCACCCATCCACTGGGTCAGAAGGCCCATTTCATCTCAGCCCAGGGCCTTCAGTTCCTGCCCCACTGATGTCTGGTCTCCACCCTTGCCATGGCTTGTGTTTCACCCTGGAGGAGGCTCTAACAGAAGAAAAGTTGCAAAATATGTGATTATCTCAAGAAGCAAAGGAAACAGCACAGGATAGAAGTCACTCACCACCTGAAGTCCTAGTTTCTCTGAGCACAAGCTAGAAATATCTTAGGCAATGAGGAAGATAAATAGCTTGAACAATGTGTACAGTCATACCACAAGGTACCCATGAAAAAGAACATTATCTCTGCTGTAAACATTCTGGGAAATTTATTTCTCTCTGGGAATACCCTGGTATACATCTGAATCTCTGATTTTATTGGAGCAATGTTAATTTATACTAGGAGACAATCAGTTAATTCATAACTGTTATAGGGGAGAAAATAACTTACAATATTCAAAAGTAAACAGAAAGAGTTAGGTACTTCCTTGATTTTCTAGCACTTGTGTTAGAGAGAAGCAGTTAGTAATGGATCCAGTCTCATATTTGGAGTCAGGAAACCTCTTTAAAAACACATAAAATGAAAATGTTATAGGAAACAGATGTATTGCCATACTTTGTATTCATAAGGAAAGGCAAATAGATGCAAGCAGACCAGCTGGGTCACTAATTTTTTAAATGTACAGGAATGGTTTCTTTCTCTTCTTGGAATGAAGTCTGCTGTGTCTCTTATCTTCCTCTTGCATCATTCAAACTTTATTTGGTCTCATGACACTTTATTTACATTAGACATCTCAGCTGCTTCTGATTCTGGTCATGAATGACATCCTCAAAAAGGCAGACACCCCAACTGTCTCTTCTCTCATTAATTTTAGCAAGAAGGGAAAAAAATTGAGCCAGTATCTCCCATGCTTTCCTGAAACCTGGCTATAGTCTGTTCCTGTTGTTGAGATTTTCCTACGCAAATCAGGTAACATCCTTCAGGCTCTAACCTTCTTAACTAGCTTCCTTGTTAGCACCAAAAAATGCAAAAAGGAAAAAGGACGAAAAAGTAAAATCATCCTTAAACAAGGTTTTGACTTGTTTATGACAGTCTTTGGATTTTTTTTGTTTGTTTTTTGTTTTGTTATTTTCTTCCCTTTTCTGTCATGTTAACATAACATACCGTTATTTACACCTATTTGGCAGCAAATCCAGATGGTGCTGTCTTTACCCATGACAGTATGAAGTGTGTACAACAGGTGAAATGAGACAGATACCTTCAGTACATTGAAGTTTCAAGAGAATGAATTCAAGTTCAGAGTTTCTGCTGGCCTCCTTTGCAAACCGTTTTCCATCAGTTGAGACTTGTTTTGCTTCTCAGTGTCTGGATTTGGTCCTTAGAAACTGACAGATATCCATGTGGGCCTGTGTACTTCCCAGCATTTTACCAGCTCACTACCTCCCACTGACACCCTCAGCCCAATACTGATCACCTCAGGCTGGCTAGGGAACAGGGACAGGAATTCCAAGGTTCTTGAATTGAATGGTTATTGGACTTTCAGGTACCTTTTTCTATTGTATTGTGTATAGCTCAGCTTGCAGGACTACACAGATGTGAAACTTGGCAAATACCTATATAGGAAGTAGCCATATGCCTCTGCTTTCTTCTTTGGCACCTTTAGGTTACATCGCTAGGCCTCCACTGTAGATCTGCAGTTAGAAGGGATGGCAAAGAGCTTTCTGACATAATAGAAGGCTTTGTGAAACATCTGTCAACTTTCTGTGCAGTGGTACAGTTAGCACACTTCTCCCATGGACACAGAAAATTGATGCAATAACCAAGGCAACTTGGAGATATCTCTCTCTTTCCATGTATATATGTATAGATACATAAATATATATATTTCTATCCAATTGATGCAATAACCAAAAGGCCAACTTGCAGCAGGATATTCAGAAAACTGACATGTAACTCCTCCTTGAAAGTCTAATTTCAGTTAAGAACTATATCGAGGCTTCAGGAGGGCAGCATCTTTAATTATTTTTTTTTTAATTTAGATTTTGATCTGACAAATTTAGATTTTGACAGATGAGATGCCAGATCAGATTACACAAAGCAGTATTTTACAGAAGACCATGTCAGAACAGAAGCTGGGCACATTTTGACTTTGCATATTCTAGGCCTTTACATGTAAGACTGAGGAGATCTGAACAATTCAGGGATCCAGCTTCTTAGGGAAGTAACAAGCAAGCTTTAAAGAAATATGAAATCTGCTTTGCCAGGACAAAGGTCCTGTTGTTGACATGAGGAAAGGTTCTCCTCCACAAAACAGCAGTTTTTTTGCCTGGAGCAATGGCTATTATTTTTGTTCAGACCACCCACCCTCATCACAAGACTTAAAGATTTACAAATTTAGAAGAGCAATGACAGAGAAAGGATAATACATACCAAAAAATCCTGCAATACTGGGTCACTTTCCAGCAGCCTAAGCCAGGAAATAAAGTATAAAACAAGACAAAGCAAAAATTACATGACTGCAACAGCTGCTAATATAATCTGGTTTTGCTTTTTAGAGAATACTTTCTTGGAAAGCCCTAAAAGATAATGACTTTCCATTCAGCAAATACTGCAATGTTCTAATCATGGTATTTGAAGCTGGTTTACAGAGAAAATGCCTAATTCCCTGTTTCACCTAAACTTCCCCTATGCTAATGAGTGACAGATTTTTCCAGTGAAAGTTTTGGCCTAAATTCTCCTTAGGTTCTAAATCCCCAGGTCCCATAAGAAATGTGGCCAAGCAGAGCTTTGAATCTGCTTTCAAAACAGAAAAAGCACCACAGTAATCACCATTGTTCTTGGAATATGAATACATTGGAAATTTGATACGGGCTTACACACAAAGAATATGAAGTTAAAGGCAATTAAACATTATCTTTAAAATAAACAGTTCCTGGGCATTCTACATCTCATTTCCTCACTTATAAGAATAATATGGGGGAGACTGTGCATTAATGAGACATGCAGCTACAATAACAGATGTGTTTAACAGAAGTTAAGATTGTGTTCCTAAAACACGCTGAAGGAACCTTATTATTTGGCACTGATCCCCTAGAAATTTCAAGGATAAATAATATGTACTAAATAATCCATAAGGTACATGTTCTTATAGGAAGATACAGATAAATAAAGTTATCTAATGAAGAACAGTCTACAAACTGTGTTGGGATTTTACCTAAAGACTTCAGTGAAAGCTACTGGAACTCTGCCACTAACTTCACTGGGCCCATAATATTATTCTCTCATCTCCCATTACTTTAAATCAGTATATATATATTCCAGAGGGTCCTATCTGCTTGGAGTTTGCCCTTTAAACCTCAGGAACTAAACTGGAGAAATCAACTGAATTAAGTTAGAATTGGTTTACCCATTGGTCTCATATTTCTGCAACTAGTCTGTTTCTTTATAGCAGAAAACAAAACTTTGTGTTTTGGTGAGGCTGTGTAGTGAACCACAAAGACATAGCAATTTAAAGGGGTTTTTATTGTATTGCACAAGGTATTTATGCAATCCATGTAGGTACTGTATTGAAGGATCCACATTTCGCAAACATTGGCTGCTGCTGCACACATCACTAGCATTGTGAATAACCAGTGCCTTCTTCAAAAAGTAAAATAACCAGCTGCAAGTTTAAGCATGTTGTGGAAATAAATGAAGAAAAAAGCAAGGACTATTAATACATATTTCTCTTCAAACATACAAATATACAATTTTCAGAAGAGCACCAGTAATGCCAAGCAAGTACTTTGATGAGATAATGTATGTGTAGGCTCTGCAGTAAAAAGCCAATATGCACACAGAAAATATATTTCAACTTTTAAAATAATTTAACCATAATATCTTGCATGTGTCACCTGTTTACAACATAACATTTCATATACAATGTCAGGCCCAAGCCTCAACGTGTGTAAATTTGTGCATACTCATTTAAAGCAGCTTAGACTGGACCAGATTATTCAAGCTGAGAAAGCCTTCAAACTGTTCACAACTGAATTCAGAGCGGTAGTATAAGACCAAGAAAGTAGTTATGGTGAATTTATAACAGAAATGGTACTATGGAAAATGAAGAAAAATATTATAAAATCCTCAAACACAAGGTTCTAGAAAGAGGCCTACATGTAAAGTGATATTGTAATAATTTATAAAAGCGAATAATTAGTATCAGTCTCCTTTCTGACATTAAGATTCTCACATATTCAGAAGCCTGTAGAAGTGAACTAAGCAAATGTCACAATCAGTATTATCCTCAAATGCTGTTTCTTAAGTTTCTGACCACTAATACTGGTACTTCAAAGCATTTTAGAATTCCTGAAACTGATTATTAAAATTTATATTCCTGATATGAGAATTTAGTGTAATAAAAATCATGAAAAACAATAGGTAAAAAAATAGTATTTTAAGAATATTTTTAGAAAACGCATCATACAACTGCAAATACAGCTAATTTTTAAGCATCTGCTTTTGAACTGTGATCTTTTGTTTGTTTTTAAGTGAATCACTAATAAAGAAGCAAGGGAGTACCAGTTCTAAGATTTATTCTTGTCCATTACATTGAGGACCTCATCCAAAAGTGAGGGCCCCAAGTCAAGTTGCAATGAGAGAAGAGAGCCTGCAAGATCTGAAAGGGATTCTTCTGACTTTGTCTTGGTTAGTTCACATGAAAGCCGACTGTCATCCAGTAAATCAACTGTTTGCCAATCAGTGCATCGTTCAGAAAAGCTGGACGAGTGACTGTCGCTACCGTTAGTAAAATGTGAAGAAGAACCATTTTGCCCCCATATGTCATCTTTGTATGTTTCTTCATCCTCCATCTCTTTAGCTTTCTCCTGCAGTTTTTCTTCTATTACTGGCTCACAGCTAAGCCTAGGATTTCTGGATGACCTGATGGATTCTTGCTTTGAATTAAATGTCACTGGTGACAGTAAAGGCAATGTAAGGGCTTGAGAACCCCCAATGGCAGGAAGGGAAATAGCATTTTTGAGCACTGGCGATGGAGTTTCTGTAAACATGGATTCAGAAGTGCTGTTTGCCCTTAAGAATTCATTGTGGATACCAGACTGGCTAACTTTGGTTTCACCTTCATTTCCAGGCAACAGCTCATAGTTGCCCTGCAAAAATGAGATGTCTCCAAAAACATCATGCTGTCCCTCTTTTCCAATGTGTATGGTGTGACGAAAATCTCCAAGTGGAGGACTGATCATATCAGGAGATAAGATATCCCTTAGTTTGAATTTCTTCCCTTTCTTATTGTTAGCAGCTTTCAAGTAGATGGGTGTCTTGGCTGGCATCTTGCTTGTAGTTTCTGAGAGAAGTAGTTAAAAAAAAAGGTTAGGGAAGGAGAAACCTCTTACAAAGCCAGTTCTTCTCAGGAGACCTTCAGCGTTAGCAATGTTACATCATCATCTTGAACCACTCTTGCACACAAACTCTTATTCTTCTGATACAGAGAACTGCCGTGTATGTGAAGGTAAATGTCTCCCACATCAGCTCTTCGCAAGGTAGAGCACACGTTTTGGGGTCAGGTACCAACCAAATGCCCTGCTACTTCCTCAACTTGAGAAAACCTGCATGGGAGACAAAATCATGTTATCATTAATTTATTTTTCATGGTTCATTCAGTCTTGATTTAACCAAACCCTAAAATTAGTCATGGTACTGACAGTTCCAGCCTACAGATTAGCTTTATGATGTTGCTTCCCTTCATTAGGCAGGATAAAAGAGTTCGGATTAACAAGGGCCACCTAACCTCTCTCTGACTCCATAGCTTTTTTTGAAGTCAGACTTTTTAGACACAGTTGCTGAGCACAATTAATTTGATAAGTATCACTATCTCAATCTTTCTTCTCCTTATTGTGGCATTCAAAATGCTGACCTTTAAGAGCACATGAAGAAACACACTTACAACATTCAACAACATTAAGTTTTTGGTAGATCCAGGAAGACTGACAGTCATTCAGAAAACTGTTTTGGGTATGGAGTAGACTCCCTTGATTTAGATAACTGGGTAATCAGATTAGCATTCAGATACTTCCAATTAGTGCTGGAACACTCACAAACTGTAACGTTTCCAGTAATTGTGCCCATTTAAACAGACAGTTTTAGGAACTAGAAAAAAGAGCTCTTCCAGGTCTTTAAAATTTGTTAGGAACATCCAAACTCACTTTAGAGGAGACTGATTCTTGTGACTATAATCTTTAGGCTACATGAATTCCTCATAGCAATTAGTTACAGACTAGCTCATGAATTATGCAGACCATGAGGCCACAGTGATTTAGAGTTGCTCTGTGCAACCAGTTTAAACAGTCTCTGCAAACCACATTGTCCTACTAGAATGTGGTCTTTGAAAGGCCTCATAGAGCTAACAAGGGCTAATAGGCTATGAAGTCAAAAAGCTAATGAAAACCACTCTTTTTTAATACTTTAATGTTATATTTCTTCCTTATAGTGTTGGTTCCTAACTCTTGGACACTCTCAGAATTAACACATTTTTTCTCCTGGACATTTTTATACATTCTTCTATTATGTCCATGCACCACAGATTCCCCCGCTCTCATTAGAATACTCAGCTACAAATCTGTCACCCTTAGTCCACCACCACCCCCACTGTGCAAAGGAGATTACAGCTTTTACACAGCAAGACTGCTCTATATCATAAGAGGAGGGAGCTGACTATAACAAGGGCTACTTTTCTGCCTTTTACTTGTGCCCTGGCAGGGTTTTTCCTTCACCAAATTAAGCCCAGTGCAAATCACCAAGTTTAAAACTTAGCACTGTATGGCTACACACTCAGGTTGTCAAGAAGCATTTAAGCATTTTAACAAATCCTTTAACCACAGTAATTAGTTCCTACAGTTGGGTACTTAACTGTGCATCACAAGGGGAGCTGGGAGTCTAGCCAGGTCAATGTTTCGGTTTTTTGATTCCCACCAGGTATCTACTGCACTTTGATAATATTGAAGAGCCCTCCCCCACAAAATATATCAGATGTAAACAGGTTAAAGTTGAAATATAAAATAAGTTCAATAATTTGATGTTGCAGAAGATGAAACAGGAAAGCCTTATAAATATGTTTGCCTGGCCTTCAATTTATGAGGGCATTTTAAACTGTTAAGATCGATTTTGAAAATACAATTGATTGCATCAATCAATTGAAAGCACTTCAAAGCCTCCTCCTACACAACAAAATGGTAATGCATTAGGATCTACAATATACTAGGAGATTCACATTACTCCATGACAGTACTGCAAGATACAAAAGTAACTCCTGAATAAGATCTCTGCATGTGCCACCTGCAATGGGAACAGAACTGATCAGTCAAATCAACCCTGCAGTTTTAAGGTCTAAAATTCACTGCATTGTTTCCCTCCATTTATCACTCTGCCCAAGCAACCCATTTAACTAAACAAAATGTCCTCAACTCTACAGAGAAGACTATTATCAAACAAAGATGAATTATGAGATTGTTTCATAGTTATCTAGGGGACTCAGCTCTATCTCACTTCCTAGAAATAACAGGCCAAATTCTCTCTGATTTTAATTTCTCATTCTTTAAGGTCTTTTAATTTGAATGAATGACAATGTAATGACGATGTGGTCCAAAGTCATGCCTGTTGGTCACTAGTTTAAAAATGAAAGATAAATGGTAGTTCATTCAAAACTTTCATGGTTTCCACCACTTAGGATCTGTATCATAAACCATTATCACCAAATTCCACAGGGAGGTTTAAAAAAAACTTGAAGGACATAATGAAATATCTGAACATTCAGGAAATATTAAAAAGAAAATGTAAAATAACTCCTAGGTATAAATAGGCCATTTTAACATACAAGAAAAGCACTATATTTTATTTAGCTCATAGCTCAAGGGAAAAAAAAATACAAAAACTCTGAAAGCAGCACACAAACTTTGGATATCCAAATCTCCTTTGGTTCTTGTACTACGAGACAGCCCCAGTAAGGGGCAGTGTAAAACCACACTACCTGAGACCATGCTGCAAGAGACTCCACTATGAAGAATTCTAAACCCTCTATACAGCAGTCCCTTTAACTGTGAAGGCCTTGCCTTTCATTTGGCCAGTGCAAGAGGCTTTACATTTGAAGAGAAGAAATTTTGCAATTACATGCTTAGTGCAAGCACCATTTTCTCTGCTGAAAACAAAGGGTATTCTTACTGTAGATTTCAGTACCCACAGTATTGGAAATCTGCAAACTACACCTTTTAAATAAAAGAAAAGGGCTCCCTTCTCTATGGACAGGCCTTCCATGTACAACATAACAAAGCTTCAGAGAAACTGTATTTTGTTTCTGCATACCTATCCTCTTTGTCAACTACTGCCTAAAGGAGTGCAGATTTTTAGATACTTCAAACAAATAAATCTGGAAATATTCACTAAATATACAATACTATTTTTATTCATTCATTTGCAATTAAATAAGGAAAAATCTATACAAAAAGTTAACATATAGCATATCTATACACACACATACATATATATAGTAGTTCTTTTAGTAAGAAAAAAAACGTATAAATCAAACTTTGGCAAATGAAGAAAAACCTAACAAGACTAAGCTTCCAGCTCAAATGCTAGAAGACAAAAATTAGTCCACAAAATTTTCACAAGAATCTTAACACCTTAACACCTGCACTCAACAAGATTTAATGGAATCTTAAGTGCACATGGCCTAAGAGAAGGGACACAACACAACCCAGTCTTGATATCAGGCTACACAATAAATTTCTCCTTGTCTTAAAATGAGACACTTTTCAGATCTTACTGCTGAAAGAGTCTCCTGTTTTGACTAATTTCAGCTCAGTAACCAAGTGATCGTATAGCTAAATTGGAAAGCTGAGTGAGAAATTACCAGAAAACCAGAAGTCTGCAATCCTGGACTGGCAGCCTACAGTGGAAGACCATAATTTAAGAGAAAAACAACATGAAAGGGTTTTTATTCCCGTTAAAAGGATATCCCCTCTCCTAACAAGATCCAAGCACAAGCCAAACCAGAGGAATTTCAGCCCAGTGAAAATTAAAGTTTTAGTTTGGCTGTAGCGCTTGCTCATTTTCATTCCTATCACTTCACACTCTCATATAAGTATTTTGCTTGGTAACAAAGACTAATATTTTTAGAGTTGCTTCTCAATCTGCCTTCTGTCCACTCAGCAATCATCACCTTCCACACAGCTCAAAGTTTTCCATGGATGCCTTAGCTTATTCCACGGTCCATTTTAAAAAGACAGACTATCAGCAAATATCTCAACAGCTAAGCTTGCAAAGTCAGAGACAATAAGGGTCAAGGTGCAAACTTTTATTTGTGCACACATCCCAAGAAATCTAGATCCCTTAGCAAAGAAATTAGAGAAAGAAAATCACATTTCCACAGAGCAGAGCCAGAAGTGACTGTGTGTGCTGGGAAGCCTCGGGGCTTTCTCTAGGGCAATCCCTTGCAAAGGCTCTGCCTTACACATCACTGACGAGAAGCATGTGAAGCTCACAGAAAGGCCTTTCCAAAGCATAATTTAAAATATAATTGAATTACCTTGTGGAGAAAGTCAGTAAGAGAAAACTGAGTCTGTACATCACCTAAATATCCAAATGAAAGCACAGCAACATAGCAAAAAGACAAAATTATTCAACAAGCAGCTGCAACTTTTCTACATGATGAAGGATCTGCAAGCATAGAAGAATTAGATTTTAGGGCTTCATTTTAGGTTTTAGCTATCAGCAGCTTTCAGCAGTACAAACAAATTCTTAAGAACATCTTGATCAATTACTTTCACTATGTCTAAAACAGCATCAAGTGTAAAACACATTTTTACTGCTTTTACAACAGGGGCCTGAAGTCATGCAGTCACAATTCCTGAATGCTAGTGAAATACACTCCCAGTTAACCCAGTCCTCAGGTACAAGAAAAGCATCAGATGATGCACCACAGATCTTACCTCTTATGTTTCTGGGGACTCAGGTGTCCTTATCAACCATCAGGCTCTGAAGACAGGAGGCCACAAGTCTGTCCACTTCTAGACCAGACCACCAGCTCTCCACTTATAAAGCCACTACCTTCTAAGTAGCTTAAACCACATCAGGTGCTAACAATTCTCCCTTCAGATTGTTTATAAAAGGCAGAGCCTTTGAATTAATCTACATTAAAGTCAACTTCCCTTGATCAGGTTAGAAGTTCTTGTCTCCTTTGCTTTTCCTTTCATTAAAGAATTGGCACCTTCCTGATTAAAGCTACAGATTTAATTACTTTATAAAAACAATCAGGCTAAATGCACTTCAGTTCAACTAATTTTCCCAACTGCACTCAACTGAGTCTCCTGGATCAAGTCTTACCTATTTCATTGTGCCATCACATACACTATTTAGAAAATGAAGGAAAAAAATCCCAAATAATTTCCACAGCAACAGAAGCACAGGTCAAGAGAGGACCTGACTCTGTGTTGCAGTTGATTCATTTCTACATTGCCCTGAAAAGACAGAGATGCCACGCACTAGCTGTGAAGGTGTTTGTCCACCTTTCTCTTAAAATTCCCCATAAATGCAGACTGCATACATTAATTTACTTCACAGAGGTCAGTTATCAGAGAATATGCACCTAAAGTGTTCCCTGTTCCAATCTGGGTCCTGATTAATAGAATAAATTATTTTATCTATTCTAGCTGTGGAGAAATAAAAAAGTAAAATTTTTTTTAAACGCAAAAAAAAAAATCACATGCACATGTAATTTGATTTCCCTTGTTATAAAACAATTTTTTCCACATAAATCAAAGACATAGTACACTAGCTGTGAGTTGTCCACTCGAAGAAGGGTTAATTGCCACCAAGTGTAAGCACAGACAGGGACAGGCTGCATACAGCATCTTTCTCTCTAGGTATCTTTCATTTCTCCAGTACCTTCCTGTTTTTCCCTCCTCCCTAAAACCTAGATTTACAAACAAAGGAAAAACAAGTTCTTGATTTTTAATTATTGACTCCTTTAACTCTTGCCACCCTGCTCAGCACTCTTTCAAACAGATCAACCTCATGTAAATCATGTTAACCAAACCAGGGAACACTTTCCACTAATTTTAAACAATTCAAGTACTTGTGTATTATATGGAAATGAATGAAGTATTTAATCTATTTAAGAATTTTTATTTTAGCTTGTAAGAGAAAGAAACAAAGGAGAGCAAACCTGATTTGGGGGGAAGGAAAAAAAAGAGGTCTAATTTGAGCAACTGGCCTCAGTTTCTAGTTATTATTTTGTTCTTTATCAGTCTGAGAGTACAAAGGCCCTTTATCAACCAGAAATCTTCATTCTTGTTAAGGTATTTGAACACTAACCAAGTTGTTTCTCAGTCATCCTTTCTGAACAAAGTGAACAGGGGGAATTCCTCATGTGGTGATAGTGGGAGAATAATTTTAAGCCTTCTGGTGTCTCTCCCTCTCTCTTTTGAACCACCTCCAATTTTTCAACACTGTTTTCTAAGCAGATCAAAATTAATGACAATATTTCAATATAATTCTCCCTAACAGCATATATGAAGATAAAAATCACTTCTTTCTTCCCATCATCATTGTCTTGTTTATAAACGAGATCATACTTCTGCTCTTATTCTCATCCTCTTAAAACAGGAATTTTCCTGTATTTACAGAGTAGAATTATATTACAAACCATTTAAGAATTCTTGTGCTAGTATAATAAAAACAAGTTCTCCAAGCAGAATAAACTATACTGGAAAAAGTAGAATTTGTTATCCTTGCATTTTATTGGTTCAGAGTGGGCATCTCCATTGTTTTTTTTTTTTAAGGATCAATATATAAATATATTAATTTAATCAACAAATTTTGGCAGCACAGCCAGTGGCAGTGCTCATCCTACACTGTTTGTCCAGTAAGACTTTACTCCTTTCCTTTACTCCAAGAACTAAGCTAAAAAGATTTCCAAATTATCATTCTCCAGCAAATAAACTGGATTTACACTCTACAGGATAAAAAGTAATGCCATACTTCAGAAAGAGAGAGAAACATTCTATTTCAATGTGCTCAAGCTGTGAATCAATGAATCAGTTGAGCTTTCTCCATCTCCATCACCAATATACTTCACCTGCAAATTTGTACTACAACAATTTTGTACTTATTTGCAAGATGCTCATAAAAATACTATGCAACCCATACTGTATAAATAGATCTCTATTGTATCAGTGGAAATACATCCCTTTTTGATACTGACTTATTTTTGACATTTACTCTGAGATTCTAAACATTTTTAATACATGCTTTGTTAACACTATAGAGAACTAATATTTTTTAAATCTGGTTGTGATGCAATAAGAAAATAAATGCCTTACATAGTGACTATGACTATAGTTCACTACAGTGAACTATAGTCATAGTCTATAGTCTATAGTTCTATAGTATAGAAACTATATAGTAGAACTATTTTCTATACTATAGAACTATAGTCTATGGTTCTATAGTACAGAAAATATTCTATGACTACTCATTAGAATATTTTAAATAACTTTTTTATCAAGCAATTTTTTTTACTTTTCCACAGGCTTGAATCACAGCTTACTTTCAGCTTTGAAAAGTTAGCATCTTTTCTAGAACAATAAAAACTTTCTTTTCTCCTCTTCTCCAGAGA
Source organism: Haemorhous mexicanus (assembly GCF_027477595.1). NCBI lineage: Eukaryota > Metazoa > Chordata > Aves > Passeriformes > Fringillidae > Haemorhous > Haemorhous mexicanus. Next base: position 35,190,019 of record NC_082343.1, read on the forward strand.
CAGGGACTTAATGAGCTCACTGTATTCTGTTGTTCAGCTTCATGGATGGAAACAGGTCCCTCTTCACTACCTTTTCCTTAGCTTTGTTGGCTGGTACATTCATACATACATTTAATACCATATAGTTCATTGCCTTCCAAAAACTGGATGAGCGCAAGCCCATGCAGATTTAGGCAGAGGTGCATGTCAGTACAAGGAGCAGCACAGCACGTTAATAATGCAGCCAGCCACGGTGAGGTTATGCTACTTCAAACAGACTGCACGCTGAAGCACAGTCACACATCTCCTACAAAGTCACACACCAGATGAGCAGATAGCTGGGTACCATAAACCCATAAGCCACCAGATGGACAGGCTTAAAGACTCGTCCATCCGTTCTCTTCAGCCATAGGATAAAACATGAAATGGGACAAAAAAATAACCCCTACAACCCGAGCCGATGTGCCACCTAAAAGCTGGCAAACTGCTCTGGTTGAAATCTCAGCTGTCCCCTTCGATGTTAGCCAGCACACAGATCAGTTTAAATGGATTAGGAATCCACACTCCACACCCTTTGTGATTCGGAGCAAGTTAGCATAGATGGCTCTCTTTTGACACAGAGGGTGTAGCTCTTCAGTCCAACTCTGCTCTCAAAGCCGGTTTAAGAAGTTCCCACCTTGGATTCATCACTCCTCATTGCTGGTTCCTGGTTCTGCACCGCAGTTCCTTATACCCTTCACAGGCAGACAGACCTACCAGTCACACTTCAAACTGGTCACAGCCGCAGTCCTCTCCACTGACTCAGTTTACAGGACAGGCTTAGCAACAGCTGCAGCTGCCCGATGGCAGTGCTTCAAGAGAGTTCAAGCCCAATATAACTTGCTGTCAGAAAGGCATTCTCTCCTTCCCCCCTACAGTGTGCACACACTTGACCCCTTACAGGCCAGTTCAGCACACAACAAGGTGAAAACTAACTAAGAAAGAGGTCTAAAATCACTAGGCTTGGCGTGAGACTGCTACTCTGCTGTAAAAAGTCCTTTCTATAGCTAAGCTAACTCTTGAGACAACACTCTTAGAAAGCAAGGACTTGTGGCAGAAGGGCTGGGCAATCCTTAACCATCTCTCCAGCAAGGAAAAACGTCCATGGAATTACATCCAGACTTTATGCGCTCCTAATGCAAAAATGGCTTTGTAGCTCCACTTGTTTCTGCCTTAGGGTTCCCAAGACTGCTGTCATACTGAATTTTTTTCTAACTTTATTTAATATAGTCATACTATTTCTGGAAAAGACCCTTAGTTTAAAATTTCCGTAATTGCTAGCTACTGACAAAAGGCAATCTAAAATATAAGGATCCTGCAAGGTTTCAAGAAAAAAAAAAAAAAAACACCCAACCACCAAACCCACAAAACCCTACCCTGAACTCCTGACCTCCAATTCTCAAATATGCTTCATCTCTAAGTCAAATACTCCTTATCATCTCCTTGAAACACAGAAGTGACATAGGCATATCACAATCACCAGTTCTATTATTCATTTTTCAGAGTGTTTAAATAAGTATTGACCATCTTTAAGTGGCTGATAAACTAGTTTTGAAACAAACTTGAAAGCCAGAGAGCCCTCTATAAGCAAAGACTAGCAATGAGGTAGATATATATAGATACAGAAAAATCTAAAGTTGCACAGGACTTACTTTTTTAATTACACAAAAGAAGGATGAATCTTGTGCTCTGTTGCAGTTCTGCCTCCTTCAGAGAATTGAATGGTCACCAAGATGAGAGCAAGGCTGATGGCATTGGGGTAGATGGAAGAAAGGAAATGCTTCAATAGATTAAAAAAACCCTCACTGAATTACTTTTTTGGTCCAGCTCATGCCCCCTTTAAAAAAATGGGGCTGAAATCACAGAGTAAATAGGGCTTCTAAAATTTTTTTATCTACATCCAGTTTCAAGTATATTGTTAGTACAGCTAAGGTTTATCACCCTTATATGAAACTAAATGGAAACCCTGAAATTACATCTTCACAGTGAGTTTATACTCTACTTCTAACAAAACAATTCCACTATTTGAAGGCACCATTTGAGCAGAGGTAAGAATCTGGGAGTTTAAGTGACAACTGGAAGACATGTCATATTCTGGAGCTGCTCTGCAGCATGACAGTGATGCCTGCAACATGCTCCAGCTGACAGGGATGCACCACACTGGACAGCAGTGAAGGGGTCCCCACTTTCTCCCAAGACATTTGGTTCTCTACCTTAAGTTGCTTGTACTCAGCAGATCAGACTTCTTTTTTCTGAAATATATCAAGTAGTATCAGGGTGAATTTACACGTTGTGCCAATACTCGTATTTCACACACTGCTCTGAAAACCAGTCAGAGCAAATGAGTCTAATTTGAAAGAAATCCATATACTCAGCACTTGTACAGAGGTGTACTGTCTGACTATCCGGAGTGCACTGCGGCAATTCGGTGCTAAAGCCAGTTTACTGATTAGCAGCTGATATTTCTTTCAAACTCTAAATCCCACGTATTTAATTAAACTGTCCAAAATACTGTTGTCTCAAATCCCACTAAAGCCACCTTCTCAACACTCAGGGTTTACATCAGCCAGCACTCAGAACCTATCTTCCCATTTTTGTAGCCATATTTCAAAAGCTAAGTATACATCTAAGACAAAGCTTAAGCCAAATGGTGAATGGGATGACAGCCCTTGTATAGACTGGACTTCGAATTTGAATGTGCAGGCAACATGAGAGGATAAGTAAAAGGGTCAGGGAAGCATGTTGGATCCAGTGAACCCAAGCAGACCCAGTGTACTGCAAGTCAAGTCCTGTCTTTGCAAACTTCTGGAAAAGCATTTTGCAGACATTCGTTTTCTCTCAGCTCTCTGCAGGGGCTCCTGCTTAGAGCTTTGCCTCGAGACTGCAAGAGAACATAAATCTCTCTGTTCAAAGGTCAATATTTCAAAGTGCTCCAAAATGGGCGTTTTGTTTTCAGAAGTAGTGTCAAGAGAAGGCGTATTGGCGGCAAAAAGAAAACTTCTAGTGGGCAGTCACATTAGGGTAATGTAATCATGACTCATGCTCCTCACCCATTTCCTGACTAGCGCTGTGCATGATCAAAAGAAAGCCAGCCACAGTAATGCTGCCGCTCGTTAATGTTAGCTGGCCTGAAAGGATTACAAACTACCAAACTCATTGCAGAGCATCCTATTTAAAGCTTGACACAAATCGACACTGACAAACACAGTGGCGTAACACCAACCAAAGCAAGTTGCCTTTGTTGCGAGAAACAAGTAACAACTTTTATGATGAGTTCTCCTACCCGATCCAACCCTCCCACACACCTTTAAAACACTGTAAATCCTTGGGAGGATGCCTAGCGAGAGGGAGGGGAATGTGTAGTTGCTAGCTAGTATCCAAAGAAACGCAAGATGCAAGGACCTTTTGGAGAGGATCACACCGAACTCAGACTGCCGTAAAACAACTACCACCTCCCCAAAAATGTTGTAAAAGAACATACAGACGGGACTAAGCATGAATTGGGCTTAAGAGTCTCCCACCTTATAAGAAAAGCACTGCGTGGGGCAATTTCTGTCTCAGTGTTCCCCTGCTGAGCATCCCGAGTGAAGCGTGTGCTTAATGATGCAAACTGCTGTTCATTCGTAGAAAGATTTCTTCAGCAGAAAATATATTTCAGATCTTCGTTGGGACCTCGGTCACATTTAATTTGTTCCAAAACCCGTATTAATGAAAACCCCAAAATTAATCAGATGTTTCATCAGAAACTAGGCTAGACATTAGGTAACAGATGCCAACACCCAGCTGCACCTCTCTGCATCCCTCACAGGCCAGATAGAATCATTCAGGCTGGAAAAGACCTTTAAGATCATCAAGTCAACGAGACAGCTTCTTTCCCTCACGCCTACCTCAGAAGCACAGCTAGGAGCCTACATTTGCAGGCCCCTTTCACTCCTTTATAAATGCCAAGTGCTAAACATGCTCCTCAGCACCAGTTACCGTGTTCCTTATGGTACTTCCAACAAGGGAGATCAAGGGGTGAGAGATTCTGAAGGTAACCATTACATACATAATCCGTGGTCAAAACCACTGTCCATAGATTTAAGACTGATCAGCAGCGGCATTCCACTCTCAGGATACTGAAGAGACCTATACCATGTGTCTGACAGCCAAATCCAACCCATATTTAACAACTGTCTTTTTAGTAATGCCTCAGCTCACCGTTTAGTAATCTTACCCTTCTGCCCCTCGCATTAAACAGAGTACTGGGGAACAACAGGTGGGAGAAGCAAAGTGTTGCACAAGGCAAAAGTTATGTTTAGGTCTGACTAAACCAATACCAGCTAGGTGTATTGAGGCTATACTTTATCCAGGTTGCAGTAATTACTTCAGAGTTGAGAGAAGCTGGTTCTGAAACAGAGCACTCACATATATACCAAGGCTTTATATTGCATTGTGACACTTGCTTCTGGACTGTTAAAGCTCTGTTCATCTTGTTCATACAACTCTAGCAGCACAGAAATTAGATGTAGCAATCCCTTTGGGCATGGATCCACCTTGGTATTGACCAAGAACGAGCTGTTACCACATACTGCAAGTCCTCCATATACCAATACATACAACTGGTATGGAAAGCAGTGGTGTGTAGGCAGAAAAATAAAAGAACATAATTCTAGGACCTACTTTCCCATGTAAAGGACATATTTATTTACTTAATCCTCTAATAAGTAGGTAAGACGAAATGCTACCTTACTCCAGGCTATTTAAAGCAAATTTCTAATGGTTCTTGCAAGCTCCAGGGAGCCAAAATTCAAGCCATGGGAGAAGCACTACATTGCTTAAGAAAAGATGACATGTTTTAGAGTCCAGGGAGCACAGCTACAGTGCTGACAAAAACTTCTGCTGGGGGACAAGGGAAATCAAGCAAAATAAAACACAACAACAAAAAAAGAAACACTGCAACACCAACTCAGAAGACAAAAGCAATGTAAAGATGTTCAGAAACCAAGCCACCTAAGTAAGCGGACAGGTATTCCTGATTTTCTTACTGTAGGCAAAGGAAGAGAAATTGAAGTAAATTTCCTTGTCCTGAGAACAAATTCAAACCATATCCAGCAAAAAATCCCCACAACATATAATAGCATAACAATGCATTAGGATTGCAATAATTTAAAGCACAGTGTGGGCCTCTCTTTTCTGGTCCATATGGTTCTTTTAACAGAGATAGCAGCTATGGAAACAAAGACAAGGAACAAACTATAACTCCCTGAATTACACAACAGAGACACTACACTCAAGAAGTTTAAGAGGGAACTTGCATTCAAGTAGGGCATCAACATCTCAGTGTTGCTGCTTCAGTACTGGACCAGAAGAAATTATTGGATAATGAAGGGCCTGTTTCACAGGCTCTCTGGATATAACTCCCTTGGGATGGAAGAGAAATACCATAACTAAAAGACTCTTAAACACAGTTCCATCAAAAGGCATGTACAGTAACTTCTAAAAGGAAGATATCACCCAAGTGCCATTCTTTCTTTCCCTCTGTACATGCCTGCTAACCTGGATTCACCAGAGGTATGCTCCTTCTGGCTGCAGAAGCAGTGGGCAGCAATACCTGGGCTTCTTCCTTGGAGCCCAAGGAAATCCCGACTGCAGGAAAGTATTAAATAGTTCATTAACGGCTACTAAGACCAATGTAAAAAGTAGTTCAGTAACACTCCAATTGCTATAGTCATAGGCTTCCTAAGTTAAACCACATCCTTGAGTAAAATGGGATTTTGCTGTTCTTTTGTTTATTCCTCAGAATGCAGCACTAAACAGGGTTCATCCTACAATAATTCAAATTAAATATATATCTTCTTAAACAAAAATCAAGCCACGGATATACTGCTGTTAAACTTCTGCTATTCCTGGAAAGACCATAACTCATTCACTTCAGAGGACAAAAATGGGAAGAGACAATTTAGCATGGGAAAAGGAAAAAGGCACAAACAACAATGAAAAGAAAAAAATCTGCACCTAGTCAGTAAACTAAAACTCTCCAAGTACAACACATTAGCAGCTTGCAGGAAAACAGTAAACTTTTTATAGTCACCAGGTTCCCAGATTAATGGCTCTGATTGAGTTCACACCTCCCAAAGTGTTTCAAATTGTCTGAAAGAAGACAGGCAATTTCACTCAGCGTTCCAAGAGGCTGAAAGAGCATTACATCTTAAAGCAAAATCTCAACTTTAAAAACAAAAAATTATGAATACCTGAAAAATCCGGAGACTATCAACCTGACTTGCATTTGGACTATTGCATTCCCAGTGATTTATAATCCAAAAGACACACTGAGTGCTGTTTTAGAACTTGATTAAGGCTAATAAATAATAAAACTCCCTTAATATTTCTTGCTAGTTACCTTTCTGATGCAGAAGATACAGAACATTTTTTCACTAGTTTTATCAGACACCAAAATACTCTTCTTGAGCTTTCCACTGAAATTCTGAAATTTCCTATGTACCTGGAAATAGCCATGTGCTCCTGGGTCAAACACTTAGCTGATAGCTTTGAAAACAACTAAGATAACTTTTTGAGTCACTAGTTTACATCTTTTCTCTTTCAACAGTAATTGACTCAGCGTAATTATTGGAGGCTATACTGCAGACGAGATCAGAATCAAAACTCTTGCTTTACTAAATAGATTTCAAGATACAAAACTAGTACATCTGCAGTGGAAGGACAACTTGCAATATATACAGCTCTTCTTTTAGCCCAGTACATCCACTGAAAACCACAAATATTCTTTTTTTTCCTGTCACAGGATCTCAGATCAATTATGAGTTCTTACACAGCAGCTTAGCATACCTGATATCATAGGAGTTTCTCTCCATTTGCAGGCCCCAGAAGGTAGTGCCACTCCCAAGTCAGACTAATAATACAAAGAAAAATTGTAGCTTTTTTCCTAAGGGCATTTAGAGTTGTGCGAGCTTTCTGATCAGCAGGACTTGAAGCCTGCATTACCAGTGAGTGCTCTTTAAACTCTTCGCCTTGAATTGATCCATTTCAGTTCGAAAACTACCCTAAGATGATCTGCACTGGAAGACTTAGAATCAAAGGGAAAAATAAACAGGTAGATAATGAAATTGAGCGATAGAGCCGCCTTGATCAACTCTGTCCTTATTTCAGCTGGGATAGAGTTAATTTTTATCCTGGTAGCTGGTACAGTGTTGTGCTGTGTTTTAGATTTAGGGTGAGAATAATGTTGATAACACACTGATGGTTCAGATGTTGCTAAGCAGTGTTTACACAAAGTCGTGGCTTTTCAGCTTCTCACCAGACCCCAGCAGCAAGTAGGCTGGGGAGAAACTGAGAGGAGAAATGGCCAGGACAGCTGACCCCCACTGTCCTAAGGGACGTCCCATAGCATATGGTATCATGGTCAGGATACAAACTAGGGGGAAAGGTGGCCACAGGCCACCGCTCAGGAATTGGCTGGGCATTGGCCAGCAGGTGGTGAGCAATTGCACTGTGCATCCCTTGTTTTGTACATTGAATTGTTGTATGATTATCCCTTCCTTTTCTGTCCTATTAAACTGTCTTTTTCTCAACCTATGAATTTTACTTTTTTTTTCCCCCTACTTCTCTCCAAATCCCCTTGGGTGGGGAAGGAGTGGGCAAGCAGCTGTGTGGTGTTCTGTTACCTGTCAGGTTAAACCACCTCAAGCTGATATCTGAACACCAGCAAGCCACTTGATTTTTAACAACAGCCCAAGTCATGCACTCAAGTTTAAAATGGAAGACTAAATCACAAAGGCCACAGTTTCAGGAAGGAAGACTGTGCTCAGAAACAGAAATAAGTGGTCAGAAGAGTTAACCAAGCTGAACCTCATCCTCTTGAACTGTAGTCATAAGAAGCTAGTGCAATTCCCTGCTGCATGAGAGAGGACACTGCAGGGAAAGATCCAGTAATTCTGTATTTGGCCATCACCATGTTCAGTTCCTGTAGCCACAATTCCAAGACGATTCATGAAACAAAAGAAAGTTCCAGGAGAGCCACAGGACTGACATTACCACTTACACTTCATAGAAGCATAGAAACATTAAGATTGGAAAAGACCTTTAAGATCATAAAGTTCAACTATCTAGCTTCAGTTTGCTAGACTGAAGGTAGTCAAAGCAATTACAAAGGAAAACATACATTTTTGGAAGAGCAAGAACAATTTACTCAGGCTTATGGTAGATTCTGTTATTTGAATATTTGCTAATTTTTTCTTTGTTTTTTAAGAAATTACTATTTAATTCAAACAAATCAGGCAGAGCCAGGAGTCATACTGACACAGAACTGGGTCATGATTCAGGAAAGGCCTACAGCTTGTCATAAGCAAGTTCCCAGTGGTCTGGTCTGACTTTTATCATTCAAGATATGAACAGTATTCTCCCCTAAATTCATGGCATTTCTCTTAAGAATTAAGTATTTGGAAAAGTATTTTTATCTCAGTAATGACACACTAAATTTTTAGAGCCTTTCTGTCCACCGATTTTGTTTCTTTGGCCATCATGATGATTATGAAGGTTGAAAGGACAAATTTCCCAGCAGTTATCAAAATAGACCTCTCATCAAAACTTGTGTTTGGAAAGTTCTCATCTTTCAGCACAAAACAGAAAAAAAAAAATTAGTAGATCTCTGTGTTGGACACTACTTCAAATCCTGCATGGAGAATCAAATAAATTCTGTCCTGTCAAATGGCCATCAACAGTTTGAGATCTTGCAAGATTTTAAAACCGTTCCTCCTTTGACACTGTGCAAGCAGAAGGGCACGCATTTCACAGCAACTTAGGCCTCTTCAAAACAAAGAGGAAAAACTTAACATTTTAAAGTATAATGGTCCAAGAGGAGTATATAAGATCCATGACAAAGTGGAATCCATGTCCAACTCATGTCCAACTACAGATACCCAGTTTTGAAGAAAAGCAAAATTTAAAACTATTACATGTGGCTTCATTCACTTTTACTAAAAAAAAAAAAAAAAAATCACACAGTTCTTGAATTTGAAAATACAACTCTATCTTCTTTTCAAGTCACATCTCCTTTGTATTGTTACTACTGCAAAACTTGACTTTGGGACTTTCAGGATACTTATCCCAAAATGACAAACTTTGAAATTTGGAAAGCCCAATAACTACCATCAGCTACCTCAGCAGATGGATTGAAAGAACACATTAAATCAGAGCACCTGAAAAATCATCTGGTACCATTTCAGTCACAGATCTTAAATGTACACACACACATAGACAACTGCTCCTACTTCTGCAGATACCACTTTTATTACAGAAAGAATACACGCAATTTCTCAGATGATGCCTTTTTAACATGTCCACCTACACTTCAGCTGTCTTGAAAGCTTCCATTTTAAGGCTTGTTTTCAGAGTTGTTTATCAATATCTGACACTGCCATTCCACATTTTCTATCCTCTTCTGCAGCCATCTGTGTTTGTTTATTGGGAGGACTGGAAGGAGATGGGAGAATTTTAACCCAAGTTTTTAAACTGTTTCTCTAATGAGATAAAACAAAATGATTTAATTTGACTCCCCAGCTATACTATAATGTCTTTTACTCCTACAGATATGCAAACCATCAAAATCCACAACACTACTAAGAGGTTCTGGCACTTCTGTACTTTTAAATGTGTCTTTTCCTGTCATTCTGAATTACCAGGGCAAGCAATGTCAAGGTGTTAAAGCGTATAATTTTTTACAAGATTCAGTAGCTTCAGTGTCTGACATCTAGAATCTTCTGAAATCCACTATTGAAAATATACTCTATTGAAAATATCAGCCCTCATTGCTTACATTGCTCCATCCCCACAAACAACTCAGTTGGCAGGAATAGCCATCAACCCAAATTCAGATCAGTGATGGAACATCTGCATAAAAAACAGGGATGTGGAACCAGGAGATGGAGGACAGTGGATGTGGGGAAGGGATTAAGGTTTATTCTCAGATGCAAGGTACAAAGACATTTAAATAGGCTTGATGCAGGAAAATTGGTTGGAATTTAGCAACGGGAGTAATTTGTTTAGACTGTTCATTTGGCCATTGAAGCCTACTTTCCTTGCAGATTTTTCAGTTATATGCAGATTATATATTTGTATTTTCAGAGACTATTTGGATACCCTTAAAGATGTACACTTGAATGAATATACTGTTCATACCAAAGGCAATGTCAAAAAGCCTCCAATTTCTCTGTTGTTGCTTCATTAGAAAACAATTCTGTCACTTCCTCCTATACAGCTATCAGAGCTTCTCCCAGTAATCAAGATGTTATACCATGCCACAAGATACCTCATTTACAATTTCTATTTCTCTGCCAAGGTAGAGGCATGGTTTTACTCTCAAGGCAAAATAACTACTGCAACTAACAGTGAAATTAGTTCTCAGACAAAAATGTGAAAGCCATCCACAGCATAAATTGCATAATTGTTCAGCACTTCCATTTGGAGAGGCAGGTTTTATTTTTGTCCTCACAAATTCCTTTAGGAACTCCTACAGATTAATAACCTTCTTGGACTCTTGCTATTGAATTTTTTTTTTGTTGGGACCAGAAGTATGCATTTTTAAGAGAGCTGTACAGTCCACTGCTATCAAATGGATTACTTTGTTGTCCTTGCTGTTGACCTCAGGGGTTCTTATCTGAAAGACTCCAGAGGCTGAGATGGGTATTCATACTGCCTGAAGGTACACGAAAAGAAAACCAGAAGAAATACAGCATCTCTTTCCACTAAAATCATAGCAAGCAAGTGGGGAGGGACATGCAAAACAGAGCAGCAGCCATACAAATTACTGGTCTGCTCAGTCCACTATCTTTGTTCCTAACAACAGATTTTCTATTCAGTCTTGAGGATTTCTGTGTGCCACTGATTATTTTGCATGTTACTAATAGAAACAAGTTAAGCAGAAATGCTAACAGTAATGAGCAAACCTTTTCATTTAAGTCTTTCATCAAACTGAATAGATGCTACCCCTGCCTTCTAGGCAGCAAGACCAAAGTGAGCAGTGAACTACTACAAATTTGTACTACTACAGCATCACCCCCCTAACCACAAGCCAGGTATCTAGTATATTAAGAATTACACACACATAAAATGACAGCAATAACATCTCACAGAAGACAGTTCTTCAGCTGTTGTATCTTTTGGGGCAAGGAATATCAACGGAATTGTAGCTGCTGTGAACATCACCTTCCTCCATTTCACCTTTCCACTCCAACTGTTTGGACTGAAGCAAAGTACAGTCCTGTATGCCATATATACAGCCTATGCATGGACATGCTACTCCATTCTTCACTCCTATATTCCCATCTAGGGGAACAATCAAACAGAAGAGACCCCCAGCTGCATTACATCTCACCCTCCTATGAGCCATGGTTATTATTCCAAAGTCATCTGCTACAGGAGCCATGAGCAATCAAGGAATCAGCCTGAACTTGATCAAGAGTAGTAATCTATGATATCCAGAGCAGAAACACTGAGCTGCATCTGACCTGCAGGACAATTTATGGCACTACTCCTTCCTTGTCCCTTTTTCACTCACAATGTAGTTCTTCTACTGTTCAAACCTCAAATTGGGCTAGCCCCTAAAATTATTTCTAGGAGCAATGTATCCTTCAAAGGGAAATGCCGAAGACTACACAGCCACAAACCATCCTCCAGATGAATAGAGAGAAATCACTGAAAAGCCAAAGGAAAGTGCCTTTGCAAGGACCACAGTGCCAGCGAGAAATGGCATGGCTGGCCTTTACATGGCATTACAAAAGGCAGAATCTGCACCTTCTTTTCTCTTCACCCTCACGGTGGCATGTGCAACATCCAGTTTCAAGTATACTTTTGATTTGATTCTTTGTGGTTACAGAAACATGTACCCTCAAAGAACTAATGAGTCACATTAACGTTTCAAATGACATGGACCTCATAAAATTTCAGCTGATTAGGCTGTCATTTGAAATCTGAACATGAGAATACTGATCTAACTGTCCTCAGGAAACAAATTTTAACCAAACTGAAATGATGCTTTAGTTCCCAAAAGACAGTTTATCAAATAATCCAAAAATAAATACAAAAAAATAATATTGATGGCCATTCCCCGGTAGAATTTCATTAAAAGCAGTGGCAAGAATGCCTTAACAAGATCCTGTCACAATGAGGATAAGATGTTTATGGTGTGCATCTTCAGCACAGCAAAGGGGAAAGAAAAAACAAACCAAAACAATCATCTTGGACATCCACCAAAACTCCACCACATCTTGGACTAATCTGTGCTTCAGTTTCAGATCTAATTTACCCAATCACATAAATAAACAGAATTTAACTAAATCAAAATATGCACTGAACCATGTTAACTGAGCTGAAAAAGTGAAGTTGGAGGTTTCTAAAAAAATATGTAAGCCTTCATGAAAAAGATGTATGCAAACATACACAATTCAGGCTTTACTTAGGCCAAACTGGAGATACACATAAGAATAAAGAATGGAACTTATTTCTGATCAAAATATCTTCATGGATAAAATTTAAAAGGTTAGATTTAGGAACTATTAGAACAAAGAACATTTAAAAAATTGTTCTGGTCTCATAAAGGATTTTTAAGGTTTGAAATTACTGAAGTATTGATTTTTTGGGTAGAATTTAAAAGCTTTTTGAATGAGAAGACTCCATAAGTGCAGTCATCTATTTCTTAAGAATATAAAGGAAACATGAGAAACATAAACAAAGAAGTGCAAGAATATAAATATGGAGCAACAGCCCCCAGCAACACTGGCATAATATTCCTGTACATCACTTGGTACTAGTGCATCACTCAAGTACTAGAAAAAACACGCCCACAAAATGTCTACTACACAGAAACTGAACTACTCACATAGTTTGAGAATACCACCTTCTTATAAACAGCTTAAGGAACTTTACTTGAAGAGGAGAAACAGAGAAAATATTTATCAAAGCAATAAGATCCTTTATCCTCTTCTCTACTAAGACTTATTATTTATACTCTTTCAGGGATTAGGATTTCTCCTGGTGGAGATGGTGACAGAGCTCTGCTGGCTAGGGAGCTGGTTTCCCAACCTCTCTGCAGAAAGGCTTCAGAGATGCTGACTGTGGTAGCAGCAAAGCACCTTTGATCTTCCTTGCAGAGTATCACTGAGAATTGTGAACCCCATAATTAGAAATATCATATGTAGAGCACAAAGGTTGCAAACTCAAAGAACACAAAGTTAGAAAATCCAAAGATTACATTATTTGTGGAATCATTATTTGATTCCTTCATCATCTGCACCACCCAAAACCACTATGACAGAGCAGGGGCTTCAGCTTTAGCCCAGAATTTCAAAAGGATTTTCCTTTTTTGCTGTGTCTTACTTAATTCACCCCACATACTACGTAGGGCAAAAGAACTGTGAAAAATAACATGATCTTAATGCACTTATAGGTGTATCACCATTTTCTACAGGCTTTTGCCAACTTATGAATACATCCTTTTACCAGAAAAACAGGTTTTAGAGTTTTGGGTTTGCTTGACTTGAATGTTATACTGTATAGATTTCTTAGCAGGGAGGGAAAAAAAGGAAATTTCAGAGTAAAAGTTTGCTTTTATTTACTATTTTTATGCTAGTGCCTAATATTCATAAAGCAAAAAACTCCACACTTGGAATGAAGACTCAACACCTGTTTCCTTTGTTTTAGACATAACACAAATCCTCAGATACATATAAAGTTTCTATAGCAAAATAGTGAGAAACACACTTGAAAACACCTGGTATTTCAAAGCAATGGAAAAAAAAATACACCAAGCCCTACATTTTAGATCTTCCAAGCAAAGATATGGAGTAGTATTTATTTTTAGAAAGTTCTTAGGGATGACTGAAAAAAAAAATTAATTGCCATGTAAATGTACTTAAACAAGCTTGCAGACCTGATTAAGCAAGTCATACCTAGTCTCAGCTTGTCATCAGCTCTTGTATCTCTACAGAAGGTCAGCTGCTGTTTACATGTAATCATAGAAAAGTTCACTTAGCTCGTTCAGAATGAGACCCAGCACAAAAACTCTCAGTATCAGTCTATTTAATTTCTTATCTAACATGCTCCCCGTTGACCTTTATGATAGAAATCAAAGCAGTGTATCAGATTTGGTGAGCTTTTCTCTATTATTCCGTGCAAGTAAAAACAGCATGAACACAACATTTACATAGTTAAGTTGTATGTTGTTGCTCTACCACACATAGTGAGGGTTGAAACCCTTAATGTGGCTCCCTGGCATTCATGAGATACTAGGTCATCAAGTTTTAAGAGTATTGCAACACTCGCTAATTTCAAAGATAAGAATAACTGTAATTCAAATTACTTGTGCTAAATATACATTTCAGTAAAATGGTCTTGCATTAAAACCTACTAAGATCATGACGATACAATTTAGTGTGAGCATTCAAAAACGACTCTCACATTTTCAGAGTTTTAGGCACTAAAAGTGTTATTTGCCTGTAGGCTCAGCCTGTAAATGGCTCGCAAATGGCTTACCTTTCCTCTTTAAAACCCAAAGCACAACACAAAAAGGAGTAAAATACATTCAGCAGTTCACTAGACTCTCAAAAGAAAAATCTCACAGCTGCTTACAAAGATTATTGACTAACTGTGCTCTGTGGACTTGACTAGTGGTAAAGCCATAAAACAAATACTTGTTTCTATACTTGACTATTTATTCCACAAATATCAACGAAACTAAGTAAAGGTATAAATACATCTTGACACCCTGGCCAACTTTGTCCTCTTGTAATCATCCCATTTTATCTTGGCAGTGTGCTTCCTGAGGCTTTTACTGGGTCTTGATATAACCCTTGAACTATGAGGAAGTTAATCTTGTCAGCCAGTTCCAGCTGCTCCCATCAGACTCACCTTCCCACCAGGCACCATGTTGGACCAACATCTTTGCTCAATAACATTAGGAATGTCAATTATGAGTGTAAATACAGAACATTGTAAAATATTGTAAGCAATGCTTATCTGCATGAATGTCAACCAGAAATTTTAACACAGCACTAAAAGTGTGTCTCTTCTTCAGCATGAGCTTTACTTGAGCTCATGAGTAGTTGCACCTTTTTCTGCCATCCTGCTTCACACTTCACACAGGATGTACTGAACTCGGCAGAGAAGCCAGAACTCTGCTCTCACTGCCCCACCCAGACACATCCCTTAGCACCCCCGAACTGCTTTCACTGCCTACTAACCCGTCTGCTTCTTAGTGAGAGAAAACCATTTAAAAACACTCCTCTACCCAACAGCCGAACACAATTCTTCCCACATCCTCCTTAAAGTTCAGACTTCAGGTTATTAGGGAAATTCAGCTTGCTATCACACAAACAAACAACACTTCCAGCCAACTGCCTTCCCTATAAGCATTGTACTCATGGAGATACCGCGGCTTTTAGGTACAGACCACCCAATTAGTTCAGTTTTACCACTGGGGGAAGGAGAGTCCTCCATGAGATGGCTCACATCTTGAGAATATATATGTACTCTGACGTGATCATAAGAGGGGGAGGAAAAAAAAAAAGATGGTTTTATTTGTTTGCTTCCAAAAAGTAAAAATTTGCATGGGGGAGGGTGAAAGCCTGTGGTGGTTTACATCATTATGAAAAGCCAAACAGGCATCAGGTGACCTGATCCACAGCAGTTCTGTTCACTAAGGTGAGGAAGAAGAGGAAGAACTGGTCAGAGAGCATTGCTAAGCCCCTGGGACACACACGATCTCACTGGCAAGAAGCAAAGGAGAACCTGATGGCAAATTCTGTATGGCAGAAAGAAATTTTTTTAAATGCAAGTTCCCATTTCTTCCCCTAACTATTTGTTAAAACTTGGGCAGAGGACCAGAATTTCTTCCAGAAGCCATCTAGGTCAGAAGACTGTAAACCAAAGCAGCCTTCCTAATTATGAAAAGCTGAGAGCAAAGCATGTTCTGCCATGAACCGTGGCTTTTGTTGGTTACAGTGAAGCTGATACAAGTGGTTTGGAACAGTTTTAGATGTCTCTTTCAAGTCAATGTGACATCTAGCCACAGCAGTCAAATAGGGATGGTGCAGACCCACGCAGCTGCTGCCTCAGGGAAAATGTGGCTCTGGGCTGCCTCTTAGGTGATATCCATCTCTTTCTTTTCTAAAATTCACCCAGGCCGCCTCCTGGTGATTCAGGCTGGCTTTACCAATCACAGAAGAGGGGCAGAGGTAGTTTCTGCAGCCTGGTTTTTACCTCTGTGGATGTACAAGGTGCTCCCCAGACAACAGTAATTGTGATTACCTTTAATCTAAGGAGAAGATAGGCCTTATTGTTTCCTTCCCAGATACCGTTGGCTTATGCTGAGGCCAGGAAAAATCATTCCCTTCCGTACTGTCCTACCGACCAAAGAACCTGCTCAGTTCCTCTCCTTCGCATGCTGTAATGCAAAACAAATGTTCAAAGCAAGGAGTGCCTCGAACATAGGAGTTTTCTCCCGCTTTTCTGAATGTTTCTGCTGAAAGGTTATTTGTAACACACCACAGAGTGCAAGTAAATCTTACTGCTAATGCTAAAAAAGGCTGAAGCCTTTCAGTACAAGACACTTTAAAAATAAATCCTTGCAACAGGAATCACCTGCTGATACATGCTTTTATGTTTAGCCAGCTGCCAAGATGCCACATCTGTCACTTCTTGCTTCCAGAAATGTGCTTTCCTTTTCTGTAGGGAACGAGAAAATTCTGCTTCTAGAATTGCGCTGAGTATCATGATGCCTTTTTTGGTATCTCTGTCATTCCTCTAAACATCTGAGCCACGGCACATGGATTACAAGATTTCTGGTAGTTTGCATCTAGAGAATTGTTCAGCTTTAGATTTTCATACCTTAAACCTTCTGATTTTTTTCATCTACGTTTTCCTGAACAATGTTACATCCTTCCAACCTATATATAACTGAAATTAATGGTCTATGCATGAGTCCTTGCCTTCTCCCCCCCCCCCCCAGATATTTTTCAAAGGAAAATAAGAGATCAAAATCGTATTTGTTACATTAAGCATTTCATAATAAGCCTTCTTCCTATTTTTAAAACAAAGCAACAATCTACAGTGACGCAAGTCCTAAATTAATTGCTTCCTCTATTTTGGTCTCTTTTAAATTTCAACTGAAAATAAATCAAGTCCTTTCTATTAATCTACAGCCCGCATTTCTTCATCAGCAGCCCAACCCAAATTCTCAAATTTGACTCCCGACTTGAACTCTTAGCTCGACAACCAGCACCACACCGGGTACTGACTTGCCCCCAGCGCAGAGCTTGCCCTCGGTCCAGCCCCAGCCGGGCAGGGAGCAGCGCACTCAAGCGCACGGTTATTCTCAGCCCCACGCAGGAAGGCGCGGCGCAAGGGGACACACCGCACAAAAAGGAGCGCAGCCTGTTTCGGGGGGTTGTAGGCTGGGTATGCCTTCTGTCTCCAGGGCAAGGGCATAAAATCAGGTATGCCAAAATACGCCGGGATGGAAATTTAAACCGATACAGGGGCGAATTTTAGCTCGGAATTTCAGTGATGTAGAAACACCCCGAGTCTTTCTAAGCGATAGCTTGGGCATGAACCTCCCGAGCAGCCTCCAAGATCATTAATGGGTACTCTCTCTGGCTACCCCGAAATGCGTAGCCTCCCTCCCGGCCCCCCGAGCGGGCGCGCTGCGGCCCCGCCGCCGCTCCGCAGGTCAGGAGGGGCAGTGCCGCGTCCCGGTCGCGCAGCCCGGCGGTGGCGGCCCTCCCGCTCCGCGCCCCGCTCCCCGACTTACGGAGCTGCCGCTGCTCCCGCGCCGCTCCTCCCTCCCGAGCTATCTCCCTCCCGCCGGTGCGGAGCCGGGAGGGCAGCGGGGCCGCCCCTCCGCGACTCGGGCCGAGCGCGGCACCTGCGAGCGTCTGTCAGTGCGCGGGCGGCGGCGCCCCGTGTGCCGGGGGCGCGGCGCGGGGCCGCGGGCGGCGAGCGGCTGCCGCGGGGAGGCGGCGCTGCCGGCGGCGCTGCGGGCGGGGAGGGCGGGCTGCAGGGAAATCCTGGCACCGCGGAGCGCCGGCGGGGAGGCGGGCAGGGAGGCCAGGAACAACCACAATAACAATAAAATGTTCCCCCCATCTTTTTTTTTTTTTTTTTTTTTTTTTTGAGCTGTTTTGCTGGGGTGGGGGCGTTGCTGGCAGTCCGGGAGGCCTTCCCTACACCCTGGTAGTGTTCCGGTGAAGCCCTCGGGTGGGCAACCCCCCTTCCCCCTGTCCCCCGAGCACGGTCAGCTCTGAGGTGTGCTTTAAAGCTAATGATTTTTCACCCGAACCCTCTTGCCCCTCACCTCTTCGGCGCCCCGATCCGTCAGGGGTGACACTCAGCCCGCTCTCCCCCCGCCGTACTCATTCATCCTGCCTGTCCTCCATTATTTACGCGTTGTTAAGGAGCGCTCGGGCTTTCAGGATTCGGCGGTCTGTGATTTACAGGTAACCGGCAAATACTGCCAGAGCCGGCGAGGCGCAGGGGCGTCTCCTCCCGCCCAGCGGCGGGGCCGGAGCGGGGCAGCGGCGCGGAGGTGCTGCGCGGGGCGCGGACCATTCAGCGTCTGCCAAGAGCCCTTTAATGACAGATTTAAGGGCACCTGCCCGTCTGTTTTACACAAGTGAAACTGCCTTGCCCAGACGGGAAAGGGCTCAAAATAGCTGTTGGCAGTCCAGCAGATTACTGACTAGGAAGCCAAATAAATACTGTGCTGATGTTAAATTTTTTACAAGTTCTCTGGTTAATCCAGATAGAGACCCCGGCATTGGTCCACCTCTCGCAGTGACATCCTCCCAAAGGTTTCTGTTGGCGGGTACCTGGACTCAACACTCTGTGCCTGACAGTTTTACCGAAGGGTAATTTTTCAAAATGTTACTTTTGGCACTGCCATACAAGCACTGCATGTGCCCTTACTGAAATATTAAGTGTGGTATATACCTTACCCAGGCTAAGATATTTTTCTAAATATTTGCATAATTTTCATTACATATGGTGTTTTAAAATCAGTGTAAACAGTGGATGCATTGTATGTAAACGTGTATACTTAGTTTAAATTATGTTTACATACCCACATCTGGGTGAGAGAATTTTCCCCTTTGCTCTCTTTGCATTGGAGCACTCTGACCCTAAAGCACTTTACCGCAGGGTAATTGTATTTTCTTTTTTTGTAAATAAAGTACCCAGATTCAGAGAACATGTTCCTTTCAAGGTGTTGAGACTGTAATATTCAGCATGCCCGCAGACCACTGTGCCCTTATGCATACAGGGTGATATCTCTGGGCAGGAAGCATCATGCCATGCATGGCCCAATCCTACTATCTGAAATGAAATTTACGGAGAAAGTAGTGTCCTTTCACATTTTTCACAGTGTCTCATTGCTGAAATATTTTCAATTCTGTGAAAATCTTTTTAACCATTTGATTTACATATCCCAATGATAAAAAAGCCCCACAGGCCCTCTATATATCATTGAACAGCCAAGGATGAAGTTGCTTGCTCCATGGGAGCAAGGGCTTTGTGCAAACAGTCCCGCCCAGTGTGTGGCCTCCCAGGTGGGAGCAGGCAGTGACACAGCAGGTGGTTGGAGGCTGCTGCCCAGGGGATTGGGATGGCTCTGTGCCCTGGCCTCCAATAGTACTGGAGGCATGGCCAGAGAGTGCACAGTTCCAGTAATTCTTAAATGCTATTGCAGAAGCCAAAGTAAATTTGAGAGCAGCCCAGAGGCTGCTCCCAGTTTATACAAAAGGACAGTCAGAGAAAACAGCTATTATAAAGTTTGTGTAAGCAAAAGAAAAAAGAATTCTGTAATAATTCCTGGCTTCTTTGGATACATTTCCAACTTAGCAATTATTCAATTATTTACCCTATGTGAATGCACTTCATGCTACCTTTCATCTACCAACTCTACGCTTGAGACTAAGTTCTTGTTTAGGAACCTAATTTAAGTGGTTTAAAACTTTTTAAAAGGGACACTGAAGGGATGACATTGCTCTTACTTCCTTTTAGTTCAGAAGGGACATCTGTGTGGGCATGCATGTGTGTGGCACCATGTGCTGAAGCTGAAGAAAATCCACACAACTGTTTCTGAGGACAAAAGAAACACACACATGGATTCATTTGCTATAATAACAGTCTGGCAACACTTGACAGTAGCTCAGTCAAAAGCTTGTTCCAGTCATGTTACACATCCCTGCCTCTTCTGAATATTTCCTTGGTTCTTCTTCCCAGAGCTGGGTTTCAAACCTGCGGGCCACTGTACTGTGCCACGGTTGATTTTACTCAAGTTTTTCTCTTGTGCCCTTTCATGTTGTGACCTCTTGCACCTCTGATCTGTGGCACCTGTTCCAGCTTTTCATTCTTCCTTCCTTCTTTTCTACTCGTCTTTATCCCATCTGAGATTCATGCACATTTTCACTGCTTTACTCCAGCCCTAAAAGCCAATTTGAAGACACAGCCATGCCATTTCTGGTGTCTTGTAGCACTGCTCTTAGCTTTTCAAGTTCCACATTAGCCATCCCACGGACATCAAAGCCAGGCTGCAGCTCTCTGCACTGCACCCCACATAGACCATAATGATACTGGTTTGTTCACTTAGGTAGGAGCAAAGGACATATTAATAGGAAAGTGAGAGGTGTACACATCAATAGCATTTGTAATGGTTTAGAGTGAAGTTCTAGTTTCTCTTCAGAAAAAACACCAATTCCTTTCCCAGCTAAGCATGTTATGGGAAGCACTGAAGCACACACATGTAGGGGCCAGAGGCAGAACCAAGGTTCCTAGGAGAACTTAAATTATTAATTTCTTTAACTTCTTAACAGCTAAGGTATCAGAATTATTAAAAACATGCAGATTTTTAATTGAGCACCGGAAAGGAGTGATGGTATCCTCTGTTGTTAAGCCTCTTTTCACCACAGATTTATGCCTTCTCTCCTTTTAATTTCAAACCTCTTTTACTAGGAATTAAAATTGGAATTTAAAGTAAGTATCTGTTTAAGTGCTTTGCTGAATCAGGAGAATTTCTATTCATCATAATATTGGGCTTATTTATATAAACCAGCTTAAGTGTGTGGTGCTTTTGCTCTTCTTTCAGCTAGAGCTAGACCATGAGTTTAGTGAGGATTGTTAAGCAGTCTGTTCTGCTTTGAAATTGTCTGTTTAAAAGATTTCATGATCTCTAAAGTACACATGATTAACATAAGCTCTGGAAGCTAATAAGTTAAATTATTTAATGTAAAAAACTTCATACTACCAACACAAACAAGAAAATGGGACTAAAACCTTTTTCAAAAACTCCATTTTCCAGGGTTCCTGAAGAATGCATTCTGAAACACTATTGCTAAATAGCGTTTAGCAATACTATCTAGGAATGGTCTAAATATTTGGCTCTGTTTGAGTAACTCGTGTGGATTACCAAAGCACACATATCCAAGCATACTACATTTCTGGTAAATTACTTTAGAGAGTGACTATACTGTAGGCTACTATAGAACTACTATAGTAGGGTCAGAACTGAAGGGATGTTGGTGTCATCTACTCCACACTGTGCCCTGATGGAGGATCAAGCTCTTATTGCCATTCTCTTTTCCAGGGCAGATGCAGCCCCTTCAGAGTTCCCTAAAATGGGCTGCTGCAGAGTGTATACAAATCTCACTTTTCACAGTCTCTCCCAGATCCCTGTGGCACTGTGGGCAAATTGGTCAACCACATACCCAGGATATTCCTACACGTCTTCATTTATCCTCTATTCCTGAATTCATCCACTGGTAGAAAATCCACAACCTCCTGAGGTGGACCCATAGTCTCATTTTTTCACTATCTCTATTTTTTCTGTTTTCCCAACAGATATACAAATTACATATTTCTTGGCTGCAAATCAGTCTAATTTTTTCTCTCAATGACCCCAGAGAACAGTGAGCTGATCTTTATAACAATCCTATTAGGAGGCTGTTATTTTCCCCAACTTTATGCTCATTTTTTGTTCTTACCAAGTGAAAGCAATGATCAGTGCTACATAATAAACCTTCTTTTCATGGAGATTATTACACAGCATTGGAAAGCAAGGATATGATCTGACTGAGGGAAAAAGTCTTCTGCAACTTGTTTGCCACAGATTATTTCTGTAACTGTCACTTTGGGAATTTCTATAAATAAAATCACTATCACTCTTCTGAGAAGTGAGCATTTACTACCATGTTTCAAACAATGAAAAAATACAGATCTGTTTTTCATCTAAATTCTTTATATATTTGAAATCACTCAGAGAAGAGAGTCCAAAGAAATGTGGTTTAGTTTGACGAAAAGAAGCCTCCCAGTGGGATATTTAACAGAATACCTAGAAAACAGTGTTGAAAGACTTATAATATTTGGAACCCTTTTTTTCAACTCTTGTTCCATGACCTCTGATTTTCAGAGGACCATACTTGACTTTAACTCATTGTCCTCTGTGGTGATAACACTTTGGACCCAGGGGAGAAAAGGACTAATTGACCCACAGTTTGAGCAAGGGCTTTGCCTAACCTTGTACACATTAGTGATGGATGTTTGACTTTCAACTGTTTTTGATATCCAAACCCTGCACAAGATTTGGCTTTTCCTAGTCTGCATTTTCCTACTGCATTGTAAAATGCCAAGTGGAAGGATGGGAGGGTGCAGGTACCAATCTTCCCCCCCTCCCCAGTCTTCCCAGGCTGCCCAGTAATGCCTGGAGGAGTGCATGGAATGATTCAGCCAGTGAAAGAAGGTGGTAGTTCACTGATTGCCTCAAAGAGCTTTTCCTTTCTCTTTTCATCAGCTCTCTTGGTCCTCTAAGCTCAGAGCACTTTTCCTTGCAAACACCTCAGGGAGATGAGGACAAAAATTCCGCTGTGTTTGGCGGGAGGGCATGCAAACAAGTATCTAGTGCCAGACGTGTGCCACTGCCTGTGATCAACAGCAGCTTCAAATACATCACTAAGTAATTTTCAATAAAAGACATTAATGCTTGTTTTAGACTTACAAGGGAAAAAGTAAACCACAAGTCATTTGAAAGGATATGGCAGTAGCTTACATAAATGTAGTAAGTGGATGGAATAAATAGAATAAATAGTACTTTTAGCAATGAATACTCACAAAGAAAAAGAAGAGTAGAAGAACAACAGCTCTGCAAATCATCTTGCTTAATATGAAAATTTGAGCATCACTATCAGCATTTAGGGACTAATTCTGAAACTGCTGAGTAGTCTTCCATTAACTGATGTGGGAGTTGAGAGCACCTGGCATCTTGAGAAATTGGGCTCTTTGGCGGTTTTAATTTAGTCTGACAATAACGCTGAATAAAAATATTCTTGGGGATAGCCCACAATTATATAGCATGAGCTCACTTCTTCATTATAAAATGTGAGCTGAAGCCATTCATAACTGCCAGCCAATATTACAACAGGCAATTCCAGTTTTTCATTGCATGGGAAAAGCTCTAGCAAGCTTTAATGAGTTTCAAAAATAGCTGCCACATCAGAAAATTGTTATGGTGCTTGTTTTTCTAATGTGAATACCTGTTCAGCAGACATCACTTAAACAATGGCATCCAAATAGACCAGGGCATGTAAAATAGCTACTTGTATTTGTCAGCTGCACACCCATTGTTTTCAGTCAGAGCCTGCAGAGCAGCTTCGGCAGTACATTCCTGGGAAGTGAATAATATCAGTTGAGATTACACTACAGTACCACATCTATTACAGGCACATTATAAAGAATGAATATAACCTAATTAGGAAATGCTGAAGTCGGCTGGGTGTGGATGTGGGCTGGGAAAGAGTCATTTTACACGACCTTCGTTTACTGAAAATGAGAGTTCACAGAGGATAAAAGCAAAGGTAACAGTGTAGATTTCAGTCTCAAATCCAGATATCACGTGCACATCCCATATTCCTCATACCCTTCCTACTAAGCTAAACAATTGCTCCCCACTTCCATGAAACTCTTTTATAAACACTTCGCAAATCCAGCAGGACAACACAAATTGGGTTATATTCTTTATTTTCATGTGGATTAGAAGTAGAGCTCTACTCTGGTTTATAGCGCTGGAGGGAAGAGGTTGCAGAGAGAGGTAGGGAGTTTCATCTTAACTAGATAAGTAAAGAGGAAAGCTCTTCCAACAGCTTCATGGAACCTTCCTCTTCTTGTAAATCGGATTCTTCTGACACCCTTTCTAGTCTGCTGCACAGGGTTGTTTCATTGCTTTCTGCTCGCTGCCTTACCACAGCATCACTGATCAGCAGTATGGGATTTCACAGCTATGAAAATCTGCATCAGCTGCCCCTATGTCTGCATGCTGTTAGCCAGGCATGCTGCTGGCTAACAAGTCACTGAGAAAATGCCTTCAAACATGTCTCATGTCTTGCATTTACCTCTTGGTTCCAAAATGAAGGTTGCATTAATGCCAACAGCTGGAACAGATCAGTGCTCGAAGTTGGATTCCTGCCTTACCACTGATTGGAACAGAGGTTGCAGAGAGAAGACTGCAGCATGCCAAGCTGAAAGTAGTTTACTGTGTTTATGGGACAAAGTCTCATCTGTGCAGGTACTCACAAAGGCCAGACCAGTTTTCCCACGGCACACCACAGAATGGTGCAATCGAGCACACAGTTAAAACCAGTAAACACAACCTCAGACATTGCGGTCTGCCCATAACTGAATCCAGTACCAGAGTAGATTCACTTGGGCAGAGCTCTGCTGTTCATGTGCTTAGAACTGACTAAAAATCACAATTACCCATTTTCTTTGCCATTAATATATTTCTGAGATCCTGTTCCTACTGGAAACAAGGGAATGATTCATGTTTTCTTCTGTTGCCTTTTGCACATTGTTTAAGGACTATGAAACTGATTCTCAGTTGATTTTACAGTAAATTGAGAATAATTATTAATATCAGTGACATGGTGCTGGTGTGAAATTATGTGCAATTATCACTTAAAGAAATGCACTTCATAAGTTTGACTTTTCTATGTATTTACTACAGTGTGCACTTCTGCATGTCCTGATGTTACCATAGCTGTGCAGCTCCTGTCCCCTGCCTTGTAGATTGGAACCAAGTCTGCCTCTAGTTATATCTTCTCACAAATGGAATTAGCCATATCAAAATCTGCATTTAAAATGCAAAATAAAATTACCTATTCCATACTCCCACAAATATTCTCTAATTTACAATTTATACAATCCACAAACCAAGCCTGAAACCACCAAGACCCCCAGAAAGATCTGACTTTTTTTCCGGTTCTCCAGTGTCCCCAAAGTGGTTGAGGGAAGTGAGTTGCTACCTTGCTTTTGAAGCACTTGCTTTGAACCTGTTATCTGTAGGCCCCTGGTGCTCAGTTCTGAGGGTCTTATGATGACAATTAGGAAAAGAGTGCTTGTTGTCAGTAGGTATGGATCTGCACAGGAAAATTTTTAGGAGTTTGCAATTTGAGAAAGATGGAAGTAGCTAACCCAGGACACACCTTTTTCTTACACACAGTAAAGATTTATTATTTATTTTAGATTGAAAAGTGTTAGTAGAATCAAAATACAGAAAAAAAAAAAAGCTTTAAAATGGTTAGCATGATAAAATCTGAAATCTCTTTTCTAAAGGCACCTCCACTTCATAAGATACCTAGTGCATTTTGCAGAAAAATTTCTGTCAAATACCTAATAACAAATATAACTGGTATGTGTGGTTTAATTTTCATAATCTTCACATCAATTATGGTAATATTTTTTGCAGTGCTTCTGTTTTATAATTAGATGGCCTGACGTCTGGCTAAATGAACAGTGTACCACATGTGATTAAAACACTGATCAAATGGAATCAGATAAAAATATGGCAGTGCTGGAAAAAATCATTTGCTGGTGATAAACAGTGTTGGGTTTTGATCCTCAGACAAAAATCCTTTCATCTGAAGAATTTAACTATCATTAACTCTTTCTCTCCTTTCCTTGCCATTCCACATGTATATAAATATGTTGCCATCCTAGAATATAATTTGGGAAGCAAAGGGACTAATTTTTTAAAATGTGTAAACAGCCTACAGACTGGCCATTAACTACATGCCAATGGTGCATTGTTAGTGTAATAAGAAAACACCCACTTAATTCAGGTAGGAATTTTGTCTGCACTAGCTTAGTCCAGAATCAGGTGCTGAATGACGTAGGTTTTTTTTCTTAAGTAACCACAACACTTCAAGGTTTTTATTTGGGACCTGGTATGTTAAAGGTTGACTTTTTTTTTTTTCCTATAAGTCATTTACTCAGGTGTATTAAACTTAATTCTGTCCGTCAGGATTTATGGAGTGGGACAAATAGTAACATCTGCCAGTTTACTAGAAACATATAGAGTGTTTTTGTTACAAAATTTTCATTACTTGCAGTGGCCAGTGCTCTGAAACCTCCAAAAACAGCTGTCAGATTGCTACACAGAGGTATGCATTAACCCAAACCAGATTATAGGTTTGAATTGATAACGTCTGATGACTTTTTTAAAAGTGCAGATGTTTGTTACAAGCCCTCCTGTAAATGCAGCCAATATGAAGCATAACGAACCTTCCCAGATCTGAGCTAGCACTCCATAGAAAACAGAAAACCACACTGCTCTGCAACCATTTGTTTATTCAGTCTCTCTGAATACTTATGAAATTTGTTGCTTGAATCATTGTATTTGACTTCTGTGTGTCTGTTTAAGGCTACAAATCAGAAAAAAAAAAGAAATTGCTTCCAGTATCTAATTCTCTTCAAGTCTGATCTGATTTTTAAGAAGTGGGAGTGTCTTTATTTCCTGTCAGTTTTGAGTTCCTTACAAATATTTCAAGTAGACTCATTAATCTTCAGTTTAATGGTTGAGCTACATCAACTTAAAGCTAGGGTATTAGGGCTCAGCTTTGGATTTCCAGCTGTGCATGGTTGTCATGTATTTCTGTCCTTGAAGAGATGACTTTTCTACTCAGTCTATTCCATTTTTATCTGGACTACAAACTGATGTGCAAATCTCAGTTGTATATTTTATGCAGTTTTGGAAAACAAGACTTTAGAACCATGGAAAAATGTCATGTGATGACTCTCTCATGACACGTCCAGCTTAAAATATGCATCATTGAAGAAAAATGCCAGCGCTGATTACAATAAATTCCTTAGTGAATTCCATCAAGAAAGGAAGTGGTCTTACTCAGCGTTAGCTCACAGCCAACCAGTTCCTGCAGTCCTGAAGATTTACTCAGGCTCCAATGAGGTTGGATGTGCACATGGAGATGCGGAGACAATCCTTCCTCAAGGGATGTGGAGCTCCCAGCGCTTGGGAAGAGCTCCCAGAGCCTGGAGCTCTCCAGGCTGGGAGAAGGGAGGAAGGTATCAGCTGGGAGGAGACATGGTGGGATCCTATTCCTGCATTTCAGTGCTTTCATATTTACCTTTGTTTGGTCTTGTTTGCTATTGTCTTGTGTTTGTTTTAAAAATGAGTCAGAATTTATGGAGCCTTTGAGGAAGATGTCCTGCAACCTGTGATTCATGACATCCTGCAGAAATTGCGTGCTGATTAATAATGCCCTCTCTGCATGGAACTGCACTTCCAAGCCGTGAAACAGAACAAGTGCTGACAAATCCTTCTAACGTAATTCTGTTGAAGACCTGTGTTGTGATGTGCAGCCTGTCAGAGTATGGGTCTGCCCCCCTACAAGGCCTTCAGAGTGTTTGGGGGTGCTCTCAGGCCTCACAGAGCCCATCCCTCCACACACACTGACCAAGAAGAAATAAGGGGTCATTTTTATCTGAAAAACTGTTGGATATTTAAAATGCAAACATTGAAATCAAAGTTTTTGTCTGTAAAGTCAGTCACCATGTCTAGCACTCCCTTCTGTGGAACAGTCCCAGAGATTTTGCCTGGGAGAGACAATCTAACGTCCCACCTGAGCTCAAAGGAAAATTGATTTCATCTAGCCCTCTGCCTGGCAATATATCTAATAAGATTTACAAGTTTGGAGCACATTGACTAGTGAGCTTTTTATAACTAGTTTTAAATTACACTGTTATTTACAATAAATAAACCCCCATGATATCAACAAATTAACAGTATTAACAGTTAGGGAAAGAAATTTTGAAATATGCAGTCTCTTCAAAGTGAACTAGAAATAAAAATGTGGGAAGGAAAATGCCATTAAAACAAAGCTGCTAAAATTATGCAGCATGCAAGCAGTGGCTTTATAGTTCATTATTAACTCCTGTGTAATGTGCTGATACTTCACTGCTGAGATTTGGCAAAATGGGCTCTAAACAGAAAGTCCTGACTGGGCATCAAATTCTCTTACCAAAACATAGTACCAATGACATTATTATACATGCCTTGCTGTTGTGGGAATTCCTTTTCTGCAAGGTATAAGAGTTTTATGCTCCTCAACAGGAATTATCTGAAAGGAAATTATTGACCAGAGAGATAAATACTGATCTGAACTGAATCACCTTCCAGCTAAAGAGTAATTTCTGTGGGTGTGGACATGACAATCTACACTAGGGAAGAATCAAGAAACACTGAACTTCTACATTCCAGCCCTTGCAGTATTTCCATGTGCTGTAAATAGCTGTGGCTTCAGCAGCATAGAACAGGATGTTGTAAACTGAAACACTTCCTAAAAAACACAATGCCTGCACAGGTGCAGTGAGCCAGCAGGATGACATAAAGTGTTACTCTGTGACGCTCATCCTCAAAAATATATGTGATCCTGATCCCTGTGGCCATAAGAAACCCTTTGGCCACCTTTTCTCTTAGCATTGAAAACTCCAACATGCAAAGAATGTTTTCAAACAGGATGACAAGGCTACATCCTGCATGGATTTGAAAGGAATTGGTTGCAAAAAGCAGGCAACAGCCCATAATATCCTTCCTGCTCAGTTGGTCCTCCTATCACTGCTGATATCCATATGGGAAGTCCCAAAAAAATAGAAGCTTTAAATTTCCCCTGTTGGGCCACATTCCTGTTTGGCATCTAAACCCCTATTATTTGCTATCCAATGGGGAGACAAATGGATCATCGATTAGCTCATGGTGTGTTTGAATTGAGGAATGTGAGTACTTGAAATTGCAGCACCATTAGGTCACCCTGGGCTCTAAGCTGCTACAAACCAACCTCACCCCACTGATTTCAAGGATCTTTCCCATTCCCTGTGGAACACAATATCCATGGTAAATGATCTGGCACATCTAGGCTGTGTCCAGGCTGAGAGCAGATGCCTGCTTTGGTATCCAGTGAGGATCCTGATTCTCCCCACAGTGCTGTCATCTTGCCCTGAGCACATGGCAGCTCTCTGCTCAGTTTCCATGTTGCTTCCAGCAGAAACCAGGGCAGGGAGGAGACTGCATGTGCCGGAGTTTATCTGCCGTACACACCTGGGAAGTGCCTGGGCTGCCCTGACCCAGGGGACTGGAAGTGTTTCTGGATCCACCAGTTCAGACAGGCCTAAGGCTGGTTCTACGACAACTGTTTGGTTTGACAGTGAGAGTCACCCCTCTGTAAGTTCAAAACACAAGCCACACCTCGCCCTTGTTTGCATCTCTCTCAAGACATCCAAGCTCTTTCCAGCATCCTTATGGTGCTTCTTGAGCTTCCAGCAGAAATGACACTCTAGCACCAGCCTTCCTCTCTCTCTGCAGCTGGTGCCTGTAGCTGGGGGTAGACTGGGGACAGTGAGTGGGTAGGAACAGGGCACTGCCTGATTGCTGCACAAGGACTCCTTGCAGTGAGGGTGTGCAACCCTGGGGGGTTTGGAGCAGAACAGGAATCCCCCTCACATGCTGGCATCCCTCTGGCCATGTGGTAAGGGTCAGCCAGGAGTGAAGTGAGGGATCTGCTGCAGTGATTGGGGGTAGATTTGGCATCAGCCCCACCAGGGCTCTGCTGCGGGCATGTTGGAGGGGAAGCGGGGACTGGATTAAATCTGCAGCTGACTGCAGAGATTTATGTGTTTCTTCTTAAATGTCTCTGCAGTTACACAAAAATTGTGCAACTTTTATCAGGTCATCTATATCTTATGTTTTCTCTGTTTGTTTTTCCGATTTTTGAAGAGTGAAAAGAGAATTTCCTATGATTTCCTGGGACAAGACTTCAACAGTAACTGAATTTTTCACTAATATGCTTTTTGTCAGCAATCAAATGTGACTATCAGTATGCATTTCCACAGCACAGGTCTCATAAAGAAAACGGCATAAACAAATAATGCAGCATTTTGTATTGTTTAATTGATAGAAGGAAAAGCTGAGATAATTTACCTTTTCATCATCCTTCAAATTAAAAATCTCATGCTTTAAGCCTCTACCCAGAGCTCTTCTTTGTTACTATTAGTTAATAAAGGTGAAAAGGAGTAATTATGGGGGCAGGCCAAATTCTGATATAATTATGATCTTTTAAAGGGCTGATTCTGCTTTCATTAACCATAGTGCCAATTAGAAGCAAACTCCATAGGCTTCAGGGGAGCTGAAATGTAAAAACATCAGTGATAATATCAGGATTGTAGATATTTATAAGAAACAGTGCTTGTGTCTGCCCTACCTCACTTTAGTTTGAAGAAGAAGGTGCAGACCAAAATTTCAGACTGATGGTGATCACTTAATTCCTGTTTTCTTTTACATACATATTTTTTTTTCTTCCTTATATTAATCTACCTTCTATTTGGACATTTGCACAAAATAATGAATCAAAAAGGAAATGAAAGAGTCTGCACTAAGCAGATAACGTTGTACTTTAAAAGCAAGTCCTTAATGTAGCACACTTAGCTAGCACACTGACAGGAAAATCATCTTTAAGTGAAGAATAATATACTTTTAAAATGTTCTCTGTAAAACATCTGAATCTCCATGTATATCAGAGGAAGTAACTAATTGTTTAGCAGTGGCCAAGTGGTTCTGGATAAAAGGCTTAAAACTGGACTTTGCAGCTATTTTTTTTTTCATTAATTGGAGCAGTGAACAGGATCAGAGCTGGCGAGTCATTGCAGGAGCCTGCTGGAATGTTGCTCCAGCTGTGTATTGGGATCTGCAGGTGCACATTTCTTGGACCAGATATTCAAAAGTGGTAGGGAGGCACTCAACATGCAGCAAATTCTTACTAGATGGAGAATGTTTTCTCCAAAGGAGAAGGGCATGGAAGCTAAACTACCCATGGCAGCATATAGTGCATATTACGGCATGGAAATACAGTGATTTCTGATCTGCTTTGACTTTGTGCCTTGGTTTCTTTTTTTAGCAGTCCAAACACAATAACACATTAGTGAGCAGGACTCAGTACCAAGAGATTACTTGAATGTTTTCCTACACATTTTTTTTTTTGCCATTTTTCCTCAAGCCTGCACTGAAAGGGAAAGTGAATATCCTGGGACTGGAAACCAGCCAAAAGATCAAGGACTTCCCACCAACAAGAGTTTGTTGAGGAGCACAGCAGAAAGCATGTGCAAAAGATGTGAGCTATTGTTACTCAGTTAGTAATCTGAAAAAGTGGAGTCAGATCTGTTGTGCTCTGTAAGGGATTCTGCCTACAAAATTCAGTTTACCCTACTGGTACCACCACTACTCCAAAAAGATTGAAAATAATTTCTGCTTTTAAACACCATTTTTACTATGATTTGTACTTTTTATTACATATATTGTAAGAGTTTGGTTTTCATTATGAACAGCTACTGAGAGAACTTCTCAGTGTGTTTTATGCCAGTCCTCCTAGGGTTTTCTTTAATCTGAAACAAGAGAAATTACAGTTGTATGCCTTACTACAGTTTATTGCCTTTAAGACCTTTCTTACCTGATCAACAGAAGAAGGTGACTGTCATAATGTAAAAATATGCAATGAATCTGAATTGACTTTGATCCAGCTCTTTCCATTGATATACAGCACAGACTTTTGATTACATGATTTGTTAACAAGATTCCTTACATGACCTTAAAACACTCATTTGTGACAAGTAGCTATTTGCAGGACATGCTTCTGCAGGAGGACTTTTGCAAACTTTATTAATTTCCAACAGCAATAGCATGCATTAACAGTTGTGAATGATACAGCAAAACTGCCACTCTTAGCACGTTCCCTTTTTTTGTTGTTTGCTTTCTGTTTCCAAACATGTGCCCTCTTTCTTTCTACCTGGAAATCTTGCCTGGGCAAATTTTATCACTTTCTATATTTGTCTGGGATTTTCAGCCTTCCCAGAGATTCATGGTGAAAGGTCAGATAGTGTTTTGCATATGCCCTGAACTGACATGTGAGCTGACACTTTTACCTGACTTCTGTACAGAGATCAAAGACTCCTGTACTGTCTGTGGACACACAGTATGGATCTATGCCTCACTCACCCACTGCTAGTTTGGCAAACACCAGATATACCCCACATGCATTAGACAGCCACCTTGGACCTGTGCAATTAGTTTGACCCTTACAAGAAGAATTAACTTTAATTACTGGGCTTTGTGGGGAGGCAGAAGGTCTGGGAAACCCCAAAGCTATGTATGTTGGTGCTACATAGAGATAAAGCATCTGTGGCAGAGTTCACCTGGTCCTATCCTCAGTTGCACAGTTAATCAACTTTGATACTGTACTTCCAGTTAATAAGACTTGGTTTCTTGAGTGCTTTCTCAAAGACAAACTCTCACTGGAAATAGTCTCATTTCTCTCTTGACCTAGCTCTAAGATTCTTTCAGAACTACCAGAGATTTAGACACTGTTGTCTTTTGTGGCTTATTGTGAATCTACATAAGCATTTAATTATATTTGAGATCTCACAGAAATCCTGGTGATCTCCTGTGACAAGATCGTTCATTCTGTGGCCTGCTGAGCACATGAATATATGACCCTCTGAAATGTAGCTGAAACACTGAGGTATAGTTCCTTTTTCAATTGACTTATTTTAACTGGAATTTAGAATAATCAGCCATTTTATTTTTTTTTAGATTTATGTAATTATATAAGCACCACTAAGACTACAAATAAAGCCTTAGATGATTGTGAAACAGCAACAAGAATCCAAGAAAAACTCCAAGTTACCAGAAGAATGTTCACTCGTGGATGGAAAGATAAATATTTCTAAGACTCACATCATAATTTTAGCAGTATCTGAAAGAATGTTTGTTTTTTTTCAGTTTATCTTTTACCTTTGGTAATTAGAAGTTATGGTTCTTGCCTGGAGGAACTCCGTTTTCTATTTAGCTTTAATTTCAGTGCATGAATGGAATGCAGCCTTCTGTGCAAAATGCACATGCTGACCCATGGCTTTCTCATGACTGAGGATGTGTTTGTCTGGTGCTTGGTGAGCTAGGGCTGAAAAAATCCCAAAAAACCCTCTACATTTTGGATTGGGCAATGTCCTTTGCTTATGGAGGTATGGGATAGATTTGTATGTAGATAGGGCTGGTATCATTTCCATATATGTGAGCAAGGTAAATAGATATAATTACCTTTTAATCATGGTTGCATTTATGCTTATTACATGGTTTTGCTTCATTAACTCTTTCATTCTGAATTTTCAGTCAAAAAGGTATTCCCCAGCCATTCTTTTCCAGAAACACTAGTATAGAGTAACAAAGATAAACATCAAAAAAAGAGAATCATCTTTTGCCAAGATCATACATCCTAAGGAATTTAGTCAGTTTGTTTGACTAAAATGTTTTATTTAAAGTAATAACTGCTTTTATAGCACACCAGCTCCCTTCCCAACCAAGCTACTTTGAGATCTGCAAAACCAGTCAGAAAAACAGATGATACCAATTAAAATTTTATCAGGAGCTGGTTTACTGTGCAATTTATTTCACGTAATTGCAGAACTCAGGCAACCAAAAATAACAAGATAGTTTCTCCCCAAATCATAAGAATCTAAGTAATAAAAATGTTGAGGCTGGTTTTATTCTTTGATGTTAGATACACTCTGCGTGACCTTCTACCTAGTCTGTGTCATACCTTGCTCTAAAAACAGCACATGATATTGTATTTCATTCTTCTTAAAAGTTCCCTATGTCCCTGGACATTCAAAAGGTCTCTCTGACGTATCATCAGTTCCTGTGCAGTTTTATTGACATTAAAAATAGTTGTAAGAATCCTTCCATATGTGCATTCAGTTAATCACTGAGAGTTTTTTCATCAGGGTGGTGTCTGTTTGCACAAACATGTATCAGCAACAGCTACTGTGAGCCTTTTATGCTAAATGCTGTTTAAGCAGAAGTCAGTATCATGTTTCTTAATTTAGCCTTACCAATCCCAACATTTTGCAAAATCTGAATCAAACCTAGAGGTGACGCTACAAATCGTGGTATTAAAAAATAAATAAATGTACTTTTTTATCTGTGTCTTTTTTAATAATTTATCTTTATAATTAATTTAATGTGTTCATGGGTTCATTCATACCATGTGTTCATTCTTTTTGCAGGACAGAATTACAGGAACCATTTCTTATGAAATGTAGTAAATATCATAGATATAGAGCAAAAGGCTTTGTTGGCAGCTATACTGTAGCATCATTTGTAGCACCATTTAAAATATTCATGCTTTCCTATCCTGCCACCCATATATAAAGACATCCAAAGCGATGCAGGGGGAAGATAGAGCAGTCTGGCTAAAAAGAAAAGAGAAAGTCACAAAATCAGTGTCTAGTTTGCAAAAAAAAAAAGTTTGTAATTTTAAGTGTAGATTCTGTATTTTGGTATATACTTAAAAGCATAGTGAGGAAATATTAATGAAGGAATAGTGGACTGAAAAAAAAAGATTAAAAAGCAAACCAACACACATTAAATTACCAGAATAGATTTAATTCCTAGAATGGCATGCTTAGCATGGAAATAGGCAAAGTCAGCTAGGATTTCTAATACTATATTCAAGTATGTATAGTGCCTTTATGTTAAAACTGTAATGGGAATTTTTTTTAATTTCTAAAGTTTGTGCCAAAGTCACTTACATTTTTATTGTTAGACCAAACTGTGGCTGCTAAAGGGCTTTTGAAGTTTGTCTAATAAAATCAAAATGAAAATTATATTAAAATATTGAAATCGAATACAGTGACATGAACTGTTAGTCATTAGGCTGAATCATATCCTACTGGAGAGTTTAATGCTGATAATAATACTTTGCGTTTTTTGATTCAAAGCACACTTGATTATCAACTAATTATAAAGCTGGTTATCAATTATTTACTAATTTATCCTCTCTGACATGAAAGTGACTTCCATTTTATG
Organism: Haemorhous mexicanus; assembly: GCF_027477595.1. Classification (NCBI taxonomy): domain Eukaryota; kingdom Metazoa; phylum Chordata; class Aves; order Passeriformes; family Fringillidae; genus Haemorhous; species Haemorhous mexicanus. The sequence continues at coordinate 35,225,270 of NC_082343.1, forward strand.
CATGGAGTAATTTGGGTGAATCATACTTACGTGACACTACATTCTGATTCAATGATACAGTGAAGATCAGACTTCAAATTTCCGAGCACATAGACTTCCACTGGCAGTTAATAATTTGATACGTTTATGTAACTCAGTAAATGTGAACAAAGATTTTTGGTAGTTAACATGTATTATAAAGGATATTTTTTAATTAAACAAGTACTGATTGAATTTGATCTATCTATCCTGGAAGTCTGCAGCCTGGGTTTTCTCAAGAGTTTACATGGTTGTTTCTGTTAAGAAAAGTGAAGTTAAATTGCTTTCAAGCCTGAAGTGCAGCATTTTACATTCACTGTGCACTTCCAGACAAGTGGAAGTGATTCTACAAGTAATGTGGGTCTCTGAACTTGAACCCTCATACTCTAATCTCAGGCTGTGGTGCCATCATGCACCTCACATGGTAAGGTGGACAGAATACATGGCACTGCTCTAAATGTAAACTCTGGAAAGCAAAGAATACGAGCGCAAGACACACATCGTCTCTACAGCACCCACCTGCCTCCTTCAGCAGGGATGACACCACACACCAGAAATGCAATGGCTCTGCAGATGGTGGGGGGACACTTTGGGAACCAAAGCCGAGGCAGAGCGCTGAAAGCCGAATGCTTCACTCTTCTCTTTGCTCAGACAAATCCCCAGCTCAGGTCAGTTACATTGAGTAGGAGACACTTCCCATGAGCCATCCCAATGTCTATAAATATTATTTTTCTCCTTTCTTCTGCTTTCAATATGACTTGCATCTATTTAACCATCAGTGTCGGAATAATTTCTGCAGGATACTTCCAGCTTGCTCTTACTTTCTGTGGTGATAGGAGAGCTTGTACAACACTGCAGGTACAATCTACAGAATAAAGTATCGACAAAAGTCTTGTTTCATGTGCATGTTTAATTCCACTCTTACTGCAGGAACAGCTCTGGCAAACTGCTGCTCAGTTTGTTCACCATTCCATACAGGACTGAGTGCAGGGAAATACTGCACTTTAAACCATTATGATACAACCCCAGGGAAAGCAATTATTTCTGCTGTTTACTTCCCAGATTTTGGACACCTCAGAGATTATGTGTGACCAAAGCATTTATTTTGAGAAACACCAAACTCAGCCAGAGGGTGCCTCCAATTCGCAGCCTGTGGCCATAGCTATGGTAAGGACAGGCAAGGGAGGAAGAAAGAGCAGGTTTGGAATGAAATAGTAAGTAGGCCTGCCCTCCTGTCAGCTCTGGCTGCAGTGGTTTTCATTGCATTTGGCCCTTGCAAAGCAGGAGACTCTGACCTAATCATTCAGGAGCTTTATTTGACCACACTCTGTCTCTCTCTTAAGGAAACATGATTACTGTGTCCTAAATGCTTCCTAGAGTCTTTCATCTTTCCTCTATCTAATTAATGCTAATTTCCTTGATGGTACTCCTAAAGTACAGTTGGAGCCTGGATGTAGATTACAGAGCACTTTATAATATCAGCAGTAAATCAGACAGAGATTGTGAAGCACATATAATCTGCATTTCCTGAGAGTTGTGAAGGGTGGGACTTTATCTTGCAGTGCATTAGTGCTTCTAAGATTGTGTAACGCTCACATCATGACACTTTGTTGCCTGGAAATCCTCTTCCATTACACTGTATGCCTTTTTCATTTTTGTGGACAAATCAGTTTGGCACATGTTAACCTGAAGCTATAAATTGTCTTTTAGACAGTTTTCAAGAGTGATTTTCCCAAGGAGCAAAATATGTTGAGAGGAATACAGAAGAGGGCCTTAGATCATCTTCGGGGGATCACCCTCATATTTTAAACCCCAAAGCATACCTGAGACACAGGAGAAGAATACACATTAAAATAAAAAGATACACTCAGCTTGCACTGTAGGGGAATGACATTATTAAATTAATTAAAAGAAAATTATCCTCCATTTTAGAGATACTTGCCTCTAGTAAGAAAGGTACATAGGTTATTTGGTTATTTTTAGTGTAATGTTACATCATTTGACTGTATAACTTAAGCCAAATCATGCAGCCAAGATCAGTCCATGAATAGCTGAGAAATCTTTCATATGACAGTACATGACTGCTTGGACAAGCACGTTTCAAGGTGTATCTGTGTATGTACATCAGTTGTAGGATTAGCTCAGTTTCTCTGTATCCTCTCTTACTGCCAAAGGTCAGAAAAGCTGTCAGTAGATCTTCCTAGCTAAAACACTACATCTTCTAAGATCCATTCAAGAAAGAAAAACTGGACCAAAATGACACTTTCTTCCAAGCTTCCCCAAGTTTTTACCTGAGTTTTTATATAGATTATAGAATGAGAACAGTATCAGATCACATGTATACAAAATTAAGGGAAATGCTATATTGAACTTAAACCAGACATGTTTCTCTAAGCCATCATATATGAAAATACATTCATTTTTTTCAATAATAGCTTAGCTTCAGTGACCCAAACCTAAATTACTTTCAGTGTAAACTATAATACCTACATTTTACAAAATCTATGTGTTATTTCACTCAAAATCCTACTCCCTATTAATGAAATACAGTAGCTGGCTCTTCTACTGAAAAAAAAAAATCATTAAATATTTCCATACTGGCTTCCAGCTTGTCTGGTGTTTTTGCCTGGCAGAATACAGTGCATCTTTGTGTGTTATTAATGGGCTGAGCTTCTGGACAAGACCATGCTTTTTGCCACTGCAGAATTTCCTTACAAACAATGTGCTGTAAACCAGACAGGAGCATAAGCTTTCATATAACCAGAGGACTATTTTTGACAGAGTAAGTAAGTTCACTTTCATTAGACAAAAGGTGAAATACCTATTTTTTCCCTTCAGAGCATAAATTAAGTATTAAAAAAAAAAAATCTTAGGCATTTTAGCAGTTGCAAAACTGTTAGGAATGTGGAAGGCTGTTAATCTTCAGGTCTGGTCTTAGGCCTGAATGAGTCCTCCCCTCCTTTTGGCTCTAAGATGAAGGATAATGGTGTGAACACTGCACATGCAGAACTACACAGAAGGGTTGCCAGATGTGGGTGGTGCTGACAAATCACTGTCAAGTGTTAGAGGAACTTTTCCAAGAGTGCTGCAGGCTCTGGGATGGGAAATGTGCCATTCCCAACAGCACTAGAAGCCATGTGCAACACTGCTACATCCCCCAAGCACTCTTGAGTTATCCCAAGAGGTAAATACTGAGATACAGCATTTCAATATTAGGTACCCTTGGTGCCCTGGCACCCAGGAATGCTGTAGTAGAGCAGTGCAGATGAGTGTCTGAAGCTCAGCTAAGACCTCTCTGTACTTCATGGCATGCTTAGCACAAGAGGTGGAACTGGAGAGCAGCTGTGCCTGGCCCTGTGCCCAGTGGGCAAGAGCTGGTGGAGATGGTTCTTCTCATATCAAGGAGTTAAACAAGAGGTTTCCTTGGCTGTGCATCTGTCCCCTTAATCCTCACTCCTACAGCTGAACATGTCTTCTGAAATGAAGGCAATTCAGAAAACTGTCTAGAAACTGTCAGCCCTCTGAGATCTTTAAACTACAAAGACAGTTTTTGGAGAATCTTCCAGAGATTGTCACCCCTGAAACAGAAATAAACATGTGCCTTGGTCTCAGCTGCAATATGTCATAAACCTGGGTAATGTGTTGAAGCTGGGAAAAGGGAGTTGTGCTGTTGAGCCAGCATGTGAGTTGTTGGGGACTTAATGACACACTTTCCCTTGTGCCCCTAGCAGGGTGCAGAGCTCGGTGTGTGTGAGGGGCAGCTCTGTCAGACAGGAAGAGAGGAATTTTCTGAAATTAACCAATCTAAATTTGCCAAATGACACCATGTCTCCTAAGAGACAGCAGAAAGGTCTCATGTAGTTGAATATTTTATTGGTAGCATTTCTGGCTTCCTTCATTCTAGAATGATTTGAATCAGGATAAAAACAGATGCAGGTAAAGTGGCCCCCTGAATCACTAATTCATGAATACAATAAAAGACAAAGCAAGAGTCACTAATTTAAAGTGTCTCAATCACATTCACCAAATGTATGTATTTAATCATCAGCAATATAAATTTTTTCAAGCATGCTTCTTCCCCATTTTTCCATTCACACTCATCCAAAACCTACCCTCCTGCCTCAAGACTTCTAGGTTTTGAATAAAGAAAAGCAATGTTATCTGTTGTCTATCACAGTGAAGATCTCCAACTCGGTGTAGGGTGAAAACTTAGGAGTGTGTCCTTAGCCTTGACTAGACCACACAGTGAAAGTGGTACATAGATAAGTGTTTCAGTGTTAATTTAACACTGAAAGGGAGAAGGATGAGGATCTGACCAAGGTGGACTTGCATTTCATGCCTGCTTGGCATACGTGAATCTCTCAAAATGATTTTGTGCTCAGTGGCTGGCCCATGCTTAAAAGTCTCATATCCTGGAATGAGATGTAGAGAAATTAAAAAGGAAGCAGCGGTGGTTGAATTAAAAAAACATACCAGGATATGAAAAACTGTAATTTTTTTAAAGAAAGAAGAGTGTAGTGAAGGTCCTAATGTAAGGTCTGCAGCGGAAGAAACAGAACAGCCTGTCTTTGATGACAAAGTTTTTGTTGGTTTTTTTTTTTTCCCCTGAAAGTTCTTCACTCAACATTGCAAGGAAATAGCATGATTTTTAATCTAACAAAATGAAAATCCAGATTTGCTTTTTTTTTTTTGCTGGTGTGTATACCACCAGCAGCCACTTGCTGGAAGCTTCCCAAAGCTCGGGAACAAGCTGCGTGTTCTTCAGCACCATCTACTGGTCCGTGCCCTATCCGCCGCTTGGGCACTGCATTACCTACCGCCCTTGAGAGAGTCAGCGAGAAAGAAAGCAGCTAAAATCCTCCGAGAGGCTGCCCATACGTGGTAAACCTAAAGACCAGCCTGGCTGAATTGGTGCTTAAATAGATTTTGATTCTAATAAGAAACAGTACAAATCATCCATTTAGAATCTGTGTAATTGAGCTTATGGTCATACCTGACCCCTAACAAAAACATAATGAAGGCCAGGGACTGAGTAAAACAGGTCAGAGTAAAACAGAACTCATGAGGTAATGGAAACACCAGATGAGGTTATCTGGGCAGGGAAAAAAGCTACAGGAAATGTAAGAAGATATCAATGTAGAAAAGAGCTTTTGGAAGCTGAGACAGGATGTATTTCCTGAGATCTGTGCCTTAAAAATTACATTCCTGGACAAGCTTGACTTTTATTCTCTAATTTTGTAATACTCTTTTTAAAATATAACATTGATTAAGAGAAGGTGTGACTGTGTTTTTGAAAAAGACTTTATTTAAATAAGTTTGGACCACTCTGACTATGTAATCCTTCAGTGAGACAGACCTGAGGCTGGTTTATTGACTCTATTGTCTTCAGAAACTCCAACATGAAAACTAAAACAAAAAGAAAATTTGGAGCACAACTTGCAGACACTGTAACTCACTGACATTAAAAGCACTTCCTGGTTTGCTACAGTGGAGGAACATTCTACTCTGTTTGATGCCTTTTCTGCCAGTGGAGCAACCCCAAATTCAAGCACAACCACTGAGTGAGCCCTGAGCCCTGAAATATATTCAACAAGCTGAATAATTTTTGTTGCCAATTTTCAGAATTTGCTTAATTGACAAGAGGTAGTGTGCCAAAGGTATTCCAGACAGTCAGGAATGAGGTTTTCCTCGTGTTTCAGAATATGAAATATGAAAAAAGAGTAGAGAAAAATTATATAACATAATGTGCTACTGAGATATTTGGATAAATACTTGTTGATCTTGTTTGTTTGTTTGCTTGTCTACAGCACTATCTATTCACAAAATCAATACAGAGAGAAAGGTATAGTCTCCTCACCATAGAACTTGATATCAAAGAAATTTATTCTAATAAAAAACCATTGGTAGAAGGCTTCTATCCACAATTTCCTACTCAAAGATGTTACTTCTTAAAAACTTTCTGAATAACATTATACTTGATTGCAGCATCAGCAAAATGTTGACAAAATGAATATTTTGCAGCATAAGCTTGCAGTGTCTCTTTTTGATAGCAACACCTTTTGAAAAGTATTTCAAAGTCTTCAGTTTGGTGTTATGAGAACAAAATTTAAGCAAAATAGCATTTAGCATCAGTGCTTGCTTACTCTGTTGTGGCAAACACAAATGCCTCCAGTTGCTAAAGACAGGACAACTCAGTTATTTGCTGTAACTGGGGAATCCAGCAAGTTGTACTTCCTCATGACATGTGCAGGCTTGTGAGCTTTCTAAATTTTTTCGAAATATGTTATTTCCAAAGGGAATACAAGTACCTGAGACATCTTCTAAAGTTAATGACTTTCTATGACTTTTCTATCATTTCTCTGATTGATAGAAATGGCCATATGTGTGGCCAACAGTTTAATACAGTCGTCCGTGGATGAGCAGACCATGGGTAAAGCAAGACTGGCTGAGAAGTGAGGTTAGGGAGACAAAGGATTGAAATTAAAAAAGCCAGTAACATTCTTTGAAAAGGCAATTCATAAAGAATGGGCAAAAGCAGATTTAGAAAAATTAAAACTGTGGGAAAATTTTGCTCAGAAGTTATTCTGGAATTGATACAAATCAAGCTGTTTACTATTTAAGTACTTCTTTAAAAAGATTAACAGAAAACACTGGGTTTTTGGGGTTCTAAAACATTCAATTCATTCATCAGGCGCTTCCGTTGCAGTGCAGTTTTACCACGCTTCCAAATTTAGTCATTTTAGCAACTACAAGCTCAGAAAGTTGCTACTGTACTTAGCTGAAGATCAGAAGTTGGCAACATATGATTCCAGATGGCTTTAAGACAGATCCAGCATACCCAGATAGAGCTGGAAAGTGCTTGGTGAACATATGGGCGAGTGAATTGCTTGTAGATTTTGTGATACATTGATAGCATCACACTTCCGGCAAAAGGCAAACTTCTTGTTCCCATTTATAAGAAATGAAGCATTGAGAAGTGTTTGTCTTGGATGACAGAGAGCAAAATGTACACCAAAGAATCTCCTAGTAGCATCTATGACTGAGGTAGAACAAATCCTAGAACTTTGTGTGAAAATATAAAACAAAGAAAGCCCGCAGCTGGAGTGCTAAAACTGGAATTTGGCCAGGACTTGCAGATGTAATGATAATCGTCTTCTTTTAAGGGCTGCAATTCAGCGTGTCAGTCAGTGTTACAATCTGGTCTTCAAGTGCAGTTCAAAGTGCTATTTCAAGCTACCATGTCTTCCATCCTTCAGGGACAAGTCAAAACGTGACATTAAATGAAGGTGCTGTTCCTGGGTCTGAGCGTAATCAAAGAGATCTAAAGATTCTGAGAGTCAATACCTGAGCAGATGGCCTGTGGTAGTAACAGATTTTAGCTCCTATTTCCTTCCCATTCAGTGTTTTACACACCATACATATCTTTTGCTGGTACTAGCATATTATGTCCTATATGCAAGCAGCAGAACCCAGAGTAAGATTAAAGAAGAATAAAACATGCCTCCCATATGCACACATGAAGGATGGGATTTTCCATGCCTATCAACAAACTCATCCAAGAATTACAATGAAAGGAATGTGGCTTCCTGTTAATAAAGCCAAAAACTCGTGGCAAGGAGTATTTATAAATAATCCAGAGCTGACACTCCTACCTTTGGTTAGCATGGGGACATCTGTGCACCTGGAGAATGTATAGGCAGAAGGGGAAGGACTCCTAGTGAATCCTCACTCCATGCCACAGGCTCAGCCAGCCCAGAGTTTCCTCAGCTGCTCTGCAGTAATGCCTGCTAGAAGGTGTTGGCCTTTCTGCCACAACCCACACCTACAAGGAGTTAGCTGTGGATCACAAGCAGGTTTCAGTCCCAGACCCTGGTCCACAGTCTGCTTCATGCACACCTTCAGATGAATTAATGTACTGCCAGTGGTGATATACCCCAGCTCTAGTGAAAGCCACTTCCACTGCTAAAGTGGTCACTGGATACAGAGATAGGGAACCCTGAAAGAAGATTCTACTGAGAGGTAGGGTCCTACAGCTCAGTAAGCAAATCACATTATTGTAGCAGGCCAGTAACTATTCTAGTAGCTGTATTCTGTATTGCTTTCCCTCTGGTTTAAATGTCAAATAGTGGATGACTCTCCAGAGAAAACACAAAGAACCAAGCATCCAGTCTCTTGTTTGCAGACTTCCAGCCAAGTCTAAATTTTTGGGTAATTCAGCTACACTGTCTTGCTGCTGGGAACCTGAACACTGTTTAATGAGGCAGGGTAATTACAGATATGTCCTAGTGACAGCTCCATGTTGTTGTAGATAGGAAGGATATAAGAGTACCTGAAACAGTTTTCTAGTAAACAGCATTAATCAGAGAATGGTTGAGAAGATTCTATTGGGAGAGCATGAGAAACACTGCCTTTGGGAGGAAAGCAAAGTTTGAAATTTCTCTTTTGAGTGATGGGTAAAGGGTCAAGACTGGATCACTTGTGAATTATTCTATAATCTTTATTTGATGGAATTTAATAAACTAGCATTCATTGACTTTTAACTGGAAATTTTGTTGTTCAACACAGCAGCATATCCTTCTGCTAGTCTGAATATCTGTGTCTCAGCTTTCAACAGGCCCCCATGCTCTCCCACTCCAAGGCAAAGGAGCGCATAGGAATACTGTCTGTGATTCTGCAAGGAGCAGGGGTACAACAAAATGTGTACATAATGCCCACTTCAGTCAACACTGATATCGAGTGAGATTTTAGGAAGTTGAAGAATATTCAATTGCATTGCTTATTAACATTTTAATGAACTGATCATTTTACTCCAGAGGACTGTTCACAGTCACAAAGAAAATTGAGTTTCTTACAGTCGCTGCAACTGCGCTGTAATAGATAATTTAGTCAGAATACACAATAATATCTCTCCTGTGTATGGCATGGACAACAGAAACATAAAATAATTTACTTAATGGAAGTTTTGTCTTACCTGAATTCATTTCACCTTTTTAGGACAATATTTGTGGGAACAGAGGAGTCATTCAAAAGGCATCATCCATTTGTGGAAATGAGGAGTACAGATTATTATACTTAAATGCTACTTTTAACTGCTAGAAAGGATATTTGAGCCTGTTTCTGTCTGATGATACGTGGGAGTTATTGGAGACTTATGTAAACTCAGCCTAGATAAAACATCCAAACCTAGGCTTGAAACCACCAACTCATCTAAGTTTTGCTTAAGCATTCAAGAACCATCTACTGTACAGCTAGGGCTCATTGGCACTTGTGTATCATAACAAGAGGTCAAAATAATTTCTGAAAGAAATTCAAAGAATTATGAATGTAGAGAATGCTTTGATTTGCTTTTATTTCCTAGCTCCCTGTAAAAACTGGCTTTTTGCCTTGCTTTTCACTATGCTTCACTAGCTATGAATCAGAACTTTAAGTCTCGAAGGGACAACAAGGCAGCATAAAAATCAATTTAAATTACTATCCTCAGAAAAAAACCCAATAAAACTAGTATGCAGTATTTGACAACTTTACTGAAAGTTCAAAATCACTTATTTAAAAAAGTGCTATCTAAATTGTAAGAAGGAAAAAAATTTAAATTCTTATTGATTACATGGTTCTACTGATAATTTTCAAGAATACTGTTTTTCTTTCTTTTTTTTTTTAAATTTCCAGACAACAGGAAAATATGCATAATACTGGAAACTACCCTGCTGGGATGGGTAAGTAAACAAATTTTGGCAGACTAAGTTGTTAATTATTCTGCTTGTTTTAGCAAGGTAATTACAATTCTTGCTAAGGGTAAAGAATGAAAGACTTTCATAGGTATTCAGTAGAATTTAATAACAAAGTAAGAGCATGTGAGCTAGTTTTAATGATGTTGGATAGATTCAACTTCAAAGAGTGGGCATACTGAGGTAATTTAATTAAAAACTTATGGAATGTGTGGATAAAATATGCTCTTGACTGGTTATTAGCCAAGAATATGCTCTTGACTGTCTATTAGCCAAGATAACAGGTCAGTCTGCAAAACAATAACAGTCTCCTTGTAGCAAAAATGGTAATGAGTCTCCTTGTAGCAAAAATGGTAATGGTTGAAAAATTCAGTCAAAAAGACACTGCTTTTAAATTGTGAGGAGAAGACAGTCAGCCTTTGGCTGCTTCTATGCATATCCTAGCTTCATTACAGATATGTCATGTTTTTTTTCTGAAAAAAAACTTCTGATATTGTCCATGCATTTCAAATGCAGACTGGAGAGCTGAAAGGCAGTTAAAAGGCTGGCAGGGGAAACAAAGAAACCTGAGCAGTTGCAGTTTTGCTAGGAATATCTCTGGTGAGGTAGACTTCTATAAACTGTGAGGGTTGGACATACACTCCAAACCAGAAGGGCACAGGCAAGTTTCCAGCTGTGATAGCAGCTCTCTACCTAAAGTCATCCTCATCTGGAACATCATTGTTACAGCAGTCATCCACTGCAACCTAAGCAGATGCCCTGACTCTCTTTTCTTTCTTTCAAAGCTTTGCTTTTGGAAAGTGCTTTTGGACAAAAACTCTTACAGGCAAAGTCGCAATTCAAAGGGAATTCAACAGAAAGTCCTTCAAAGGGCTTTCTGTTGCTTCCTGAGCAGCATGGTGCACATGGTGACAGCAATTAAGAAGAGGGGCTTGGCACATTTCTGTAAAGGCAGGGATTATGCAGAGGTGCACACAGCAGTAACTGGAGAAAATGGGTTTCTATTAAAGGACATGGAAAGGCGGGGAGAATGAGATGCTGTTGAAGATGAGGTCTTTCAGCAGAGTGTCTCCCCTGTTCAGAGGCTGGGAGTGGTTAGACTCATTGAAGGAGCAGTAAAGAACTGTGAGAAGAAAAGCAAGAGTACCATACACGGTTGTTCTGTGCAATGTAGCCACTGATAGTTTCAAATATGTACGGCAGAAGATTGGAGTGTAATACCACCTGCATAACAATGCAAGCTGCTCCTCCTGCTGATCAGGTCTGTAGCTAGATTACCAAATCCTAGAAGCCCCTGCCTCTCCCTTGCACAACAGTGGTGCAAAGAGCATGGTGCTTGGCTGACCCTTGGCCGATGCACAAATATCCAGAGGAGGTAGAAGTTGAGCTCTATCCGATGGTGGCTTGGAGTCACACAAGGTCTTGGGAGAGGTATAAACCAGGGAACAGCAAAACAAAAAAAATATCTGTGAAATGTTCATCAACAAACACGTCAAACCAGATTGTGATTACCCAGAGAAGGGCTGGTACATCAAACAGGAGCTTGGCTTTCTGATGAGGGAGGCTGGTTGCATGTGGGGTATTTGGCGGCCGTCTTTGTGGGAGACAACAGAACTTGCCCAGAAGAAAATATGGTGAAGGGCTATTTTCAAAGAGCGCTGCTGACTCCACAGAAGCTATTTGCGGCTATGATTTCTGTCATATTCCTTCACAGCATTTTTCTGTTTCAACAAAAACCAACGTTGTGTGTCTGCATGTGGTGAACTGCAGATGTGCTAGAGAGGAGGAAAAGTTCATTTCAAACTTGCGTGTTGAAACACTTCATGCAGCGTGAACTTATTTTCTCTTTAAACTAAATATATATTTGTGTACATTAAAAAAGTGCTGATTTTAACTATTTTTGTTTCTGATCTGGGAATTCAAAGGGCAGTCATCTGAACAAATTTTTGCTTTTGACTGAGCTATTATTACACCTTAGAGACCTGAATGGTTCCAGTGTGTGAATTTGAAGGTAATTTGACAAGACATGTGGAATCCAAGGTAGTAGAAGTGCAGATAGAGGCTCATTTTCTTACAGCAAAAAAAACTATTAAGAGCATAACCTGGCCTGAAATGCCGACTCAGCAACAAGGTGCCACAAAAATTTATTTCCAAACATTGTGGCATCTGTTAATGCCAGGAAACCTCACAAAAGTTAAAGAATGTGATTGAGATGTTCAAAGCACGATTCTGAATTCTACTTCTAGCCCTGGTGATGACAGTTCCTGGTATGTCTATGCAGGAAAAGTAAAGTATTGTTGTTATATGGATAGGTCTTCCTTGCCGGCAAAATCCAGTAGCATGATGAAAATAATAATCAAGACTCAAAACTCCAACATATTAGCACATGCCAGTAACTACACTAATAACTTTCCAAGAATCCTGGCCATGTTAGTTTGCTTTTTAGCATGTCCCAAAGGCCAGGCCACTGATTACTCTTGGCTGTCTTCTGTCCTTGCCTGCTGATACTGGTGCAGCGGCAAACACCTTCCCTCATTTTGCTGTGATGCTAGTAGCACAGTGGAAATATTGAGATCTGTAGATTTAGATATCTAAAGAGGGAAATTGATTTGCATTTCATTCTGATGGTATCTGAACTTGCTGCCGTGCTCTGGAGAATGAATCATGGGCTCTCATTCTGGCGACAGGCAGCTGTGCACTCCCACACTCTTTCCCAGTGTCTCTCTCTGACTCAGAACACACTCTGTCACCTGGGTGGCCAGAGATGTTGGCAAATGAAAGCAGCATTTCAGAGTGAGTACACAGAGATGAGGAGGTGGTAATGCAAATGGGTAATTCAGAAGTAAAAGCTAGGTAGTTGTTCTAAAGTAATAATTAAGATTTATCATGTGTAAAATTCTCTCACCACATCTAAACCAAGGAGTGTTTTGGAACACCTGTGCTTTGCTGTTGGAAGCTCATTTGAGCTGGAAAATTCTTCCTCCAGAGGCAATTTATTACCCATGTAACGGATGCTATTCTGTTGAACATGTAGCATATTGAGGTTTGGCTACCAGTTTCACTCTTTCAACGCAGAGTGAAAATATGGAGATTGTGGGTTTGGAAGAATTTATTTTATTGATGTGGAAAACTGAGAATTTAACTTGGAAATTCTTTGATTAATTCCTGATTCTGTTTATGCGGGGAAAATTCTGTTAACATTGGAAATTAGGTTCAAATGTGTTCAATAACAAATTCCCTTCTTCAGAGGCAGCTCTTGTTTCACCTTTTGATGGGACACCATTCCCTGAACAAAAAGCCTGTCTTTCAATAGACTGCTATCAAGATTTTATATTTTGATATTTTACAAAGTTATATACTTTACAAATGAAAAAAGTGAAGGTCTGAGGCAAAAAGGGAACATTTGCTCTGTCTTACTGATGTTGTTTTAAAATATTGAGAACAATTAAGAAGCCATCAGCTCTGAAAAAAACCACATTGAACTGTGTACCCTGAATCAGGTTAAATCACTTGATTTTTCTATGAATGATTTGCAGTATATTTCCACAGTTTTAGAACAGACTTCCCTGGAGTGCATGCCTACCAATCTGACAAGATTAGAGAAAACCTAAACTAGAAATCTAATTGCTTCATCTTTTCTTCCTAAATGTTTGTTTGAAAAAATATTCTGGTTTCCTTTTGTATTTTAATTTCAGTAAGCACAAGAAGACAGGTATGACTCTGTTCATTCTGTGTATAGAACTGCAAAGGAATTACCTCACTAGACTGTTCACATCTATTTGGTGTCTGACTATTCTAAAACGCATACGAGACATTGTGAAATGACTAATCACAAAATGAAATTAATTCATGTGAAACAGCTGTAGCACAGTCACTAGTCTTTGAATTTCAAATGTTCCAAAGTGATCAGAATTTTACATTCCTTGTTCTAGTTCACCTCAAAATGACGATGGCAAGAATGTTTCTATTATCACTCCACAGTGGTTTGATTTACACTGCATTTAATTACAGCAGTTTTGATAACGTTCGTAGATTTGAATGGCTTGCCAGTCTCATTCTTTTCAAGTGAAATATAAGAGTTGCTTCATTTTAGCTGCAAATTATTAGGAGTTTTTAAACAAGACCAGTGAAAAGTAAATCAGTTTGATTCTTCCCTGGTGTAGATAGCTCTAGCCCAGATAAGCTTTTGTCTTGAGGCCAGTCACCCATGAGTCCTAAAGGAAGGACTAGATTTATGTGTTCTCTCCTTACCTCCTCCTTTGTACATTCATATTTGGATTAATGTCTTTGCAAACGTTCTAGGGAAAATGCCAGATCTGCAAAGACAAAGAACAGGTATTGCTATTTTTGCTGTGAAGTTTAAGTTTATATAATGCAGAATGACAGGCTGCTTGTGCAAATGCAGCAGTACAAGTAAACAAAGTAGAAGGAAATACCTCAGAAGTCTACACCAGCAGATAAACTTGGCCATAAAAGGTCTGGAGAACAATTTGTGGGCTCTAAGGGGTAAGTGTTGAACTAGAAATTGGTGTGTTCATACAGTTTGTTGGGTGGAAAAGAATAATAACAGTACACAGTACTGATTGAACCCATTACTTGAAGGTAGTTATTAAGGCAAATACTGAAAAACTATTAGCTCAAAGGCATGTGGTGACATGCAAGTGGCTTATCAGAATTGTATCATTCTGTAAACAAAGTTGCATATCTCAGATTTCACAATGACTGCTTCAGGCACGGCCTTTCAATTGAAGCACAAACTCTGTCAGTACTGAAGAGACAGGTTTCATTTCAAGAACTGTTTATCAAACAAATATAAAACCAGGGCTATAGGTTTGTTTTGTTTATTTCTTTCAATTTTTAAATTTCTTTTAATGCTGTATTTATAATGTGAATTTCATGTTGATTATACGGATTCTTTGTCATTCCTATTTGTCATTCAGGGTCCTTTTCCAAGGCTTGTTATCAAATCAGCTGAAAAAGCTGTATTTACTTCCAGCTAAGGTGACTGCTCCATTCTTGTCACAGAGGCTTCCTAATCAGTGGCTTCCAAAAGCTTCACTCTGCAGATAATAAAAAGAGAGAGATAAACAGCAGGGTTTCCCCTTTCATACAAGCCTACTTGTGTTTCCTGATTTATACAGGAGTGAAGAGAATTGGGTCTGTCTAGATTTTTCTTCCTCACCAGTTCTTTTTTCAGTTTCTTTCATCAGCTGTGCAATTGAAAACAGTCTCCTTCCAGGCTCTCAGGACAACAAGAGGTGTGAGAGTCATAACACATGATAATGCCAATTAAATCTCCATCCTGTACCCTTACCATATCTGTCTTGAAGTTGCTCTTTCCCTCTTGGCTGTTTGTTCAAAAGACATTGTCTTGCTGCACAAAACCTGCTCCATTAAAGGCTCCAGTCCTTGTCTGAGGACAGTGACTGGAGTCACCCTGCCGTGGGGGACACCTCCTCGTGCCTGCGGTGGACAGTGAGTGACTTTGATTTTTTCCACTCAGCATTGCTTTCTGTGTTGTCATTCACCTCTGTTCCCCTCACTGGGTCTTGCCTTTGCCCTCCTAACTCATTTGCACACTGTTTTGAGTGTGGAGGTGGAATTACTTCTACTTCCAGCACTAGCCTTGATGAGTGCACAATCTCCAGCACAGCATTCACAATTCTCCCAATTCCCACAGTAAATGCTGTGCACTTGGGGTCAGTTTAGAACCAATACACAAAATGGCTGAATGATTCCACATCACCATAGAAGCACAGTGGAGGCTTAAGCCCCCAGTTCCCACATCCTAGGTTGCTTCCATAACTGATTTGGTTATTTCCCCTCTCCTGTGTTAGTGCTGGAAAGGAAGCGGTGCTGGGGCTGCTCTTGTGCCTTACTCATGCAATGGGTGCTGTGCCCTGCAGCCTCACCATTGCCTCATGTACCCCCATGCAGGGCAGAGCCTTACCTTAAATAAACTTCATGGCATTTGGAGAGCAAGCCTCTCTGATCATCTTACAGTACGCTTGTGCAACAACACAGGAGTTGGCAGGCATTTTTTCTCTTATGAGCTTACCTCCAGGAAGATGAGAAACCACAAGGAATCTGAGTGCTTTGAACATAGGCTTTGCATGGAATTCCTACCATCTCTCCTGATAAACACTTGGAATCAAAGTTATTTTCAGATGTCCCCAAAGAATATTTTCAACAGATTGCTTAGATCATGACTGATAGCTTTATTAGTAAGAAATGTAGTTAATTGCCTGTTCAGCAGCAATAAAAAATATGATGGCACATATTTTTTGGCCAGATCTTTCCTACATTTTTTTCCTTCCCTTCAGACTTTCCTCTGGCACACATGAATGAATTAACTGTGCAGCCCTTTGTCATTGCCAAGATCCTTCTTATCCTGCTTTGTAGATGAAAGGATGAGGAATCTATGTATCTGCTTTGTATCTCTCACTGCAGGCAAATGTCCCTGTTATCACCAAGAAACGCACCAAGTCTTGGTTAGGATTTTAGGCACAGCTTTGCTATGCTCAGACTCAGGTCAGAGCTTAGCAGGCTGTTGTCAGCTGGATCTAAACCCCAAGACCACTCGAGGCAGACAGGCAGTATTTCAGACCTGAACATACTAAGCTGCTGTGACACTGGCATGTGTGCCTCTTTTTGATCCATTTTACCAAGCTAGTAAACACAATTGCAAGTCTTAGGTCTTGAGCAGGATCTTGAATTCCACAGCCAAACACCACATTTGCAGAAGTGCTGAATTAGTCTCCTGGTTTTGGCTGGAAGGTTGAATGTTAGTATTTTCAACGTGTTCTGTAAATCAGGTCATTCAGAGGCATTTGAACTTACTATACACTTTTCAAAATCAGGGTTAGGATATTACTTTGAAAAAGTAATTTTTGATCTACTGTAAAGTCAGTGGCACATAGAACATTTAATACAGAGAAGGGGCTAGGCTGGAGACTTTTAAATATATAAAGTACTTAATTTCAACACCACAGAGACAAAATGAGGGCCATTTATACCCCTGCGCTGATGTCAGTTGGCTATTGACTTGCAGCAGGAGGGCTTTGAGCTGCAAGTTGTCTCTATTGAAAATAAGTAAGGATAACAATCTAATCTACTACCAGCAGTCTATTAACAATGTTCTAGGCTTGAGTATGAATTTTCAAATGCAATTCAGATGGATACAGCACCAACATTTTTCATCTTGTACATTCTATATGAGAGACCATCATGGTGGGCTTACTGGAGTTCACATCTAACTCGACTTCCATTAAGAAAAGTGCTTTTAAAAAGGTTTGTAAACTTCTCCACACTTTCCTATGGACTCCTTGATAAAATTGCTGTTCTATTGGAACCTCATTACTGAAAACAGCTGTCCTCTTTGCTCTTAATATGAAGGATAACTTGGAAGAAAGAAAGATGGTATCTGCTTTTAAAATACACAACATTTGAAACTGGAGATAAACAAAATATATGGCAGCTCTGGCATTACAAATATGAGTGACGAGTATGAGTGCCACCTCACAAAGAGGTGGCATAAGGTGACACAGCTTTGAAAGTAACTGAATTCAGAGGCAATAGCTGAAGTCTGTGGAAAGACTCAAATTCTTATTTAACTGGGAATTTCTCAGCAATGGACATTGTCATGTTTCCTGTCCAAAAGGTTCCACCTGATTCTTTACCTGTCTCACATATTGACAAGATTATCTACAGGGAAATTTGATAGGAAAAAGTGGCCCAGAGTTTCATTTTACCTAATTTTATTTTAAGGTAGCTTCTGATGCTCTTGCTGAAACTGAAATTAACCTGGCTGACTTTTATGTAAGTTTCCAGGTAGTTTAGATTAGCTATAATAGTTAAAAATAAAATTTGTAAATTAGTTTGACTGAAAGTGTACGCTCTTGGCTGTTCTGCTGTAAGGATTGTTCTTTGCTGTGTAATCTCTGCTAAATGCAGCAGAGATGGTTCTGTGACTACTGAAGTAGTGGGTTTCAGAAGCCAAAAATTTGTTTATCTTGAGAAGAAATGTTTTAACAGAAGTGATTTTTAACTACTGTTTTAAAAATACCTCAGAGCAGCAGAAAAAGGGATGTGTTGCTCAGCAAGCCACAAAGCATTATTTAGTCCTTAATTTTCTTTACTATTTCTCACTTCTGGCTCTGCATGCAGCTTCAGTGGGTGCAGGCTCCAGCCTTAATGGCCAAGATCCACTTCCTTACTGCTGAAGAATCTGGCCCTACTGGCACTCCATTACATTGAGCAGAAAAGAAAATATCTTAAAAGGTGCCCCAGCATAAGGGAATGGGAGAGCAAGTGTAAATAAAGCAGAGGCTGGGCAGACCAACAAGAAATGTTTAACATTCCATGCTCTCCACAAAGGGCAGGTCAAGGAAAGGGAATGAGTGGTTGGGATGAAGCACATGCCATGGATATTTTTCAAGCACATTTCAGCAGAGTATATCTAGTCACGTAAACATCCACAACAAACAGAACAGCCCTGTTCTTGAACGTGGCAGACCTCCCGAGGTCCCTCTATATACACAGGAGATGGCTCTCACTATGCAGGGAAGCCACAGCTGCTGAATTCGCAGCTGCAGTTTGAATTCAGAGGCACAAATTATACTGAGAGGGTCAGACATTCTCAGATATGACCAGCTGAACAATTGCTTGCTCGTGCCCGAGTCAAACCAATGTATTGTCAAGCTATGTGTGCCCTGGGTCTGGGCAGGTAAGAGGTGGAAGAAGTGAATTTGTTGAAAGGCATATCTCAGGGTTTGGGGGAAAGCTAAAAAACCCATAAATGGAAGTTCCATATGTAGTGGGCAAGACTACTTCTTCTTTCTTATTCTCAGGTGCTATCCAAATTAATTGAATGAAAATCAGAGTTATTAACTCTATCTTTATATAGAGTTATGAAGCAAGAGTTCAAGTCACTCAAGGCTTTGAATTTGTGAAGCTGCAATCATTTAAAAGTCACAGGAGATTAAAATTATGTTTATTTTTGGTTTATATTGAAACTTAACACATACCACATTTAATAGCAGTTGGGAATGTAGACATGGGTCTTCAGAAAGCTGCAAAACCTTCATCAGAGGTAAAATACATCTATGAACTAAACCCTTCTGAATCAGTGACTACCCCAGCCTGAGAACTTCCATGCAGTCATATAGAAGCCAGAGCATGTCACAGAGATAGTCTCACTCAATAGGGAAAACATGAACTGCACCTGCAAACAGCAGGATAGGAAGGAATACTCTGAAGGTCAGATACTCATGAGGAAAACATCTTGCCCACTTGCTTATCTGGAGATTGTTTTGTTACCATTGTTTGCCCTGCCAGGGCAGGACCACCAATTGCTCTTGAAGATGCTGAAGTCTTCCCCAAGCATCCCATGAGTTCACAGCATGCTCCAGCTACTGTGGAGTTTCAGCAGCAGCCAACAGGTTGCATTGGTTGGCATAACCTTTTATTTATGGAGAGTGAGGGACTACAAATCTTGACAATAAGGTTTCAAAGGAACAAAAAAAAAAGTAGAAGAGCTTTCTTAATTCCTCTTGGTAAGACTTGAACATGTCCCAAGTTGGTATTAATAGTTCTCTAGAATATCATACATTTTTGGATGCCATACTTAGAACTGCCTCTGCCTTAATGTAGAAGAATGCTGTAACTCTATTACCTGGGTCTGTCATGGTAACCATTTTCTTTTTTTAAAATTTTATTTCTCTCGTAGTTCGCAAAATAGTAGCTATTTTGCCTCATGTGCAGTTTGAAATACTTATTGGGTAGCTTGGATGATGGTCCAGAGAGAAGTAAGTTTTCTGAAGCTTAAGAGTTCAGCAGAGAGGCGATTTTTATTTTTTTAAGATGGTAGGGTTCAGAAATCTAGCTGGAGTTCATGAACCTATTCTTCCTGTAACTGAAACCCATGTTTTACTCAGGGTTGATTCAATTTTTAAAATAAATGTTTTCCTAGTTACAGGGAAAGCCAGTTCTATGTATAAGGGGTAGAATAACACCCTTCCAAAATCCATGTCTCATAGGTGGGTGGCCTATATGCAGGATATGCATGCATACAAAACCTAGCTTAGAATAAGAGACTTTTCCTCTCCCCCTCTGTTCTCCCCAACCCACTCCCTTGCCATAATTTCTGTCATTTTTCTGCCTTCTCACTGAGTTATATCAACTACTGCATTTTTTAAAACTAAGTTTGTGGACATTATTTTCAGTTTTTCTAAATGGAAACTGAGCTTAGATCTCACCAACACAGATTCTTTGTCCAGTTTCCATTTAAGTATCATTTACTTTTCTTTAATGGAGTTGGGTGTCTGAACTTGGATTACTGGCATAAACAGAGTGATAAGAGGTTCTTACTGCTGGGGTATGTAGTCTATGCAGTCTGACTTACCAACAGCACCTACTGTCCTGAAGCACCTGGAATATCAGATGTTTCTGCAGATACTCAAATGGGGAGAGTAGGGACATGTAACACAAATGTTTCCAACATAACCCTTGCAGCAGTGGAAACATGGAAACCTCTTATGAGCACTCTCCAGTCTTTATGCCTGAGTCCTTTAGCCCTCTTGCCCAGTGGAGTACCACTGGTGTCCCATCTCTCCCAGGAACAGATCTCTTAGGGCAGCAAGACTTTTCCTTTCTTGGACTGTGATCATATGCTTTGTATGAAATTCCTATTCACACTGGGGAAAATTCCATGTGCAGAACAATGGCTGCACAATCTTAGGTATGCAGTCATCTGCCAGGAACAGTCACTGATTTTGTTTCATAAAACAATGGAATTACCCTCTGCAAAAGGAAGATATATCATTAAAAGCATGTTAGGACATCAGACAGGAAAATGTAAATAACCATACATAACAGCAGCTGTTCCTAATCAGGTTCTATTCTTTGATCTTTAGAAAGATGGCTATTAATTAGCAGGGTCAACACTAAGCTTTTTCTTGGTAACAATGATCTTCTGAACCGCCCAAATAATAGCTAGCTGCTTGTAGTTTTGCTATGTTAAGCTTCTTGGGAAGGATTCTTCAGATAAATTGGATAACAAAATTACCTTAATATAAACAGCTCTGAAGTTAGGTCACATTTGCAGTAGATAGAGGATACATTTTGTTAGTAACCAATCCTGAATCCTTTGAAATCATGCATGAAATTAGTTCCAATCATACTGAAATTGCAGGTAATTGCTACAGAGATTGCAATCACGGCTTGTCATGATTACCTACCTGCTGTGCCAGGTTCCATCTGCAACATACAAGTCACCACATTGTGGACTCTAAGGTTGTTGAAACACTTCTGTTAAGCTGCATTTCCATTTTGCACTACTGGTTGGAAAAATTTTCTTTGAATGCATTGGATAAACTGCAGAGTCCTACTAACGCCCATGTGAATGGACCCCATAACTGAGTGCACTATCAGACCCTGAGGCTGGTATCAAATCCAAAACAGTCAAATCCCAAAGCCTACCAGCAAACCACAAAGCCAGTGTAAAATCCTGAACACACAACATATTCCAGAGTGGGGTCTGACTAGTCTCCAGCATGGAGTGTCTGATTCCACTTTGGAATTCAGCAGCAAACTGGAACAAGTTACACCTGCAGTTTAATTGTGGGTCATAAACAACATCTTTCTTGTTGATATGGTATAGTCACACAACATCTTTTCAATGAAAGTCATAGCAACATGTATGGAGGGAGTCCACTGAAGGAATGGAAAATGACCTTGATTTCTCCTATTTTCACACAGCAATAGGGATGAGAAGTTCAGAGTCTGTGATTATGTCTCTCCTGTCACAAGACATGCAGGAGACTAGTCCATGTGAATTTGCACATATAGTTGAGACAAGCCCAGTTGATCCAAAGTCACAGACCTAAGAATTAATCTTTCACAATTTCCATGGTCAAATGCTCAGAGAATCATGGACGTGCCATCTTATTTAACTGCTAATGTAGTTTGACAGCGAATAGCACATCCTCTCAAAAAGGATATGTCGTCAAATTCACAAACACTTCCTCCTATATCTGACTAGACAGTAGAAAAAATGTAAACTCTTCTGCCACTGGTTCATAGTTAAGGTCGTAGTGGTTGCATAGTTGAAAAGTATTTCCTTGGATGTCGTGAAGGGAAAGATGTGGTACTGTTAAGACTAATCCCTCCTGTTCCTCAGCACACATTGCAGAATCATAAGATTATGTCCTGTTTTAATATGCAAACTGGCCTTCAGATTTCATCCAGGTCTTCAGCAATTTATACATCCAATTTGTTCTCCAGGACCTGTCAGCTCCAAGGCAGAAGGGCTAATGTCTCTGTGGCTGCTTGCAGCATCCCACTCTGCTACTGTTTCTTCCCTTTCACAGCCACACTCTATTCACACATTACTTCTGGGCAAGACTCACTGCCCACCTCTCTCAGGAAGAACCTCTCATTGAGCTGGGGCTCACTGGATTGCAGAATGTTTGTGACTGTGTCCCCAAACTGAAACATTTACATACTGTGCTTGATTTGATTAAGAAATGAGGTGCACAAATGCCTCAGCCACCTGAGCCATACTTGTTCAAAGAACCTAACTGGAAACCAGCAGGTGGTGGTTGGAGTTCTTAAATCTGAATTTTGCAATTCATAACTAACGTGAACAAACTTGAGTTTTAGGTGATAATTAGATGCAATGCCAGAGCTATATCTTACTTTTGAGTCCCTTGCAAATAACATCAAATTATTGACCTTAAAATGGTTTGATATACATCCACTTCCTATGATACTTTTCTCCTCATCCTCATTCATTTCCTTTGTGCAGCCCTGTAAACTGTAGCAAATACATTATCAGCTCAGAGTGCTTGTGGCACCCTGCCTGCAGTGATGTTCAGGTGCATTACAAGTGATAATGGAGAGGAAACTTCAAAAAAATAAACCCAAATATTTCTGTGAAGTGTGTTCCCCCTGTGTGGGGGTGGAGGCCATGTCTTCCTTTCTCTCTTGGTGGACCCAAGCCCTGAGTTTAGAGTCTCTAACTGTGAGGGGAAAAAACATACAAATATTGTGTCTTCCTACACCTTCCCCATCACCCATGGCTTATAGACAGAGCACTGCTTGGCCCCCTTCTGGAGCTCCTAACTCTCTGTCTCCAAAAGGCTTTATTTCTACCCAGGGAAAAAGGGGCTAATAGGTTAAAAATGTGGGGATGTGTTTGGAAGAGTGAGCCCTGTAGTTCTTTCTGCCAATTTTACACACTACTACCAACTAGTGCATAGCAACAGCTAACAACAGGGACTTCTCTGTGTCCCCTTCAGTCCGAATGCTAAGTACTAAAAACAGATGCTAATTGTATGGTTCCAGAAAAAAAGAAAAAGAGCACGCTGGGGTGACTCAGGACATATTCCCACTGTTGTGCAAGGACAAATAGTATTTAGATATGTGGAGATTTGTCTGTGGTTAACTGTGGATTGTTGGGGGGCAGGGGAGGGATATGCTTGTGTATGCAAAAACTTACAAGCACCACCCTGAACTATTTTAAGTCTTGGAGGTGAAACTGGTGATTATCTTCTAAGCTGTTCGCAAATGGCTATTCAGTGCCATGGTGGTACAAACTGAACTCAGTGACAAATAAAGAATGGGATAATAAACAGAATTTTATGCGTCTCCTTTGAAGCATAAAACTTGCTACAAATTACATATCATTGAACAAAGGCATAAAAACTTATTGGAAAACAGAGGGTGGCAACACTTCAACAAAAATGTAAATGTGACTCTGATGCATATATTTTTACCTGAGGGAAATCAATGCCTGCGAAAACACTCAAGACAAAAATACTTATGAAAATGAAAACATTCAAGGCAAGAATTTATTACCCTACGATTTTATTTTTTTATTGTATTCTCAAATATCCAGCCAAGTGATAGGAATGCATTGCTCTGGATTGCAGTCACCTTTCTTTCAGCACTTGACTGTAAGCTCTGCCAAGGAACTTTGTACAACATTTTACACCTCAGGTTAGACACTTTATTTGTAATTAGGCATCTAATTAGTTAGCATCATTATCTTAGTGAATAAGACATGAACAGAAAACTTCTTTAGAAAAGTTAACTGAAATTGCTAATGTAGGTGACTTACAAGTACAAAAGCTTGACAATGGTGTCGAGAGCCTTCCAGCACCTTCAGTTATCTTAGTTGGAAGAATCATTACATGACATTCCATGCTGCAGCTGGTTTTTGTTACTGTAAAACTACATAGGCTGGAGTCAAGTTATTAATTAAGAAATATTTTTTGGCACTCTGGTGTGACTTACACCCCAAAAAGACCTGCAGCATGCTTTGGTTCCAAGCAGTTAGCTTCCCTAAGCCCTTTGACATGTTTCCTTGAATATTTGAATAACAAAATCTCTCACAGAAGGGTTCTTTGGTATGGTCCTTCCTTGTCTCATCTGAACTAAATTCTGTCTTTAGGGCATCTTCTTCACCTTTTGGACAGACATAGTTCTTTCTATATGCTCTAAACTGCTAATAGGTTTGTTTATACAGACTGTAAGTGGTGAGCAAGAAGGAAAGCTATTTTTACAGCCATTAAAAATGAAAATCATGCTCCTGACATCACTTTACAAACTAAGCCTTCAGGTTATAAGGTCTCATTTCTTGCAATGAAATGTCAGGTTTATTGCTAGACATTATGCTACTCTCCAATTCTAACCTCCAAAATCCTTCATTACAATCTCCAGACCAGATAGGACTCTGCTGCCAGGTTGAAGCCTAGAGTGAAAGAGGAGCAGCAGGGTATAGTGGAGGCAGCTCTCTGGGACTGTGCAAATGAAGAACCTGATATTTGAAGAAACCAAGGCATGCTTCCAAACTTTTAGCAATTTTATGGCAATTTCAGGCACAGAATCAAAAGTGGCGTTCCACTGTGCTAAAGGCAGGCTTGGCACTCTGCTTGTTGGGTCCTCTAGTATTTGGGGCAACATCTGTATTGTTCTGCTATTTTAAAGCTCCAGATGCTGTTAGGTTAATTCCTGTGAATGTGAGCTTTTGTTAAAGAAGAAAATAGTTACTTAAAGCAAGTCTTCAATATGATGACAAGATATTGAA
This sequence comes from Haemorhous mexicanus, assembly GCF_027477595.1. Lineage (NCBI taxonomy): Eukaryota > Metazoa > Chordata > Aves > Passeriformes > Fringillidae > Haemorhous > Haemorhous mexicanus. The sequence goes on from NC_082343.1 coordinate 35,250,101, forward strand.
ACTGTAAACCTTAAATGACCTAAAACCAGAAGGAAGCAAAGTCAATACTTCTGGTTTACTTAGAACTAGAATTTCTAATCCAACTTTTGGTGGATGCCCAGAAATGGTCTCAGTTTCAACAAGTTGTTTGGCTTTCCCTGCACATGTTCTGTCACTGGAACACAGTGTCTAACCTTGCTTCTCTTACCAGTGCCACTGTGAGCTTATGTTTACACTGGTTGCACCATGGCTCATTTTTGTGGTTCTTTCCCTCCTTCTTGCCAAATACTTCTGTTTCTCCTGCCAGAAATAAGAAGATGGGGTGAGTGAAGTGTTATGGGGTGAGTGAAAAGCAAAGATGGGGTGTGTGATGACAAAGGGAGCAGAACTGGGAAGTGTGGGGAGAAATGGAGAAGAGGAGGAAGCTGAGATATTGGGAATGCATGTAAGACTCAAATAGGATGTGTCATTGCACCTCCAGCACTTCCAAGACAGAGCTCTAAACAACATTATTTTTGTCTGGTTACTATAAACCAATAAACAGGAAATGTGTTATAGTAATAAACAAAGGACAGGAAAAAGGAAACACCACTAATCAAACAGGAACACAGCCTGGGAACATGAAAAAGGAACAAACAAAAGTTATGTTTTGTCCAATTCTCACTCAGGATTGTGAACAGTAATGAGTATGACAAAACACAGGACAAAAAAGAGGCACTTGTGGCAGGACAGAAATGAAAACCAACATTCTCAGAGACATTTTGGACCTTGTTTCCTGCTAGGAAATAGGATGGGAGCTTTTGATGCAAACTCTAGTTGCTGTTCTACCTCTTACCCTGGAAGTTTTAAAAGAGTATTTGCATCCGCATATGAAACTGTAACTACCTCACCTCAGATCTGTCCCTTGTCTTTAGCACAAATTTGCAAATCCCTCTGTAAATCTGTCCCTTGTCTTTAGCACAAATTTGCATCAACAGAATGAAGTTATTTAGCATGAAAACATTCAATACTCAGCAGTCACCAGAGGTAGGCTGTGTTCATGCTGGGTGGAATGTGAAAATATAAAATTTTTTCACTGTTTATACCTCCATTTTATATATATATATATGGATATAGATATTTATATACATGTATATACACATAAACATGCATTTATTTGTGCAGGAACATCCTACTTTCAACATTTCTGTTTTACTTCAGGGCTAGGGAGTATCCTTTAATGTATTCTCTGTTCTTTTTTCATATGTTTGTTCTGTGCTTTAGCCACAAAAGCCTCTTTAGAAAACAGACTGTTTCTGTGGAGAAACTTTAGTCAAAAATAAGTCCAAGTGTTCCTGTGGATGTTTTTCCATGAGGTTCATTCTGAAAACAAGGCTACTTTCTTGGAAATATTCTGTTACAAATTGAATTGGTATATGATTCACTTAATTCCATGGGTTTATGTTCCACTAAAACACACAGGTGAATAATGAAGAACCATTTGGATTTACTTTCTGCAAGTAGGATATTCATAAGTAGAAAGCTCAGGAGAAAATGAGCTTCCAGTGGATAAAAGCTATTAGCATTTGAAACACGTGACTGTTCTTTATTAAAGATCTAGATAACGAAGCAGACTGCACCATCAGCAAGTTTGTACAATACCAGCAGGAGTGGTTGATGCACCAGACAGTTTTGGTGTCATTCTGGGAGACTTTGACATGCTGAAGAAATCAGACAACAAGAAATTTAGGAAATTCTAAAAAAGGAAAAGGGGATCCTAAGGCCACAAGCAGGCACTGTGGTGGTATCCACTGAAAAGACAAGAAGCAATGGGTAGACACTAAAATATAAGAAATTCCATTTAAACATAAGATAAAAAAAATATTGCTGTAGGGGTGATCATACATTGGCACAGGTTTTTCAGAGTGGTTGTGGAGTCTCCACCTGTGGTGGTATTCAGAAGGTGACTGAGCAACCTACTTTAGCTGACCCTGCTCTGAGCAAAGGGGCAGTGGGGGGCTTGGCCTTGATCATCATGAGATCAGTGTTATCTGGGGGACAGACCTTGATGATCAGTGTTATCTACTTTGTGATGGTGTAAAATTAAATAAAAACCCACCACAATAATGGCAGGCTGAAGATAAATGTTTGTCGATTCACAGTGAAAGACAAGAAGGGGAACATTTTGCAGAGCACCTCTGGCTGCCTCGCTTCTGAAGATACCCAAAAAGCAAGGAGATGCTGCTGAACAGTGCTCTGGAGGTACAATGACTGGACAGCTGACATCTGAAGGGGCTAAGCAGCTGAAGGAGAACTCTGAGCTTTCCTCCAGCAGACATCACAGATGGCTGAACCAGGAGGCAGTGGGTAAGGCAAATCCTGGGTTCTGGAATGAGAGAAAAGAAGTGCAGGTGGAGTCACAGCAGGCTCTTTGGAGAGGGTTTACATGCTAGCACAGTGGCTGTGGAGATATGGCTGGCTCCTACTGTGTGCCTCAGTCCTCTTACCTCTCCTGAATGAATACAGGGTTGTGTCCTGCCCAAATGGATGCTAAGCTGCTTGGGAACAAGCATGGGTCTGGCATGAGTGATTTCTCATTCAGCTCTGGTCATCACCTGCTTCTCTCACTTTTCCTCCCAATTGGCTTCAGCTGATCATCCAATGCCCACCAATCACGACATAATTACTTAGATATTCCTCAAGCAGCTCTTTGGAAAGTACTACCCAACATAAGGATGGCAGAAGGATAGGCTGAAGCATGTCCATTTCCCTGGTCTCTTTTGGGTCCCTGTGCCAGAAAATAGCACCTTGGAGGTCTGGAGAAAAGAAACTAACCAGGGCTGACACACACAACATTCATGACCTTCTCATGGGATAGCTTAAAGGTAGGAGTGAGATAGCACCCCATCAGAGACCAAGGTATTTGCAAGCTGTGCCTATAGCTATATTACTCCATCAGGGAGACACGTGTTCTTGCTTTGCTCATGGTCAGGATGAATGAATTGCTTCACTGCTGTGCCAGAAGCCTGAGTCTGACAGGCTGTGAGCAATTTTATAGATCTGCATCTTCCCTGCAAATGGCCCAGCTTCAGACATACCTTTAACTGGCATCAGAAGGTAATTTAGGTGTTCACTGCCGTCAGCTCGTTTATGTTGTCAAATGCAGACCCTCTTCATTAGTTTTTCTCACCATTGCAGTCTCTGTTTGGTTTTGCCTTTCCAATACAAGTAAAAGATTTGGCAGAGCAGCATGTGGGGAGAAATAAGAGATTCAGAATGGACAGCCCTGCCTACATGTCAAATCATTTGATTAGGCAAAGGGCTCAGTCAGACTGGGCAAATAAAATGTAATTAAACTGATTTCACTTAATTTGTGTATTAAAGGGACTTATCCCTGCTAAAATGGCAGCAACAGGAGAAACCACAAGTTTTGCCTACATGAAACCATGCTTAGGTCATGAACAGAAATACCAAGTGTGGTAAGCAGGACATCTCTGACTCTGAGCACCCAAAATACTGCACAAGGTTCATCTTCAGAGCACATAAGGATATCAGCATGTATCACCAAATATGTCTGTGATTTAAAATGCTAGTAAATTATGATTCCCAGACATATGAGCCAGATCTACAGCTTTACTAAAGTGCCACATTTTTATTCAGGTCATAGTTTGAACCCATGCCTGATTCAGATAAAACTTTTGACACTCAATTTTTTTGTTGATCACAAGTATGAAGGATTTTGGTAATAATGGTTGAGCACTCACACTGGCCAAGTGCACAGCAAGCAAGTCTTTTATGCAGTCCATTTCTTCTCAATATTATTAGTAAAACTATTTAAAGCATAATTGGTCTTTTAAGTTCTTGGCTAGGCTCTCATTCTGCTGTCTGAATGAAAATAAAATTAAAAAACTCTAATGAAAAATTCCTGACAGATGTTTTGTGCCACTAAGCTGATGCAGGTGCAATACACCATCTCACTAAAGCAAATTACTCTGGCTCTGAAAACTTGAGACATTTATTCTTGAGTCCAAATTTTAAAACCTTTAAAAATCACATTAGAAGCAGAAACCTGGGAGTAAAGCAAACCAAAGTCTGGGTAAGTTAGTTTTGGCAAAACTAGTAAAGAAAACAGAACAAAATAAAATATGGTCAAGGGAAGGGGAAACCCACAAACATAAAGGCACTTAAGGTGTAGTTTTTTCAAAGTAGATTTTCACCAAAAGTAGTGCATAAACTCAAAACTTCGTTAAAGCATAAAAGTCTGAAAGGGTTTAGTGGGTGAGGCTCTTGTTTATTATGCGTGACTGTGATGTCAGTCCAGGTGAGAGCTGTAATGAAAACAAGTTCCAAGATTTTAGTCCAGTTTTTTGAAGGTTAACCCAACATCACAAACACATCAAGTCATATAACAACCATGGGCAAGGCCAGGGTTCTACCATCCAGATAGCCCTAAGACTGTATGGACAGTACATGTATTAACCCACAAGTAGTTTGTGGGACAGTGGCTTCGTAAACATAGGTTAAACTATTATCAATAGTCTGGAAAAGATGAATGGCCAATCTTTCCAGAAACATGCATCTGTCTTCAGCGTGAAAAATATCCTCCAGGTGTTAATGCCCTCAGTATTTGCACAAACAAGTACCTGAGAGCACCTAATTTGCAGTTTACTGCTGAGTGCTGTACACACTCGTGTCACACATGATGCAGAATGTTAAAAAAGTAAAGCAAACAGCATCTTTTTAGGTAATATACTAGAAACCTAGAATGGAGAAGGGGAAAGAGACAAACTCAGCTGAGACAGAAAACTCACCCACATACCAAAAACTCGACAAGATTTTTAAGAGATGCTTAAGAGAAACTCCTCTCAAGAGACCTCATAATGGGCCTGAACCAGCCTCCAAAATCCAAATATTTCACAAACTTCTTTGCATAAGCCTGTTCCTAAAGAAGATAAAGGAAAAGGAAAGAAAATCCTGATTTTGATTTGGAAAAAAGGAATATTTTTTTTCAAGATAGAAAATATGTGAAATGCTATCTCTGTTGCTGCCTGAGACAAAAAAAAAATGCAGGGAAATTTTCTATTAACACTTTTATAACTTCACCTGGGTTAAAGGAATTACTACAGGCCTTTTTTAAGGCACTGTGCACTGAGGGTACTGTCACGCACATGTACACACCAAAGGCTGCATTACCTTATTATGGAGTATGCACCACAGCCTGAGCAATGTACCTACATTAAACACAATCCTTTGCTAAGGAGGTCTTAATTCCACTGTTTCAGGAAGGAAACCAGTCTCTTGCAAAGCATGCATTTCAGATTTCTAACTCAGGCTGTTAGAGGTGGTGCTTTGTGTGCACCCAGCTCTCCCTGACCACATTTTCTCTCATGTCCTGCACTAACAGCAGAGGGAATACACTACTCCCGTTAAGTACATGGACACCTTGTCAGACACTGTGTATGGAGTCCTTGGGTCTTCTGGAAGCTGAAATGCTGACTGTGAAGCCAGTGAAATGTGCTCTGTCTCTGTGGGAGACAGAGCAAGACTCTGGGGCAGGTGAGACTTAACTCTGTTGGCTGCATGCATTTACCTCTCAATATCCATCAATATGGGCCTTATCCTCATCAGAGGTCCTAAAACCACGTCAGACTCTTGTCATGAGAAAAGAGTAGTGTTAATATTTCTTCTACATCTACTGAATGTCCCTTTTGGGAAAGGTGGGGGCAGAGTCTCGTGTTTTCCACAGGTTTCACTTGTTAGATGAATCATGAGGAAACACCTCTGCCAGGAACACTGTGTGTCTGACCCTGTGAGAGCATGAACAGAAAATGCCTAGAGAAGCAGACCTGCAGGCAATGTAGATCTGCTAAAAGCTTGTTTAAGAAGGGCTTAAACAGGTAATAGCACGGACATATCCACACTTCAGTAGTTATGACATGCTGAGAGGCAGTAATTTGGCAGTCAGACAGCTCTTCCTAGGCAGGTATGTTGGAAAAGTTACTTGGAGATTTGAGGGCTGAATTCAGGTAGCTGAAGTGGTAGGTGGATGCCTCAGCCCATCTGGGGCCTGATCCTCCCATGGTTTGCTAAATACAGAGTAGGAAACTGAAATTTTTCTGCATTGCTGAAAGAGAAATTGTGCTGTTAGTAAAAAAACCTAGACTGCTACAAGTCTTTGTGATTTCTGCAAGGAAGACCTTGCCACAAGCCCAGGCAGCTGTATCCCAGCACAACCTTTGGAGACAGATTTATGGCGCTCTGCCACTGCCCTCCATTGAACATGAGCTCCCCCAGTGCTTGCACAATAACATGGAGCACATTCAGACTCCAGCTACCCCTCAAATATCCAACTCTAGATGTATTTTTCTGACCCATATTTCTCATCACTGTGGAAGTCTTTGGCTCTGGTTTGTAAAAGCCAGCATTAGAAGAAACCATGCATTGTATTTTTTTGTTCTGAATTTGTTGGATTATTTTCCATCTGTCAACACCAGACCCTCCCCCCCGCAAAGCAGCAAGTTAGAAAGAATTCTGCTAAAAATTGCCACCTAAATAAGCTACCACTAAATTCTGCTAACTGAGCATTTTTGCATGATGTATGAGGGACCCAGATTTGCCTGGTGGCTGGAACTGACTCAGATAGTCTGGGTTTCCAGGCAAGTGCTGCCTTCCTGGGCTGTGGTGCAGACCTGAGTACTAAGTCAGCCTTAGGCTAAAGTCAGAGACCCCACGATGGTGCAGTGCTTTGGTTTGGGTACACCCAGATTCATCAGGTCTAGGGATGCAGAGTACAGATCCTTCTAACCCACGTAGAACAACACACATCCTGAGGTCTTCCATAATTCAGCATCTTTGTAAATGTAATGACCACTAATAAGTTGTACAGACATCCCTTGGATTTTATTTAGAATTAGAAATTTTCATAGAATTAGATAAAGACTTAGGTTGATGAGGACACTCAAAGACTGAGTAAAAGGACTTACATTTGAAACCAAATGCCATAGGCCATATGCTCACTAATTCCTCAAATCACCTTCTCTGGAGACAAGTAGCAAACATATCAGCAGTTCTAAACATTTCTGCAGTTATAAACCAAAGGAGAAATTAATACTATTTTAAAATAATTTTTGATTATTTATGAACAAGAAGTGATGGCAGAATGGCACTTGTGTCATGGCCAGCACAGCATATGAGGGGAAAGAAGAGATTGCTGGGCACAGCATAGTTCTACCTCAGAAGTTCTCTGAGTCTTGAGAGGGTCCCCAGAGTTCTCTTTCCCATAAAGCATTAATTAAGTTCTCCTTCCCATAAAGCATTAATTAGTTTACTGTTATTGTAAAGTATTTCTATTTTTTAGCATCTAATAGCAGTTATGCATTTGCTATTGCACCTTTGTTGGAAATTTAACCTCTGCTGTTCTTAGACTGAATTATTGCTTTATTAGGCAATTCCAAATAAATTGCCTTAAAAAAGAAAATATCTTTTTTGCAAGATTATTTTTTAAGAGAAAACCAATGGGGTTTGTAAAATGTTCTCTATGTTTCTAACCTCATTTTTATGTTTCCTTCCTTCACACTAATTGCTCATTCCTGACCAGTTCTGTTTCCCAGTATCCCATCTGAACATCATTACACTCTGGATGTATTCAATCACCTTTTTACCAACTCAGAAAGAGGGGCTAGTAACATACTATTTTCTCTAGCTTACATTTATTCAAAGAAAAAGAATACGTTACTATAGGGACCCAATATTTTTTTCTTTTTTCATTCTGGCTATTGATGTTATCATCTGATATCCATCAATAAAGCTTTTATTCTGTAGATGTCTATGTATAATTCAATTGTCTGGAGAATCAGTGTGAACTTTTACAAATAATTAAAACACTGTACAAGCTCCTTTATAGGTGATAGCAAGTGAAAGCCTTGTGCAATTAAAGTATCAGAGCAGGTTTGGTTTGTTTCCCAGATGTGCATATTCCACTTCTCCCATAACTCTCTGAAGACCTCAGTCTGGCTCACTATAGCAAGTCTGTTAAAAAACTCCCCTGTGACATCAATGTTAGCACAGAACTGCTTGGCTGCTAGAAAGATTCCAGAGTTTGAATGTTTTCCTGTTGGATGCTGGGCTGTGACACCACTTTGCCTCAAATCCTATTTTTCTGGTTTAAACTGCTCTGCTTTCCCATACTTGCAGCAGTTTAAGCTCCTCTGGCAGCCTGTTAGGTCAGTGGAGAAATTTTTGACTCTTTCAGCTGAAGTCTATCGAGAAAATGTTGGTCATGTAGCATGAGGGGAGGGCTTTATTTGCTGAAGTCTGCCTCTCAGGGGAAGTTTATTGGCATATTTGAAGAACTGAGGATGTTTTTGTAGTACAGGAGCCAAGCTGACCATGATAAGACCCTGTGGGGTGGGACACCAGGGTATTTTCTCTGTTTAGTTAAACTCTCATATCTGTGAGTTATTTAAAATGCTGATTAGATTTTATTAAAGACTTGTGATTCTATTTTCTCCAGAGGCCTATAAACATGAGGGTCATCTTAGTCTACGAACAACTCATATTCCAACGCCAAGATCTAAAACAAACAAACAAAAAACTCCAAAATCTAACTAAGACAATAGCTGAGATCCTAAGGACCTATAAATTAATAAGCTTTCCAGAATGAAGAGAGGGTGAAGTCTAGGAGAGTAAATGACTTCCCAAAACAATGTGCTAAGCAAGCTAAGGTCAGATCCAAGGCTTGCTGAAGGCACTGAAAGGACTCTTTTCATTTGGACATGAATCTAAGGACTCTGTGACATCCCATAGCACCATGAAATAGGGAACTGTGACTCAAATGTTATGTCATACTATGGTCATTTGGACATAGGACATTTGGAAGGACTATCTACTTTATGGAAAAGAACAACAAAGAACTTCAATTTTATATACGTGAGACTATCTTGATGTAAGTCTGAGGTGTAGAAGAAGCTACCAGGGGCAATCATTGCTTAAACAGTAATAGGAATCCTTGCTTTAGTTTGTCTCATCAACACAAACACAAAGAGCCCACAAATACATTTGGCAAAACTACTTCTAAATTCCTGTCTCTCCTTGCTGAGTGATGCTTGTATGGTGTGTGTAATAGGTACAGCAGCGTGTTGTGCACGCAACCACTGTGCTGAGACTGCTACCCTGCTGAAACATGCTGTTCACTAAGTAGCTACCATACAGCTAAGAAATAGTCATACTAAACACTACTCCTGTTGGAAACAACCTTCCATGTTTGTGACAGTCACCAAAAGAATTACAAATGTGCAACAATTCCATGCACTTTGAATCTGAAATACTCCACAGTTTACAAAACTATTAGTTTCATCATTGCCAGGAATTCTGTCCTGCTTTTTCCCATTGGCCGACATGAATGACTTTCATTTCCATCTAACTCACCCTGTTTTCTTGTGACAAACACAGAAACCTCTCTACTCTCTGTACAAAGATTGTAGTCATCTACATATGTAAAATATGGAAACACAAATTAAGTAAGCTCTATAATACTTTTCTACCTGTATGTTGGATCTTTTCCTGTGCTAAGCTTCTCTGTTTCTGTAGGACCTCAATTTCATACCAGTTGTGTATCTGCTTTAAACAGCCATATAAATAGACATCCCCTGGAGAGGAGAGAAGGGGATGCAGTTGATGGGATTTTAACCAAATCATCCACAATGAAGAAAGAATTGTATGTGGTTATGACAGACCAGGATAAATTTGTAGGTTTAGATTTGTAGTGTTAGTCTAAAAACCTTTCTCTAATTATGAATGTTTTAAAAGTCAACCTACTCAAAGTTTTAATTTTGCAATGTCTTACTCAAAACAAAATTGAAAACCTAAATATCTAACAATCTGCTTCTGGTTTTCATATATTTGAATCTTAATTCATGAGCACCCATCTGCTACTCTTGACTATTAACTAAAAATAAATAATGATTTTAAGAAAGGACAATTAGTTCTCAGGATTTTTTTGTTTTGGAAAATGGAACTTTCATAGGATTCTATTTTTGCTACATACATTATGTAAAGGACTGTGAGAAATATAACTTCAAGCACTAGGGTTTTTTCAGTCCTAGAGCCGAGGGATCAAGCAGCCAGCCAAGAAACACCACAGAGGAATGTGTTGAGGGAGTAGCAGTTCAGGTAGATGGTTTGGCATGTTTCCTTCTCTTGCACTGATAAATTCCAGAGGCTTGCACTTGCCAGGACTCAGTGCAGCCTTCTGCATAAGTTACAGACCGATGGGGCTCCCAGATTTACTAGACTCACACACTAGAAACCTGCGAGCAATACTGCAAAAAATGTAACTCTTTGAAAGCCAGTTACAGTTTGCAGCAGCAGAAAGGCTGGTACTAATATTCTCACAGTATGTCCAGAAAATCCCACCTCATCAACCTCTTGACATGAGCATTTTAAGAAACCTTTCCAGAGTCTCCTATAAATTATTATTTTTCTGGAACAATATACCTTTCATGGAGTTGGATAGGTTTTGTCACAAAATATAAGACCCTGAGAAGTTTTCATTTTCTTTTAAAATGCTTTAGATGTTCTGCAGTAATTTTTTTAGGTCACTTTCTGGCTTTATCCTTATCTAATTTTGCGAAATGCTTTCATAAAGGAAATAATTCATTAATGGCAGTAGCCTTTAGCACAGGCCTAAATGAGGAAGGGAAGTCTGGGTTCCCTGTTGCTGGTGCTGGCAGTACATAGGAAATCCTTGCCCAATGCTCCCACCCAGAACTTGGCATGGACATGGTTGGAGAGCAAAAGGTCAGAGCCCGGGGAAGCGCTATATTGAAGGTGATTACGATTTATTAGGGCTATATACAAACAAATCCTCTGCACTAATTAGGGAGGCCCGCAGAGGAGGGGGTAAATTGCAGCTTAAAAGGAAGACAGGAAGGTGAACTGATAAAAAAGTCTCCCTGAGCAGCAGCTTGCAGGCACTCCTGTCAACACTGCCTGTTTTCTGTCCCATGCTGAACTACCAAGTTAAAATTAATACTGCCCGTTGCGTGTCATGGTCTCAACAGAACTCTCGTTTCAGCTGTCATCTCTAGAGATTTTATTCAACAGGAATGAACTTGAGCAATACAAAGACTGAGGAACAATAGGAACATTTCACAGAATTCTCAAAAAGTTCATCCAGAAGAAATTACAGGCTGTGCGGCTTTAAATTACTTGTAGGTTGTCTGTGTAAAGTACTGCTACAGGGAAGGATCAAGACTTTTCAACAGAGCAAGAAAGATCCTTTCTCAGACTATTTCCTTTGGCATCTAAATATTCCTTTGTCTTATATTTGGAGTGACAGAACCAGGTTTTCCGACTTTCCCTGAACCTCAAAACTCTCTGTGATGGAAAATTGTCTTGTTTAATCTTTTCACAGTGGTTTACTTGGTCTTTGGCTGTGCTGGTTCTCTCCCGATTCTATAGTCTCCATCTGTAAAGCACACTCAGTGTAGCGCTGTCTTAAATTTTGTCTGCTGTTCTTGTTACTAGGAACATGATTTCATTGATGAATGTTTATAACACAGCTTGAGGAATTTCATCCTCCCCTGGTAAACTGTGTAGGAGATTGCCTTAATGGACAAAGAAAAATTTCTGCTGGACTTAAGCCAGAAGCTTGGACTTGCTTTTAAAGAAGAAAATACAAGTATAACCTTTTGTTGCTGTGTACTGAAGCCATATTTTAAAAAAAATTCACCTATCTTCTCACAAAATAAAATTGAATGACTGATAGATTTATGCAGTTTTCACTATTTTCTGTCAAATTGCTTAGTTGTGGCAAGTTTAATTCCACTTCTTGATCAGATATCTTACAAGGCTGTACTGCTCTATTTTCTCCAACAAATACCTCTAACTGGGAAAATAAATTACAGATGACTGTGAAAAAATGAAGACAAAGTTAAGAGAAGAAAAAATGGTCATATGCTTCATTTACAGGTGTAAGGAATTTAATTTGAAACAGCAAATCAAAAGTTAAAGCCCAGTTTTTACTTCCCTGAATAGTTTACTTGAGCAAGACTTGGTATATGAATTCAGAAAGCCATGATGTTAGTTTGATTTATGCTTTTTCAGTTTGTTTAATCAGGGTCTGAATAAAGACTTAGGGGTTTGAGCTGTTCTGAAGGCTACGTGAGACTGGGTGTTCCTGTGCTTAAATTAAATTTCCTGTAGACCAGTTTCAAACCTCTGCTGAAGAGAAGCAGAATCCCTCTGGGTTGTCTGGCTAATCTGTTGTGTTGTGTTTATGGTAAAGGAAATATACGTGCTATATTTCACTGCTTGCTGAAATTACCTGTAGATGCCTGGCAGTTCTAAAGAGGAGTTTCAAACAGGTCGCAAGGATAGCAGAGCTAGCAGCCAGAACGCACTAATGCCTTTCTCAGCCTGAGAACAGTAATTTGGAACTATGAATCACTCTCTTGTTTCTCCCTCTCACTCCCTGGTGGAGGTTAAATGCACTTAACTATATCCCCACAGAAATTGTTATGTGCTAGGAGTGGAAAAGCACAGTAGTCCCATGTAGCTGATTGAATGATTAAAAGTCGATGGATCCCTTCTGCCAGTGCATCTCAGAAAATGAAGAGAGGATGCCTTTATTTCCTTATAGCACCTTATCCCTGCTGCTTCTTCTGGGCTGGAGATGGATGGATGGTCTTTTGGCTGTTGGCATTGCCTGACATGCTCTGGAATAGGAGGTGGACTGCTCTCTGCTTCATTGGAGCAAAGAGCCCTGGAGAACTGGAATTTGTCTCCCACATTTCTAGAAAAGACTACCCATCCAAAGTGGCAATGGAACCTTGAACATACTCCCACCTCTCAGGTTCACAGGTTCCCTCACTTTCACTGCTGAGCTGTCAAGAATCGCAGAAAGCATGTGAACTGCTGATAGAGAAAGCCAAGTAAGCTTGCGGGGAAGCAGGCAGCTTGGGATCCTGCCTGGCTCCTCTCACAGCCAATGTGCTACTCAGAAACCTGTCAATTACAGTTTGAGTTATTTTTTTTCCCAGTGGAGAAATTTGCTGTCAGAAATTTCCAGCCAGTCTGCTCTGTGCTGCTACTGCTGCTCCAAATGAGGAAGCCAAAATGGCCCAGAGGGCCTCACACAGGGAAGGTGCAGGGCCTTGGGAGCCCTGGCATGACAGCAGGTCTGCAGTCCTGGCTGCCACAATCCAAGCACGAATGCACTTCCGAAATGTCAGATGTTCCCTCCAGAATTACGTATGCATATTCACTCTAGTGTGACCGCCAAAACACTGCATGTGCCTTGCCAGGGACTTCAAAGGCTTTTGTACAGCACTGCAGTCCTCTGATAAAAAGTTCTGCTTCTTATTAGACTCCTAGTCCTGGTCAATATTCTTTGAATTTAAGAGGAAAGTGAATTCTTCTGGATTTTTTTTTTTTTTTTGCATAAAGAAGGATATGCTTTTTTACAAATCAAACTGTTAAATAACTTGCATTTTGTTACCTTGCCTGTCTGAAATAGCCAAGCTGGACAATGATGTCTCTCTGATGTATACAAAAATTGCAGGGTCCAAAACTCACCACTGAAGCTGGGCTCTTCAAATAAATTGGGACAGTGCTCTGGATGGGTAATATTGTAGAAGTGTAACTGTGACTGGCTGGCTCATACAACAAATCAGTTACGTTATTTTCTTAAATAATAACGCTCCATGTACTACCTTTTACCGTATATTAGAAAGTGAAACATGATGAAAATTATGATGAAACATTATGAAAATATCTGCTTAGTGCAATACCTTCTCATTGTATTTAGAAGTAGATATTAGTAAATGAAGTAGGAGTTAAGTAGTAACTTGACTGGTTAACTAAAGTGCCTATAATGATGATGTGTTCTAGCTCAGTTTGAACTAATTTTTATTATGCATTACATTTGAACAGTGATTGTGGTCTTAGAACCATCACAGATAAAGATGGCCATTGCTTCAGAGCAATTAAAGAATTGAAAAAAAAGAAAAAGGAAAGAAAGATGCAGATAAGAAAAAATGCATTGAGAAATCCATATTTGTTTATAAATACTGGCCAAGCTTGTTTGCTGCACCAGATTGCTGTTCAGTACAACTCTAGAGGAGAAGGCAGCCAAGATAAGCAGGGAAGTCACCACAACTTCGTGATATTCTGCTCATCCTCCTGTTTTCAGTTCAAAATAGATTGCAGGACATTTTGCCAAGGTTGTAAATAAAGTCACCCTTTTCACTACCAAAGAGATAATGAGTATCACATGGGCTGGCCTCCCATATAACGCAACCCAATACGTGCCTCAAATAATTTCCATGACAAGGATGCCTTGCAAGTGGCAGAGGTCAGTATACCCTAGGCACATAAAGAGCAAGACTGAAGTCTACAGCCTGAAGCAGTTGGACAACTACTGACACTGAACTTGAAGAGTTGCTCCCTTTCCAAGGGGCATTTCTCCCCAGAGAAGTTACAGAAAACCTATAGCTATGTACCCTGGTGACACATGTAAATTCGGGAGGTAGGAATCCAGGTCATGACCATCTCTGTTGCAGAAACAAGCTCTCTTGGCATCCAAAATTTTACAGAGAGTTTCTCCACCTTCTTTGTTTCTACCTTTACTTTACATTTGTGGTTATTCTACTTCTGAGCATCTGTTCTACTGCTTCCATTTCTCTTTGGGTTGTTATAGTTAACGGTTTTTTTTGGTTGGTTGGTTTTTTTTTGTTTGTTTTTTCAGGCTCGAAAGACACACTACTCTGAGCTGAATTTTTCTTATTAAGGGACAACTTACACAGAATCACACCATGATAATGCACTGTCATTCAGATCTACACTAGAAACAAGAGCATATACTACAAATATATGCTGCTCTTTTAACTAGTCCTGAAATCTGATAGTCTGCCTCTGGTACAGGTACAGGATACAAGGTGTTGTCTTTCCTTTCTTAATTTGTATCTCTTGCACCCTTTCTCCTACAACAATTGCAATTACCGATGCACTTCCATAAGATGAGCCAAATCAGTCACTTTTCTCTTTCAGCTCCTGGCCACACGCTCCTGCCTTTTTTTCTTACCACGGGCTTTGCCTTGAGCTGATTCAACCCAGCAACCTGGCAGAACAGTGACAACAAAACAGCGGTTTTCTCAGCCAAGGCAGCGAGCTGGGCTATTTATCTAATGAATGCTGGATTCAGCACGAGGAAGGATGTAAAAGTACTGCTTTGGATGGCAGCAGGAACCCGTGGCACGCCGCTGCCATCCGATCTCTCCAAGTGCAAGCGCGAAGCACACGGAGAAGCGAGGAGCACCGGGGATGGGCGTGCTTCAGAACGTTTCCTTCCTTCCCTCGTATCCAGGGCCGTATCCAGGGGCGCCGCCGGCCTCTGGGAGACAGACAGGGAGCGAAGGCGGGAGAGCGACCCGCCCCTGGCGGCCGCGGCGCTCGGGCGCCACCCAGTGGTGCCGCTGGGTGCGGCCGCGTCCGAGGGCGCCCGGGAGAGGCGGAGGACGGGGTGGCAATCCCTCAGGGATAGTGACCCGTGTGGCTGCCGGGCGTCTCCGAGAGCCTGCGGTATGTGGGGACATGCTTGGGGACGTGGTGGGCTCCGCGCCCCTCCTGCCCCAGAAGCACGCACGCCATGTATGGCGCACCGCACCTGTTGCTCCTGTCCGCTGCTGTCCCGGGGGAAACCGTCCCCTCACGGCCCCTCCGAAACCCGGCAGCCACGCTGCTTCTCACGCTCCGTTGCCAGGCTGTTGTGTAACCCGGCTCCTCTGACAGCTCGAGTCTGCAGGCTGTACCTGCCCATGCCTGGCACGGACTGCCTTGCTTTTGTGCCAGGTGTGTGCTTTGGCACGGGAACCCCTTCTCCCGGCCTCCCCCCGCCGCGTGTGAGCCCGGCTGCCCCGCCCCGAGCTCCGGTGGCAGCACCCCTAGGCAGGAGGTGGCTTTGGGATTGAACAAACCCCAGCCCTCGGCAGGAGGTGGCTTTGGGATTGAACAAACCCCAGCCCTCGGCAAGAGGCGGCTTTGGGGTTGGACAAACCCCAGCTCTCGGCAAGAGGTGGCTGTTGCCGCTTTGAGGTGAGGGGACGGTGGCAAAGGGCGGGGCGGTGTGGCCGTGAGGCAGGTGCTGTCCTGCGGACGGTGTGTGGCCTCGGGGAAATCCTGTGGGCCACGTGTGCCTTAAACCAGCCCGGCAAAAGCTCTGCTGCTGGGAGGGAACCAGGCTGGTTATAGGGAGCCGCTTGATCCCGGCATGGCCTTGGAGGCAGCCAGTACCTGGCTTTTGCCCTGAGCTCCCTAACCTGGTGTTGCTCGATGTGCACAGCCCCACCTTGCCCTCCAGACCTCCACTTGCCAGCCTGCAACAGCTTTTCCAAACATCACGGCCTAGAGGTGTAATTGCCTCATGACACTGACACGGTATTGTTTTTAGTGAAAACATAGAATAATTTTTAAATGTTGTTTCTCAACATTGGTTTGCAGCCCTACACAAATGAGTAGATGGTACCCAGAGATGAAACAGATTTCCTATTCTGCACATTTACAAATTCCATTTGCACCTTAATTTGGGATAACGCTGCCATAAGTTAAAAAATAAGTACATTTTTCAGCATTCTTACTGTATTTTGCAATCAGGTTCTGATGCAAAATAGTGCAGTGGATACCTTATCTACATCATTTGATGCCTTACATGCTCTTGGCTCTTCAGAGTAACTCTTGATTAGTATCAGATTTGTTCAGGGTGTAGTGCTAAATTTTATGCATATTTCAAACTTCTTGCTCAGTAGGAGCTATAGTTGTGTGAGGAATACAGATCTATAGACTCCTTTAAAAGTGTTTAAAGTTTAAAAAAAAGCTTTTTAAAATATAGGAAAGTGAAAAAAAGGATTGTTTCACAACTGGAAGATAAACCATATTTCAGTATATATTAAATATAATACTTTTGGAAATTATTTTCTTGCCCTTTGAAAGGGCAGGGCTGTATTTGACTCTTCTAGGTGTTTTGGTTGCTTAAGTCCTGCTTTCACAATACAAGACTATAGAGTAAAATATAAAATATTTCTTTTCTGTAACCAGATGATCTTGAAAAGCTGCTTAGTAACTTGGTAAAGTGATTATAACAGTATGCAATAGAAGTCTGTCAAAAGTTCTATGTGTCTGTTGACATACAAATCTGTACTTCCATGTGCTTTTGCAAACTGGAAAACAAACAAACAAACCAAATAAAAACATGTTTCAGTTATTAGTATAATTTCTTCCTAGCTCTGGAATCCTACTCTGTTGTTCTCAGAAAAAAAAACCCTGGTATTTCAGTTTGACTATCAAAGCGCATACCAATGAAAATGCAGCTAAAACAACTACTCTGGCCAAAAATCTGCCTGTTTCATAGAAATACTGTAATGTTGCCCGAGATACTTTTTTATCTTTTCATTGGATATGGATTTTTGAAATTGCACATTGCACAGCCATGCAGTAACTTTAAATAGTGTCTTTGAGAAGTGGCAATAGAAGAAACAGTTTCACTGTTTTCAGGAACAGCAGTACTGCTTATATTTCAGAATGTCCTGGGAGGGGTTTTGTTACTTCTGCTGAAATGCAGGAGAAAATTCTGGACCACACTGAATAATGTTTCCCCATATAACATAATGGATTATTCACACACAATTTTTCTAAATTAGAAAGAAACTTGGAAACATTTAAAAGGCCATCATTAGTGTTGCAGTTGCTGCTGCCTTTTTTCCCACAAGATAGCAGCACTGTAACTATGAATGAGCAAAGGACTTGTGAGCCCATCTCACCAAAACTCAGAAAGCCTACCTGCTTTATTTACTCTTTAGGAATCTGCTGCTCAGAATCACAAGGAAAATTTCTTAAACACCAGGATGGGCTGCAGACATCAATTAAAAGAATAAAATCTACATTTACATTTTACTTTAACACCTATCTCCTTATGAAAAAGCACATCAGGTGTCTTGAAACCATCAGCAAAACTAAAATGCTGTGTACATAAGTATATTTGTGTGAGTATGTATGTGTGGGTGCATTGCATACAGTAATAATCTTGTTACTGTATGTAGCAAAACTCTTTTAAGTGGTTAGGTGTTTGTTTATGCTTCCCCTTAACTCACCCGGTTTCACCACTTTTCCTCATGCTTTTAACTGCACTTACTGATTGTCATTGTCCAAAAGTGCTCCCACGATGAAGGAGGAGCCCCTTTGCCAGCACGCAGCAATTGCCGGGGGGAGCTGAACTCCCGCTGTATTCACTCTGTCCTGAATGGTTGTGGAAGCCACATCACACTCTCCTAGTGTAAACATGTATGTAGACAGTAATGCTTTGGGTTGGGTCAGGTGTGCACCTTGCAGGCAAATCTCCCTATTGTCCCAGCTTGGCAAGCTTTACTTCACCATGTACCAGGCATGGAACACCTGGTTACCCTTTGGGAATATCCACTGCAGAAGCTCAGCAGAGGCACTGCAGCCGCAAACCGGCACACAACCCCTGTGATCAGGCTGGAGTTGGCAAAAGTTAACCCAGGGCACAGCACAGATGTCATGGCATCAGCACCAGCTGTTTGGCCCAGAGACCCACTCCTGTCAGACCCCACCGCTTGCTAATGTACACAAAGCCTTAGTGGCCTAGATGGAAACTTGAAATCAGAAAGGAAATTTTTTTATAAGCTCAGAAGAGGTAACACAGAAGAGGGACAGAAATGATGGAAGAACAGACCACATCACTTGGATGATGATTTTTTTAATGTGAAATTGTAGAAATCCTAGGGCCATCAGGCAATATTTACTGGAGTTCAGGAAGGGGCATGCTGCCATTTGCAGGTGGAGACAGTAAAGCTCTTTAAAATACTTCAGTATGCTCTGAAATAGCATATTTATAGAGAAGCTGAAAAAAAGGACACTTTTCATTCAGTAAAAGAAAATACAGTGGGTGATGTGGAATACAGTGTGGGCACACACACATCTTTATAAAGACTTTGATTCTTTTTGAGTTTTAACTCCCAAGGAACATTTACATATGTACATGTAAAATATATTTTTATACTCACATATTATTTTTCTTTTTATGACTGTTCATATATTTTTCCTCTTTTTACCCAGGCACTCCAAGGACAATTTCTCTTTGTGAAGAAATCGGGCACTGCTGTGAAATTACATCAGATGTAGCCTTGCTTATTTTTTCCTATTGTTGTCAACACAACATATGCAAACTCTTTCGGGCTGCCAACTCTCATCTCTTACATCAAGGAAACTGAATCATCTACCTTGGCCTAAAAAAAAATAACAGAGTTTGTCCAAATATATTTTGATAATGTCCTTGAGATTCCCGAAGACACAAAGAAGCAGGAACAGTACATACATTTTTTCTTTTGCTGTTTGAAAAGCCATGCCATCAGTGACCATTTGTACTTAGGTGAAATTGCAGCACTGGATCCTATCAACACAATAAATACACAAACAGATGATTGTGAGTGCAGTTGAACTAACGAAGCCAGGTTTCCTATCAGGTTATAACTTGTAGTTCTGTTCATTCACATCTGATAAAATGTGAGCTCTGCTTTAGCTTTTCCTGTCCTTGCAAAATGCTTTTCTCCTATGTGGACTCTCAGTTTTGCACCAAGGGATAAGCAATCTTCCCCATAGCAATGACTCTAATTCAGAAATTTATTCTTTAAAAGATCAACTAAACAAAATTTGTTAAGAGTTTCTCTGTTGAATTTGACTGAGACTGGCCAAAGATTCAAAAATACTGGGGAGGAGGGAGAGGTACAGTTACATATGCATGCATGGAGACATAAAGGCAGAGGCAGCCTCATTTCCCCAGGGAATTGTGCTAAGCAGTATATCTTTATTTCAAGAAAACAGAAAAGATCAGTGTGCTATTACCCATTTCTTTTTAATTTCAATTGATTAATTTCTCATTAGGGGCACTGGACAACTGTTCAGGCCAAAAGCAGCAGAGAATACTGACAAGTTTGACAGTGAGTGCTTCCCTTTGAGGTAAGATATAACTTTATTTTTATAACAACAAAAAAAAAAATCAGAAGAATTTAACCAAACTTGACAGAACAGTGATTTCTGACTGTTCTGATATCCAGACAGGATTTCTGGCAGGCTGGTTGCAAATCTGGTCAAAGGTATTTAAGCTTTCACAATGTCTGGTGACATATTAACAATATTTGACTTTACACCTACATGACAACTGCTGAAGTAATAAGTATGAACTGCTACTAGCTCATTAAAGGTTTCTGTGTCTGATACAAGCAACAGATTAATCTCTTGGGGGTGGGGGAGGGAGGGGCATTTCAGAAAGAAAAGCATATCATGAAAGAAAATGGACAGAAGAATTACAGCTAAAGAAAATTATGAAGATTGTAAAATACAAATGCCTTCCATACAGAAGTGAAACCACCAGTAGATTATGCTTACCTTGTCTGGAAACAGAATGAATCAATTACTTAGTGTAATGGCTCTCTGACCCATTGAACACAATCACTTAATAATGTCCTAACTTTTCCACTGACACAAAAATGATACAAAAATGTTGTCCAAGTTCAAAATTTCCCAAAAGACCAGTAAACTGCCTGTCCTGGTTTTACAAAAATAGTGCTGTAAGAAGGCTGGTGCCCTGTGCAGGTATGTCAGTGTTGCAGCACTGGTGTGCTGAGTTCATTCCTGTGCATCTGCCTGGGGCTGAGGGTGGAGGAAGGCAGGATGTTTACAAGGTCTTGCCACTCCAAAGTGCTGGCCTTCTTGAAACTATGTGGAGTGGTCTTTCAATACTTCAAAGAGTCTGCAAAAAAGAGGGAAAGTGCATTTTTACTTGGGCAAATAATGATAGGACGAGTAGGTTTAGATCAAAAGAAGGGAGATTTAGATTAGATGTTAGGAAGCAATTCTTCACTCAGAGGGTGGTGAGGCACGGAAACAGGGTGCCCGGGGAAGCTGTGGATGCCCCATCCCTGGAAGTGTTCAAGGCCATGTTGGATGCAGCCTGAGCAACCTGTTCTAGTGAAAGGTGTCCCTGCCCATCACAGGACAGCTGGAATTTGATGATCATGAACATGACTTCCAACCCAAACCACTCTATGATTCTACAATTCTATGATCTTTACATATTCTGTCACAACTGGCTGAAATTAAGCTCCATGTTCAGGAGCTAGTGGGTGGAGAAAGTGTCATGGTATGGCTTGTCAGAAGGACAACACACGAACAACCTGGGGGCATAAACTTTGTGTTCTTAGGAAATAAGGCTGAAAATACACTAAAAATATTTGGGGCTAACCATTTTATAACAGATGGTTGTCTGGACTTGTTTCTTAGGACTTCAGGTACAAAGGGTTTTTTTTTTTAACTGGGAAAAATTCATAAGCAGAAGAACAGTGCTTTTAAAACATTTATTTCAGTTTTTTTAGAACATATGTCAAATTTAGGCCAATTGAATTATGTCAAATCTGGCTAAACTGATGTTTAGTTCTCTAACTTGGAAAGCTGCTGTGTTCCAGCAAGTTTCTACATATATGCAATAACTTCTTGGGACCAGACAGGTGACCTGATTTTCATAGTTGCTACATATCCAGGCAGCTGTAGATGGTTGTTCTCTTTGTCTAAGGCCTGCAGCCTGAGACAGTTGCTTTGGAAAATCTTCAAAAATACTCACTTAGCTTTTTGCATCCATAGTATTTTGTTTCAGCTCTGTGCTATGTTTGCCCTTCAATTAATTCTCTTTTAAAAATCCTTTCCTGTTTTAATTGGCTTATGGAAAGATTTTGGCAGAATATACTGAAAAGAAAGGAAAACAAAAATTAAAGGTTTTCCAACACATTTATATTACCATTCCTGAACACTTGAAACACTATCAGCATATGGAGATTTATGTTTTCTTGTTCCATTTTAAAACACTGAGGGATTGTGTGTCTTAAAATCTTACAGTGAAATTTGTTAAAATAATTGAGTTTAGTGAGGTTTCCATAAAATTGAAGAGATTTCCATCCTTTGTTTAAAAATTTCAAATTACAAACATATGAACAGATTGTACATTTTGTTGTCATTATATTGTAACTGGGAAACCTGCAAAATACTGAAATAATATTCACTTCTTCATTTCAACAAATTTCTACCTCTATTCAGATTGTAGTTTGGTCTCATAAGGGTAATTTCATCCTCGGGATCTTAATGAAAAATTATTTTAGAGCTGTAGTTGATTTAAACTCAATTCTTTGACTATAAATAGATATTAGCCTGATTTACAATTGCTAATTTGTATTAGGACTGAAAAATTTTGAGTTCTTGGTACCTGTTTTAGGTATTATTTTTGTTTTGAACAGCCGTCTGCTCACTTTTTAAAGGCAATTAGTATGTTTTTTAAGAATTTTGTTCCTTTGTTTCTGATTGATATGGTTAAGGACAATTTCAACTGCTGAAGTGGTTCTTCTATCGTACAGACACAGCGGTATCCATGATGGTTTCCTTAAGGCCTTACACAGAACAACATGAGTTTTATGTTTGTAAATTCTGGCAGGATGTTGTGCACAGGGTCTCCACAAGCCTTCAGGAAGACAAATGGTCAGAACAGTTTGTCTGTGGTGATCCTTCTTTCATCCAAGGCAAGAAACAGGAGCCACATCATTTTGTCAGAAAGGGCAAAGGAGAGTCTTGTGAGAGTCACTAATAAAAGTTATCTCAGATGGTGCACAGGAGCCACATCTTTTTGTCATAAAGGGCAAAGGAGAGTCTTGTGAGAGTCACCAATAAAAGTTATCTCAGATGGGACACAAGAGCAGTACCTCCCACACTCTGATAAATCCAAGTTCTTCCCCTCTGCTCTGCTCTGGTGAGTTTCCACCTCCATTGCTGCGTCCAGCTCTGGGGTCCCCAACACAGGACATTGATCTGTTGGAATCAGTCCAGATGAGGAAAACCAGGTTAATCAGAGGGATGGAGCACCTCTCCTATGAAAAATGCTGAGAGAACTGGCATTGCTCAGCCTGGAAAAGAGAAGGCTTTGTTGTGACCTAATTGTGCCCTGAGACCTGAAGGGAACTTGGAAGAAAGATGGGGCAATACCATTTAAAAGAGCATGGAGTGACGGTACAAGGGCAAGTGGGTTCAGATTGAAAGAGAATAGGTTTAGATTAGACACTAGTACAAAAATCTTTACTGTGAGGGTGGTGAGGCTCTGGACAGATTGCCCAGGGAAGCTGTGGATGCCCCGACCCTGCAAGTTTTTATGGCCAAGCTGGATGGGGCTTTGAGCAACCTGTTCTAGTTGAAGGCGTTCCTGCCCACAGCAGGGGGACTGGAACTAGATGGTCTTTAAGGTTCCCTTCCACCCCAAACCATTCTATAACTCTGGTAAGTTCCTCCAGACTTTGGGCAATCTATAATGGACTTTGGTAAAATCAGCTTTGGGCCCTTAGATGGCTTAAATTGCAATGGGGCTTTTGTGCCGGGACTGCCCTCCTCCTGGCAACTGGGCGGGGTTTCTCCGTGATTTTGCAGCTTCAGGTCTCCACCAATGCAGTGGAAACACAATTTCTCTGTGGCCTAGAAGTAGCAAAGGTTAAACGGGTGAAATCGAACGGCCACCAGACTGAGGACAGACACACGAACAGGTACACTTGCTCCAGAACGGCGTATTTCGAGCCATGTCCGTGGCAGGTGCAGCCGGCGTCGCGCAGCAGCAGCAGCACGGCCCGCCGGGATTCCCAGCGCTGCGGGAATCCCTCCTCCACCGGGCAGCGCGCGTCACCCGGGCGGCCCGGCCGGCGGTGCGGCCCAGGCCCGGCCCCCTCCATCCGGGTATCGCCGCCCCCTGTGCCGCGGCGGGAGAGCTGCGGGCTCTGGGCCGGACGTGCTGCTGCTCCCGGCTTGGCCTGGCCCAGCCCGGCCCGGCCGTACGT
The DNA here is from genome assembly GCF_027477595.1 of Haemorhous mexicanus. NCBI lineage: Eukaryota > Metazoa > Chordata > Aves > Passeriformes > Fringillidae > Haemorhous > Haemorhous mexicanus. The sequence goes on from NC_082343.1 coordinate 35,273,989, forward strand.
ACGTACCGGGGGGGCGCTGGGCTCGGGGCCGGCGCTGCCGGGGCGGCTGGGGCCGGGGCCGGGGCTGCTGCGGGGTGGGCAGGAGGTGAGTGCGGGGCTCCGGCAGCCCTCGGCGCGGTGGGGCTGGGGGACCGGCGTGACGCCCCTCCGGGCGGCGCTCCGGCCTGACAGCTGGGTTTCCGCCTCTCTGCAGTGGCGGAAAATCTGATTATATGAGTTTCTCGCATTAAAACAAAAAAAATCCAGGATGCCGGGACGGTTAAGAGTGAAGGCTGCGCTCCTGCCCACGTGCCAGCGCACCTCACACCCCCAAACCCACTTTGGTCTTGGTTTTGCTGCCTCGTATTCCAGAACCTGCAAAAAGTGTAACTTTGTGTCTTCAGTTCTTCCTGGCTTATCCTTTCGTGGTTTCAGAGCAGAGCAAGTCGCTTGCGTAGAGCACTGGGAAACATCTTAAACTCTTTTATTGTTGTCTCACAATTCTAGGAGAGTGCAGCAATGTCTCCCTTCGAAAATAAAGGACTAATGCTGGGCATAATGGCAGGGACTGCTGGATTAAGCCTGGTGCTGGTTTGTTACCGCAAGATCCGAAATGGTGCAGCTGTGCGTATTCGTGCGTTGCAGAACATAGGTAACAGAATTAATTCTGTGGGCTTGCCAAATGAGGCTCCTAATGAGCATGGAGCAGTAATGGTTTTACATGGAAGGCAACTGCAGATACTAGAAAAATTGAATGGCCTGCTACTAAGTGTGGACGAACTGAAGAGAGAGGTGGAATGTCTGAAAGAAGCTATTCCAAAACTTGAAGAGCTTGTTCGAAATGAGCTTCAAGGAAAGGGTGATGTTCAGAGAGTTAGCCCATCGCACAGAGCAACAAGGCGGAGAAAAGCAGAGACAGCTTCTAGTGCAAGAGGAACTACCAGCTCTGAGGAGGCAGAAAGTGAAGGAGGGTGAGTTAATAATAATCTGCGTATTCTGCTGTACACATGCAGTGCAAGTTGCATCATTACCTTTATGAAACTGTAAGCAGGAGCTTTTTAAAGGTTTGATATAGATTTTATACTTCTGGAAAAATAATTACAAACGTTCAGATTAACAGTTTTTAGACCAGAGAAGACACTTGGTGACCATCTCTGAGTCTGCACTATGGCTGAAGTTGGCTTAATTCCAGGCATAATACAGATTCTTTTTTAAGAGTGTGTTTGGTAATACTGATGCAGTATTGCTACATAGCTATGCAATGAGAGGCAAAGTTCAGAATAATGGTATAATTTTAAAAGTTCTTCTAGTGCAAAGTGTCTTTGACAGAGTTTGTTCGAACTGTACAAATGCTCATGTGCTTTTCCTGATAATTGTTTTTTATCAGCCTCACTGATGAGTTATTACCATGTTCTGCCTAGAGGCATTGCATGCTATGGAAGCAGAACCTCTGTAGAAGTGGCAATGTTTATGTATATGAGCTGTTGTATATGCTCTTTGGTGGCTCAAAAAGTGACCATGAGGAATTTAGAGTACTGACTCAGGTAGAAAGTTCCTAGTTTTGATCACACCTTGTAGTCACATTACAGTTAATGGGGTCTTTTATTCTCATGAGTTGAGGAACATGCTGGGGGATGATGTGTCCCAGGAGTCCAGGAGAGGCACTATATTTTTGTCTTGACATTAATCTCCTGTAATTACAACTTTGTTTTGGTATAATCAGATTAGATACTTAGATGCAATTTACTGATACTATGTTTATAGCAACTGAGTTTTTTGAGCTGCTTCTCAGTGTGTCTTACACGTCTGTGTAGGCAGCATTATGTCTGTAAATTGCCCGTCTTATGTCACCTTTTCTCTTTAAAATATTTTAACTGACTGTAATATTATGGAGCAGCTAACATGATGCTTATTAATGGTGTTCTATATTTAACAGTTTCTCCACCTTTGTTTTCAGTTCCTGTGAGCAGAATTTCTTTCTGTGTTACATCCCAGCCCACATGGTTCACAAGTCTTATATTTTGATACCATATTTTAAGACTTGTCAGTTCTATTATGAACCAGTTCTTTATTTTAAGTATTCAGGGTTGGCGTAAGTATTCAACCACCGTCCTCCTTCATCTGGTGTGGAAACATCTTGGTTCTCTTAGTTTCTTAGATTATATCATCCATTGGTTGGTTTGCATAGGCCTTCATGTTATGAATAGAATATTCGGAGATGCAGATAAGGAAAAGGGACCAGTTGACGAATTACCAGGTCCACAGATGCAATGCAGGGGTTATTCCACACGTTTTTATAATTTATCATTTTTTGTTATTTTTTATTATTTGAGAAAATCCTGTTTTCTGATCAGGAGAGATATGTTGCTGTTTGAAAACAAGCCAAGGAAACTTGTGTGTTCCGGTTGTTCTGTGTGACGAAGAAGCTGATGCGGTGATCCAATACAAGTGATTATAGTGTGCCAAGAGCATTGAGTGTGTCCTTAAGAGAGGCCTTCTCTGACGAGTATTTGTGTACAGTCAGAAACAAGGAAGATGATTCAAGGTTATAGTTGGCATTAGTCATTTGACTATGTTCTTTCCCAATGCTGTTTTTCAATCCCTTATGAAAAGAGGTGGGCTTTTTTCCTATTAACACCTTGTACTTCATGTGTTTGTTTTTCATATCTTCTCTAAATTTGAGATAATTTGATTTCATTTAAGTAAATAGTATTTTTTTCTTCCTCTTGCAAATAGATTGTTAATCCTAATGTGTACAGTTGTAATATATAGTTTTTTCCAAGGTCTTCTGTAACTTTAATGTCTGGTGCATGGCCAGGAGGGTCAATAACAACACTTGGGTTTTTTCTAGTTACTCTACATCACTACTTCATGTGCTGTAGGCATTGTACCATGTGCATTGTTTTATACTCTTCTGTGGCTAATTCCACACACAATGGTGCATTTAGGTGCTTGTTTTTGCACTACAGAAAAAAATTTTTGCCCTTTGTTACTGATAAAACATTTTTTCACCTTTCTATACTCCCATCTAAAGTGCATTGTGTTTCACTGCCTCAGCAGTAATTTCATGGTCTAGAAGATAGGATTTTGCTTGAGTTAAGCACTTATCTTTTTAATTGACAAATGGATAGATGCTGGGAATTGACAGATAAACTAATCTGAAGAGTTTTATGGATTTGTTCTGGATGACTACATTGGTTTCAGGTTTGTAAATTCTTCCAGAAAAGCTTTTAGTACTACCTAGTTTTTTCATTAAATATTGGAACCTGACAGCCTCTGATAAAGCCCTTACTGCTTTGATCTGCTCTGGGCATGTTCTCAATGTCACTGTTGGTATTCAATGCCTTGGGAAGAGAAGATTTCTGTTTTGCATTTCAAAAATTATGTATTTCTGTAAGTGCAGAAATGTCCCGTGTTTTTAATAAATGAGCTATATTTTTACATAATGACAGTCTGAATGGAAGGTGCACTGAATGGATGAGACATTAAATGGTAAAGAGTCTGTAGTTTCTAGTCTGTGCTTCTTTGTATTCTTTTTTTTTTTTAAAGTTTGTTTCAGTTCCACTAATGTCCTAGTGAAAACTTCCATGTTTAACATTTGAGAACGTGTAACAAGTACTCATTTATTTACAAATACAATAAATTGTGTCTAGATGATCGCACGGAATGGAGCATGTCACCGAATTCTCCTCTTTGTGATTTTCAAGTTGTTTCCTCCCTGATCTGGCAGTGATGAACCCTGGACATCAGTGTCATTTTGGAATCCGTCTTCAGCTGGCCCAGCATCCAAACTCTTCAAATTGCATTTGGCATCTGGCACTAGAAAGATTCACTGCAGTAAATTCTTTTCTGATAGATGCTCTATTTATAATTTTTCCTTGAGATAGTTTAGTTAGCAGGAAAAGAAATTTCCCTTGGCTGCTTCTGAGTATCATTTAACTTATCATTTTCTAATTTATTTTGCTGTTCATTTATTTTAAATGCAACCTTCAGTTGGCTTAAGAATCCAGTTTGCCAAACCTTTCCTTGAAAGCCACTTATCATTACTGATGGATATGCACTTTGCTGAATCATACAGTGGAAATTTGATCCAGATTCATCTGTGACATAAAATCACCTTTCTGTGGAATTAGCCAGAGCAGATGAGAGAGTGTTTGTGTCAGCTTGTGTTTTTCTTCTAAGTTGGCAGGGAGATGACAGATGATGTTTGATCTGTGTAAAAGCTGAAGCATTGTGAATAAATGATACCTGGTTAGGCCCAAGTGTCTGCCAATTTACAGACACTCCAACACAGTTTTTGAACCACCCAACTGTGTTTATACTACAGGAGTGTTTTATACCATGTAGCTTGTTTTAATCTGGTACTAGGTTCTGGGATTTACTGAACTGCTTAGCCTCAGTGGGGTGAGTCTCCAGTACTCTTTCTGTTTGTCCTTTGAACTTTGAACAGTCCACTGTGATACAACTAAGTCCTGTTGGTTGATCGTTGCTCCTCACATTCTTATCACTGTTTTCCTCTTTTATTTAAATTCTATTGGTAATAAAGGTGAAAACAAGTTGGCACTGACTCTGAACATTTTTTAAACATTCTTCTGTTTTTTCAAATATTGATCAATGTGTTTATCACTTGTAAATCACTTTTCTGTGTATCATCTGATAAAACCTCTTGCAGGAAAATGCCAGGTAAAACTGCAGATTTCTGTTGTATGGAATATTTGTAAAGCAAACAATAATGACTGTTCCTTGTTTTCTGTTTACTTCTTTTTTGGAGTAGTGTTATCAGTCCTTAAAGTCCTGGAGTCTTTAAACTGTGTTAAGAAGAATCTCCACTTCTGTTTGTGTCAGTACTGATTTCAGCGCTTTAGAATGCATAGATATATAAGACTGTTAGCCCCTTTGTTGAAGGCAAATATTGTCCAACAAGTAAATTGAAATTTATGATGTTCTAATCAATGTTTAAGAGGGTCTGTTCCACATTTAAATACTTTGAGGGTTCATCAAGCAGGTAAATAGAGGAGGTAGGAGAGAATTTGCAAGTACAGTGGAGATGAGAGGGAATGGGTAAGACATGATCCTGCTGTCTCTGCTGTTTTGTAATTAACTCCTTATGGGTTCACATGGTCTGTTAGATAGTCACCTACTTCACACTTTTTCTATGAGTCTCCCAATAAATATATTACTTACCTGATGTCATGTGAATTTGATGTTTGGCCTCAATTTGATGTTTTGTTATGACATTTGATATCATGCTGCTGGAAATCTCTGCTGGGCTTGTTTGGACTGACAGCCCAATGGGCTTGGGTGTCAGCCCAAACTTGTATTTGTCACCTGGCCATTATATTTTTGCTGGGAGAATAACATTTTCTAATAATAATTTTTATCTGTTATCTAACACAGGAACAGTAGTGATCATAAAAATTTTAGCCGAAGTTTATGCAGCAAAGGTAAAGAACACAACACCAACACTGACTTCCAAAACACTGATTCTTGACTTTCATATCTACCTGATTAGGTAGCATTTGATGCAGTGCCCAAATTCCTGTTACTAAGGATATTGTCTTTACTGCTTGGTTGCTGCTCTTTTATATTATCTAGTGCCCTTATTTTAGGTTGGGAATTGCCCAGATCCTCAGTGCATTTATCTTTTATTTAGGGGGAATGGAGCATCTAAACCATGTGAGGAAAGATACTTTGCAAGCCTATTTCACATCACAGGCTTTTGTATTGGAGCTAAAAGATTGTCCCACTCCCCAGGAACTCCCTTAGACTTTTGATTAAGTTGGGGCTCTTAAAAATGCAGCCATGATATATATCTGTGCCCGCTTCAAAATAACTATGAAAGAACAATATGCTGTGTTTTTAAACATGCTTCAGAAAATGAAAATAAATGTTCAGTGACTGAATATAGTCTCTGCAAGATACAACATAGGATGTATCTTGAAGTCATCAACTTCAGCATCACCAAGATTTTGTAAAACAAATCTGTAGAAACATATGAAGTTTCCCATCTCTGTTCTTCTCAATGATATTTTTCAGTTTGAACATGTACACATGGTCCGTGTATATATTGTTTTATCCAAATGTATTTTTGACTCCTCTTTCTGGTGTCACTGGGTTAATTTTGCAGCAAAACTGTCATGCCACATCTAGCACTTCTGTAGCTTCCTAAACATTCGTACTTGTTCGTTTACAGGCTGGAAGTGTATCTGCTCTGATACACTTATCTGTTCTGAAAGCGACATATTGAACACAGGATATTTGAAAGCCATGAATAATAACCTTCATTTTGACTGCTGGCATTCTGTCCTGGTTATATTTCTGATTAAATAAATAGATTTTTTTTATATTCTGACTGTTATGGTCTGCTTCGATTATTCAGTTATTTAATGTGTATAGTACATTCCACTCTTTTCATACTCATAGTAACCAATTAGAAAATCTCTGAACCTGGCAGCTGATAGGTTTACACTAGTACTTCTCCCCAGAACAATATTTTCAAAAGTGGACATGAAGATGATGACGCTTCTCTGTCCATTTTTAGTACATAAGCAAAAGGCTGCTTTTTAAAAACAATGCTATCAGCTACTCCTCTTTGAAATTGGAGTACCTTAATGTACTCCCAGCACTTTGGACAGTAAGGCCCCCTGCTTATCTCTGGGTGATATTTATGCTATTGCAAATATTTTTTTGCCCTTGACTGCTTTGTGCTGAGTACTTTTGCACTAAGCATTATGAATCAATATAAGCTCTTTTCCAGTTTCAGATACTCTGAACTTCAGAATGCTCAGAAGAAATAAGGAATTTATAACAATGGTGTTATTTTTATTGGCTTGTATTTTGATCTTTAAAGTGTTTAAGAAAATATTGTATAAATGATTGTTATAGCGCTTATATTTTGGTTAGTAAGCTCATTCCTTGTTCAAAAAATAGGGAAATTGAGGTAAAGAGTTGAAGAGGCCTATTCAGGGTTACAGAGCATGTCTTAAAACACATTAATGATTTCAAGTGTTCTGCATATGAAACACAAGGCTACATGTGTTTCTAATATATATCTGCATTTTTTTAATGGAGCAGTATAATTGCTTACCTGTTATGTTTGGAATATGACTGTGCTATCCCTTTGAAGATAAAGGTTTTGTAATAATAACAATAAGCTTGATATCATTAATAAAATCCTTTAAAGTTGGACAACTGAGATAAATTGTACTCTGAAATTTTTGCTTTTTAATTTAACAATGCCCTTTTTTTTTTTTTTTAAGAAAAAAATGGTTAATATTTTCTGTGATTTTAGTTACCTTACCGCTCATACTGATTCTGAAGGAGACTCCGAGGAAGAAAAGAGATGTATGAAATCACCTGATGCCATGGTGGAATCAGAAGAAGATGAAGACTTACTTAATTTTTTACAGCAGGTGGACAATTTGCACAAGGGTTCAGAGGTTGATAAAAAGGAGGGCTTCAGGCTGCTGCTTGAGAACGATGACAAGGTATTATGGGTAAACTTAATATTATGTTGCTATTAACTTATACTTTATACTGCTTTGGAGAACTAAATACAAACTTTAAAATGCACATAGAAATGGACTATGAAATTTCAATCATATTTTTAAATACAGTCAAAAAGCAGTATTTCAAATTGGCATCAATATTCATGTTGTGTGGACATAGGAGTTCTGCTATTTTATATCCCATTCTGATTCAATAACTTTGAGACTTTGTTTGACATAGGAATTCTTTCATAAAACAAAGAAAAATCATGGGCTTTTTCCGATGTAACTTGTACTTATTTCTGCTGGCTTTGGAATAGTCTGTGTGAGAAAATCCTGTAAAATTAGGTAGTCACCAGACCTACTGTTCTCAAACTGTGAGCATCTCGTCTGCTTCTACCTTTCTAATATCATTCATGTGAATTTTTCCTTTGCCTTTACTGGGTCCATCTGTAACTCAAGGTAAAATTTAAAGATGGTTTGATGTGCAGTGCTCAATTCAGTGTACCGTTTTATTCTGGTTTGGCAAGCATTAGTTCTGGCTGTATTTTCATCTGAATGTTGGAATACCAAGGAAGTTAAATGAGATATTGTGAGTGAGTGTGGTGCTTATGGCTTCCCTAAAGAAAATACACATCACTTTGTTCAGGGATTTGTTGTGCTTTGCTGGATTACCTTCTAAATGTTTATATTGAAAAAAGTTTAAACTGGTTTATGAAATAAAACCTCTTTAGGCAGTCTAGGGTGTTTCCAAAAGCTGTATTCTCTTTTGTCCATGGAAGATTGGTCAATTGGTTCTCACATGAACTACAAGTAGTATGTAGAAGGATGGAAAATTAACAAAAAATTATGCCATCTTCTGATTACTTGCTTTAAGCATGTTATTAATTTTAAGCATTGTGAAAGTAAACTGTTTAAATCACATTCTGATCAGTTTCATTATGTTTCTGTCCTCTACTTTCAGTACAAAAACTGTGTGGACTTTCTTTGGAGGCTTGCACGTGCTTATGGAGATCTGTTTGAGATGACTACTGATGCTGAGGAGAAGAGGAAATATGTAATTGATGGTAAGAGGAAAAATGTTTATGAAGAATGTCATATGAATGTAGTGAAACATGCTTTGAACTTGGGTTAAGTTTTCCAGTTTGCAATCCAGTAGATGGGGGCATTGGTACTGTAATGATAATGTTTTGTGCAATAAACTGCCACAGTTTGCAGTTTCAGTTCGTTCTTTCCTCAATGAGAGATCCAAAATCAGTGGCAGAGAAGGATAATGGGTCACAATTGGAGGCTGTTGTCTCTGCAGTTTGCCTTAAAATCCTGTATTTTGTTGACAAACAGATGGATACAGAATGTGAAAACTTCCAGATGTTGTTAGCACAGTTTCTTAATTACATCTTTGGGAGAGCAAGAGGAATAAGTGAATGCTGAGGCTGGGTCAAGGTTTGTTTTTCTGCTTTCCTGTGGTCAGGGAGCACTCCTTCATATCAGCAGTCTCTTTTGTGGTGATGGTGGGGATGAAACTCTGTGAATCTGGAGGAACTGCTAACCAGAAACAGAAGTGGTGTGTGACAATTGATATTGCTTCCAGACATCTCTCCCCATGTGTCCTGTTTGACAATTTAATCTCTACAAGATTTAAATTTTCTTCGTCATAGCACTTTTTTGGGTTGCTTTTGCAATTTCTTTCACTGTCTGGATGGATGGATATTGGCTAGAGGAACAGTTTGTTTCCCTTTCTATTTTGAGCCTTCTTTTTATTACATTAAAACCTACATCTTCTCTATACTGTGTCACTCTCCTCCAGTCAAGGCACTGTTTTTAAAATAATCTTTTTTGCATTTATCTCAGAGTACTTCTCTCTTTCTTTTGTCTCTCCATTGCCCCTTCCTTTTTGCCACACCAAATCAGGTTTTGTAAGTGTAACCCAAGTTTGGGTTGTTTTGTCTTTTGTGACACCTCTCATTGACTTTTTTGTTGTGTTGACAGTGACAGTGTCACTGACAAAGCAGTTTCAGCTGTCCTTTGTCGTCCTTAAAGGCAGTGTGCTGCCTTCATGCTGTTGTAACATATTCCACAGTCAACCTCAGTTTGTTCAAGGTCCTTCCTTTTTCCAATCCTTTTGTCATCTAAATACACCTGAAGACTTGCACTGTCTTAGCAACTTAATTGATACTGTCTTTGCTTTAGTAGCAACTTGGCTTTGTACATAAATCCTACAGTGCAGTGAGGATTATGACACAAAGTAAATAAAAACAGTAAATTCTGTTGCTGGATCTTTTGCTTTTATCAGTGACTGGACTTGAAGTTGGCCAGGACTGTGGGGGACAATAAAGAGTTTTTTCAAATGTATTAATGGCAATAGGCAGTGTAAAAATAACATCAGCCCATTACAGGATGAGGATGGTTGCCTCACAAATGGGGACATGGACAAGGCAGAGATGTTTAATGTATTCTTTGCCTCTGTCTTCAACACGGATGATGGAGCAAGGGGTTATCAGTGCCCTGAGCTGGAGTACCATGGCTGAAAGAATGATCAGTTCCTAGTCAACCTGGAAATTGTGTATGATCTGCTGCTTCAGCTGGATTCCTAAAAATCTGTAGGGCCTGATGGGATTCATCCAACAATCCTCAAAGAACTAGTTGGGATCATCTCAAAACCTCTCCTGATGCTTTTTGAGCAGTCTGGGGAATCTGGAGAGATCCAGCTGACTGGAAGTTGGCTGAAATTGTCCTGATTTTCAAAAAGGGCAAGAAGGAGGACCCTGGCAACTATAGGTTTGTCAGTCTTTCTGGTTTTACTTCCCCAGTGCCTGGTGAAGTTACGCAGCAGATTATTCTGGGAGGTATAGAAAAATATCTGGAGGACAATGCAGTCATTGGTCACAGCCAGCGCAGCTTCATGAGAGGAAGGTCCTGCTTATCAAACCTGATTTCCTTTTATGACAAAGTACCCCACCTAGCTGATCAAGGGAAACCAGTTGATACAATATTTTTGAATATCAGTAAAGCTTTGGATACTGTCTCTCACAGGATCCTTCTGGACAAAATGTCCAGCACACAGCTGGATGAACGCGTCAGGGGATGGGTGAGAAACTGGCTCACGGGCCAGGCACAAAGGGTTACAGTGAATGGGGTGACATCAGACTGGGGACCTGTCACTAGGGGAGTTCCACAGGGCTCCATTCTCAGCCCTGTGCTCTTCCAACATTTTCATAAATGACTTGGACACAGGACTGGAAGAGATACAGAGCGAGTTCACAGAGGATACAAAACTGGGAGGAGCTGTTGACTCCCTTCAGGGCAGAGAGAACCTGCTGAGACACCCTGACAAACCAGAGAGCTGGGCAATCACCAACCCTATGAAGTTCAACAAGGGAAAGTGCTGAATTCTGCACCTGGGATGGGACAACCCTGGATGCATGGACTGGCTGAGGAATGAGATGCTGGGAAGCAGCACCATGGATCCTCGTCACTGGCAATTTGAACATGACTCAGCAGTGCCCTGGCAGCCAGGAGGGCTAACTGTGTCGTGGGGGGCATCAGGCACAGCATCACCAGCCAGGCAAGGGGGGGAGGGGATTGTCCTGCTCTGCTCCGCACTGGGGTGGTCTCTCCTTGAGTGCTGGGGGCAGTTTTGGGTGCCACGATGTAACAAAGACATTGAACTATTGGGGAACATCCAAAGGAGGGGCACGAGGATGGTGAAGGGCCTTGTTGGGAAGCCGCATGAGGAGAGGCTGAGGTCACTTGGTCCGTTCAATTTGGAGAAGAGGAGACTGAGGGGAAACCTCATTGCAGCTACAACTTCCTCATGAGGAGAAGAGGAGGGGCAGACACTGATCTCTGGTGCCAGTGACAGGACCCAAAGGAATGGACTGAAGTTTTGTCAGGGAGGTTTAGGATGGATATCAGGAAAAGGTTATTCGCCAGAGTATGGTTGGGCACTGTAACAGCTCCCCAGGGAAATGGTCACAGCACCAGCCTGACAAGAAGCATTTGGACAATGCTGTCAGGCACATGGTGAGTCTTTTGGGTGGTCCTGTGCAAGCCAGGAATTGGATTCAATGGTCTTTGTAGGTCCTTTCCAACTCAGCAGTTTCTGTGATTCTGTAACTGCATGTAACCTCAGCTGATGCATGATAGCAAAAGACAGGGAGAGATAAAAAATGATGGAATGAAAGTGAGTCTTAGGTGTTGAGTAACCAGCCTAGTTTGGCTCATTCTCATGAGTGGGGGTGGTGGTAGCCTTTTTCATCTCAGTTTTTGGAAATGCTGCAGAGGGCTTGAGACTGCAGGAGAGCTGGCAGTAGTTTCATGGTTATTTTTCATTCCACTGGGTAGGAGGACTGTGTATGCTATTCTTTGTTTTTATGAAGTTAACTTACAATATAGAAATGTCAGTGCAGCTTAATTGGTTGCAGCTGAGAGTCTGCAAACAGCAAGCATCTCATCTGAACTTCTTGCTGGGGGTGTGGGTTTCATCAAATCACCTACTGTCATCTTTATTCAGTTAAAAGTGGTACTTAAGGGAAGGCTTTGTACTAGGAAGGAGCTTCAACTAGTTTATTCCTGTACCCAAGACATTGAAACAGCTTTGCTGGTTCTTCTGACAGGTGCTTGTCTGACCTGCTTTTAAGGCTCTTCAGTCTTACAGACATGACGACTTCCTTTAGTGGTCCAGTCCAATCCTTCCCTGATTTAACTGCATCTGAACTGGATATTAAAGGAAAATACTAAAATTGCATGTATAGTTTATATATACTTACATATAAGTGTATGACTATGTAAGTAAAGCAGGATGTTACATTGGTTGTCTAAATGTTTTTAAGAACAGGAAGCAATTTCTTTGCTGCTAGAGTAAATCAGATTGCTTTTTTCTTGTGAGTCACCTAAAATGTGGAAGACTACAATAAATCCTTTCATATATTGTACTCCATTTACAGGAAAGATTAAAGCTGAAAAAGCTATTCAGCTGGATGCTGGGAGTGCTGAGAGTCACCAGTGGTAAGTTTGAGAAAGTCTTTATAAACTTGTGTACATTTATTAAGTTCAAGGAAAAAAACCCCAGTATGACCTCAGTTTCATAAATTAGTCATTAATATTTTTTCATAGTTTTATGAAATCTAGTTATCACCAGTTGCTGCTAAAAATTATATTGAAATATTCTATGCAGCATTTACTATAGCATGTGAAACAACTCAATAACCATACTTCAATAAGTACCAAGAAGTTTTACATGAGTATTTGCTTAAGCCTCTATTTTGTTGCTCAGAGAAAACATAGTTTTCCAATTGCCTTCCCTTTCAACAACTCACAAAATAATGTCATTTGACCTTGAAGTTTGTCCTTTCCTTTTCTTGTAATAGTCTAAATTATGATAATTAAAAATAGACATAGAAGACTATGGAAATTTGAATTAACTTCTCAATTTTTGTTTTATCATGCAGTTTTTCTCCAAGTGTGACTCTTAGTTTAGTTTTGTAGACCTTGCCAGAACTAACAAACTCTGCAAATATAAATTTTTTTTATCAAATCAACATTATCAGGTAAAAGATAATTCTGCTGAATTCTAGCTGATAGTTCCTCACTTTTGTATTTTATTAGTAAATTTTACTGAGCTTCTGATTTCTTTTCTAATATTATTAGCTTTTCCTCTCAATTTTGGTTTCTACATTCTTCATTAATTTTGTGTTTGCACTTATGGGATGGGCTTTCACCAAACTTCTTCATATCTAAAACAAATACTTTCACCTCAGGCTCCTTTCACAATCTAAAGGAATCAGAGACTTCTGGAGTGCAGTTCATTGGAGTCAATTTTGCTCATTTAGTCTTGCATGAGGGTGAATTTCTCCTGGGGCTCAGTTGACAACATCTCCATTGCCAGCCAAGGGAGCACATGTCAGCTATCTCAGGTTTAGATACTTGATTAGTCACAGACATTGTCATTTAATGAGGTAATTCTCTGTCTTGCTTTCTCTCTTTCTGAAAGCAATTTAAAGCCATTTCTGCTCTTTTCTTCACCACAGCCATGGCCACTTCCTCAGGGTAATGCTATGTACCCCTCTCAGCTAGAACTCTGTGTATAAACAACCACAAAATCACATTCAAGTATGAATCCTGCCCCTCCCTTCCTCCTCAGCCCACAAGACTGAAAAAATATCCTAGTATAAATGCAGCTTCACTGGCAGAAACTATCCTGATAAACCCTTACATATTGTGCAGGGAGATGTAGGTGGTCTGCTGGACTTCACATGTGAGATCCTGTCCTGGAAGGATCATCTAACAGGGGAAGAATTATGAGTGCAAGGAGATGTGTTCCAGAAGTTAGCTCAGAAAGCCAAATTGAGAGGTTTAAGGGAAAAATCTTACATTTTTTAAGCTACTGCTTAAAAATGTAACAGGCAGTGGATTTCTGTATGGTTTGCAGTTTTCATCCTTCACGTGTCTGGGTTGCAAGTGAGCAGGAGGTTTTTATCAGTAATTGTTTAACTGATGTCTTTCTAGATGTATAGATAAACATTATAGATTAAAATAATTCACTATAATTTTTTTCTGAATATATTATCTGCTTGTCTTTATATTCTGACATCTTTCTGACTTACTGCATGATTTTTGAAGTGTGATGTAAGTGCAATGGTTGTGCCAATCTAACTAAGGTTCTAAATACTGGGCAGAATGGACTTCCATGCTCCAGAGGAACATTGGTATATTTTTGTTTAGCATAGCAATAGCTGTTCCATCTGTGGTCCCCAGAGACATTTTTGTGCTGTGCTGCTACTTAACCAGTTGGACTTGTTTTGTAACTTATTTTTTAAACTTGTTTTATTCTAGTTTATTCTTTATAAAGTATTTTACACGCATTTAATTGATTTCATGTTTATTTCAGACTATTTCTGAGGTTTGAGGCCATTTTGGGTTGTAAATGCATCCCCTCATGGATTAACATTTTATTTCAAAAGTGGTTTTTGTTGTATGGGCTTTTAAAATTTATTAACTTAATTAATGAAATTCCTGGAAGATAATGGACCCAGCACTAAACTTTGGATGACACCTATAGTGATGCTCAGGTTCACATGAAACTGGTTCTGCAACCATCTCTACAGGTGATTTAATCTAAATATTTCCATGGTTATGTTTTGAGGAACATCAGGTAGGACAAAGTCAAAGGCCGCATAAACAAGATGTATCTCATCTGTTGCATTCCTCTTACCCAGGCTTTTTTATCTTGCCAGAATTCTTTTTTTATCCTGTTTTTTCACAAAAATCTTGTGTTAACTGTTCTGTATGCTTATGCACTTCCAGAATAATTTATCCTGTATTGTCTTCAGGTTAGGCTGGTTTGCCTGTAACACTTCTCCTTCTCCCTGATAGCAGCTATGTTTGTCTTTTTGCTTGCAGATGGGGCTTTCTGCATTACTCCCAAGACTTCTGTAGTCAGCTCTGTGCCAGATCTATATTGTTTGAGTCTGGCCTAATGCAAATTTTTCCAGTTTATCTAAACATTATTTCACATGCTAATCCCCATGAACAGGAAATAAGACTTTAGGGAATCTTCTCTGTAAAAACTGTTCTCTCAAAGTTGTATACAAACAGAATTTTACCTGAGGTTATAAATAGAAAAGACTGTGTGTAAACAGATAATGATGCAATACAATTAAGTTATGAATAAATAATATGTGAATGTAATATGAAATCTATAGTTAATAAGAATATTTATAAGGGAGAGAAAACTACTGAAAAGAAAAAAATAGAACAAATATTTATACAAAAAGATGCTAGGATCACTAGTGGGTGGTCAAGATCAGAGCTGAAGGGCAGTACCCAGCTCCAGATGAACACGTGGATGTTCTGTCTCTGTCATATGTGCTTGCATGTGAGCAGGGGCCTGATCCTGCACTTACGGGGGATGGAGAGTTGAAAGGCAGCATGTGCCATTTGATGTGCCAGGATATTTGCATGGCATGACAGATATCACACAGGACCTCTGGGGTCTCTACACTTCCAGGCCATCATCCAGAAGTGGCGAGAAGCCCTAGGGCATCTCCAGTGGCAGTAGGCATCTGTTTCTGGGCAGGGGTCCTGTGAATTGAACAGGGTCTCTGCTGGCTGTAACAGAGACAAATGAGAAGCTGAGCATGAGTGCAAGGTCAGTGTGAAAGCAATGCTGTCTCTGACCAAAATCCTTCCTTTTCATCTCGCTGCTAACATAACATTTTCTAAAGCTGTACAAGGTAAATAATCCTAGCCTATGTAAGATGAGCCCATCTGTTTGTTGCATGTAAGGCTATGTCAGTCTGTATCAGCTATTGATAACCATGCTGGTTTTCTGACCTTGACTGAAGAAAGTTTTAGAAAGTTTTTGTTGATTTCTTACTAATTTCTGAGGGGGTTTGATATTTCCAATCAGCACAACTGAGGTTTTTACTCACGTTTGGTATAGCTGCTATCTATGTTGTCCACTCATACATTATTTCTAGCGTTCTCTTAAACTGTTTAATATATTATGGCTTACTAAGTGAGTGAGGATTAAATGATAGCCTGTTCTTTTCCTGGTCCTGTACCTTGCTCTCTACTTACAGTTAACCCTTGTGGAGCAGGAGGGGTATAAGTGAGAAGGAAATTGAATTCAGCCTTGTTGGTTTCATCTTTTGCCATTATTTCCTCATTGCCCGCTGTTCTGAACTTTCATTTCTGGTTTTTTTCCTTCTGGTTATTTATGGAACTTCTTCTTATTGTCTTACCAATATCCCTAGCTTAGATGTGTACTCTTGTTTTTATTTTTAGAGTAAATTTCTTTTGGGTTTTAAGTTAATTAGGAATTTCTCAATGGTGCTGAATTGATCTAAAAATATTCCCTGCTATGACTAAAGGGTCATTTGAAGTTGTGCTGTTGAATATTGTCTCTTACGAAATCTTCTATAGAACTTTCCCTAATATTTAGAAATATTAGAAAAAGGCATTTTTTAACGATTTCCTTTTTTTTCCAATAAAAATATGCACTGTGCCTGTCATGCAGTGGTTAGGTCTATAGACCCATTTGGAAGTTTCTTTTGGAACCTAATCCCTGCTGCTTGAAAGTTCTATTTACCAAATAAACAAGTCCTTGTGACACCTTGGCACACATCATTGTCCTAGTGTAGGCAGAGTTATACAAGAAAAAGCATCCCTTTTCCAGAGCCGGTATTTTTCTGTTTTGTGGAACTGCTCTGAGTTGTCTGTGAGACAGAACACATTTTTTGTGTCCACCAGTAGAATTTAGTGGAATGGTTCCATGAGCAAACTTGCTACTATAGGCTTAAAGTTCAGCTGTATTGCCTTACTTTTGATATTTGCTTCAGCTAAGAACAAAAAGATGCCATATATCTTCGTAGAGTATCACCTATATTTTTTTGTAGAATTGTATGATAAAATGATCAACACTCCAGCTGTTCAACTTACTGATTAGAACGCTAACAGTATTCAGCCTCAAATTAAATTTGAGGAAACATATGCAGAACAAAGAAGGCAAAATATCTTGAAGTAGTCAGTTGGTTTTTGTAATGAATTGCAGCTGCAAATAATTTTCATATCTGAATCCAGATTTTTGAAAACATGTGATAATACTTAATCTTGTAGTTGCCAATGAGATCAAAAACCTTCAGACTTTTTGAATGTTGACCTCTAAATAAATGAAGTAAATGGCAACACTGGAAAGGAAAAAGAGAGCTTTAATATTTGTATGAACACCCTAAAGAAAGACAGAGTAAATATTCTAAGTGATTTGTGGCTTTGTTCAGCCAGTGTCAATTTTTCAAGTGATGGAGGAACTCACATGCAAAAGTTATCATCAGCCATTGCAGGTCCTCTTATATTTTCCAAGCCTCAAACAAATTAATTTTGTGGGTCAGTGATTCCCAAAGGACACCTGTGAATCCTCGCAGCTCATCTTGGATCATGGACCATCTTTATCACCCAGAATTTAATTAGAAGTGCTATGTGAACAATTTGGTGCTACAGTTGCTTTGTAGTTGTGCTGCTTTACAACTTTACAGTTACAGAAAACAAAATGTAGAGGCATAAGAACAGTGCTTTTATTTAAAACTAAACTATGACTTTTAAAGTCTTTTGCAAAACCAGTGAATTTTTATATTTGTGGGAGGTTTGTTGCTGGTTTAACTTCATGAGTTTGGGGAAGAGGTCTGGAAGGTTTCTCTGCTGTTGCACAGATCCCCACACTTCCTTTTTTGTTGAGGCAAACTTGTTACAGGCTTTGCAAAGAACAAAAAGGTTACTGTTATGGTAAATTTTCAGGACAATTACTTAAAAAGGTAATTCTTTGCATTGAGCTTTGGTTATTTGCCACGAACTTGGTGCTGCTCTTGAGTTTGTGTTACTCTCTAGAAGTCACCTGTTGGTGGGAGTCATACAACACGTCTCATTTAGGTGCAAGTGAAGTTAGCAAGTGAAAACCCAGTGGCTGTAAATGAAGACCCTTTCTGAACACCCCAAGAGTTTTCTCTGTCATGTGTATGAGTGTTCATCAGAAGTACAGATATTTTCACAAACCCTAGGTTTTCCATGGAAGTGAGTTCCAGAGCTTAGGTACAGTCTCTCACCAGCAGGCAACACTACAGAAGAGTAGTGCAGGTTAGTTCATCAAGGACACAAATCATTGTCATTTGGGTGTTTTGGTGATTTTACACAAACTTCCCACAAAAAAGTGAACATTCCATCTCAGTAATAAAATTCTAACAGATAATTTGTCAGGTTTTTCAGGTGTGATGGCATAAAAATAATTTTCCAGTGAAAGAAAACTCATCAAAATTTTGGACTGTGTTGTAGGATATGGTCATACTACCAAGAACTTTTAAAATTAAATCCTCAGCTGTTTGTAACTAAATGCTTGTTACCTGCTGCCCTTAATTATTCCTTATTTAAACTTAGATGAGGCAAGATTTTAGATAATTTGCAAGTGACAAGCATCTGTTTCTATCCTGCAGTCAGATTTTTCAGAAATTGATAGTTTGTACAGAAATACAAGGTTTCCAGCTCTTAGTTGTTTGCCCTGTATTTGATTCATGGAAAGACCAAAGAAATTTTACAGCAATCTTTGTTCTTAATTATGTGTAATCCTAGTCAGTAATCTTTGAATTACATCTTTTTTTTTTAAATAATTGAAAATTTCAAATTCAGAAGCCATTTCTCAAAAGCTGTAAGTTGTCCTGAAGAAAGTTGATCAGTGAAACACTGCAGCATACTCCTGCAAGTGCAAAGGAGGAAGGTTGGACATGTGAAAAGATCAGTTTACTACAAGCTTTTTGCCAGAATGGTCACAGAGGAAATAATTCTGACAACCTAATGATGCCTACTATATTTCTATCAAGGAGAATTGTTGTGTTACTGTCTCTGAAAGCTATTGTTTCACTCTGTTTCTACACTTGTGAAGACTATCCTGCTAATTTCTTCAAGACTGTATTTCCATCTGTAACAACTGTCTGTTATAAAAATAAAAGTTAAATTTCTGGAAACAGGAATTTAACACAGCTGTGGGTTTCACAGCCTAAGGAATGCTGAACATGGCATCCACATGTTCTACTAGTGAACTTCTGTGAATACACTTTAACAGCAGCGTTTTCCCTTGATTTGGTATGCTCCATGTGTTGCAGTAAATAAAGCCAGAATTCTTAATGTCCTCACCTTTGAGGTTTTTTAAACCAAAGTAGGGGTTTGTTTCTCGTGTTTTTGCAAGTGTTACTTATACAAGTGTGTGCTACATCTGATGTTTCCCTGGAGCTTAGCTTCAATGTTCTGGTGATTTTTTTAAATGAAAAGTATATTTCTGCCAATTTCTACAGTGTAGACTCAGTTATATTCCCAGAAAAAGGAAAGGGAAATAAAATCCCCCTTAACAAAATATCTCTGCAAACAAACAAATCACCTAAACACTTCACTTTGCACCTTGGCACATCTTATTACTTGGTGTGTTGGCCATCTTAGACATTCTCAGGCACTGCTTCCATATCCCCATGAGGATGATCATATACCAGTACAAACCAGTACTTTCCATGGAAACTTCATGTCAGATGCATTTTTGTAGATTAAATATCTTGGTACCAAAGTGATACAATATGAAGTATGCAAAACTGGGATCTCGGGAAGGGCAATGCAACAGGGATCATAATCAGTAATTTCAGTTGCAAAATCTCTACATAGAAATTGGTATCTCATTGAAATAATGTCAAAAAGAAATCCTGTGGGTCTCACTGCATTGCAGAGACTGTCAGAATATACAAGTGGGTGAAACTGGTGAGTGAGGGAGTTGGGGGCTAAAATATAAGATGGCACGCACAGAACTGAGCCATGCAGAGGTGGGGAGATGTAAGAACACATTTAGAACTGGAGTGAGAATGAACTTTCTTTTCACTGGGCCTCTTGTGTGCTGCCCACACATTAGCCTTTGCTCACACTGCTTTACGTGTTTCATATTTCTCAGATAAGGAGGAGGGAGTGAAAAACAGTTATGAAACACATGAATTAAACTTTGGTGGTTGACAAATATCACAAACTCCCATTTGCAAAGTCTTGTCAGATACAATTAAAAAAATTGATGTTTTCCTTTCCTATTGATACTGAGATGCTAAAATGGAGATCTAGATTTCTACATGTAATCTGTACCCACACATTTCCAAAGTCTATGTGACATAAAAGGTTTTTATATGTTTGGGATATATAAAAGAGTATATAGGAGAGGAAGGAACAAGTCTGGGAAGGTGCATGTTATTTCTGGTTTTGGCCATGTGAAATTTATCAGGGAAAAGATAAATAATGCTACATTTAAGTGCCCTACTGTGCTTTCATCTTCATTTGAGACTTCAAAATCTTTACTGTAAATCTGTCTCATGTAGAATAAGCTGTGGATGACAGAGTCTTAAGTGCAGGTATAATTTTTTATATTAAAATTCAGATTGGCTTGATAAAAATATTGGATCAGCCTGCTTCTCTTTTTTTGGCAATAGGTAAGATAAGCCACTTAGAGTTTTCCCAAATACACATGTAGCACCAGAAGGGAAAATGTTAATTCACTTTGGTTAGGACCTCCTGCATGATGGCTGCATAGGTACTTGTCATCCATCTCTGTCAGCTAGAATTTTTTGCAAGTCTGAGTTTCAGAACATCATTTGTAATGGAGGAACATGGTGCTGGCCTATTATATTGAGTTTGTTTGATGCTTTGCTAATTGTGGGGATTAATCATATGCTGCTACACTGTGTTCAGTAATTTTTCTTCCATCTGGGAATAACATTTTTTACACCAACCAAGTACTGTGTCAGTCTTAATGAGGTAATTATTGTAGTGTTTATCTAGATGAATGTGTCTGGGGCTGTTTTTTTACATTGCCCGGGAGTAACATCAGCTCAGCAAAGAGGTCATTCCTGGCAGCTCTTTGCTGATACGATTTCCTCTTTATTTTTGTCCGTGAAAGTTCTGTAAGCAGTACTCTGATATTCAAAGGGTGTGACGGAGGTAATGGCTGTGCAGAGAACCAGTATTGCCTGCACTTCTAACAGATGTGCTTTTTACCCATTTCATTAGATATTTGCATTGTTATTTGATCATCTTTTCAGTATTCCCCCTGTCACCACGAGATGGGGCAGGTGACCACGGAGTCCAGGGCTGTGGAAAGAACGACATGGAAAGCCCGAAATGGAAGCATTTCTAGTTACTCCCTGCCTCTTTTTCTTTGGTAATTTTCTTCACCATGAGAGTGGTGAGGCACTGGAACAGATTGCCCAGAGAATGGGCATCCCTGGAGGTGTTCAAGGCCAGGCTGGATGGGGCTTTGAGCAACCTGGTCTAGTGGAAGGGGTCCCTGCCTATGGCAGGGCAGTTGAAACTCGATCTTTAAGGTCCCTTACAATATAAACCATTCAATAATATTACCCTTTGCACCATTGAAAATAAAAGTTTGCCTGGTGTTTTAAACTCTTTGAAAATTATTTAAAATGTCTAAAAATTCTTCTTAGGAAAGAAAGGACACATTTTTTTATTTTGTTTGGGGGGTTTTTTAGAAATGAAATGAATATCCAAAATGCCATAGAATTTCAAAAATTAAATAATTACTTTTTATCAATTGGCTGTCTAGTCCACTTCAAAATTATAAAATTTAAAAAACCAAACCAAAGCAAATTAAAAAACCCTGAAGATATGAAAGACATTTTTATGTTTTCTTTGGAAAAATAATGGGTATATAAAGTTAGTAGGTTAGCTTACTTTTAATTCAGTGGAAATTTCATTGGGATTTCCCTCCCAAGAGATTTTCGCTGTAAGTAGAAGTTTTTCTTTGAACTAGTTTAAACTAAGGCCCTCTTTCTTGTCACGCACAGACAGGGAAATACTGCAAGATGCTGGATTAGCTTGTTCGCTTTTCATTGTTTTCTTTTGTAGCAGCAATCCGTTTAGCTATGGTATGCTGAGTTTATCTGATTAGCACTTAATGAGTGAAGGGAATAGGGGCAATGTTGCCTGAGTTACTTAACCCTAATAAAGTTTTCACTACCTCCCCCCTCTTTCTAAATACCTGAACTTTCCTCACCCCCACCCCTTGCCTTTTCCCTCAACTGCAGCTCGTTCCCATAGGAAATGCACTCCGGCTGCAGCTCTGTCAGCACTAGTGCTGCCATTAGCTGGATTTTGT
The DNA here is from genome assembly GCF_027477595.1 of Haemorhous mexicanus. NCBI lineage: Eukaryota > Metazoa > Chordata > Aves > Passeriformes > Fringillidae > Haemorhous > Haemorhous mexicanus. Next base: position 35,296,132 of record NC_082343.1, read on the forward strand.
CCAGTGCACATTGGTCACAACAAACACCCTGCTCAACAGTGCTTGACAGTGTGTCTGGAGCTCTTACAAGATCTTCTGACTCCGTGCCTTACCTGGGAACACTTACTAACCAAAACGACTGATAGCATGTGCAATTCTGACTTAAAACCATTAGATATAACTGAGCAATAATGTAATTTCTTGGGTTGTGTTAGCAATGACATTTTAATCAGGATTCACTGGAGCTTGAATAATTACATTATATAAAGCAATTCAAGAAAGCTGATGTTTAATAGTGCTTATACACTGTATGTGCCATACAGATTGTAGTTGTGTTGCCATAATTAATTCAGTAAGCTTCTTGCATAACTCATGTTTTCCTCTGGACTTCAACTTGATTTCCTTTTTTTAGGATTATATTTTATTTTTGTTTGGTGTTGCATTGTAAAATATTTGATAAAAAGGTAAAATTCTGAAAAATATTAGAAAAATAATCTACATGAGGTTTTGCTGCTTACCTATTTCTTTGGTGGTTTTGTTAGTTTTATACAGAGGTGCAAAGTTGTCTTAATACCAATAAAAATAGGTCCAAGGAAACTGTAATTGATATCTGTGCAAGAGATTCTTTATGCCTTAAGGATCTATAACTGTTGAAGAAATAAGAAAGCAATAGAAATTTAGGTGGAGTGTCAATAAGATACAAGTGCTGCTTAGGAGGTCTGAATCTTTATAGGTTTACCTCTGAAAATATTTTCACTTATAACTGCTTAACAATACAAATATTTTATAGAAATTATCTCACATTTCTTTTACCACTCAGTGTCCCCAATTCATGATAATCACAGTAATAATCATAGAAATAATAATGATCTTAGCAATAGACATCCAGTAATACAGTAGTGATCCTGTTAGAGCAGAATGTGTGTGTATGTTTTCAAATTTTAAAGACACTAGAAGAATGTCAGAAGTGCAGGAATGCACTGGGACACTTGAGAAGGTTAAAAGGCAACTGTGAGTGTTTCTGGGGTGTGTACAGCTTCCTACTGGGCACACCCCAAGCATTGGCCTTCCTGGGTGAGTTTCTGCAGCTGGTGGTGCTCGCGTTCCCAGTGAAGTGCAGAGCACAATGTGTCAAGGTAAACTCTGTCAATGGTAGAGCCAGTCTGGAAGTGTTGCGCTCTGAACTAAATGGCTGAAATTTTGGAGGAGAAATCTGTTTTGTCACTTAACTGACAATCCAAATAGTGTCATTTAAACTTCTCCTTGTTTCCATTGTTTTGGTTTGGTTTGTGTTTTTGTCTGTTTCTGAATATGTGTAGCTCATGCCAAACTTCCATCCACCCATTCAGATGGAAAAATAAAAGTGTAAATGTGTGCATTAGGTATTGAAATATTTTGTAATTTGATTCAAAAGTTTATTTAAATCACAAAAAGTATGTGTGTGTGTTTTTCTTTTCCCCTCTCAGGTTTGCAATTATGTGTGGCTATATGTCTCAGTTTGAAAGTGTACAAAACAAAATCAGGAATGGTTATCTCTTTAAGGTATGTTTTTGTAGGATTTGGGATTGGTTTTTTTTAAGCTATTCCTTTAAGTTATTTCCTTATATAGTGTCAAAGACAGGTTTTTCCAACACAGTAATTCAGCCTCACATGTCTATTTTGGTGCTGAAGTTAACTTGAAAAGGTTACTATTATGTATGAAAATAAATTATATGCTTGCAAAATATAAGAATTGAGGTAGGATACTGGGAACAGCCTTAAGATTTCTGATTTCGTTTGTAGTCAAAGGGGGGAGGAAAGTGATTCTGTTTAGAAAACCAAAACATATGAAATAGCAAGCAATGAACTAACACAGTTCTGAGGTCATCCTTCATGTTGCCCTTAAGTAATGTTTGTTTTAACTCTGTCCTTGCAAAGGTAATTGTGTTTTTTAGAGTTAGCTGTTTGTGTTACATGTGCTACTCTCCCCCTCCTTGTCCTCAGCATTGCTTAGACACTTTCCATCCATGCCTTGCCCTCCAAGCTGGCGTCCCCCCTTTCTGGGTGACAGTGAAAGGCAGCAGACGTGTTCCAGTCCCTGGGGAGTGCCTGGGGTGGGCTCCTCTCGCATCATGTCCGTGTTAGGACTTGGAGTGTGGCGGAGCTTTCCTATGAGAGAGCATTAATTACATCTGAGCTGTGCCAAGCGAGCTAAGCCCCGAGCACTGGGACAAGCTGGGAACAAAGGGAAAATGACAAATGACACAAGTGCTGCAGCTGTTCAAGGATGGAGTTCTTAAAAGAGTTTTAAAAGAGTCACTGCAGTGTGAGCAGTAGCCGTTTCAGGGAAGTTTTGCTCCTCACAAGTAAATCCTGAAATCTTTTGCTTTAGGAAAATAGTAGTGTGAAAGCATAGCTCCTATCTGAATAGTTTGTGGATATGATAATATAGTAGTCTCTTATATATGTGTAAGTCCAATACTTTTGCAACTGGCTTAATTAGAAAGATATGTGAGGGAAAAAAAGAAATGTTTGAATGAAATTTATTTTGAGAGGCAGATGATAGGGCTGAAATATTTATTTTTTCTTCCAGCTCAGGTTGAGCAATAAGAGCTTTCTTTGGTAAATTAAAGAGAGAAATAAAGAGAGAAAAAAAAATTCATTACCTGAAATGAGAATGATTTTGGAAGGGCCTCATTAGATACTTTATAGTTTTGTAGTTTCACTATAAATGGAACCATTTGATTTTCTGAATTTCACAATATAATAACAGTTGGTTGTGTCAAGTACCGTTTCACTGGACCTGTCACATTCCAGGGTGGAAGGAACTATGCTTCGGTAATGGGTGCTGGCATGTAAGATCTGTTCAAGAGTAGTTGCTTCCTCACTGATTTGATCTGTGATAGTTTCCTAATATTAACTGTAAATGAAATTAATTTAATTGAAGTTGTTGCCTTTTTAAGACAAAAGTTCTTGAATTATTTAACTGAACTTTAGAGCTATTTAGTCATGTTCTAAATGCAGCATGCCTTCTTGCATTGTGTGCAACATTGCTAAATAATTTTGTGGTTTCCCTCCATGAGGAAGGGATTTTCTAGTTGAAGTTTTAGGTTGTTAGAAGACAATTGCAGCAGGAGAGAATTTCTGAATTTGTTTCTGACTTGCAGCAAACTACTTAGAATGTAAACACACTTGCCAAACAAACATCTAAAGTGATACTAATTTTCTTTCCAATAGGAGCACCTAGACAAGGCAATTGAACTTAAGCCTCAAGATCCCTTTTTATATTACCTAAATGGAAGATGGTGCTATTCAGTAAGTTGTGTTTTATTTATCTAACATATGAATTGAGTATAATAAAAAATTGTAATTAAGTAGTGGGACTTAAGACAAAGTGTTTATTTAAGTAGATGTTTTGAGCTAAATGAAACAGACATTTCCCCTTCCTGAGTTCAGTACCAGATGCATGATGCTCACAGCTGACCATTCCTCCAATGTAATTAGGTAAGCTGTGCTTGTATGTCCCTCATTGTTGTGTTCAGGTTTTTTATCGGAATGAATGAATGAAAAGTAACTGATTTTTGGAAGGGAGGAAGGATGACCTCTTGAGTTTACTTCTTTGTTCTACCATAAATTTTCTGGGTGGACATTAGCTGGTAACATAGCCCTGTGGTAACTTTATTTCCCATCCATAACTTAAGTTAAAGGCACTGACATGCCGTGGGAATATGTCTGTGGCAGCAAGGCTACTATACTGGCTTGGTAAATTCCGAGGGAATGTCCAAAAAATATTCATGCATAAAAATCTGTAGTTCACCAATGAGTTTTGCAAGAAATGCAATTTGTGTCATACCAGTACAACAGCTGCTTTTAAAGATTGTTTTAGTTGTATATTTTTATTTATATTTTATAAAGATTATATTAGATTGTAGTAGATTCTGTAGTGATAAGTACTCATATATGAAAAAATAGGATAATTGGTTTACAAGATTAACTGTTAATAAATTTTTTAGAAAAATTGTGCTTGTGCTTTAATAAGGGAGTTGTCTTTTTGGTAATCCACATCTTTGAGGGCTCAGCTGGCTGTCCATACTGGTTCATTTCTAGTGCTTTGAGGAATCTTTTGTTGGGATGAAGCATTCTTGCATTGTCTATGCTGTAAAAGATCACTGTGAGTCTTCTCAGAATAATGACTACTAATGCGTAGTGAATCCCAGCCAAGCTTTTTTCTTTCGGATATTTCCAGTGCAAGTCACTACAAAGTGCCGGCAAACTGGAAAGAAGGATTTGCTGTGACACATTGCAGACTTTGTCTTTATCTGCAACAAGACTTAATGCAAAGTAATATTTCAGCAGTTTTCAGTTCATATATTTAACTTCCAAAGAGCTTTCAGCAACCATGTTTTTTCTCTGTTGATTTGAATAAGGAATGACACCAGCTTTTTCAAGGAATTTGGCTTTTTGCTTTTTGTCACAGTGTACTCTTGAATATCAGCAATAGCTATGCATAAATAAGTTGCTGAAGATGGTCCTATAGTATGCCTGCTGTCCTGCCTCTGAGAAGCGTCTCTCTGACCAATGATTCCTTAAGCACTTTTATACTGTGCTCTGCCCAACAGCTAACTGCAACTTCCATTTAAGCCAAGTACTCCCAGATGTTTTTCATGGCTTATTTCTCATGTGAGCTGCTGCTTTTCGGAAACACACAATCTCAGTATACTTCACTTCTTTCTTATTGCACTTTTTTTTTTTTACTAGTTTCATTTTCATGATGATCACCACTTCCTGACTAATAGATGTGGTTTGTTGTACTGTATTGTTACAAATTCATATCCCACGCTTACAACATCTATGCAGGACTTCTTTACTAAACATTGAAACCACAGATTAGCATTTGCTTTAGGTTATGACCTAACCTGCATTTATTTAAGTGAAACAATCTACCTAAACATATGTAGCCACTGAAATATGTAAGGATTGAATTCAGATTTTTGTTGTTCTTTTTTTTTTTATTCTTGCCTTCTGTGACTGCCATGACAAAATCGTAACCTGAAACACACAGAACAGATTTTTGTACTCTAAACAAATGCAAGTATAGGACTGAATAACATCTTATTCAACTTCTGGGCTTGTCAGCCCAGACAGTTGAAAACTTACTGTCTTTGCACACTTTCAGTAGCAAAATTAGGTCATTTGGTAACATTAGTTTTGAGGCATTACTAGTTTTAACCCTAGCATAGTGAGATTGGTAATAGCCTCAATAGTTTTAGCAGAGTGAATTGTTTCTGTGCTGATCCACTAACTCAGGTTTTGGCCGTGCATGTGATATATGTAGTCATAGGAGCTTGTGGAAGGTATGCCAAATTCCTTGCTCCTGTTCTGCAGACTGTGAAGTTTCACGCTGTGGCAATTATCCCAAAAGAAGACTGTTGGCTGTGGCATTGATTCCAAATACTTTGTCAGGGTAGAGGTTATGATGGAGTGTTGAAAAATTCCTTTGTCACTCGTCTATTCTGGTACCTGTAGATTGAGTGATAATGCTCCTCTTAGATGCTCTGTTTTTAATGTTCAGTCTCACTGTTGTTGAGGCTGGGAAGGTGTTGTCCAGTGTGAGATAATTAGAGCAGAAAAGGGATGATTCAGGCAAGAAGGTTAGCTTTTACATTTAGCCTAGCTGACTTTTGGATCAAGTTAGGATTGACCACAATGTTTGCTCTTTGTAGGTATTGCTTCCCAGGATATTTTTGTGTAATTTTGGTCACATATTCTTTTACTGAAGCAGTGTAGTTAAAAAAGATAGCAGGTTTTTATATTTTATAGGCTTTGATAGCATTTTGTGAAATCTGATGTACATAAGTCTTCCTTGTATAGTCAGATATTTCTCATTCACTCCTGATTTAATGTTAGGGGATCTTATTACTATTGTCTAGCATACTTTTTTTTGGATGACAAACAGGAGTAGCATAAGATACTGTAAATGGGGATGCTTCAAGTGTAACTCAGGGCTACAGTTCATTTTCACAAATGAAAATCCATTGAAAAGACTTTGAGGTAAAAAGTATATAATCATAGAATCATCAATATTAGAAGAGACCTTCAAGATCATAAAGTCCAACTGTCAATCCTGTCACCCCTAAACCAGTGGACGCAGATGCAGAAGATTTATTGAAGACTGAAATCTATATGCAAAGACTGCATCCTGTGCTAGTAAAAGCTGTTTAATTAGTGGAGTTTAATCTGGCCTGACTGCCATTTCCCACCTTCCTCAGTGTAGCACTGTCCTTTGCAGGGAGCAGTGGTACAGCGCTGCCAAGTTTCTTACTCAGCAGTTATTCTTGCTGGGCCAGAAATGAAGCTGATGCAAGGTATCATAGCACCTTCCAGCAGAAAGGATGAGCTGGATTTTCACTGCCTCACATCACCTGGGGTTTGTCTGTGATGCAGAGCCAGTGATAGTTGTGCACCACCTTGTCTAAAAATCAGTTTTTGCTGTTTTTATTTTTCTTACCATTTAAAGTCAGTAGAGCTATACAAAAGAGGAAGATCATTGAATTCTTTCAGCTCTGTTAGAAAATTACTTCTGGTATCACAAGAATTACTTCTGGTATCACCAGAATTACTTCTGGTATCAGGTAGGCAAGATTTTCACCAGTCATTTCATAGGTATCATGGTAGGCAAAATTTTGCCTATGAGACCTGCTGTGTATACAAGAAGTGAATGGATCTATGGTGCATGATATATAGGAATTATTTCCTTAAAGTTTTGGGCACAATTATCTGATAATTGTTTATAATTGTATGGTGGTGGGGGGAGGGGTGTTAAGGGTTTGAATGTTTCAAATAGCTTATAAAACTTTCTAGTTAAGATTTATGTCTACTTGCCATTACAGGATAGGTACAGAACAGCTATCATGTACTTATGAAACTGGATCAGAGTCCCTGGTAAATGCTAGTAGTGTGTTAAAAATTACATCTCCTGGGATTTTCCTTCTGCAGGTTATATGCCATGTTTTGGATTTGTTTCTGGTGTATCCCAGTATCTGTTGGGGTTACATCAGGGAATAAATTGATACAGTTCCTTTGTGTGCTCTCTAAGTGGGCTTCCCTTACTGGAAAGTGAAAAGCCCAATTCAAGCTGGATAAATACCTAAATGCCTGTGCAGATTGTCCAGGTTCCTCAGCTGGCAAGAAAGAGAATGTTTTTGTTGGAAGCCAATATTTCAAAATTGGTGTCCAGTTACTTAATCTCTTCCAGAAGTCAAAACATTGCAAAATTATTTAGTACAATTTTACATTAATAAATTGGAATGAAAAAGAAAAAAAACCTCTGGGGATATTTAATTAGGTGTCATTAATATTTTACTGAAGCTGGATCAATGCTGTGATCTGCTTTTATGGAAGACAATTGTGTGGTATATGTTCAGTGAGCTATTAGGAATGAAGCATTGGGAGAGGATGTCTTTTAGGACTGAAAGTCAGTTGTGGATGGTTTTTCAATTCCAGCAGGTTCGTTTCCTTTGTACCAGCATCCTGGAATTTGAAAGGAGCTGTCAGTGGGGAGGGTTTGCTTCTCATAAAAAACAAACAGATGACAAAAATCCAGCCAGTGTTACAGTATATGTATATGACTTTTGCTGGTCCTAGGCTAAGGAAGAGAAAAAGATATTTTTGAAGTTCATTTTCCCAGTTTTTAGGGGAGAACCACATTTTTTGCCTTGGCCCTCAGAGATACAAGAGGCCTGATGGAAGAGTGCCGAGTATGAACTTAACGTTCAGCTGCAGTTTAACTCTGGGAGTGCCTTTCTTCCATCTCTGGATATAATAGAGATTTTGGTATAGGATAAATGGATGAAAGTTTGTTGACAGATCTGTAGGAGAGGTTGGTTGAGACAAGCATCTCTATTTGCTTTGAGATACTGTTGAGTGGCCTTCTCTCCTTGGCAAAGGCCAGGCTGTCAGGATGACCCACTACCCTTCAGCTCTAAGGGAGATTAAGAATTGGCTGATGGTTCCTCAGGCCTTTGCTGCTCCTGAGTGGGTGGGAATAGCTCTCCTTATGTTTGGCAGCTGGGGAGTGATGTTCCTTGAGTGACCCAGTACATTAAAACCTGATATTCTGTGGAAACAAAGTGTTCCTTACGGAGCTTCTCTGAATTTTCAGGCTTCTGGCAGGACTGACATCAGGGTTTAGGAGACCTAAAAAACCAAAACTCATTTAACATTTGGAAATCATCTGTAGGGCAAAACCAATCTTCATTCCTTAATTTTGTTGTTGTTGCAGCTATTACTTGCAGCAGTAGTTGTTTGCCTTATCACCTGCTGTACTCTACCACTCTTGGAACGCTCACTAAGTGAAATCATGGTTCTGCTGTAGTTCATGACAGTTACCCTCTTTTTATACTTGATTTTGTATGGACCTCCAAATACATTTTGCACTATTGGAGTAACCTTGACTGTAGCAGTCAATTCTGCTCAATGCTAGGGCATGTTACACCAGGGGGTCCATCCTCTGTGCTTGCTCGCAGAGAGAGGATGATTAATAACTTGGTATAGTAGGAATGATGTTGCTGTTTCATTGAACATGGTGTAAGAGTTAATCAAATGAAGTTATTTCAAATTAAAAACTTTGCTAATGTGTGTTTAGAGGAAGAATATAGGTTCCTGTTCATCGTTATTGCTCTGGGACACAGTTTTGTGTATTGCATATAACAGGTCTCTTCCATTTGTCCCACTTCAGTTGTAAAGGGTGCAGACAAACTTGGGTGGGGCACAGTTAAGCTGTTGTGATGGGATTCACCTCAGCTGCCTTTAGCTATCCCCAGGGTCTGTGCTCCTTTTGCAGTTGAAGAAAAGAAAGATGGGAGTGTTCATCCCAGGCTAATGTAGGTGAAGAAGAATTGCCTAATGGAAGTGCTTCTCTGTATTGACCATGCAAGGAACCTGGACAACTTGTGTGAACTAGGTACTTCATATATGGAGGGCTAGGCTTGCTCTGAAAAGTTCATCAAGCCAGTGGCATGTAAATCTCACTGCTGAAACATCACAGAATTCTCAGATTGTCTCTGGAATAGTCACAAAGTATAATGCTGGATAGAGTGCACATTAAAAAACCTCACCTATTGCCATAGAATCATAGAATCATTAAGATTGGAAAAGACCTATTAAGATCAAGCCCAACTCTTAATCCAGCACTGTCCTATTCACCACCAACCCATGTCCCCAAGTGCCACACCCACATGTCTTTGAACCCTTCCAGGGAGGTGATTGTATCACTTCCTTGGGCAACTTATTCCAATGCTTGACCACCTTTTCAGTAAAGAAAATTTTCCTAAGATCCAGTCCAAACCTCTCCTTGGTACAATTTTGTCTGGTCCCATCACTTGTTACCTGGGAGGAGAGACTGACACCCACCTCGCTACAACCTCCTTTCAGTGTGGGTTGTTTTGTGTGAAATGTGCATGTGCTTTCATGCATTTCACTTTTAAACATTGTTTTAGCTTGATGGGGATGGAGAAATAAAAATAGCCAACTGCATATATGTTTGGGCTTTTTAGAAATATGAATAGTGCAAAGCAGCACCCAAGCCAGACAAAATAAAGACTAAAACCTCAGCAAATCAGTTTTGATTAAATCTCGTAAGAAAATAAAGTAACTGCCAGGAAGAACTTGTGTTTTCAACAGTTAATTATAACTCCACATGGAAAAACTGCAATTTTGTTTCCTCATTATTGCAAAACAGCAGACATGAGTGTGGTAATTGTATCTTTGCAGTGTGTATCTCCAGGGTGTTGTGTGCTTTTGCAGAGAACAGTGTAACACATTCCCTTTATTTTTACCCCCTGTCTTCCTCCTTCTTGATGTGATGGGCCTAGAAATACAGAAACGCCCTTCCTCTTCCAAGAGAAGAGAGAACAAGGCAACAGTAGATTGACGTGAAAAAAATAGCCCTTTGGCAAAGATTCTCTTAATAACTCTTGTAGAATATATCTCAGAAACTATACAACAGTGAGAGAAATGAAATGGGGAAGGAAATTATATCTATACCTACAATTAGAAGTTTTAAGCAGCATGTTTCAGTTTGTAACACATTGGGAAAGCACTGCAAGGGCAACAACATCTTGTTGCTCCAATGAGTAAGAACTCTGTGATTGCTGGAGAGGTTTTGTTAAAAACATTTTCTGTTCTCAGAAGAAGCTTCAAAGGCGAGGTATGTGAAACAGAATGAAAACAAAAGTTTTATTTTTGTAATATTGTTTCTCTCTGCGTTATAATTTAGCGCTTTGGTGTGAGACACTTACTGACAACATGTAGCAAATAAGGCCTTGGGACCCTGCTGAACAGCTAGCATGACTGGAACAGGATGCCTTCTGTCTCCATGCATTGCTGCTCTGATGTAGCTACAGACATTGGGGCCAAATGAGAAAACATGATCCTGTGCATTTTCCTGCTGCATGCTAACCTGTGTTTCTGGTCTTTGCAATGGTATTTTTCGTTTGCAACAAGAAGTAGGTAGAACTTGATGTCAGTTCAAAGGAGAAGCATTCTGGTTGGTAGCTGTGGATAGTTATGAGAGAGTGGATTCTTGTATTTTACAGTTATTAACTGACATCTCCTGGATAATTGGTAGATATAGGTGAAGCTGGGGAGCAGAAGCAGCCCTGCAAATATTGAGAAACCAGGGAATGAAGCAGGAAAAATCTAAAACAAAGCAAAACCGTTTTAAATTTTATAGCAGTAGGAGAGACTTGACTTCAGCTGAAGTCTGTTATTTGAATTGCAGCTCCTTCTGAAAAAGAGATGTCCTTATGTGATTCACATCTCAACTCCAAGTCTCTGATTAGGGGCTCTCTTTCACACACCCTGTGTGTGCCTCTTTTCTGTGTTGTCTCTAATCAGGCCAGAAAATACAGAACCTTGGTTTTTACCATGTTTTGACTCATCTGCTCTGTGACAAGAGCCATCAGTGCTGTGCTTCAAATACAGATGTGAAGGAAAAAACTCCTGACTTTTCTTTACAGATGTGGTAGAAGTGTTCAAAGGAAGGTGGCTTCACTCCTCCACTTAAACAGGCTCTTCTTTCACACTGCATTTCATAGCAACTCCATCCTTTGCTAGAGCTGTGAGGATTGGGTGATGGAGCCAAATACCTTTTGGCAGTAACCAATGCAGTTTCTGTCAGGTGTCAGTGTATGTAAGTCATATGCATTTTGTGGCAATATGACAGTTCCCTAAAGTCCTTTTATAGCAGCTGATCTTCCTGAAATGAGAAGAGGTCATTGGCAAGTGTTATTTGTCAGATTGGAAGAGCTAAAAATTGAGCCTATTACTTAACAGTGGTTGTCACCAGCTTCTGTGGAATTAATGAACTTGTTATACAAGCTCCAAACCCACATTTTTACTGCAGCAACACCTTTTTATAATGTAGGAAAGTAGTCAAGTGCATAGATTATCTTGCAAAACTGTCTATCTCATGAAAATCTTAACAGGTTTCAAGTACTGTTTCTAGCCTTAAGTTTTTAAAAAAGACAAGATGCTATGAAACCTAAAATTTACTTTAAGCTTTGAACATGGAAGTAACCTTATACTGAGGATGTTGGTGTTTGGTCATAGGACTCTAAAATCCAAAAGACTGCTTTGAGCTGGCCAAACTGACCCTATAAAGAATTTCTTTACAGGCTCTTTTCCAAAATACATTGTGTAGGTAGTACAATATGAAAGACAGATTTTACTGCAAAACTGAAAAGCAACTCTTAAGAAATCTCTTTTTTTTTAATTGTTTGTTTGTTTTTAATTCTAGGTAGCTCAGTTGTCTTGGCTTGAAAAGAATGTAGCTGCTGCTCTCTTTGGTACTCCACCAACTTCAACAGTAGAAGAAGCATTGCAGAATTTCCTTAAGGTAAGTCCTAGCCAAGGGTTTTCTTGTGTTGCTGTTTGCCAGCTGTTATTTGTGAGTATCGTCAAGATGTCTGCAACAGACTGTGTTCAGTAGCTGTAAATTCAGGGCTCTTCTAAACACCACTGAGCTTTCTATTAAAATATTTTTTTTCTTTTCAGCTGTAAAATTAGTTTGGACATGAGTGGTTAGCACCTTTCTTTTCTTTATTTAGTTTCAGGAAATTCTCCAATTAATGGCCATGGTTAATAGTTATTGAATTGAACGTGATATGGATACAGATGAGTTACATATGCTGCTGAAACTGATGAACCATAGTGACAGTGATTGTTGATTTGTCTGTTTCTGCGAGAGTTGACATAGGCAAGGAAAACTTTGACATTGTGATGCTTCTCTTTTTTCTGATCTGAAACTATTTTCCATTGAATTTCAGTAGAAGCCTTTCTGATTTGTGGAGATGAAATGGCTTTTGTAGTGAAGTAGAGAAGAAAGCTCTGTCATATGGGTCCATGTTCCTGGGCATTCTATTTGAACACAGTTATGAGAAAACCCCACATGAATAAAATAAATCTATCTTTTGTTGCTTACCATATGAATAATTTCTGCTTCTGGAGCTCAAAAGCATACAAGTTTTTCACATGACTAGATTCAAAGCATAAACTTCTATCATTACAATTACTATCAAAGTTTTTCAAAGAAATTGGACGGGCATCTTTTCCTCACTATAAAAAGGGCTTGTTTTCTGTGTTCTTAGTCTATTTAAAGACTGAATGATCTTCTGAATTTTGGACAGTACAATACATTACCATCTTCCCAGTTTAAGAGATTTTATCTTGAAGGTCAAATTCCAAAAGTGGTAGAAATAATTTGAAACATTTGCTTTAGCTTTAGGCCATTTTGTGGTGGGCTGCAGAGTGACTGTGGTTTTAAGTCATCTTCAGCAACAAAAATCAAATTACTGTCTAAAAGACAACTGTTTAGGTTTTTTTTTCAGTTGTTTGATTCCACACAGTTGTGGTAAAGCAGCGTTGTTTTGGTCCAAAGATTACAGCTATTATAAATTTCACTGAGGTAATTTTTCCCTCCCAATAGCTGTTCTTTGATTAAAAGCTGCTTCTTTGTTAGTAGATAATTAGTAAGAGTTTTATTCATCCTGCAAGCTTCTACATCCTTGATTTGTTAAAAAAAATAAAAAGACATTGATAAACTTTTTTAATTAACTGAACTTTTCAGAAGATGATGATTTGAAAAGAAAGGTGAACCCAAAACTAGAAGATAAGAGACTGTGGAAGGGAAGTAATTGTAAAATTGATAAACACAGTTCTTTACTCATTACACAAAGTGTGAATGGTTGGTTGCTTTCTTATTTCTTTGATGAGGAAATACACGTTAATAATCCATAGACAGTGGTATCTTTAAGCCTACCCTGTAAGTGAATGAATCCAACAGATCTTGTACAGAATGGCCCTAGATCTTTACAGAGTCCTTAGGGAGAGTGGAGAGCAAGCAGTACAGAACATTTTCTGTGTTCACTGTCAGCATCTCCTATGCCTGGTTTAAGGTTTAAGGGGTTTTCTTGGGTTTATTTTGTTTTTTGTTTTGTTTGTTTTGTTTCATTTTCTTGATTTTTTTTTTTTTAAGTGCTACTAAACAGATTGCATTACACAGAGTAGGGATGATTCGGTCTGATGTTGAGGAAATGTAGTGCATTACTAAAAATATTATGCAGACCACATAAATCTCATCATGCAAGTTTCATGTCTCTTTTCTTTCCTGTGTTTTGTTATTTAGGCAGAAGAAATGCATCCAGGATATTCCAAATGCAATTATGTGTATTTGGCAAAGGTAACCAAGTTCTTTTAAAAATAATGATTTGTGGACTCTGGTGTTCTTACAGTGGTCTGATTGGAAACAAAATGTTTTTTCTTTTCAGTGCTATAAAGATCTTGGCCAGAAAAACAACGCACTGAAGTGCTGTGATTCTGCACTGTCAATTCTCTCAGTTACTAATGAGGTGGGTATTGAGAGTGATAACTTGTTCCCTTGTGACTGCTCTCTTGTCTTTGGCATCCATTATTGCACTGCCGGTAACAACATAATGTTTCAGCTTTTCCTGTGAACACAGAACATTCCTTTTTCCTCCACTCTAGGTTGGCTCATTACAGTTGTCTGTATCAACAGCTTTAAAAAAATCTTTGTTTGGGGAGCTGTCAGGGACTCGTCTGGATCAGAAATTGAATTGTACTCTTTGTAATTCAACCCACTTCATTAGATCATCTTGAGCATAAGCAGTTGAGTGTGTCACTCTAGCTGTGCTGAAATTTTGCCCCAGACCTATGTTTTTCTCAGTTGAAAGCACTCTGGATTTTTGTCCTACAGTCTCTGCTCCTGAAAGCCTCTGATTTGTGATTCTTGTCAAGGGCAGTATGTTAACTACAGCAGAGGCAGATGAGTTATTCAAGATTGGCTTTGTCTTCAACCACAGGGCAGTTAAGGGGGCACAGTTCTTCAAGTCGCATCTGTTGGCCTAGAGCTTGTTCTAAGAGGTTACTAGATGCCTCTTGAGGCCCTTTAAAGTATTTTAGGCTCTTTAGAGCATTTTTGGTATGTGGACACTAAATTTCTACAAATATTTGAGAGGATTTTAAGTTGTTTAATTTCTCAAATATAAACCAAGTCATGGCAAGAAGGTTCACTCTGTCTGATCTCATGTAGAAGCAAGTTCCATAACTGACCTATGACTGGAAACATCTTACCATCCTAGAGCATGACGAGTTCAAACCTGAGCTTTTTCAGCCTAAGGGACCCCCTCTGAGCACAGCAGATGTGGTATGGAGAAACAGAGGTGATTCCTGAGAGGAATTGGCCCCATCCCATGTAATTCTTTGAAGTTAAGGAAAAAGACCATTAAATAACTCTTTAGCTTGATTGACAATAAATGCTGTGTGTGGAGCACTAACATGTTTATGTCAAGTGTTCCTGCTGGGAAGAAAGACCCCTGCATGCCTCACCAGCCGCTGCTCCTGGGTGGCCTAATTTTTGGCCCCAGTTATAGTATGTACCAATCATAAATTAAGTAATCATTGCTTAAGTTCAGTGTTTCTTTAAATATGTATTGATACTGATATGACATTAACAATGATTTAATTCTCTTTATTCTTTACTTACTCTTAAAATATACCTTCAGCTTGCCTATTACAGAGCATAGAAAGGCTGCTATAAATTATCTGTTTAATGTCCCATCACATTTGTGAAGTATCAGCAGACCTGAGAAGAAGGAACCTGAGGTGAGAGCAGGAATTTAAAAGGAGTCTGAGGGATAGGTGTATGTATTCTGACAAGCAGGGTGGTGATGAGAACAAGAATTACACTGCTTTGTGTAATCAGAAGAGTGATCATCAAATGGGCCCCAAAAATCTTTTGTCCATCTGAAGAGGACAAGATGATTTGACCTCTCCCGTTTTGACAAATTCTATAGATATCACAGATTAGTCTCCTTGGTCTTGTTTACTTGTGATGTGTTTTGAGTTAGATTTAGGAAAAAAGAGTCCAGAAGAATATGGCATTGGGGCAGTAGTATGTAATTCAATTTAAAAAAAAACAACCAAGCACTCAGCACAGGGTAAAAAAACCAAGTGCATGCTGAAAGAAATTACTGTGAAATGGAGATCTGGAACATGAACTCTGCTGTTGCTGACTGTTACCTCAAATCCCATCTGAATTCAAATATTACATGTTGTTTTGGTTATTGTGTTACAGAAAGACTGTTACTGATTTTTGGGAAAATGTGTTGGAAGTTAAGTGGTTCAGGGCTTGGAGCTGTATGTAGGAATAACATTTAGTGAGATTAGTTTAAGAGGGGAAGAGACTGTAATAAGACTGAAGAGGCATTGGGGAGAGAGTAATAAACAGATGCTAATACACACTTTATTAGTGCCTGGATTGACTGCAGCTCTGTAGAAGATGGGGCTTGTGGTCTAAAAAAAAGCACAGGTCAGCAGCGGTGTGAGGATTTCTTTCCATTTGCCACAGCTCAGGATCTCAAGGTTGTCAGCAGTGTGGTGTTTTGTCACAGTCATGTGAAACCCATCATTCCCAAGTGTAATCATAGTTTCTCATACAAATTTTCTCTTTCTTCAAGCGGGGGAACTCCTTTATTGTTTTTAAATGTTGGCTTCTAGTGAGAAACATGTATTTGTATAAAGGCATAAAATCAGGAGCAGGCTGAGAGACAAAGTTGCTGGAAAGGTGCCACGTTGAGGAAATGTATAGTATTTCATGATAAAAATCATCCTGCAGAAAAATTATCATAGACAATGGTTTACATTTTATTGCTTCTGAGCATCTACAGTTTCCAGTAACTTCTGGGAACCAGAGGTGCTTGGCATCAGTAAAGCAGCCCATAGCTCATTTTAATCCTCTGGTCAAATTCTCAGCTGCTATAACTCAGGACACTTCTTTGACACTTTTTCTAGGATTCATTTAATGTAAAATTTCAAGTTAAGTGATATTATTTTTGTCTTGAATTTTATGTCACATCCAAATATCCCTTCTGTGCCTCGGTTCTGCCATTTACAGAGTTTGTTTTATTCAAGGGGTAAAGGGGCTTCCAAACATAGCTAATTCTTGTTAAAGGAAAAAAAAAAAAAAATCAAATGGCCTGTTTCAAACCTATTCTGAATCTTAAAAAGGATACACAGAAATTATAAAAAAGAAACAACTTCTGATTGGGTGAGTCCTGTAAATTAAGAGTTATAGGAGGATTTATAAAAATAGGACAGTTTTTAAAAATAGTTTGGCACATTTTTAACTTACCAGTCTATGCATTCTTTTTATTTTAAAAGGAAATATGTGAAAATTGGTTCAAATTACATCTGGAAAAACATAGCTGATATTACAGTGCAACTTTAAAGACCTTTCTCTATCCTTTCTAAACAAAAACCCTCCAATGAATCATACAGTCCTTCCTTGGCCATAAATAGTGTGGAGTGGTACTTCACTGCTGGAGGTGCATGGGACATTAAATTGTCCAGTTTTTCTCTGGTTGCTACCCAGGTGGATAACCTCAGGGTCCTGGGAAACATTTGCCCTTCAGTAAAAGAGATCCCAGTGTTCAGGGCTGCTGTGAGTTATTGTTAAGTGCTTAACAGCTGCTCTGTTCATCTAGAGGAGGTTGCATTACCCTTACTGAGACTCATTACTTTGTAGTGTGCTCAGAGCCTTGCTGACTGTGACTGTATGAAGGGCTCTTGAAACCAGATGTGGTGGACTGTTGTGGTGGAACAAAATTGCTTTTTTTAATTTGAAGACAAAAATGTAATTTAATTTTGAAGTCATGAGTGTCTGTCTTGCATACAGAAAGACAGAACAGGTAGATGTGTGTGTGTGTGTGTATGGTTAAACACATGGCACATGGTCCTTTGCTTGTTATGGGAATAAAACCCTAATTTCTTGTTTTTATTAAAGATTGTTGGAAGTTTTCGAGGCTGGAACTCATAGAATTTCAAGTCTCAATGTAGAATTATAAAGTATAATAGTCACAGAACTGTTTTTCCTTGTGTCTGGAGTCAATGCATGAGCATGACAATGAATTCTGTGCTTGTAGGACCAGTAAGCTCACCAAAAAGGAGTTAACAGCCTAGCAGAGAAAGAGATTAAAATGTCAAGGTTCTAGTCTCTAGTACATTTTTCAAAAAAATGAATCTGAAAAGCAGCAGTTGCATTACAAAAAGTGTGGTCTTGGAAGAGATGAAGACAGGAAAACAGGAAAAATGCAAAGGAAATCTATTTGCACTGAGTTGCTCAAAGTCTTACTTAAAATGTAGATAAAAACTTCCCTAAAGATAAGAAAGTGTTTTACAAAATTATTGCTGATTTTGTGCACTCTGTCCTTCCCAGTAATTAGAAATTATGGCAATTCAGATTTGAAATTAAGAAAGAAGAGAGATTTAGATCTTGCAGAAATTCATGATTATGACATTCACTTCTTACAGGTGTAGAATGGCAGGAAGCAGAGACTTGTTAAAGACTCTGCCTTCAGCCTCAGTGACATCTGAAACTCGTGTGGAGCAGGTGATAAATGTAATAATAGGCAGCAACAATGGCTGAATTTTTACACAAGAATGCAGCTGCTGAGGAGAACTCATACAGTTTTCTTGCACTTTTTTGTACAACACCATAATTGATTTCCCTGGCTGTTAATTTAATTTTTAATATTGTCTATAATGAAAAAAGTGGGATTTGCAGAGTGATGGAAGAGAGGTCAGAGTATAAATTTCAGCACCCATCAGCTGTTCTGTTCCAACAGAACATTTGTCTATCTGGATTTTCAAGTTTTTCCAAGAACTACCCACTCCAGCTGCCATGGATTGGTCATATGAGCATACCTTGTTGTGATATTTCCAACAGATCTTCTCTAAAGCTGCTATTGTAATCTGTCCTTCTGATTTTGAGGAGAAAAAAGTAATTTACTCTTGCTTTTTAAGTGAAGGTTACAAATTTTGACTTGTTTTTGAAAAAAAATACCAATTGAACTGAGTAATTTGGACTGACCTTATAAAGTGTTTCTGTTTTCTCATCAACCAGAATATTTTCTTTTCATATCTTCAGCTCAATACAAAATGTCATGCTTTTCAGAGAATATTTGTTGCTTTAGATTTTTTGCATATTTGTCCTCCAAATGACCAGCAAAAATCAATGATGTTTCAATTGAAAAATAATGGAAGTTTTCTGATTTGTGGTCATTTTGAATTCTAGGCTATTGTTTTCCTGCTAGTACTGTTTGTGGAGTTGAACAAGAATTTCCTAATAGGTACCACCAACTCAAAGCTAAAATATTTTTTGAGTGTGCTTAAAAAAACTTCCTTAATTAGTGGGTTTGTATACAATGAATGCGACTGCTTCAAGCTCAGGGAATATACTTTTTAAAACTCATTATAAAGAAATCAAATTTCAAACTAAAATTCTAGGGGAATGTGAGACATTTGTTAAAGAGTTGCTAAAATAATTTGAGACTGCTCATATTTTACAATATTTTGCACTTCAAAGGATAGTCTATTTTTCTTGATCTTAGTGATGAGATCAATTTTCTAGCTGCATGTTTTTGAAGTCCTTGAAAAGAGGTTTGTTTGCATTGTGTACTTATTTCTTCTCTGCCTTTGAAAATTATTCTGAAAAGGGATGAAGATGTTTTTGTGGTGTCATAGTTTCATACATAAGGATGAAGTTTATTCTGATAAATACCAAACTTACTATATTTAGGATGAAACTGACTATCACACAGTATTCATTTCAACATCTATGAAAGCTAACACAGTTTTAGCATAGTTCTTAGTCCAGCAAGACTGGCCAGCAGCCAGTTCCCCAAAGCATGGAGTGTGTCTCTGTCTCATGTAGTGTGTCTCCACTGGCATTCTGATGATGCAGGGGCGGAGTGGAAGAAGTATTCACACAGGTGGTGGTACACTCCAGGATTACAAAATTGATTGGCAAAAACCCATTTAGAATTTTTTTCAAGTAGCTGGGCCAAGTCAAACTCCTGGGATTTTGAAATACATTGTCTTGGAGGCAATACACAGGGTGAAGGAAAGCCTTGCCAGGCACCTTTCTGAGAGGGCTGTAACTAGGTGTGATTGTGTTCAGACTGTTTCAGCAATGACTGTGCAGAAAGAAAAGCTGTAGGTCCCATCACGGGAGAGGCAGACAGAAAGAGGAGAATGTCTTGAACACTAAAAGCTCCACATTGTACACAGTAGTAAAAGAAAAACAGGTCATAGTTGAAATGTAGTCTTTCAAGTCAGGAAAGAACTAGTCAATTAAAATTTTACATGACTACTCACTATTCTGAATTGTATTCTGCTGGTTTGTAATTTTTCAACAATAGTCCTTGAATGAGCTCATTTTCATATTCTTCTGGGTGAGAAAGGGTATTTTTCCCTCTACTTGAAGCAATATCCAAAAATCTGTAATTATTGACAGCTGCATATTTTAAAGCTGTGCTTGCCTTGATCCTAAAAGCCTTGAAAAGTTATGGTTAATCTCCAGAGAAGATAGCAATAATATGAAAGAACATGGACTACACCAGCTTGTGGCATACAGCACTCACGTAGAAGAAGAATTACGTGGATGATTGCATTGGTGTGTTGCAATATCAAAGGAGAAAACTCATGGTACTCTACAATTGTTAGTGCACACTACAGTCACACTATCTGTGAGAGTCTGTCAGGAAACCAGGAAGGGATAGGATAGCATTTAGCTTTGCATGATTTGAACTGTCCACAAGAGCTATTGCTCTCTAACAACCCTTGTGCATGCTTGGGAGTCTCTTCTGCTAGTCCAGGATTTCTGCTGGAGCTGTGAGGGAATGATACAGCTGTACCCAAAAGCAGGAGTGTCTCTCAGCACCTCATTGCTGTTACTGCATATCAGAGTACAGCTTTGGACCACCCTTGCAGCCCAGCTCATTTAATATACCATGCTGCCCTGCTGACTTCAGTGAAACTCTACAGGATGCATGTCAGCTTGGGATTTGGCAGTGGTTGCACACAGTTATGTTTTCGTTGGCTGGTGTGACCATTTTGGTTGTGGTCATGGGGCTGTATCGTTCTCTGTTGACAGTTGGGATTTTGTCAACAAGTGCACACATGTGCAGTGCCTGGGTTGAGTGTATTAGCACATAAGGAAATAATTAGCAGAGATGGAAGGTAAAATCATTATCTTTCTGTCTTGGCTTTAATTGTCATTTAATTTTTATATGCACATTTATATGTGTAATTCTCCATGTATATGTATCAGTAAATTTTTTTTCAGCAAAAATGAGCTGTCAAAATGTGGACTACTTCCAGTTAAGCCAACATTCCCTTTTTCCCACCAGCTCTCTCTTCCTTCTTGCTCTTGTTTTCAACTCCCTCTCTCCCCTTGTTCAGTCCCTGGCCTCCCAGGTCTTTTTTTCCTGTGCATATCCCCTGTGAATGATGAAACATAAAAGTAAAGCAACAAAATAGGAATAAGGCAAAATACAGTCCCTGACCCTGTAATTTGAATACATTTTGTGTAGCAGTTTGCAGAACATTTTGAACTCATATTCAACTCTGAAAATGATATAGAGAGTGTTTAATAAATGTAAGCCTTGACAGTAGAAAGACAAGGTTGAAAATGGCTGTGTATTCAGTCAGTGCTGAACTAAGCCTCAGGGTGAACAAATGGGACTGACGCAAGTATATTGCATTCCTCCTACAACTTGTACCTCTTCTTCTGCTTGCCACACTCTAAAGAGAAACCTTGCTGTCTGCAGGAAAAAAACAAAAGCTGACCTTATTGTTCATTTTCAGAAAGCCACAGACCCAGAAATCAACAAGGAAGAGAGTTGGCCCAGGACAGGATTTATGGCTTTTTCTTTCCATTAGCAGCCAAGCTTTGGGCAATAATGAAATTTTCACCCTAAAACCAGAAACTAGTACACTGAACAGAGTTGTGGCTTCTCTCTCCTTTTAGCATGACACTCCTCTTGGTCTGGAAGGACTCTCTCCAAAGGTGACATAATATTCCCTTCACTGACCATTCTCAGCTCTGTTTTTAATGCCATTACTGAGTTTTTTTCAATGCTTTTGCTGTACGAGTTTTTCTTGACTGGAAGCTGCTGGCTCAATTGATGCAAAGCATTAAGCAGTTTGCAACAATAATTCCTGCTTTAACTGATGTTTGCCTGTTTAGAACTGGCAGACCAGAGGTAGAATGCTTTGCACGTTTGCAGTTTCTTCTCCAGACAGCTCTTTGAACAATCTTGGGTTTTGTTCCATTCTTTTTCCTAAGCCCAGAGGAAGATTCAGGGAAGATTGCCCAATGTTTTCTGGACCTTTGCAAACTTATAATGCTCACTGTCCAATAAAATCCTTTACTTCTAAAGAGAAATTATCCAAAGTTGTTTGGAGATATATTTTTAAAATGCTGTATTCTGCAAAACGAATAGAGAATCCCATCAACTCATGAAATGCTGAACACTATTCAGATATGAGAAAACCTGCACCTTTATAATTTTCAACTTAGAAAAATATCATAAGAGTACAACCAGATACAATTAAGCTTTTCCATTTCTTACTAGCATGGGACAATATCTGGTTGTTTACTTTTTTTATTTAATGGAGTTTAGAATCATTTTCACAAGTTGACCACAGTCAGTACAGAAAAGAGTCTATTTTCCCTGAATTAAGGGAAAATGTTGAGGTTTTCAATTTTTGTTGAAAGCAATGGCATTGTGCTCCAGACAGCCTGTAGTGACGTGGAGTTTAAGGGGTGCTCAATGCTGTATGACATTTCCTTCTGTTAGAGTATTTTGGCAAGAGCTTACTGGCTTTGCAGTGTGTGCCTTTAAAGGCCTCTGATAAATGATTAGGCAGATAGTTTAGCCTATTGTTGCCAGTAGGAGTAAGACAGTAACTCTAAGAGAAGTGTCCAGCTAATGTATTAATGCCTTAATCCAGACCAATAATATGATGTAGTTTGACATGTCTGGCATATGGTTTCTATCATCTCAATATTCTTCTCTGTTCCTCCATGACATTATAGACAACTAACCAAAATAAAGAGAAGCAGGAATTTCTTCACCCATAAAATATATTCTAAAATGTTCTGTATTTTGTTCCAGCTCTTTGGTTGATTGAGTAATGAAGTGATCCTGAAATCCAGTGATTACTTCACTGACTGTCTACAGTATTTTCCTTCAGAATATCCCGTGGCATTACCATTACTGGACCCTGTCATTAGAAATACTTACACAAAATCTGTGATGTGCAGGCACTTGCACTGTTAAATATCCATGGGTACAGGTGTTGGGTGTTTGGACCCTTATGAGCCTTCAAGCATGAGGTGGTGACATTTTAGAAATGTGGTTTTAAACCAAGGTGCATTTTGCAACCTAGAAGTTTCACAGCAGCAGCTAAAGGAAGCAGAATATATCCAGGGGACACTTAAGTAGAATAAGGGAGTTTTTGTACTGTGGTTACATGCTTGTTGTATGCATGTGCCCCTTGGTTATATGCATGTGTCCCTTTCCAAGCAGATTATACATGGAATAGCCAAAACATATGTCACTGGGTACCTGTGAGACAGTCCTAGGCCTGGCTTAGGTTTGAAGCCCCATGCAAGCTGTGCACTTAAAACATTGGCCTAAAAGGAGCCTTTTCCTGCTGCCCTAGGAATACAAGGTAGTGTTGGCTCTGAGCACAGCAGGTCACCTGCCTCTTGCTCCCACATTGGCCCTACTGTGCCATGAGCCCAGTAGCATAGGCAGAGGCCAGTCTGGAAGATCCTGAGGGTGCAGTCAGCCCATGGTGGCTGTTCCAGGTAGGTAAGGCTGTGTGCTCTGAACCCACAATCTAACCTATGTCTTTAATTACATTTCCCAATGTTCTCTTCTTAGTTGCATAATAAATCATTAGCAAACATCACAGAACATCTTTAGAGAAACTGCATGTGGTCAGGATGCAAGATTACATCAGGTATAAGGCAAGGCAATACTTTGCATAAAGTACACCAATAAAAATTATATCCCAGGCTGAAGGGCTTACTGGTCTGCTCAGAAGGCTGTTTGTGGACTAACATTTTAAGTGCTTTAACAAAGCTGTAAAGGGAGGGCCGCCATCTGGCTCTTGTTTTCACTTCAAACTTTATTTTTGTTTTCACTGATAAATTAACTTACTACGCAGTCTTTACATTTTGTGGCTGTTGCAGTTGTGTGTTATGTCTGTTGTTAGTAAAGAAATGTGGATAGGCACGTATTAGGCAAATGAAGGGATTTATCCTCTCTAAATTGATGCATGGTTGTCTGTTTCTTTCAGGATAAAGAGGCCCAGAAAGACTTAGAGGCTTTACTTCTTACGCTGAAGCTCTGATACTACGTACTTTTAACTCTTCATGCTGCAATAAAATTGTAAAATTAAAATGAGACTGGAAACTGCGGGTAAATTTCAGCTAAGTCAGTGGAAAAACAGTCATTGATTTTGGTTGGCTTGGATCATGGCCTTTAAGTGTCTGGCGATTATGGTATTAAAATAATACATTCACTTTTGATTATTTATAATCTTGTACTGAAGTTTAATTTTAGATTTCTTACACTGTGAGTCTGATTCTCTGAACATGAAGTCCACTGCTGGCAATGGACATCCTGGGGGTTTGAATGCAAAAGGAATAAATCTCACTCTTTGAAAGATGAATCAACTAGTACGTGATGCCAGCATAGAACTGTGTGTAGCATAAACAAACAAAAAAATGTTTCTATAGTAAATTATATTTATATCAACTAATTTACACAGATGTGTACAGAAGAAAATTATTAATATTTATGTTTACACATTTCCCCACTCTTAAAAAATTAGTCTTGTTGAAGTTAAACAAAGCTGTTGCCGCAACAAAGCTCTTTTTACTTTAAACCTATTGTTGGTTTTACAAAGAAATGTGAAAATTTTATAAATTAAATATTATAATTTATTTGTAACATCAAGTACAATATTAAAGATAAGACCAAATAAATAAAGTGGTTTAGAATAATCTATTACAGACGTGATATTTAATGGATTTGTATCAGGACCTCCATCAAGTTTGTGAAGTCTGGCTCTCTGTCTTTGAAGAGTTGCAGAATGTGGTTTCATCAGAGTGTCTTTGAAGAACGGAGTCCAGCATGTGTCCATCACTAACCTTTTATACCATCTATATAACATAACCTGTACATAAAAATAGACTACTAAAGACCTACTACTTCTGAGTGCATTGGACAGCAGTGTTTTCAATAAAATGTAGCAGATAGGGAAAGAATTTCCATTCACCGCTGGACTGATCCAGAATACACCAGAGTCTGTAGAAGAGAGGCCAGTTGTGATTGGCTTTTAATTCAGGGTCTTAATCTAGATGCAGGGAGTGTACCTTGAAGAAGTAGACATTTCTGTTTAAGAACATAGAATTGAGTAGGGACAACTATATATTTCCTTGATCAATTTGATGTGTAAGATAATGGGGACCACTTTATAGCAAAGATGGGGAGATCTTCACAAATTGAAATATGCTTTTTTTTTTTTTTGAATGTTCATCCTGTGGGAAAAATAGTTTCTACATGTCTGTCTCATTTCAAGAGTTTTTTGTTTTGTTTTTTTAACACATAATCTCAGAGAAAAGGAAAAATGAAAGATTAATCCTAACACTTCCTTCTATGACGGATTGTGATTCACACAGAGTAATTGGCTTGTGAATGGGGAAGCTGGAAAGGTGACACGTCGTGATTTTGGTAAGGGTAGACTTTTGGTAAAGTCTGCTTTTGATGTTTTCATAAGCAATGCAGGAAACATAGTTTAGAAGAATCTACAAGAGTGATTTGTACTTGGGGTTGTTGACAATTCACTGTCACCTAGGAAGATGTAATAAGGAGGCTTTTCTTGAAATCAATTTTATGCTAATTTATATCCTTTATAAAATAAATTGGATTATGCAATAGATACTTCATTTACAAGTAATTATTGCTGATAAAAGCTGAAAGTGTATTGGAGAAATAGATTAGAACAAGCAGTTACTTACATTAATTACTGAAATTACATGATGTAAGTAGGATTTACTTCATTAAGGGCAAATATAAAGTTTTGAATCGAAGTAATTAACAGAAGGAGATTGGAGGAGACCAGGCTAGTTGTAATTCTATGGAAAAGGACATGCAGATTCCATTGAGTGGCAAGTTAATCATGGGTCAATAATGTTATGTTTTTGTGAAAAAGCAAATTTCATACTAGACTGAATAAATAAACATTCCCCATTAAATTCACATGAAATAACCTTTTACTCTAATTAGGCCTAATAAGTTCTAATGAGGTCTGAGCTGGTGTACTGTATCTGGTTTCAGGCACCACACTTGAGGGAGACTGGGGGCTAACTGGAAGGAGTCCAGTGAAGAGAGAGACAAGAAAGATGAGAGTGCTAGACAACATTATTTTGCGTGTAAAACATGAAAGAATTTGGTGTGTTTAGTCTGCAGGAGCAAGGACTAAAGGAGTATTCACATTTGTAAAAAGCTTTTGCAGACAAGACAGTAAAAAAAAGAATGCCAAACCTTGTTCTCCAAATTCCCTATTCATAGGACAAGAGGTAACTGCCTGCCTTCAGATTAGTCATTAGGAGAAAATAATCCTGATGCTAGCTTTGCAAAGCCCTGCAATACATTTCCTGAGAACATTACAAAATCATTTCCTTAAGTTTTAGTATAAAAGTTAAATCAGATTTCATACATAGGCAATGTTTAGGGCACATTCATCCTCTAGCAGATCCCTCCTGGCCTTGCTGTCTCTGGGGAGTGCTCAGCTCCAGCTTCCTACACGCCACAGGCACTCCTGCAGGGGTTCAGAAGTCGGTGGGCTGGCTCTGCACACACTGGCTCAGCATTTGGGCCCAGACTACCAAATGAGTTTGTACTCTGAAGTATTTATCAGCATAGATTTCAAGACTTGAATTTAAAGATGAGCATCATGACTGCCGTTGACTATTTCTTTATTATAACTGTGGTTTTAATCCACATGGTTACATTTTAAAAGAAATTTATGATTTTATAAATGAAATGACTGATCTTTCTTTCCAGCCTTTTGAATTAAGCCCAGTATTCAGTTTTAATTTTTGCTCATTACTAGTGTATGTGTAGAATTACAAATTAACATCTGTGAGAGAAATGCTGGGCTTAATTATTTAATTCTAAATTGTCTTTAGTAGTTTGCAGAAATATTAGTCACACAGGTAAGAAACAGCTAAGATATGTTGTGGTTTTAAAAGTTTTTGCTAATTAGTATACATGAGCATTCTCAATTTTTTTGTTTCTGATTTGCTAATCGGAGAGTTTTTAAAATTGAAGCATGTTCCCTAGATTGTTCCCTAACTGGTCCTTGGAATAAAGCTTTTGCTTTTAGTTGTAGGCCCAGGCTATCTGTTCTCTGTGTCATACCAGCTGGAGAAAAAGCAAGCATAGCTCCAGAGGCCATATGTTTTCTTTTTTGTTTAAAATATCCACAAGCAGACAGTCACTTCCGTAGTTTTGTCTCTGTGGAGGAGCTAGAGTCTGTGATTCTGTATTAACCCCCAGCGGGTTTGAAGCCATATGGAGCAGATGGGGCTGCAGGCTTCCTGAAGCCATGGTACTTCCTTCAGTTCTTCTACTGTGGCATCTCTTGTTTGGTCTCTGCTCCAGTACATACACTGTATATCCTCTGGGGTCATTTGTCTCTTTACATACTTGAAAAAAAGTGAGCTCAGGGGGCCTTGACCTGGTACCAGGATTTATGTGCTTCATTGCAGCTGAAACTTCTAGTTCTGCCATCTGTGATGACTGAGGTAAGTTTTATTTCTTGTGGTGAGGCTAAGGCTTCTGTCACTGAATCCTAATCCCTTTGCAGTTGTCCCTCGCAACACACAAAGCTTGTGATACACTTTTTTGTAGCAATGGCACCGACACATTGTGGAAATGGTAACAGAGGTAGGCTCTCATACTACTGTTTAGAGCACTGTCTTTCCTTCTGCAGAATCATGGTGAGATATGCATTTCTGTGTGGTAATATCAATACACTGACTTCTGCAATCAGTTAGAAAGCTGTCCACCAGTGGTGAGAATAGCTGATGATCTAGAAAAGAAAGTGACAAGTCCTATGTCCAGTTCAAGTTTTAAAAAAACCCTCACGTAAATCCATGCCTACAACTCTGTTATTATAGCAGTAAAAGTCTGAACTAAAAAAACAACCAAACAAAATAGCCCCAAAGGCAAAAAGCAACACTGAAACCAAAGCAACAACAAAAGAAAAGCAATGAAGCAATGGCTACACAGATACAGCCATGTTGAACCCAAACATAGCAGCTTATTTGGATCTACTTAGCTTCAGCCATTACTACCTGATCACATTCTACTTGAAGTACCTAGAACTGTAGGGAGATATTATGAATTGCAGCAAGATTGGTGGGTTTTCTGGAATTTTCCTGGACAGGAAGGCTAGTCTTGTGGTGTTTTTTCAGTGGGCACAGTAGTGCATTACACCTACTCCAAATAAGAAAATCTTGTGGTAATGTGATGAAATTGTATTGCAGCATTCATCCAGTGCAAACTCAAGAAGGAGTGAGTCTGAAGGGCCAACATTATTATTTGCTCTTTTTTCCTTCTGCGTATAAGGTTATATACTTATTTTCCAGCACTTTTCCTTTTTGCAGGCTTCCAAGTTCCTTGGAGAAGAAACAAATCAAACTGTCTTGACAATACAAAAAGAAGTAAGCTTTTCTGGCCCTGTCTATGTTTGTGTAACCCATGCATGTGTGATGCTGGGAAATGAAGCACTGGAACTAAGAATGTGAAACATTAATAATTTTTTTTAGGAAATATTTTACTCATTTAAATAAACAACCAGTTACTCTAGAAGTATCTGTGGGACCCAGTGCGAACTTGAATATGAACAATCTGAGCTCTGTGCTTGGTAGTGCTGCTGACCCATGATGTGACTGTGGGATTAAGCTCCTTAGCTACATACCCAAGTTACACACACGCAAACACAGTCTGTCCACTCTTCATATGTTTTGTTTATTAAGATTAATTATGAGCTGGTTTGAATTGCCTACGTGTATAAGCTAAAAATAGAGCCACACAATATTTACAGGGAATATTGTAACCTAAACATGTGTTAAGGATATAGGCATGAATATGGATGTGCTTTTTCCAAACTAAGGTCAGGTTTCTGATTCATGGATAAAGGTAACCAACATGGCTGTTGAAATTTCAGTCTCCAGAGAAAAATGTTTTTGTTTGCTGTTCAGAAAAATGTGGCAAATCAGCAGAGTGGACTCAGTGATTTACTGGTGTGTTCCTAATCTTGGAAGAGAATCATTTATGAAGAAAGGAAAATTCATTTGTAAAGCTCCTGACTGTGGTTCTGGGTTAAGGATTACTCTTTTGCAGAATGTTGGGCCAGCTTACATAGTGCCCTATAAAATCATATATAAAGTCTTAAAACTGTAATAAAATACATGTTTTTCAAGTTAGAATAGCAGACTATGTCTAATGCAACACTTCTAAGTGCAGCGAGGGGTTCATAGAAAAGCAGTGCTTAATTGTGTGTTGATTTGATACCACCAGTGTATGGGTATTGGCAGTTTCAAGCACAACAGTGTTCCTACTGCCTTCACCATGAATCCCTGAGCAAGAATTACCAGTACACACTGGCTCAAAAGACCATAATTGAGTGTGTGATCCCACAGTCATTTGACATCTTTGTTTTGGAAGTGTTTTTCTTACTGAAGAGTAGTTTCACGTGATTTGTCCTGTGACATTTTGGTGCCATTGAGAGCATGGCAACACAGCCTCTGGACATCAGTGAGTCCCAGGCATTGTGCCAGGATGAGATTTTTAGAAGCACCTACATGACCTTGTATGACATTTGCTTCTGTACATCCTAGTGCTCAATCCAGCTTGTTCAGCAGTGCACTGCTTTCATGCCCTTTTACAGCCAGTCCTACATGTCCCAACAGGTTGATTCAGGAAATGAGAAGGCAGGTATTTTCAGCCCTCATGGGAGAAATTCAGAACAATAGATCAAAGGGGGGGGGGAAACCCAAACTACTGGACTTGGACCTGTATAGTCATTTGAGCAATACTTTTAATTAGTTGTCCACCATACAAGATTTCTCTAAAGGTCATTAGTTTATTTTCTCTTGAGGGGGAGGTTTGTGATTACTCTAGCCTATTGCACACCACAGAATTTTTCCTCTCTCCCACAACTTATTTGCCCATCTGAAAAAATTGGGCTGATAAGGCTTCTTTCACCCATGAGGATGGTTTGAAACAAAACGTGTAAGAAAAACACATAGAGAACACACAGAGCAGTAAGTGGTAAAGTAACCTTCACTTTTTAGGCCTCTTTTACTCTTTCAATCAGCCCCCAAAATGCTGTCAGGGAAGATGAAGCCTCGGGAAGCATTTCTGCTGGTTCCAGGCTGGTTTGGAGCATGCGGAAAGCCCGAGCAGCTCTGTCTGTCCTGTGGCACTGAGGTGTGTGAGCCAGCGCCCCAGCTGGTGAGCAGCAGCCAGCCAGGCAGGAGAGGCAGCGCACCTGGCCGAGCGACCAGCACAGCGACCCCTGAGCAGGCTCCGGCGGGCCCTGGCAGCGGGGAATCGGCGCATTCGGGGCGGGTGATCAGTGGCTGGGCGGCCCTCGGGCATGTGCAGCGGTGCCTCGGGAGCTGGGTTGCTGCAGGAGCCTGCGGGATGGCGGCTGGGCCTGTGGGGGCCGCTGGGCTGGAGGCGAAGGAGAGGTGAGTACGTGCCCTGTGGGGGGTACTGTAATGGTGGGCGTTACACAAGCCTGCGTGTCTGATTGTGGCACGGGCCGGCATTACGTTAAAAGAGCAGATCTGGAAGGTGTCCCTTGGAGAGCTAGCCAAAGGTGAACAGGATTTGGTAACTCCTGTGGGAAGGCATGTTAAGTCTTGAGCCGGTGACTACCTACGTGCGAGGCTTTCTTCTGTGCGGGGCTTTGCCTCCCCTCAGGCCTGCCACGAGGGCGTGCTCCAGGCCTCTGTCACTACTGTCCTTGTGCTGTGCGGCACTGCTGCACGTGGCAAGTGACAGTGAAGCCAAAGTGGTAATTTTCTACTTTCCTTGCTTCAAAAGATGTGTTTGTTCATGTTCACCAACTCAAATTTATATGGAAAAATGCAAGGCAGAAAAGACAGTTCAAATACATTGCCTGTGAGCTGCTGTTTTCCTGCGGAAAGAGCTTGCTGCTGTTAAAAGCGCACTCAAAAAGAGCTAGGACACCAGGGTGAAAACACTGCTGTGCCTCGGGCTTGTGGGATACGATGTGTTTTAACTGCCGGTAGTTCATTCCCTTTCTCCCATGACTGGTTACAGGGCTCAGTTACGATCCCCCCGACGGCCCTGAGGCAGCCCTGGTGGGTGGGAGGCAGGGGGCAGCTGCTGCTGGCGAGCCGGGCTCCGCCCGCAGCCCTCCGCAGGGGCAGCGCACGCCGATTCCACCGGCTGAGAGCCGCTTCATTCGCTACCAGCTTTAAATGAAAGCAAAGGGGCGCCGTGTCTTTCCTAAATGGTTGGGGGGTTATTTAATCCTTAAATCAGGCCAGAGAAGGAACTTACATGAAGGAGCTTTTCTTATGTCAAACCGTGAGCAGCAGATGTTTAGTGTGTCTACGGTGGTACGGACTGAGGGCAAACGGGCTGACTGCGTTCACCTGCATTGCAACCTTCTGATTTCTGTGTTGCACTGGATTTACTCTGGCAGGATTGCTATGGGTCCTGTCTGGTTTTGAATGCAGAAGCATAATTGCATGAGCAGAAATTGTATGGAGAACACAGCTTTTGTGTTTAGGTGTATGTACATACAAAAATATTTGTGTGGATGGATATATCCGTAAGTTAAATAGAGGAGTTACATTAGATATAACTTGCTGTGTTTTGTAGTTTCAATAAGAAACTTGATTACTTTGTGAACTTTTTAACATTTCTATCCATGTGTGAAGTTAAACTCGAGAAAAACTCTGCCTGCACATCCTTTTATATAATAACTTTTAACTTCAGAGTTAAAAGAAGAAAGGGAATTGCCACAGCACAGAGTTGGACCTCCCTCTGAGAGGAAAGACAGGAAAAATATCTGTTGAACACGGGATACCTTGTGTGCTGGAGAGGAAATGCTAGATGATAAGCCTGATAAACTTTATATAGAGCTGTCAGCTCCTAATGGAAGTCTCTTGTGTGTTTAGTTTGGAGCAGGTAGATGGTAAAGAAAAAGGTAAAAGATGCTGTAAATTAATGTATTAGCTTCCTTTGCCTTGCCTTCTCCAACTGTGAGCTTGTGAACTCCGTGAAGGGGTTACTGAGTCAGTAGGAATCAACACATAGTCCATCTATCCTTTCTCTATCGCCTGGATGGTGGTTCCCAAAACAGCATATCTGCTTCCAGGCAGTCTGTGGCTGAAAGGGAGGATGAGGAGGAGGGGAGAGCTCTATGTGTTGAGGTGGGGTTTTGTCTTTTGAGAGTGCTTTTTTTGTAAGTAGGGATTATGGTTTGCATAGAAACCCTCAAGGAGGATTGCTTAGTACCCATCTATGGTATGTTTGACTTTATTTGGCTTCCTGAACTCAGTACTTGTTCACCAAAGAGTGAAGTAAATCCTGTGGGAGTGGGGAGGGGAGAGAAATTTCAGGCAAGGCTGAAGCTGTCTTAGCTCTTAAGTATGTGGAGACTGAAGTGCATCCCTGAGCGGCTCCTGCTGAGATGCTAATAACTGGTCTGCTCACCCCGATTGCACTGAATCTCTTCCACTTTTCTTGCCAAAACAAGTGGTATTTTCAGTCAGATTCCAAGTAAGGAGAAGTCAAAATGTAACCTTAAACCAGTGAGCTTTAGAGGCAGCTTTGCAGGGGCCCTGAAGTGCTTTTTCTGCCAAGTGTATGGGCAGAACTTTCAGCAGGAATCACAGGCCTGTCAGTAGGTTTGACCTGAGACAGTTGGGGCCCTGTGGCCAGAAGTGAAAGTGTCCATAAAACCTAAGTCTGCAGCAGAGCTGTGTACATCTCCAGGACTTCAGTTTCCATGGGTTTTGACAAATTCTGTTTTATGGTGTTGATTTTCTGTGACTCCTCCTCTCTGGAGCTGGCTTTGATTTTTATTCTGATTTTTCTGACACTTGGCAGTCAGACACAGAGGAATTTGGAATCTTAGTTCAGCATTTTATTTCTGCACTGGTATCTTCATTACTATGTACAGCCTCCAATATATTTAATGCTTAGTGCATGCAGTATGTACAGCTGGGTGGGGGGGGGTAATGCTGTGTTTACTGAGTTACTTGGTCATACTTGCAATTACTTACCTGTTTTATCAGATAGGGTCCCTTCTCCTCTTGAGGATCAGCTTTTGCTGCTGAGTGGAGCATGTCTTTTTTCAGAATTTCATAAAAGCTACAAAAATATTTTTTTGCACCAGAGATGTGAGAAATTGCAGTCAGTTGCTCAATGTAATTAAAATAAAATACAGGTGATGTGGAAACTTGAGTACCAAGCAATCTCATTGCTCAAGTCCACAATTTTTTTTTCCAATGACATAATAGATTTTCCAGTTGTTATTGACAGATTTCAGAAGGATGTATCTCATATTCAGAAAGATTGAGTAATTCTTGATATTGCAGGCATTGGGGCAGCCTTAGAGACACTCATGGTCTTTCAGCACAGATAGAATTTGCTGTTAGATTTTTCACATCACAAAAGCTGTAGTTTCTAAACTGTAAACTTAAGGGATGGGAGGAGCCAACAGATCTGGTGTAGGAAAGAAAACAGTTTTCAGCACAATGTTATCATAGTGGTAATACAGTAAGAACTTAAGAAAAATCATATCAATACCAGAATTAATGTGTTAACTATGTTGAATACATTTTGAATATAATTATATTAAATTATATTTTTCTTATGAATTAACCCCTTTTTTTCCTCGTGAAAATAGCTTTAACAGTTTGTTGAAATCCATTTGCAAGGAAGCATGTCCATCAATTAAATTTCTAAATAAATATATAAATGTACCATGACTATGCTTCCATTAAACAGAGATCACATGGTAGCCTGTAGTTGTATCCTAATAAGCAGATCAGCCTGCAGGGACACATGTGGGGAAACGGTGATGCTGGGCAGCCCCTGAGTCACCAGCCCTGTGATCCCCTCTCTGACAATGGGCTGCTTTGCAGAAGCCACATCCATTGTTTCAGTTGTTCTCCTTAGTCATGTTCAAGACAGTGCTGCAGACATTAAAAAGGAAAAGGAGGAGAAACCCTGGCATGTAGCAGGATTTTTGCTTTGAGTCTCGTGTGTTCCCAGTTGTCATTTGGCTGGGACAGTGGGACACTGAGGAGACTCAGTCCCTCTCAGTGCCGGGCTGCAACTGCTGAGGTGCCTGGGGCACAGTGCTTGTTCCAGGAACACAGCGTTTTGTTGATTCCACAATTAAATACTATGGGATTTTAATTTGCTCTTTACTCATTTTTCATTTCCTTAATTTTTGGCATTCAGATGCAATTTTGTTGAAAACATTGCCTGGGGACATGAACACTGTCCTGGAGCTGAAAGTGTGATTAGCAAAGCACTTCCCTAGGATCTCCTCCTTAACACCCATCCCTTTCCCTAGGGAAGGGCTGGGCTTGCTGTGAGGGCTATGGCTTGAAATGCACACAGAAGTTTTGTGGTTACAGGAAGCTCCAGAGAGAGGTTTGGCGATGGGCTTGGCTGCGTTGATGTGCTGGTGCTACAATTAGCTCTTCAGTTTCTAGATTGTGGACTGAAATTCATGAGCCTGCTTGGGATCCCAGGCCATGCAAGGAACAGAAAGAATTGAGGAATTTCGCAGTGTAGCTCATGGTGTTGTTCCCCTCAGGTTCTGCAGCCCTCCCTGTTCAAATGCCTGACATAACATGTGTGTCTGCATCCTGTCATGTATTCTTAACCCATACTCGAAACCTGGCAATGAACCCCCTTATTGGAGACACTGATGTATCTGCCATTTGGGCATGAAGAGACTTTTCTGCCCCTAAATCCCATGACTGCCCTTGCCTTTGGTGTATAAGTGCTACCCTGAGTTTGTTTTACACTTGCATTTTGTCAGACAGTACCAGTGGTGTATAGGTATAGTTTAAGGGATCTTATTTAACTGTTGGTGATACTGGGTTGGTCCCAAACAAGGTGGTCTACTAAAATCACCTTGTGTTTGGGAATTGGCCCCAGCATTATTTACTAATTCCTGAAATGCAGGGGAGAAACAATTCTAGCATTCATCTGTGTGGAAGATGTTTAGCAATATAATATTTTTCTATGCAACTAACTCATTATTCAATGATTAATTATTGTAAGGGCTATGTAAAAATTTTGTTTTCCTCCTGCAACAATATGAAACTCAACTGGGGTTCTTGTATCTCCTTACATGAAAGCTTTCACAGAAAGATTTCTTTGGGCAGGCTGTTGTCCTCCTTTTACAATTAGTTATCTAAAGGACTTGTAGGGCATATTGTCTTGAAAGGTTGGGAACTCCACCCTGAGGTGAGCAGAAATATATTGGAAGCATCTGGTATTTATTGTGGTTAAGCATAACCAGAAGTTTTTTCTGCTCATATAATCCATCTTCTGTTACTGTAAGAACCAGCTGAATTTCCTTGGTGACAAACACCCTTCTTCTAGTCCCAGAAAGCGTCGGCTTACTTGCAACATCTGAAACCAAGGAAACTTCAGATCACCCATTTCTGTGATATCAAAATCTCTTTGTGATCTGTTCACACTGGGAGAGCAGTGCTCAGTCCTACTGCAGCATGACACTGCTTAATAGGATATGTGTGTCTTTTTCCAAATAGGAGTGAATTTGTGTATGAAACAAAACATAAATCTGGCCTTTTATTTCTGCAAAGGGAAAAATATATAAAAGAGCATAGTGATCTCATTATTCCTACTGTTTTTTCATTGAGAAATAAGAACAAAGCTTGTGCTATCAGAACAAATTCTGCCAGAAGATGTGGGCATCCCAGCTGTGAATTAGGACATGCAAGAATGTTTTAGGCCTTTGTCCTAGCCAGCTTATATGCACAAACTCTGCTACTCCCTGGAATGTTCTTATTAATCATTAAAACACATACTAGTTCTTTAATTTACCATGGATTAAGCTCTCAGGTTTCATCTTGCTGGCCAGACTGGAGAGCAGGGAGATGTCTGGCTGCAGGTGAAGATTGCTATTTGCTAGGAGATGCTGAGGTCTCT
The DNA here is from genome assembly GCF_027477595.1 of Haemorhous mexicanus. NCBI lineage: Eukaryota > Metazoa > Chordata > Aves > Passeriformes > Fringillidae > Haemorhous > Haemorhous mexicanus. The sequence goes on from NC_082343.1 coordinate 35,331,777, forward strand.
TTGGAAGGGGACCAAGAGGCTTTCTTTCTTATATATTCCTGTGATTACCTTTTGCTGTCCCCTCTGCATTGCAGACCAAGATACGAGGGGCAGATAGTGAACACCAACCCCAGCTTGGCTTTTAACAGCAGAATTTCTTCTGCTGGTCAAAACTCAGTTTTTCCCTCTGCCAGGGTAACTGTGTATGGAAATCTCTAATGCTGGGCTTCCTGAAGCTGCAAGCCCCAACATGACTACAGGGTTATTGCTTTGCCCCTGGCTGTGTATTTCTGCTCTGAAAAAAAACCAGCCTGTAGGCTCTAATGCTATGAGTAGCCCAGTATGAGGGAGATGTTTCAGGTAAACTTTGGCCCTTGATTATCAAGGGCATGATAGATCACAGTATGTCCAGGTGCACCAGACTTGAGTCCAAAGATGGAGTGTGAGGCTCTCTTCCTGGCCCATGTGCCCATATAATTTCCAGTAAAGGTGCTGCTTCCTCTTCTGTAGTCTCTGTACCTGTCTTTCCTTGCTTGAGCTCTTCCCTGGGATTTGGGTGGGCAGGATCCCAGATAGTCTTGCCTCCTGAAGGTGGTGTCCTAAGATGAATGAATGTGTTTGGTTTTGCATATGCAAATTTCTAAAGAGATTCACAGCCATATCCTATCTGCTATGTAGGATAGCAGGTTCATGGCCCTGGCTTTTCAAGAGGTTTAGCCTTTAGATACAAATGCTGAAGGAGCTGAGTCTGGTGTCACTGTAACCAAGTGGCCCATCTCTTCTCTCTTGGTTTTTCTGGCAGTGCAGGATAGCTCTGTAGACAGCACAAACAATTCCTCACAGGTATTGAGAGCAATACAGGGACATCTGGATGGCATTCTAGGTACTCTGTTACCTCTCAAACTGCATTTTATGTTGTTGTGGCCAAGGCTGTTGCTGGACAATTAGAAGGAGAAGAATTTTCCTAACGAGGATGCAAATTGAAGTTTTCTAGGCATTTAAACAGTTTACAGGATAGTACATTTTAATTGATGTAAACCCTTCCAGCAAGTAGGTAGAAGGGGATTTACTAAGTTTGGAAATAATTAAAATCATGCTGAAATTTTCCTAACAGGTACTAAATGTGCCATAGTGTGTGGTCTCTCTGATAGTGTTGCCTTTCCCTATAAATGGAAAAGTGCAACATCAGATGTTTCAATGCATGCACATAGATAAACAGTTCTTTTATGACATATTAAGAACAGTTTGGTTTATGGCTTTTTAGATGTATCTTAAAATCTTGTATTATAAGGACTTTAGCAGAGCTGTCTGATTTCCAAGATGTGCTTTTAAGCAGGATGAAGTTTGTACCTGGTTTTTATTAACTACATTGCCAGCTAAAAATAAACCAAGTTGCAGACAGCAGTGTGGATCCTCAATGTGTTTCATTAAAAATAATAATGATTCTTGGGGGCATGGAGACAGAAGTCAAGCTCTTTTTGTCTCCTGGAATCTGTTTTGCTCATCTGGGAGAAGAAAGTAACCTGACAGTCTTTGAAATTTACTGATATTCGTTAAGATCACTGGGCTTTGAATGGAGCTGTAGCTAATTATGAACTTTAACCCCATGTTTTAGTTTATTCCTGGACAAAAAATGTGGCTTTGTCATGCCTTGCAGGCTACTGGCAGAGAAGTTCTCTGATAGTATGTATAAATGATCCTGGGGTTCTATGTCAAAAGTTGAAAACTGCAAGTGCAGAATTACAATTAGGGTGGTCTGGTTTTTTTGGTTTTTTCTTTTCCTTTTAAACCAGCATAGGAATGTGGTGATTCTCTCTAATTTGTTCTTTACTCATGTCTGAGTGCCTTTGTGAAGAAGGGATTCAAACTGATGGAGTTCAAGTTTCAGTGGAGGAATTCACAGGACATCTGCAGGAGTCCAAGCCTTTTACTGAGCACAGGTTGCGGGCCAGCACCTTGCAAGAAGCAGTACTGAAAATATATATAGCCTGTCCAAAGCTAGACAAAGGAAAAGAAATATCCTAGAAAAACACTGGGCTAGTTTCCAGCCTTACTGTGTAAGCCTGTGCTGCTACTGAAATTCATTTACCCAAGAGTCATATGTCTCTGAAGCCTGTCTTTTCAAATAGTGCTGCTATTTAGCAGTCAGAACTAAAAGGCAATAAACCACATGCATTTAAGCTGAAAACATGATGTACCTTCTAATACATTTGGAGATCATTTCTGTGGCACAGTTTAAGCATGCTGGGTTTGGTGAGCATCTGTAAACACATGTTTTTGTGTGTTGGATAAAAGAAAGACTCTAAAAATTTGAAGTAGAGTTTTGATACCTGTTTTTGATAAGTAAATAGAATGTTTTTAGAGCCTGGGAAAGCATGCATTTTGCAAGGTGTTTTGACCAATATCTATGTAATAATGAGACAGCAAAGGAAAAAATTCCAACCCACAAACCAAACACTGGAAAGGACAAGGTAGAGTTCTAATTTCTAGTTATTTTTTGAAGTGTATTCAGTGGCGTGAATTCCTCTGCCCATATTTGCATTGGCATAAATTGTAATTTAACTTTAGAATTTAACTTTCAGTATGTAGTAAATTTAAAAAAAAGAAAAAAAGTCAGTAAAAGGTGATGGCCAGATTAGGGACTTAGGTGTTTGCAAGTGTGTTGCTCTGTAGGTTTTCCTGTCTTAAAGCCGGGACACAAAGTTTGACTGAAGGCATGCTGTGCATTGACCATAGTTGTATTGATATTTGGAAACATGAGAACAGATAACAGTATTAGGTTATAATAATATATTTATATATATAATTATTATATATAAAATATATTATATATAATATATGTATATATATAATAATATAATAGGTTATAATAGTATAAGGTATTTGTTTTTTAAAAGCTAAGGGAAAAGCTTAGATTCTTTCATTACATTATGACCATTACAATAAACACAGACTTCTACACTAAAACTCAGTGAGCAAACAGGGCACTACTGTTAATTTTCCATGTCTTAAATTGCATGGCTGTTTCACCTTACTAGGTGAGTTTGCTGCATGTAGTGCTTAATTGATAATACAAGTATCAAAGACAGTGAAGTACTATTTAGAAGTGTAAAAGGATTAAAATCTTTTGAAAGTGAGGAGCATTTTCAACAGTTGGTCCCACCTGTGTGCCCTCTTCTCAGTGGTTTGGAAATGGTTCTTTGTTAGAGCCCTCATTTGGGAAGCATCCTGGACCAACCCTGCTCCTGCAGGCGCCTGCTTCCTGAAGTCAAGTGGGGAATTCCCCCCTCCTCTGCTTGTGCTGGCCCAGACCTTCAGGGAGAGCCAGGAGTACATGTGGTTCCTGTTAGTTCAGAAAACAGAAACATCTGGGGAAGACGTGAATGACTTAATGGCTCAGTTCAGCAGGAGGAAGGTCTCTGACAGTTCGTTCTGGACAGAGAGATCCTCTATTGTGTGCTGAAGCAGGGAGCAAATGCACATAAAATCACATAAAATCCCGGTCAAAACAGCAGGAGATGGGCACTCATGCTGTCTTATATGGCCTTTCTCTCATCCTGCTGGTGGGGATCCCTCCTAAAGAAAGTGAAGGGAAGGATTTTCTCATCCAGTAAGAGTGGGGAAGGATGCTGTGGAAGAACACTTCCTAGGGACAGCAGTGTGTTTCCCAGGGTTTTGACCATATGGGCTTAACTTAAGGAAGAAAGTGAACCAGTGGTAAATAAATTTACTATGTGTTTACTGTAAAAAAATCTGAAGGAAAATGCTTATAGCACTGTGGGTAGCTGTTATTAACATGAAAGTAGAACAACCAGACCAGCTTCAGGAGGCCCTGCTTCATCAGGGTGTCAGGCCAGATGACTTCCAGAGGTTCCTTCTCATCTCCACCAGTCTGTGATTCTGTGACATAAGGTGGTTGGGTTAGACTCTGCAACATGGCCTAGCTAAACCAGTGTGGCTTATTCCCTCAATCCCTAAGGAAATGTGTCCCACCAGCATAAGAGTATTGTTCTTTTCCTAATCTAGCTGCACCACCAATGATGTTCTGTAGCTTAACATTTCCATTTTTAAGCAGGGCAGAACAAAATACAGTTCTCTAGCATTTGGTGTGGAAGCAGTAAAGGCAGGACATGGCGCAGTAATAAGCTGAGTGTGTTTGGTGTAAGCAGGCTGGCTGAGGGGCAGATGGCAGAAATTGCCCTTTGCAGGGGGTGTGCATGTCACAATCACAATCTCACAGTCTGTGGTCCCTAGGGTGCCCTGGGGAGTTGTTGTAGTGGGGATGGGGCTAATTACCATTAGCAGCTGCTCACGTTCTCTCTCCTCACTTTCATTCTCCTTCATGGGATAAAATATTTCTTTCTATTCTCTTTGGCCTGTTATTTCTCCTCCTTTGATGTGTTCTTCTTCTCACTTCTCAGCTGTTCCAATTTTCCCTATATTTATTCCTCTGAACACAGAGAATCTTTGCTATTGATCCTGAAGAACAACTGCTTCTATTAGCATATAATCAAGCTTAGCTGGATTTCCCCAGAAGGCAGAGAGCGCCTTTATCAGAAAAATAAAAATGAGTATCTTTGGCTTGGTTTAAGTGAGATAAATGACTTTTGCCACCTAGAGATGCGTGTATTTCAGGGACGTTTCTGAAGAAAAGAGAGGGATGACAAATCCTCAGGGAGTAACTTGTTCAGAATTACATGAAGACCTTGGCTGTATATGAATGTAAGGATGCAGGAAGCTGTGCTAACTGGATCTTTGCTAGGGAAAATGTTATATGCTAACAGCAACACAGTCTAGGGGCTATAAAAAGAGCTAAAGAAGTCCAGTCACTTCATTAACTGACTCTTCATAAATCCTAGGAAAAGCAATCTGTCCTCTTGAGAGCAAAAGCTTAGTATGCAAGCCTCATGCATCTCCTCTGCTTTTACTGTTTCAGTCATTCAGACAATTGATGGAACATCTACTTATTCCAGGAACTTTCCTTTCTATTCTGCTGAGCAGTTTTATGGCTTTATGCACAATGAAAACTACTGTATACACTTAACTCTGGGAACAGGCTAGAGCTATTTACTCAAGCAGAAAAGTATTGTATTAGGGTGAGAGATCGCCTGTGAAGATAGGAAAGGAATCTTGCTGGCTTAAGTAAGGCGTGAAGATATTTGAGCAGTGTTGTGTAGTGAATACATTGTGAGACAAATGTTTTGTATTCTGTTTCTGCTTATGACTTCAAGGAAATTACCTTAACCTTCAAATGTAGAGAACAAGGTTGTCAGTGTGCTGTAAGTCTGCACACACAGGTGCTAAATATATCAGTCTTAATGGCATCAGGAGTAGGGGTTCTTTCGTACAAAGTTTCAGTTCAGGTATGATGTCACTGGAGGATCTGCCTTGGAATTCTGTGGAGAACCTAGTCAATTTAAATATTTATTTATTCTGTTTGTTTGTTTGTTTGTTTTCTTTCCCTCCTTTATGGGAATTCTTCCTTGTTTGATTTTTTTTTAAAGACTATTTGTGCAGTTTCTGACCAAAGCCCCACTGGCTGATCTGCCCTCAGCTTGCTGTGGCACTGGTGCTCCTCACATACTGGAAAGATGCAGGCTGGGCAGGATGTTAGGCACATGAGAGAAAGAATTCTTATCTGGAGAAAACTGGTAGAAAACACCTCTTTTGTTCCTGTGCCACCTGGAAGGGTTGCTCAGAAAGCATCCCTGCAGGACATATTGTTCTGGAGTGTAGGTTCAGCTCTTCCTCTCTTATGCCAGAAACAGAGAGATGAACAGAGTTGTGTCTTAGAACAAGTTGAAGCACGGCGCTGTGTCCCAGCAGCAGTACACAAAAATGATGGGAAGGAAAATGAGCTTTTTTACAATGAAACCAAGGTTCATTTAGGAGTCCCATTTTTTCACTAGGGTGATTATTGTGAAGTTTTAGTTTACTTTCTGGTGGCACTTTTTAAGACTTGAATTATCTAAATTTTGTGAATCACAGAAGATTAATAGCTTCACAATTTATGCATTTCCTCTGTAGAGTGAAAAAGTGTAATTAAAAAGAAGATATACAGCTGAACTAAATTTTTGAATTGCAGCTTGAAAATACTTCACAGAATACAAAGCATAAAAGAAGCATGGGGTATTGTTGTGTGCTCTTCTGCAGACAATTGCAAACTGTACTTTGTGAAGTCAAACTTTATCTTGCTTGGTAATCTTGCTTTTGTACTGGGAGCAAGGTGTCTCACTCCACATGTCCACTTCTATTATGATGATCAGAACAGTCTAGATAAGTGGAGGCTGTTCTGTTATTTTTAGCAGAGAAAATGTGATTATGTGAAATCCCATTTGTTATCATGAGAGGTTTAGAAGACTGTTTCTGCATGATAACAGTTATGCTCTTACCAGAGGTCAGGTTGGGAGAAAGGAGATTGTGGAAATAAAGCCTGGTCTGAGCCACCACTGAAAACATACCAATAATACCAGAGGTTAAGCCTAGTTCTGGAGCACGCCACAATATATATGCCAGTCTTTCCTTGGGGGGTATTGAGCGTGCCTAGATACAGCTGAAGACAAAATTATAGTGTGAGAATAACCAACTGATACCAAACTCTTCCTGCTCAGCTTGCTCAAATAAATGACACTGAGTTGCTCTGAACAGACCCTCTAGATCAGAAATGTTTCTCTCTGGTGTAGTGCCAGCTTCTTCTACTGCTCTTCTGAGTGTCAAGTGGAAGATTCCCCCAAAAAGTGTTCAGACTGTTGCAGCTGGGCTGTCTCCTGTCTCTTCCTCTGTTGTTCTCAGGTACTGGGGATGCCAAGGTGAGGAGAATGATGGACTTTTGTTGTAGACCTGTTTTGTTCTCAAATCCTGCAGCCCATCCCTCGTGTTTAGTTCCTCAGCTCTCACTTCCATGTTTGTTGCCTCCAGATCCTTTATTTGACTTAACAGGCAGTCAGGACTTACTTTTTGGACATACTTTTTTTTCCAAAGTTTTCAGAAAAATAAGCACTCATCCTGTTTTCAAGCTGGTAAGGTTTGGTCCTGATGCTCTCAGTTTGATGTTCCCTGCTGCCGATGGGAAGATCTTTAATATCTTATGGATTCTTATCACCCTAACCCTGGTATATTGTGTCTGTATGTGTCTTTACAAGCAATGTAAAATCACCACCTCTCTTTTCCTGGAAATCAGAGATCCTGTGCACACTTCCTTCCCAGCTGGAATCTTGCTGAAGTCCAGACATATATTTTCCTCTGCCAGCTCTCAGCCACTCCAGCAAATGACTCCTGCATAGCTCAGCAATTGATTTATGCACCGTTAATGAGTCCCCTCTGAATCCACTCCCTTCTCTGCGTCTGCCCATGTGCACTTGAAATGCCCGAGCATCCTATCCTGAGTTAACTATTCTGATGGATCATTGTTCCCAGACATCCAGCAAAGACCCAGAGCACAGGGACTTGAGACACTCCTTTCTGATTTGGGTAGCCCCAGCTCTGTGCTTTTGGGCTGGAGCAAGATCTGCTCTAAGTAAAGAAGGACAGGACAACACTAACCAAGCAACAATTTTTTTGGTTCATGAAGCTGTCTGAAAAGTTGGCAAAAAGCCCAAAAGTAGGGCTGTCAAAGCATCAGCTACAGCTGTCTTAAATGTTCCAGACTGTCTGTGCTTAACACTGAGCTTGTTTTCACCTGACAATTAAGTGAGTTAGCCTGGTCTGAGTACAAGTGACTGAAACATGGAAAACTGCAGAAATAGAGGGTGGTAAACAGCAGAGGTTGTTGAAACTTGAATCGTTGTGTCCATGTTGTATTGTATATCAAAATAACAGCGCCATTCAGAATTCAGCCCTTCTCTTCAGTCATGAAGAAAGCCAGATCCACTTTCATTGTCATCCCAAGCTGAATTAGTTACATGGGCAAATTAAAGATCTGAGTAGTGTTTAACCAAATTAAAGATGTGGCAAAGGCAAATGTTAACTGTTTACTTTTCAAGGCTATTTCCTCAACTTTTCTCAGGTAAAATGTGAGTTCCCAGTTGTGTAGTCTCTGATTCCTCTTGTTCGATTTTCTGAAACAATTTCCTATAGACAGACCTATGCATGAGTCCCTGAAACTCACAAACCCCACCGGGTCTGATGCAAAACTAACTGGCACGGCATTTAGTTGCATTGCGCCATGATTGTGCTGGTACCAACAGCAGTTGTGTAGATCCTGGACAGCCCCCACACAGACCTTTACAGCGGTGCTTGTTGCTCAGGCTCTGATGAGTCCTTTTCCTTATTGTTGTATTATTGGTATGGATTTCAGCAGCTCTGAACCAAGTCCTGCTGAAGCCAGCAAATTTCCATTGGTTTCATTGGGGCAGTAGTGGTACACTTGACTGGTATAAACATATTCCATAACAACTCTGCTAGCTACTAATAGCTCCTACTTACTCCCCTTCCTTGTTATGTATTTGGGTGGTCTGAGAGTTACCAGCTCTGCAAGAAATGTATGCTTAAGTCCAGGCTTCCTGTTTGGGGGGTTTGTGGGCTTTTTTGCTTCTTATGGTGTTTGTTTTGGTTTTTTAATACCTTATCTCAACCTGAATAAAGGATTTTAGTAGAATTCGGGGAGATAAGCTGAGTGTGTGTGTGCACACATACGCAGAGAAAGCAAGCATTGGATGACATTTGGCTTTCCTAACCCTTGAAATCACTATAACCTGAGCAAGAAGACTTTTAAAGGAGAGCTCTTGCCTTGAATACAGCTGCCTAGATTCCTTCTGCTTTTCTTCCTGAAGAAAGAGCAACCTGTATTTGTCTGGTATTGCTGTGGTGACCCAGTCACAGGTTGCTGAGGGAGGTACTCTTGGCTTTTACCCAGGGACACCTGCTCTGAATCAGCGCTGCCCCACTAGCCAGCCCCTGCCATGTACACGCTGCACAGGCTGTCTCTGGGCACTACATCTAATCCACAGGCCCTTGGCTTTTCCTAGGAGGACTTTGTAAGTTGTCTTCAACTTGTGCTCCTGATTTCACCAACTCAGCCTGAACTTAGATCCTGCCCCCACAGGGGGAAACTCCATCTGAAAATATCTCAAATCAGAAGGAAACTACTACTTATCAGTCTGCCCAGCCTCCTGTCCCACGCAGATCTTATTTCACTCCCTTGGAGTTAGGGAAAATGTGGTCATTTCTAAGACAGCTCTGAAGTAAGCAGGCTTGTGTAGCAGACTGAAGAAAAGGCCAAGGGCTGGGGGGAGATGCTTCATCATGAAGAAATGCTTTACATTTGCAGTAGCAGCCACCCTTCACCATGGGATTGCCTTCATTTCGTGAGAGGTTGCTCTGCAGGGCCTGTTTGGCCCTGAGATTTCCATTCCTGGCACTCCTGACTATGTACCCAAGCCAAAAGAGCATGAATTGGTGCCCAGTGTCAGGAGTATATAGATGCCAGCAGGGAGGCATCCATAGGAGAGAAAAAGAGAAAGGAAAACCAGTCTGTGAGCTTAAAAATAGGGAAGGTGGAAGTAAAATGAAATGCCAGAGCGAAGGACATAGCAGAGGAGATTGTGCAGGCTGAGGAGAGATTAACACGTATTTGAAAAAAGCAAAAGACATGGGAGAATTCAGATCAATGCTGAGGCAAGCAGCAGGGAATGTTCTTAGCAAGGAGCATTAGGAAGTTGAACACAGATAGCAAGGTATGAAAGGCAGACAGACCTGAGAAGCTGTAAGGACAGCATGGAGGAAAAACCTTAAAATCCAGGAATGGGAAGAAGGTGCAAAGTATATGAGCAAATATCCAAAATAATAATACTTTCCAAATCGGAAATAATAGTTTTCTTTATCTTGATGTTAGAAAGCTGTATATAAACTAAGCAATGGTAGTGTAAGAATAATTTTATTTAATATTTTGGTAACATAATGATACATCTCAAAATTACCATAGAATTTAGCTTGCTAAATGACTGCATACATTCTAAATAAGTGCTACTAAATTTGAATAACTTCACAGAGTACATGTGGCTTTATGTGACCAAGAGCTATATAGTATGTAACCCCCTGACTGACATGAGCAGTGTGGATGGATTTTGCACTAGTAGCCAATGAACAGTTAAAGCTTTTGGAAGGATAAAAAACTGCAAAAGACATGTTTTATTAAAATACGAATTGATGATCCTTGCATTAGAATAGCTATTCAGCTGTAGGTTACATATTTTATTTCTTTTAATAATAATAGCACTTACAAAGGTACAAGAAAAATTGTCTTACTAGCATTTGATCTAATGTAGATCTCCATATGAAAATGCTGAGTATCTTATAAAACTTTTCACAGATATAGGCTAAGTTCTGGGATACCACAAACTTGTACATAATTCAGAAAAACACCTGAGGTTACTCCATGTGTATGTAGCAGAAAGCTTGTTTTAGCTCTAAAACAGATGATAGATGCCATATGAAGCCAGAGACTTTAAGCAGGTACATTATTATTGTGTGGGGTTATAGAGCAGTGCTTGCAGGCTTGATTTGGGTTTTATAAATCAGTAGCGAACTTATACTTAAGATGGGGATTATGTTGTTAGGCCAGCTCTTCCCAGTGCCGGTAGGAACTCTGTCCCTGCTGCCAGCGTGACTAGGACTGGCCATCTATCAGAAGTCACAGTGCAAATCTTACTTGCTTAGGTCTCAGCAGAGCTACTTCACTGTGTAGCCCTGTAACCTTGTTTTTCTGGCTCTCCTAATACCTTATCTGGTACTCGGTTGAGAACAGCAAGTCATGTGAGGTACTCTCATGTCTGATGGATTTCAGATGTAATTGAAGGTGATCTGCAGCTCCTAAGAAGCGCCCAGCACTTTTCAAATCAGGCATTTATGTAGGGCTGTTTGCTTTTTAGAGAAATATGCAGCTTTGTGAAACAAACATTAGCTGGAGGTTCAACACCATAAAGTTTCATGTGTGTTTTACTTTAAAATAAGAGGTATTTTTAAAAAAAAGTTTATGAACTTTGCCTCACAAATATTGTAAAAGTACTTTTTGTTCAGTTAATGGGTACTTTAATCAGGACATGTAATGTTAATTTTCCTTCTGAGACTTTGTTCCAAACAAATTGTACTAAAAGTACATAGTTGATTTTCAGATACATTATTTAACTCACCCTAACAGAATGACTAGTGAGTAGAGGTATAATTTGCTCTAAGCTTTACTTGAGGCTTGTGGCATTAACATTTTAGTATAAACCCCCCCAATCTCACTTCTACCTACCTTGGCCAATGTGGATTTTACTAGACTTACTTATGTGCTTAGGGACAACCATATTAACTCCTTTCTAAAGAAACAAAAAGTTCAGTACCTTTATAAATCTAATTCAAATAATTACTTTGTTCATAAACATGATAATGAAGAGATTAGCATATGATTTGTATCACCCTTGCCATCTAGTGACAGAAATTCTGATCTTTCAAAACTTAGTGGAAAGTTACTATATTAGGACATTCTGCTACTTTTCATATAAGACATGAATTTTAGTTTCAAACATGCTTACAAGCAAGACTTTTATTGTTTTAGGCATTTATGTAAACATTTTGGAATGCTGAAGGCAAGACTTTACATTGCCATTTTACCAAAAATCATGTGAACATATATTATTGAGGCATTAACATACATCCCAGCAGCCAGAACACCAGAGCTGCCATGAGCCTATGGCAGTTTCTAGCAAAGTAAACTCAGAAGTAAATTCACTGCAGTTGCAGTGCTCTGAGCAACTGCTTTTGTTTGTTTTTTTAATAAGACATTTCACTTCTGAATGTGGAGTCACTGAAGGCAAACTTAGAGTTAAGGCATAGCGCATGGAGACATGGAAAGGATTATAGAGACAGTTCCTGGAGAAGCTCCAAACAGTCAGTAGATAAAAAGCACTTTACATTGACAACTTCTGTGAACAAGCTAGAAAAGAAAAGGCTTACTTTCAAATTGCATATGTTTTATCATTTAATATATTGTTCCCCTGGCTCTCCTTCTAGAATTAAAAAGATGACTTGAATTATACCTTGTGCAACTTTTCTTCCTGCTTTTATAACCTGTAGTATTGGCTATGTACCAAAAATATCACCAGAACAAGATATGAGTTATATAAGTCTAAAAAGAGAGAGGGGGATTATCTGTAGATGCAAGGTTTATTGCTTAGGCATTTGCTGACAGCTGACTTTCACTGGCTGCTTTCTCTGCTTGCAGTCTTTGGACAGCCTGATCAAGCAAATCCATCGTATCTCGGAGCGTAACATTCAAGGTGAATGGCTTAGGTTTAATGGTCAGCCCATAGGTAAAGTCCATTTTAGGGTCCTCGTTTGGATTAGCAGTAAAATTGCACTGATGCACCAGTATGGAGGTAAAGAGAAAGAGCTGCACCTTGGATAACTCCTCTCCAATACACCGACGCTTCCCCAATGAGAAAATCATCACGCTGCTCGTAAGATCTTTATTGATGAACCCATTCTCATCCAGGAATCTTGTTGGATCAAAATCCTCTGGGTTGGACCATTTTGCTGGGTCATGATTCACTGACCACTGATTGACAAAGATGACGGTGTCCTTGGGAATGAGGTAGCCCATGATGAAGGTGTTGGTTGTGGTGGCGTGTGGGATAGTCACAGGCACAAAGCTGCTGAAACGCATGGATTCGTACAGGAAAGCCATGATGTAGGGCAGGTGAGGCTGATCTTCAACACATGGCAGACGGTCTCTTCCAACAATCCTATCCACTTCTTCTTGCATTTTAGCCTGCACTTTCGGGTACCTGTCATTTAAAGCAAGATGTGTGTGCGTACATAATACTTTCAAAGATTTTTTTCTTGCTGCAGTAATGCTTGCTGCAAACATTTTTTACAGAATCTCACTGCTATCCTAAATAATGCAGTTTGAGCAGAGTTTAAATGTATTGCAGGAATGTGTAGTTGAAAACTTAGAGAAAAAAACAAACTTCCCATTCACTGGTGTAATTTTAGATTTGCTCAGTTTTTACTTTAATATCCCATGTAACTGATTCTCCACACAAAAAATATAACAATAACCCAAAGTGTGCTGAAACTGAATATTCTCATCCAACTTTGAAAATTAATTTTAAAACTAGAATTACTTCTCTAAGTATTGCATTTTCCATGGAAACAAGATTTGGATTTTCCAACTCTGTATGTGACTTTTAAAAGTTAGCATGGAGTTTGTTATCCCTAGACATATTTCATATCTTTGAAAGCCTGCAGGTTTCTAAGTTAGAAAAAAAAATCTCAATTATTAAATTGTCAGAATGGCTTTATGAGGTTCCCACTTTTAGTTTGAGAAGACATTTTCTAATTAATATCAAATTATGTTTTCTCACTAATTTATTTAAAGCTGACTGTCTTGAAGTCTGGACAGTTTGGAAGGCTACACAGTAACCAAACAAGATCAAAATGTTAATACACCTTTTGCTGGTCTAAAAGCACACATTCTGCCCAGGACCCTTCATTTGCTTTAAGTATTCAAGTTTGGCTTCTGCATCCTTGCTTTTTCCTCCTGCAGCAGATTCACGTGTCAAATACTGGGCAAACACGAGAAATGGGGAGAAACCCAAAAATTATGTGAACACTGGGGTATCACACCCTTTGCTGGAGTGTTACATATTTGCCTTTTTTCTCAAGAAGCGACTGAGTAGATAGTGTTTGCATATGCCTACAAATTAAGCAGGCGGTGAAAGGAAAAGCCAGGATAGGCAAGAGAGTCGGCACCTTCTCTTAAACCACCTCCCCTCTCTGTTTCCCCGGCGGACAGGCCGATGCCAGGGCAGCGCTCCCGCCGGCTGCCCAAGGGGTCTGCCTTGCCCAGTCACGCAATGGCAAGGAAGGCACACACAACGGCAGCTCAGCATAATAGCGGGTTTGTAAAGCGGTGCACGAACTCTTTGCCGTGCTTAAGCGGTTGTTATCCTGTTCCTATGATCTCCTTGATCTTGACCTGCTAAAATCTGTTACTTTCAGGTTTTAGTCGGCTGCCTTTCTGCCAGCCTCTCCTTATACACCATAACCCGACCGCCTGAGTAGGGTGGGATTTATTTTCTTTTATACTTCCTTATCTCTTTCTGGCAAGTTTCCCAGAGCTTCCGTGTTAGTTAATCGGAGGCCGCTGAGGCACCCGGCGCTGCTCAGGCTGGCGCTGTCGGTCTCGCAGATCCGCGACCCGACGGCGGGTCCCTGCCGGGGCCGCGCCCCCGGCTATGCCCGGACCCGGAGCTCCGTGCGCTGGGGCGGCCCGGCTGCTCCCGCCGCGGGAGCTCTCCCAGCAGCGCCTTTGCCCATGCAGAGCAGTTTAAACGGGACTCCCCCCCGGGGCTGGCGGGCGCTCGCACCCCGGGCGGGCTCGCATGTTCTCCCCCACCCCAGGCCGGTGGGGCGCTCCGATGTGCTGCCGCCTCCGCCGGCACATACCTGATGAGGAAGATGAGGAGCCACTGCAGGGCGGTGGAGAGAGTGTCCTGGCTGGCGCCGAAGATGTCGGTGACGGTGGCGGGCACGTGCTCGAGCTGCAGCCACGGCTGCTCCCGCTGCAGGCGGATGAAGGCGTCCATCATGTCGCGGGGGGCGGCCCCGGGGCGCAGGCTGCGCTGGTGCTGCAGGAACTTGCCGCGGACGAAGCCGTAGAAGTCGCGGTTGAGGTCGCGGAAGGCGCGGTAGGCGGCGCGGACGGGGCTGGGGAAGCGCTGGAGCCAGGGCAGCGCATCCACCAGGCTCCCGGCGCCCACCGCCCGCCCGAACTGCTCGTTGCGCCCCACGATGCGCAGGAACTCGCCGTCGCCGTGGCTGTAGCGGCTGCCGAAGCACAGGGCGCTCATCACGTTGGCCACGGCCACCACCAGGACGCGCGATGGGTCGAGGAAGGCGCCGCCGGCGCTGCCGCGCACCAGCAGCGCCACCAGCGCCCGCGCCTCGCCCACCAGGTGGCGCTCGAGCAGGCGGCGGGTGGCGGGGCTGCCCGTGGAGAAAGCGCGCACCGTGGCGTGCGCCGCCCGCCGGTGCAGCTTCCAGAGCTCCGAGTATCCGCCGAAGGCCAGGCTGAGCCCTCCCGACACCAGCTGGAAGGACGGGAAGGGCGGGCGGCCCGCGAAGGCGGCCCCCTGGCGGACCAGGGCCTGACGGATGGCGCGCTCCCCGTTCAGCACCACCACGGGCCAGCGCCCCAGGCGCAGCTGGAACACGGCGCCGTAGGTGCTGGCCAGCCGGGCGAAGGAGAGATGCGGGGCGCTGCCCAGCTGCGCCGCGTTGCCGATCAGGGGCCAGGGGAAAGGGCCCGGCGGCGCCCGGCGCTGGCCCTGCCGCCGGCGCTGCTGATGCTGCAAGAGGAGCTTGCCCAGGTGGATGGCTGCGAGCAGGCAGAGGAGGAGCAGGAGAGAGCTTTGCAAGGGGGGGATGCCGCGCAGCGCTTCCCCGAGCCTCTCGAAGGCCATGCTGCAAGGGAAAAAGAAAAGTCAGCGGGCAGCGTCCCCGCGGGGTGGGGGGACCTTTAGGTCCCGCGAGCAAGAGGAAGCCTGGACGGGGCCCACTGGTGTGGCGAAGGGGAACCCCGGCAGCCGTCCCAGCGCTCGGAGTCCGCGCAAGTCCTTGCTATGCGCTCTTCGTGTGCCTAAAGTCCCCTTGAATCCTGTGCGAAAAACAAGGGATAATCGATAATCAAGTGGCAAGCTCCTAATAAGAGATCGAAGTCGTATTTGGAGGGGGGGCCGCTGCTCTCTCTCCGGCGATAGGGAAAGTTCTCAGCGAGAGATCCAACAGGTCACGGCTGAGAGAGGCACAGAGGAGAGAGAGCAGGAGGATGCTCTCGCCTGTCGAGCCTCCGCAGATGCAGGCAATTGCCGTGCGTCGGAGACAGGTTAATTCCGGCGCTGCACATCCCTTCCTCCGGCGAAAAAGCCCCTGCGAGAAACGGGTTACCCGCCCCACTGTCGGAATTTCCCGCTGCTCCGGAGAAATCTCCGCACGCGGCAGCGGAGCCCTCTCCGTCCCGAGCCCTTCCCTCCTCCCCGCACCTTCGGGTCCGTCGCGGCATCTCAGGCTGGCGGTCTGCCGCCCCGGGGATGGGCTGCGGAGGATGCCTGAGGACTCTGCGTGGCAGTGGTGATTGGTCCCACTTCCCATCCCCGTGCCCGGGGACCACCCGCTCCAGCCTTTCAGAAACAGCGAGAGTATGAAGGGGTGAAATAAGCGGCGGGTTTCTGTAGGAGAACTGACCTGTTGCACGCTGCTTCCATCCGAGACCTTGAGGAGGATGGAGAGGAGCTGTGCAGCCGGCGGCAGCTCTAATGGACAGCCGCGGCTCCGAGAAGAGCGGCGACGGCGTTCAGATCCAAGCGTTTGGGAAACTCATTAAGAGCCCCGGTACCTGTCACCCGGAGCTTGGCAGGTCATGTGCAGGCAAATGCCAATTGCGCCCGATCCCGGCGCAGTTATCACCTTCCCAGCTCTTTAACCCTTCGGAGCTCGCCCCAAGGCAGCCACCTGCCCCGAGCAGCTCCGCGGACCGGGAGCGAGCGGGCTGCTGCGCCCCCTCCCTCTTTCTCTCCCTCCTACCCGCCTGCTGGGCTGCGGGGACGGGACGCACGGGGCCAGCCCAGCCCACCGCAGGGAGCGAAGGCGAGCGGCTCAGAGGGCGCGGAGAGGACGGCCCGCTGCTCTCAGGCTCAGCCGGAACCGGAGCCGCCACCTCTGGGTGCCTGGCATTGCCATTCCCGGCTTTAAAGCCGCCGGCCTCTGCGGTGCGCGGCGCGGTGCGGGAGGGACGCTGACGGCCCTCTGGCAAATCGCCGTTGCCTGGCCCGTCCTCTGGCTTGAGGGGTCGCAGTTATTTGCCAGCTGCCCTTGGGCCCTCGCCAAGCAGAGCGGCTGAGCCGCAGACGCTTCTATGGCCGGGACCAAAAGTTTTAGCGGAGGAGGTGCCGGGAGGGGAGAGGGGTGGCGGGCGGGCTCGCAGCTCTCGCTGTGGGGAGGCGAAGTCTCTCCTGCATCTTAGGGGCTGAGGAAGCCGAAGAGCTTCCCCTCCTCCGCCTGTCGCCTCCCCGTTGCGTGCGGAGTTAGCATTGCGTGAGCCGGGGCTGGAAAGCCTCCAGCCATCTCCTTCCCGGGCCCCTACCCCTCCTCGCAATACCTGACACCAGCTCCGGGGAGAATGAGGCAGGGAAGCCCCGGGCAGCTCGCACCCCGGCCGGCTCCGGTGCCCTCCGGTCTTGCCTCCGCCCTGCGCTCGCTCCTCTCCCGCTTAGGGCGCCTTTTACTCTTAAATCTGGCGCCTCCGCCCGCACTGGGAGAGCTGGCGAGAGGCGTGTGGGTACGGCGCTCCAAGCCCCCCCGGGCTTTCCGGCGCCCCGGGGGAACCGGGATGGCAAAACCCCCAGATACGGAGGAAATCATTCCCCAAGAAAACAGAACGACTTTGCTTTGTTCTTGACATTTTTGCAGTAACAAGAAAAATATCAAAATACAACATTTATTTCAGATTCTTTACAGTCACGTCATGAGAAGAAAATACGATGTTTTGGTAGCATTTAGGGATTAGACAAAATTAGATGCTGGGAGTCAGCCCAGCTCAGGGTGTGAGCCCTGTCCTGGCCAGGCTGCGACTGCTTCTGTCTTTGGTAAAAAGTGTAATCCTGCCTGTTGTCACTGTCCCAGGCTCTTCCAGGTGGTGATGCTCCTTCTTACTCAGACTAGCATCAGCCTCGGATCATCTGTTGGCTTGGAGCTTCTTCCTGTCATTGCCAAGTAACAGAGGTGTCAAAACCACTTTTTCTGAGCAGAGCTGGGAAAAGTGAGCTTCTCTTTCCCAGGTCCACTTCTAGGGTGAACTTGAAGGTGTCGGAACTCAGGACATCCCTCTGGGAGTCCGGAGTTTCCTGGGACCCTTGCCAGGGGGCTCGGAGACCCTGGCACACAGCCCAGAACACCAGTGGGTTCGATTATGAACCACGGAATAACTTGTCACCTTTATAGAAAGAGATAAAAGCCACAATAGTGTAAATAGTGTAAGAATAAATAATTACAGAGTCTAAATGTAGGTTTTAAGATTTTTGGTATAGGGGTTTCTGGTGACAAGATGGAGGGATTTGGGCGTGTCTAGCCTTTCTTCTTCTTCTCTACCTCCATCTTGTCTGGTGATGTTGGCACTTTTAGATTGGTCTAAAGTAGAAACTCACTGTCTAATATAGATGATAGGTATTGGAAAATAACTGTAAATATTGTACACGTAGTTTGTAGTATATAAAGATAACACCGCCCTGGAGGAGGGGGGAGTGCCTCTGGCTGTCCTGCCAAACGGATCTCGGCTGGACAGGGAGAAAGAACTTTATAGATAAGATGCAATAAACAATCTTGAGACCGAAAAAATGAAGAGCCCTGACTTTTTCTTCAAGCACCGGGCTGGGAAAAGGAACTTTCGAACTTTAGTCGGGGTCACTCTGACCGGCTAGAAACACAGCCCCCGGCAACTGGCGTTCCCTGGGTGGGCTCGAAGAGAGATTACGGCAACTGACGTTCCCTGTGCGGGCTCGAAGAAAGATGCGGCAACTGGCGTTCCCTGGCTTGGCTGCAAGAAAGACCCGGCATCTGGCATTCCCAGGTGGGCTGCAAGAGCTGGGCGGCAAGAGAACAACCCGGATGGGCGGAAAGAGAGACGGCTGCAAGAGATGGGCTGCAAAAGAGAGACCACGACACGTTGGGCAGCAAGAAAGCACCCAGGTGGGCAGTTGGCAGGCAGCCACGCCACCAGACATCAGCCGCTGAAACACAGCCCGTGAAGAGAACAAAAAAGGACAAGGAAAAGAAGCAGGCACTCCCAAAAAGAAAAAAAAAGAAAAAAAAAGGAAAAAGAAAAAAAAAAAAAAAAAAAAAGAAAAAGAAAAAAAAAATCCACACAGAAGACCCAAGATTCAACTTCTGCTAAACAGACTCGCATCCAGATCTGACGGGGGGGCCAGTGACCAGGGCGACCTCCGGACGGACCTTGCAAATGATTCAGCTTTTGGTAAGAAGGTTGAGATTTGAGAACATGGAGGGGACATGCTCTCAGGAACAGTTAAGGATTTTGTCAGCCTTACAAGGTCTGGCAGCCACACACCTTGTGAAAATCTCTGAAAAAAGGTAAAACGGCCTTGAAGCTTTTATCCCCAGCAAGGATCATGTTAGAGGCAATTATGGCAAGATCCCGGAGTAGAGCTAAAAGGTCATTAATTGTGAATCCCACAGGGGCGGGGGGAGGAGAGCAAAGCTCAAAGCAGAGATTGTCTCTGGTCCCAACCAGCCCTGGGGAAGTAGCTCCCGATGAGAGGGAGCGGGAAATAGCTCCCGATGAGAGGGAGCGGGGAAGTAGCTCCCGATGAGAGGGAGCGGGAAATAGCTCCCGATGAGAGGGAGCGGGAAATAGCTCCCGATGAGAGGGGGCGGGAAATAGCTCCCGATGAGAGGGAGCGGGTAATAGCTCCCGATGAGAGGGAGTGGGAAGCAGCTTTACCGCCTCCAATTCCTCTACCCCGAAAGCCCAGCTCGCGGCGAGCGTGGCTGCGCGGCGGCGGCGGCGAGCGGCGGGGGGAGCGCGGAGGCAGTGGGGGACGCGAGTTTCGGCGCGGGGGCTGTGAGCATGACACCGACGGCGGCGGCCTCAGCTGGCGCGGTGCCAGGGACGCGCGCGCAGGGCGAGACCCGCGGGACGTCCGGGAAGGGCTCTCAAATCATAGCGTCCACGTCAGACGCGGGCAGTAAACTTGGAGCAGCTGCAGGGCTCCAGGCGGTGCCCGTAGGCAGACGCAGGAGACGCGTGGTGATGATGCAGGACCCGGAAGTCGGGGCGCGAAGGGTTTTTCCCCAGTTCGCGGACGCGGGACGGGCACCGGCCGAGCAGGGACCGCGCGCCGGCTGCGGGTGTTGGCACGGGGCCAGAATGGGATCTGAGCTGTACTGGTGTCGATCAGAGAGAGAAGGACATTTCCGAGACCGCGCCTGCGCCGAGACGAGCGCAGGGGAGGCGCGGTCGGGGCGGGGTTGTCCACACTCCCGTGACGGCACAGGCAGAGACGGGGCGTGATCAGGGTACAGAGGCTGCCCCAGGTACCACCCCTCTCCGATCCCAGGGCAATGGGCACCCAGCTAACCGCAGCAGCCAGCACACAGTTTCAGCCTCCATCAAAATCTCAAGTTGGAGATTTTTCGCGGGTGCAGCACATGTTGAGTGAGGCACACCGAGCTCTTCAACAGGCTAGTCCCACAGAAGTGACAGAAACAGCATATATCAGATGATCAAGTCTCAGATGCAAAAGATGGGCGTGGAAAGAAAAAAAAAAAAAAAAAAAAAAAAAAAAAAAAAAAAAAAGAAAGTTGTCCAAAATCAGAGAAAAGTGAGAAAGCACCAGGCTTTTGCCCAAGATACAGAAAAAAGAAGGGAAAATCAATGCAAATCAATGTTATTCCAAATATGATGTAGATGGAAATCTATTTTGAAAAATGCCTCTCAGGGAGAGAGACTGCACCATATAAAGATAGAAGTATTAGTAAGGATTCAATTACTCAAAGTGTCTCTGAAGACAGAGCATTTGAGAAACATCAATCAGATCCTATCTGTGGGGTCATCAGCTGATTCTCCAATGGTTCAGAGTTTTAGGGATTGTTGTCAGTGAGTTTGTAACCTTTGTTATTTTTAGATTTTATAGGTAATACTGATAAATAAGGATTGCTGTTAATGTTATATGAATACTTTAAAAAGGTTGTCTTAACTCCTTCAAATACTTCCTGTTGATAAGTTGATTATATAATGAGAATTCTCAGAATTTGTGATAAGAATTATTATCAGAGTATTGTAGTGTTTATAGCCAGCCAGTGTTCCACTATCTCTTTTGTGAGAAGCCACGTCTCTTCAGAATCTTGTCTTTATTTCCTAACTACTCACAGGTTTTTGGATTTCTTTTAAATCCAAATTGCCGCTTTTGTGGTTTTCTTCATTTATTGTTTCTTCAGTTATTACAGAGGTACTTCAGCCAAGAATTCAAGAAGTCTACTGTGTTTGAAGAATTTCTATCCCAACAGAAGTTTCAGAAGGATCCAATTATTTAATGGTTTGATAGATCTTTAATCCTAAGGTTTCCTATTCATAATTGCTGTTTTTAAGAGTCTCATTTTAAGAATGTGCTAAGTGATATCCATCAATTAGAGTTCGGGCTCTGGCCAAGTCCTAGCTCTACTTGAATGGAGTGATTGACAATCAGCCCAGATGTTTTCTGCATCAAAAAGTATTCAAGTCCTTTTGGCTTGGCAATTTGACCGTCTATGATAGCTGAGCCTGTTTTCAGAAGGAGTTTGGAGAAACATGAATCCGGACATGGATTCTCCACTTCTCTGTTGTTGTAAGGTTCATCAGCTGTCGCAGACTCTGGGATGACAGTTCAGTGTTGTAGTGTTTGACAATTGTATGATTTCAGATGTGTTATTAGTTATGTGTATTATCTAATTGATTTCTAATTGCTGTCATTTTACATTTCCCTATGCAATTGCATAGAGACTGAAACAGAGTTGATCAATGTTTTATTTTCATATCAGGACCCATTCTTCACCTCCGAGATTTTGAGAAAATCCTCCAGTCTCTTCGGGGGCGTGGATTTGTTTGTGTTTTAGCAGGTACAAAAGTCCAGGTGAATCTCAGTGAAGAATGTGAAACTCCATCCAGTGCAAGACAATGCTGACAAGAAGCGTGGGCAAGAAAACGCTGACCATTCCATAAGCAGAAAAGAAGATGTAGAGATGTGGACTGCACAGAGATTTCAACCCTTGTGTTTTGCCCACAGAAGACTGTGGACTTTGGGTCTCTTCATGGGTGTGGGAATCAGTGGTGTTGTAGAACTGTTGTTAGATGATTGCTTGTTATATTTTAGTAGGGTTTTTAGTTCTCTTGTTCATTGCGCCACGCATTCTTTTGTGTATATGGCGGGTTGTCAGCCAAGCTGCCAAAGAGGTCTTCTTGGTGCAAACAGAAGGGGGAGATGTCGGAACTCAGGACATCCCTCTGGGAGTCCGGAGTTTCCTGGGACCCTTGCCAGGGGGCTCGGAGACCCTGGCACACAGCCCAGAACACCAGTGGGTTCGATTATGAACCACGGAATAACTTGTCACCTTTATAGAAAGAGATAAAAGCCACAATAGTGTAAATAGTGTAAGAATAAATAATTACAGAGTCTAAATGTAGGTTTTAAGATTTTTGGTATAGGGGTTTCTGGTGACAAGATGGAGGGATTTGGGCGTGTCTAGCCTTTCTTCTTCTTCTCTACCTCCATCTTGTCTGGTGATGTTGGCACTTTTAGATTGGTCTAAAGTAGAAACTCACTGTCTAATATAGATGATAGGTATTGGAAAATAACTGTAAATATTGTACACGTAGTTTGTAGTATATAAAGATAACACCGCCCTGGAGGAGGGGGGAGTGCCTCTGGCTGTCCTGCCAAACGGATCTCGGCTGGACAGGGAGAAAGAACTTTATAGATAAGATGCAATAAACAATCTTGAGACCGAAAAAATGAAGAGCCCTGACTTTTTCTTCAAGCACCGGGCTGGGAAAAGGAACTTTCGAACTTTAGTCGGGGTCACTCTGACCGGCTAGAAACACAGCCCCCGGCATGAAGGATCCTGAACACATACCCCAGCCTCAAAAAACAAAAAAAGCGAAGATAGCTCCATCCCTATGAGACTAAGCTTAGGGGATTCTGATATCTCCATCACTATCAGAAGATTGAACCCAAATTTCACATGCTATAACCACTCAGCTATGGAAAAGTTGTACCTGCTCCCTCCTTCATCTGTCTCATGTCGAAGAAGAGACATGGACATCTTCTGGCAAAGTTCCAGAAACAGATGTGGGTGGAACTGATCTTTTGGCTCTGAACAGGAGATCTGTTCCTGGCACTGGATCTAGTTGGTAAGGACTAGCTTGGATCAGTTACCTGAGCTTTATATTAAAATGCTGGGCATTTTTTATTGCTGGCCGGTAAATTTGCCCTTTTCTTGGTGACTGTGGTAAAAAGTTGCCTGAACTCCAGGCATTCCAGCTCTCATTAGTAAGTCCCTAAACCCTTTCTTTGGTTCAGCAACCAAATTAGTTGTATTGCAATTGGATTGCTGCTGGCTGCTTGCAGGAAGTACAGAGAAAAGAATACATTTCCACTATCATGACTTGCAAACTCAAAATTTAAGGCAGGAGCCTAGGAGTCATAAATCCTGGTACTTTTTTTTTTTTTTTATGCTCTAAGGAAGCATTAATTATTTCTCATTTCACTTCTCTTTGGTCTTCAGGAGTTCTGTCCCCATTAGGAAAGAAAGAAAACCTATTTTAGATATTTTCTCCTGTGGTGATAGTACCACCTGGTCCCCCTGTACTATTTACAGCTTTGGCTCCCTATTGCATTTATTACAGCCTGAGTATTCTTTTGACTACATACACTGAACATTCACCCAATTTTTTAGGCTCTGATTCTGTGTGACTTTGATTAGTCCTTGGTCTCTGTAATATTCTACAAATTGCCCTCCTGCCAACCTCTATATTTATTCTTCTCACCTCTTTTGTTTATAGAAGCATAGGAGTTCAGAATTGCTCTTAGAGAATGTATGTTCTTTTTTCCCAGTTCTAAGGACTTCATTGAAATGCAGATCCCACTGAAACCAGTCCCAGATTTCTGAGTTGGTTAGTTTTGTTAGGCACGGAAGACTGAATCACTGAAAATATATGCCATGTAAAATGAGTTATTTCTGAGGTCTAGAAAATCCTACTTGATATAATATATGGGAAAGGAAAGAAGTTGAAGGGCTTGAAGTGAGTTGGTTTGGGATTAAGGGAGAGGAATTCAGGCCTAATCTCTAAAAAATCTTGATTGATTTGATAGGAATGCTAGATGCAGATTTTATGGGGGGGTATCAGTACCTCTGTGACTCTGAATAAAGTTGCTTAAGTGTGTGGATGAGCATCCTTGTTGTGGAGGTAAAAATTTGATAAAGGAGGAGGAATTGCACAACCTAGAGAGTCTTCATGTGCCCTTTGAGAGAGAATTTTTATGTCTGCCACAGTTCTCCCTCTTCCAATAAAACTTCTTAACCCCTAAGAGATTTTTACAAGTGTTAAGAATTGCTTACCTAAATCAGGTGTTGAAGACTCAATTCTTAGTTTTCCTTCTAACTGTGGCAGCCCTTGTCTTTGCTTTTGAATACTGGTAAGCTGCTCATAAATCCTCATGAGCGTCAGCTGGAATTTCTCATGGACTTGATCTTGCTCTGTTTTCTTTTCTTACCTCTTCCTTTTGCATCTTTTCATGGAAAGCCCTCCCACACTAGATTTCTCTCTTTCCCATACCTGAGACTATGGGTCTTTTCCTCCTCTCTCTAAATTTTACAAAATCCCAAGGTGGATTAGTTGAGCAATGTTTTATCCTGGGATTTCTTCAGCATAGAGCTTGTACAAATTGTTTACCATTTGGAGAGTGATCCAAGCCATTTTTTGTTAAACAATCATTGGCAATGTTGTTTCTGATTGTCTGACTCGAGTGTTGCAAAATAAGTATGTGCAATATAAGATGAATAAACAAGTAGCATAACTGTAAAACACAAATCACTTGGAAATGTAACCAAATGCAATATCCTATTGTTTCAGGCTGCTTAAAATTGTACAGATGTACTTAAATATCTCTAGTGTTCAACTCTAGTCTCAATACTGCTGTAAGTTAGGAAAATCAACACTACAACAGCCAGACTACAATCAGAATAAGAACCTGTACACCTCTGTGTTTGCAGCAGCTCACTCAGACTACATCGTCATTTATGTGATGATCCCACGTGATGGAGGGTTACCATTATGATTCAAGTAGTTTCAGATCTGGAGCAGAAGATCCATGCTCAGTCCAGCCACAGCCTCATGGCTGCTGCTCCATGGTCACCATCTGTGGTTATCTACACTGCACCGAGTGCTCAGTGTTCAAGCCAGCCTGAGACAGCAACACCACAAGTGTGGATGGTAGTGAGATCATTTCTGATGCAGGCTCTTGGTTTGGCTCAGTTTGTCAGATTTCCGGTCATGCCAAGTATGAGATGTAAGCAAAATAGAAGGAGCCACATCCTCAGTGCTACCCAGAGTGCCAGCCATACATAGGAGCCAGCTGCAGCTGCATAACTCAGGATTATTTATTTAGGCCACTCACTGTGGCCTAAAATAAAGCATTTGTGGTATGCTTTTTAAAGCATACATATATTTGTGGTTGCATATCTCATTCTTAACCTTCATTAACTTGTAGCTTTCTTTGGACTTTCACTCTTCCCAGCATCCCCACTGACTTCCCAGCTCGCATTTTCAATTCTGCCTTGCTATTGAAGACTCTAAATTTGGCTTCTAATTCTGAGCCAAATTCCCACAGCTGCTGTGGGAAGGCAAGGAACCTCCCAGTATTTGCTGGGGCTCAGTTCAGTGGTAGACTGACTTGTAGCCTCTCCATCTGTTTGCATTTTTCATGTTACTTAGTAATTAAAGGCATACATTGTGGTCTGCTTCCACACAGGCAATATACAGGTATGATTGCAGAAATGAGGACATGGTGTTATACTTAATTCAAGCATAAAACTTGATTCTGAGACTTCTAATTTTGCCTGATTCCTACAGTATTTCTTTCCAAAGTTTACTGCCTTTTCTTGACAGTATTAGATGAAACCATACAGCTTAGTCTTTCTTGAGAGGCAAATGCAGAGATGATACCTTTGTGGATATCTTTTGAGAAGCCTTTTTAAACTGCCTTCTGCTACAAGGTAAAAGAGCAAAATCTAATTTACACACTGTTGGGCCCTCATCCATGGTATTTTCTGTGTGTCTTTTTACTGACACTACACAAATTCTTTTAAAGTGCTCTGAAAGAAGTAGTCTGAAGTGGATGGATTAAACGACATTTAGGAAAGATTAGACACTGCTCAAGGTGTGCATTATTGCATCTGTCCTCAAATGTGATGTGTAGGCAAACTGCTGTGCCTGCTCATGCTCCTGCTTCAGCAGCAGGGGTGTTCCCAGGGGCATCTGGCAGCTCTGCATCCTCACACTGGTTTTGAGGTTTGCAGAACCAAGAGCTGTGTTGCCAATGTCCATCTTTTCATTGAAGTATCTAAATCTTATATCCTTTATGATGTGCTAGGTGGCTTCAAAGCTTTAACATTATGACATTGCTTAGGACAAGCATTTATACAAGCAGTTATGTTAACAAGCAGTGATATATTTCTCCTTTGTCTTCCAGACTTTGGTGGGTGTTGTATTAGTAGTATTTATACAAATTTTGTAGTGCAATTGCTTTATTAATTCAAATGTTTCAGTATTTTTCATTTTAGAAAGTGCCAGTGCACATGTATGCTCAGAGTATTGGCAGATGCTTGTTAAAAACAGTCCTGGGCTGCAGCTAAAAGCAAAGTCTAATTCCCTCACAGGCAGAAGCATATTCTGTAGGAGTGAAGGTTTCCAAGATTTGCCTGTGAAGTTCTACAAAGTTTTTATTATGGATGTGCAAAACAGTTTTTCAGAGTTTGGACGTTTGTCCAAATTTGAATGAATTATCAAGATATGAGTACAAGGCACAAATCTGGGAGGAAAGACATTACCCAGACAAATGTCACATCCCTGCATTAGAGCATTAGACAAAATTTTTCAAAGAAAATGCCACTTCATGTTTTAATATGAACACTTACTTTCCTCGTTCTCATTAATACATTCAACTGGTTTTGGACAGAACTTTTCTAAAGATTACGCTGTAAAATATGTATTTTGGGGGGATAGAAATTTTCAGACCAGATTATTAAAGTACGGTAAAATTATAGGTAAAGGAAAACCCAGAATTTTCAGCTAAGGGAACTCTGTGCAAGTAGACACTTGCAGGGGGTTGACCCTTCAGCACAGAGGGGTAAGACAGTGAAGCACTTGCAGATGAATGAAGAAACTTGCAGTTCCTTGATGAGAATATGGATTTTCCCATATTGTCCCCCAAGTGTCCTAGCCATTGATTATCCCAGCCTATAAATGTTCACCTCACCACTTCCCAACCAATAATTTCCTATGACACAAATATCATCATTTCCCATTATACAAATATTGTTAATTTGGGTTCTTCAGTTTGTGTTTGGTGTGTGCCATTTTTGGTGCTTGACAGCAGAACAAGTGGTCAAAATAATAAAATAGACAACACAATTTGAATCTGGTCCCCTCTAGAGCAATCCAAGTTAAATTTCAGCATTCTTCTTTGGGCTTCTATCGTAACTTTTGGAAAGCCTGCTCTGCTTACCTGCACGTTCACATTAATAAGTTGAAAATTCTTGTTCTATTAGGCATGGCTTTCATAGCACCTGGAGCAACTTCTTGTCTAGAAGATTGAAATTTTATAATGGGAAGATTTCAGCATTTAAAAACATTGTTATCCTTAGTACTGCTGCTTTCAGGTTTTCAGGTGCTCTGAGGGAGGAGGTGGCACTGGGCACAAATTGATTGTTGAGATGGCAGCTGAACCAAAGAGGAACGCAATAATTTCTTCATTGTGAGGACTTTCCCTAGCTTTTAATCATGAAGAGACAGGCCTTTAGCTGGGATTTCCCAAAGGAGGTTCATGTTACGGACCTAATAAATTTCACATCCGTCAAGGAGTTGCTTGTAAATGTCACCTCTTAGATAGCCCTGCTCACATGAGTCAGGAAACATGCTCCCCCAACCCCCTCCCCCCCTTCCACTACTGTAGATCGATAAAGTGTTGAATAGTATTTGTGAAAAAGCCACAGAGCTATCACCAGAAACAGTGGTTATGCTACACTGGCTTCATTGAAGTATCCTGTCAGGTGAAAATGCACGGATCTGAGCCAGGACCTTCTGCAATTTGGCTGATTAAATTCAGCTGAGGAAATGTTCACACATCCCTCTGTAGCAAGGCATTCTTGGCTTCCTTTGCTCTGTTGTGAAAGGGTTTGGTGTATTTGCCTCCAGCAGTAACTGCATTTCAGTGGTAAATGAAATGACTCAAATACTTGGGACTGGGATGTATGCAGGTAATACCCTAGCCTATAGAATTATTTATGCTCTTCCCCAGGGTAAGGGAAATGGGAGTTGTTTGTTTACACATTTTTTAATTTGAACAAAGATTTGGAGAATGTATATTCAAACTAATGGAATAAGGGAAACTCCCTTTGTGGTATCTGTGGTCAGTAATGGAAAATTGAGTTTAGGAGAATTTTAAAGTATTCTATATGAGGGCTACAATCTTGATCAAGATGTTGACTTCTTTGGTAAGACAAGTAAAAAAAATAATAATATTAATAAAAGAGGTTTCCTCTGTCTCTCAGTGAATTTTTCAGGGAGAAAAAGTGGGCTTGACACTTACATGCTTCTAGCATTTGGAAGCAAATCCAAGGAAGTGTCTGTTTCTGAGCCATTCAGGTCTTCTAACCTTCAGCAATGGTAGATCAAAGACCATAAGGGAAACAGACCGCAGATGCCAGTCAGGGCAGGTTTCATCTTGTTACAGTACTTTGGAAAGAGGCATTTGCTAATGTCTGTTAATCTCATGGCACACTAAAGGAGAAAGATGGGAAAAAAAAGCCATAAATTCTTCCCTTTCCCAAGCAACCCACACCCAGGCTCAGGGTGGCTGCACAATGACTTGATGGCTTCCTCTAGAAGGGAGAACAGTATGGGAGCTTGTGCTTGCCCTGGGGTGGCTGGGCAGATGTGGGGTCACCCTGCAGGAAGAGTCTGGCTCTGTCATGGAATAAGGGTTGAAGCAGCTGCAGAAGCAGCAATGCACTGGAGATGGTGACAGTAGCAGTAGCTGAGACCATGAGGAGAAAATTCTTCCAATGAGGAGAGCCTGAAGTCCATCCTGGCTGTTGTTGTCTCCCACAGGAACACTCACTCTGCAGCCAAGGAGGAAGCTTGAAATGCTGTGCAGCACCATGGGGAAGAAGTAGCAGCAGCGGAGGTAACAGCGTCTTTACCAGCTGCAGGGAGAAGACAGGATTAGGCACAGCTTAGGGTGCTGCAGGGGATGGCTTTGGCCAAGAGCCAGATTTGCCCCTATCTCTCTTTTGAGGTGTAAATGGCATGCAAGGAGGCTTCTCTCAGTGGCTTCCCTGTGAAGATAAATAACCTGATCCCCCGGTTATTATCCCCCTGCTCTCCTCCCCTTCCCCCTGACTGACTTTGATTATTGTAACTTTACATGCGCTTTTAATTTGCGTGCAGGCAAGTACAAAGGCACAACCGGATATACCTGTTATTTGCCAATGACCTGAAAGAGCATAGTTTATGTTAAGCCTTGGGTTATGGTAAGGTTTGCACGCGATTCCTCAGTATACATGCTGCAGGCAACTGATGGATGGAGGTGATGGAGGGTGGAGGAAAGTTTT
Organism: Haemorhous mexicanus; assembly: GCF_027477595.1. Lineage (NCBI taxonomy): Eukaryota > Metazoa > Chordata > Aves > Passeriformes > Fringillidae > Haemorhous > Haemorhous mexicanus. The sequence continues at coordinate 35,361,180 of NC_082343.1, forward strand.
AAAGTGACAGAACTTGATTTGGTTCCTAATTAATACACCATTTGTGTAAAGGCCTCTATTGCAATTTTGTGTGGAGACCAAGTCTTGCCCTTTCTTCAGGCAAGGAATGTATGATCACATTATCCAGGCTGTAGTTTGTTCACGGCTGCACCTGCAACTGATCATAAACGCTTAATGAAAATAAGGCAAAAAAAGCCGGTAGAATATTTACACCTGCCTGTTCGTACATACTCTTGCATGGTAGGCAGAAGATTGGAAATGGAGCAGGAAGCTACAAATGAGATAATTCATGTCAGCGGAGTCAGGTCAGAGTTTGCGGGGATGCACACCTCGACTGAGGTGTGGGGGCCAGGGTAGAGAGGGGATCCACATTTTGTTGGATGGGACTCAGCCCCCACACAGTTTGGAGAAGTTTCATTTGACCTAAACTCCCTCAGCAAGATACAAAGACTATCCATCCCTCATGGGTCGCATAGTTACAGCAGAAGACACGCAGTTACAGCAAGGAGATGTGGGGTCCAGTGCTCAGCCCGCACCCTGACTTGCTCACTCACAGGAAAAGCCTAGTGATGTTTGCTAAAGATTTCTTTTCAGTGATTTCACATCAAGTTAGCTAAGTCTTTAAGCAGAAAGGAAGTGTCCTTATCTGCCAGGCAAATTAACCTTGAGGTCTTAAACTTCAGTGGTTTTATTGCTGCTATGTGTTTTAACCTAGTGTTAAAGACTGCACCAGGGGAATTAATTACAAATTTTGTTTGGAGGTTCAGGAAAGGGAAAGGATTCTGTTCATTCTCAGCTCCACCTGTTATCTCCAGGGAGTTGAAAGCAGCATGAGTTAAATTAAGCTTTATGGGATTTAAGGGACACATCTTCTACTTACACTTCTCTCAAATGACAGCAGGAAAAGGTATAGAAAGTCAAGTGCTACTCTTACAAATTCAGGCATCATAAAATGTTTGTTAAAATAACAGAAAACAAGATGGACCTATTGTTACAAGACCTCTGTGTAAGTTTGCATTTCTGGACATAAGCACATTTCATCTTTTTTGCCTCAGATTCCCCCTAAAATTGGGAGTGATCATTGTATGTGGATCTGCCCAGTATCTGTTCTACTGTTCTCTAGCTCAAGACAGACTTTGTACAGCTAGCATCCAGGAAAATGTTGTTTACATTTGTAGTACAGCAACCAATGGACTGACTTTTGTACTCATGTTTTTAAGTCAAGCAATGCAACTCTGCCTTCCACCTTCACAAGCCCACAATCACCAGGCAACCATGGTCCACTTGCAAAAGGCATTTATCTGAATCACCTTTCAAAATAAATCCATTTGATTTTCCCTCTTCTCCTCTGGTTTTTTTTGTGTGGTTTTTTTTTTGTTTTTTGTTTTTTGTTTTTTTTTTTTTTTTTTTTGCTTCTTGCTTGCAACCCTCCTTAGCGGCCCTCTTGAGGAATTAGTTTTATTTTAAAAACTCTTTTTTTCCTTGTTAGTTTGCCATTTACCCTGGTTTTCGGTTCTAAGAATCCAAAATCCATAAGTTTTGCATACCTGCATTTTAATTCTTCCCCATTTGTCTAGATACTTAATATGAGTATAGAAAATTCCCATCTAACAGCAACTTCCCAAAAGCTGTGACCTCTTAAACACGTGGTCGGTCTTTATGTGGTCAGTGTATTTATAAAAATGTAAATGTCTCTACAGGCTTCTTCTGAGGAGCAAAGGTTTTCATTTAAAAAACCCAAACAAAACCCAACTAAACAGAAAAACCCCAAAATATATTGCTGTCCACAACCTGTTTATTAATAAGTGTTGCAAAATTACCTAATGTTACTGTAAGCACTGATGCACAAAAAAACATGAAAAACCAAAACCACCCCCACCCCACCCCAAAAAAAAGGGTCAAAAACCCACTAAAACAAAAATCCAAACCAACTTTGAAGTTTTTTGCACCTAGAAATTTGAAAGAGTGTGAAACTGCCTGCTCCAGCCCTGGAATAAAGCATTCACAACAGCAAACTGTGTTGTGACAGGGTTAAACAGTCAGGAAAGGGTTACAGGCTGCCTGCTTGTCACTTGATTCATCAGGGGTTTAGATGAAGATGTGTGCCCTTTTTCTGGCATGGAAAGCCTGGGAGCCCCTGCAGCTGGCTTTGGATCAGGGAATATCTTTACTTTGTGTTGCTTCATGAATTTGATGTTTAACTAATAAACTGTATCCTGGAGGGAAAGCTGAAGAAGACTTGGGTATTTCTGTGCCTTGACCTTTCCCTTCCCCCTGGGCAAGAAAGCCCACCAGCATGCAGGCTCTGAAAGAGCATGTGACAAGCATAGTACAATATTTTCCTTTTCCTTCATTAAAGTAAACCTGGGTTATGTTATTGAAAGAAGTGTGAGGAGGCAGGTATGCAGAAGTAAGGAAGCAGCAGGCCTACATTTCACTTGTACATGCAAGAGGAAGTCCTACGGGAGATAAAAAGTAGATGAAAGTAGAGCGATTGAGATTAGTTCAGGATATCTATCTAATACTCAGCATTTGCATTTGATCAGGTTGCAAAGCTGTGGCTGCTGTAGCATGAGTTACATCTTCTGTCTTCAGAAAATTTTAAATTCCCAGATAGGAAACCTGACAACACATTAGGAGGACAAACCAGTTATTGTCATCTTCAGCTCTATAGGGATCACAAAAATGGATGCTAAGTCTGAAAAACTACAAGGGTAAAATAGGGTAGCAGTAACAACCTGCTGCAGTTTCTAAAGTGGGCAGAGCTCTGCCTGCATGGCACTTACTGCTGTGGAGGTAAGTGGGAAGTCACTCCCAAAAGAGTGCACAGGCCAGGAGAGAGAGAGGAGGGAGGTACAAACAAGTCAGTAGGTGTGACTAAGAATTAGCTGCAGCATCACTGTTTATATCCTTGTGGAAAAAGTGACCATGCCAATCATGCTAATCTTATATTAAACTATTTTGCATGGCAGCAGGTTTTGAAAAATCTTGACAAACTCCATAGTTTCTAAATTATCCCACTGACTTAAGCAGCATAACTTTTTCTTTAAAGTTATTCCAATCAAGATAAATGATAGACCATTTGATTTAAGTCATTATTTTCACATTGATTCAAGTTAGAGAGGAAGGCTTGAGCAGGCTACAAACATGGGAAAAAAGCTTAGTATCCCAAGTGATTTGAGTATGCTGCAGAGGAGGTTGGACACCAAAAAGATGAAGTAATAGCAGTACAGAGAACTAGATACAAATTCTATTGGTTCCTATCTGATAGTCAGCAGTTTTAATACTCATGTCCCTGAATGGCAGCCTTGCCTGAGAAGGCAACCTCTGTGTAAGCATCAGGGAACTTTGTCAAATTTAATTAATGAAAGCAGTGTATTGAAGAGAAACCTGTAGCAAAGTTTAAGTGATGGAAACCCTTTCCCTTGCTTAGGCTGATAAAGACTTCAGTATTAAGGTGGATATCTTAAAAAGCAATGAGGGCCAAAGCAGTTTTTTCAAGCTCTTATGGATGTCCAGCCAGAACTTACATGATCACCACACATGAGTTAAACGTAAGAAAAACTTGGTACCAAGACAGCACTGGAAACCCTTTGGAGGTTTTGCCAAGTTAGAAAAATGTTTCTTTGCTGTTGTTGTCAAGTACATGGTCCTACCTTGTTTTGATTGGTGTGAATGAGTTTAACCATGTCTCATTTCAGGATTGTTTGGCCTGTGGTATCTTTGCAGAGCAGGAATGGTGGTGGCCCTGGTGCACTCTTTCCAAACACCACAGGTGGAGGCAGCCATGGAGCTGCCTGCTCTGTGCTTTCTCTTGCAGGGTTCTGAAGCTGATTCTCCTTTGTCCTGGTAATGTCACTCATATCTGAGTGCTTTTTCAATCCCATGAGTTGACAGTCTTGTTAGATGATTTTACTATGGTTTTTTAATGTTCACATTGAGGAGCAGTCCTCCTTTCTGGTAACATTAAAAACTGCAACCCCTTCATTTAGATCTACTTCAAGATCTTAATTGTTGGAAGCCGAAGTAGCACAGCATGCACACTCCTCCCTGGCCAGCCATCTCCTGGTATGCTGAGCTGTAGGATCCATGGGTGCACAGTAATGCCACCTCAATGTGCTATCAGGTCATCTGGCACAATAAACTCATCCTATCACAGTGTTTACACTTTATGCCAGCTGCATAAGGAGATGTGATACCCATAAGAGCTATAGGAAAAGAAATCCTATCTAATCTGGCATTACCTCTGCACAGGTGACCATGTATCTTTAGAATAATCTGGACTAATCTGAACTGACAGAGCAAGTTCATGGCAGTTTTACATAGCCCAGGTATTTTAGATATTCCAAGTAAGCTTGGCTTGTGGAGTTGTATTACTGAGTTGTTGCCTGACTTGCTCTCTATGGAGCATAATTCCTCCAATAATGACCTCTTCCATCAAGGTCAGCTGAAATCATTATTTCAAAAGGTAAGTACATGGATTCTGTTTATTAAGCCAACATTGGACATATAGGAAAGAGTTACTTCCTGTGATTTTAATGTACCCCTCTTCAATATATTTTGCTCTGCAGCATCCTTGTTACATATTACAGGATGAATTTGTACTGGGCTCTTCCCTATTTGATCTTGATTTAACATTAGGCAACTGTCCAGATTATACAGCAAACCAGTTTGTAATAAGTATAAGTAACTCTGTCAATCCATTGTACTAACTACAGAAAAACAGTTTAAGTGTAAGGAGTTATTACATCTAAATTCCAGCCAGCATCTGAAATAAATCACCTAGGGACACAGATGTATTTTCATAAATGTGCACAGATCATAGCGATAATGATGTGAACAACATTTTTTTGTCAGCTAATCACAGATCCTTTTGCAGTCATTCCTAAACACAGCACTACAGCACACTTGTGAGGTGAGTAATTATTAAAATTCCATTTTAGAGAGCAAAACAATGAAACCACATGATTAGGGACTTTCCAGAGGCCGTCCCTGACATTCTTTACTTGCTTGGCAATAAAATCAAATTTAAATACTTCTGTTCCTGGACTTAATCTACATATTCATGTTCCTTTTTCATACTTCTGTGTGGCATTACCTTTTATACCAAGTATCTTTTTACATTCTGGCATAACTTGCTAAGTGTTTCCACTTAGGAAATGGATAACATTTGACAGATTTTTCATCTTACTAAGAAAATGTGAGGAAAAAATCCCAAGATCATCTATACTAGGAGGAATAAATACATACACCTGCTTCTGCTTATTCCCAAACCTTATTTTGACAAGTCAGACCTGTATTAATATGAGCTAGGCACCACACTTACTTCCATTTTAATGCCAAGTGCTGAGGCTGGCTGATGATACTGGCTCACCCTACTTGAAACATTTTCTTGGCACCTCTTATAAACTCCTTTGGGAAATCTGTCAACAAAACACAGATTTAAAACACCAAACATGGCAGGAAAATAATTGTGGTGAAACACAGTCAACTCCACGTGTGGTCAGGGAGAGCGTGTTCTGTTACACCTGTCAGGCTATCATCTGGGACAAAGGACTCCAACTGTGCTGTGGATGTGGTCATGCCTGGCTCATGGGAGAGGAAACGCCTGCATGGTTCACCTGCTGAGACCTGGAGACATCTTGTCTGCAGGTGCACATCTCCTGGTACCAGCAATGCTTGTGTGAGCATCCAGAGGACGCGGAGCTCCCCACTGGGACCGCTTGTTCCTTGGCTTTGTGTCCCCGTGCACAAGGTGGAGAAAGCAGCCTAGGAGGTCAAGTGGTTGAAAAATACAGCTGGAAATTGCCAAGAACAAGAATTACAGATCTGGAGCCGTGGAGGGCTGAGGAGAATCTCCAAGGATAACACAGACCACCCTGTTGCTGCCAAACCTGAATCAAATATGCCTGCAATGCTTCCAACAGATGTGTGTCTGAGCTCTTCTGGAAACCCTTCCCTCTGGACATCCCACCCTGTCCTTTGACAGTACATCTGGGGTTTTGTTGCCCTTTACCAAATGTCATGCTTCAGATTTCCTTCTTGCAGTTGAGACACATCACTTTTTATTCATTAAAGATGCAGTGAATAAATTCTTCTGTCTACAGTCTTGAATACATTTGAAGTCTGACATGGTGTCTCCCCTTAGTTTTCTTTAGATAGAGCCCACAAGTCTCCTTGTAAATTAAAGCTCCCAGAGTTACGGTGATTCTTGCTCATTTTTTTTCCCAGGTGCCTTGCTATTCACCTGTGCTGCTTTTTCTCTAAAACAGGACAGAGTATTCAAAAAAAAAAATGCAAGTGAGTAGGACAAAAATATTTTATTTTTAAAGATAAATCTTGTGACACATCACTCCAGGATTGCTATTTGTATTGGCTTGTGCCTCTCTTTCCCAAGCAGGAAAAAGTTTCTTTCCAATATTATGTGTCCTAAAGCAAGATCTTGTAAGGTAATGAAAAAAGTTGAATTGATGCAGTGAGAAGAAGTTATAATAGTTAAATATGTGGATGTGTAGCACCCTTTGATTTACATTGCTTTTATTAGTTTTATTGTTTTAACAAAGTTGTGATAATTAAAAATGTTCCCCCTTTCCAAGGGAATGACACACGGGTTTATGTGTCCCCAGGAGCAGCTATTCTACTTTAGCAGAAACTATTTTTATCCTCTTCTTGAAAAACACTTAATTCCTGACTTCTCATCCTCATCTCCCAGCAAGTCTGTCTTGATACTTGAAAAAATACAGGAGTGTTTATTTGGGTAGAGTATACAGTAGGATCATCTTCTTCATCAAAATGATCTTTAATTTCTTTCCTTCAGTAATGTCTATTCCAGCTCCTCAGAAAATGTCTCTGGAATTTCAGTGGCATATCTTTTGTCGTTCAAAATAGCTGTGCTGTTTGGGACAGAAAGCAGAAAGAGGGCAATTTTGTGAAGCGGGCAGATGTGAAAGACTCTAGTGAGAGTCTTTCTAAAGAAATCAGTGCCTACTAGGATAAATTGCCTCTCTGAAGTTGCTGCAAGTGCAGTAGCTCCATGTCCATAGTAAACACCTCTGCTCGTAGCAGATGTGGAGGACTCATTTAAATACTGCACCCAATTATCAGATATTTTCCCTATTAACCACATGAAATGTGGGATTGTTGTGGGATTTGGTACAAGGCATTTCTGTATTCCAATAAGATTCTTCATGTGCTCCTCACCCCTCTCTGGCTTAGCATATGCAGTAGAATTTCTTTTGACTTGGACTTTCTTCGAGACAGTTGGAAGGATTCAGGCTAAACCTCTGTGACAACAGTCCAGCTTTTCCATGGTATATGTGGCTGATTCCTTGATTTTCACTAAAATTTTCTTCTATGACTAAGCTGATGTCTTCTAGCATGAGAGGCTTACTGCAATGAGGGCACCAGCTTGAAAAGGTTGTGAGTGAGAATGAAGACTAGAATCATTAGTAAAGAACGTTGCACTAAAAAAACACCACAAAATACTTGGCTATGCTGTGGAACGTTGAAATGATTAAAAAGTGAGATGTGTCGTTTTTTTCTTCTAGCTACATGCAGCATGTGTTTCCCATGTCTCATATTACAAGCAAATGTGAACTGAGGGTTTATGGTAATACCACCTAGGAAGTATGATATCATCTTCCCCACAGGTGGTAAGTCAGTTTTCCAAGGTGTGTTTACACGGAGCATTTCAGAGCACCAGCACACACACCTGATACTTAAGCAATATCTGTAATTATGGAAGAGTCTGAGGAATAAACACTGTCTAGCCAGGTATGACTTGTAAAACACCTTGTGGCCAAATATGTGATGTCATTCATTTTATCTTGATAAATACATGTTAGGGCATGAATTCAACTGAAGTTAAATGAAGCTGATAATGTGGTTTATAAGTACGAGCACGTAGAGCTTTTGTAATCAGACTAGCTGTTAATAAGATAAATAATCTGATAGTGCAGAAGCAAATTTGCATGTGTTTTGAGATTTATAAGTCCTATGTTTCACGATGATGGTCTGTTTTTTCTAAGTTGTAAACCACAAACATAACAAATTGTACAAGATTACTAGAGGAAAAGTGACAAACATTACCATCAGTCACATGCCCAGCTTGATAAATTTATTTTCCTTTTGGGTCATCAAAGGACTGAATACCAAATATTGTTGAGTTTATTAAAGTATTAGCTTCCTTTTATATTCTTTTTGTTTGTGTTTATTGAAACAATTTCATGAAGTTTAACAGGCTGGAAATGGCTTTTGCCAGCAAAGTCTATCTGCTATTTGTTTTTGGTTTTTTTTGGTTTTTTTTTGTTTTTTTTTTTACATTGGAAGCACAGACATATAAAATATGTGCTTAGAAGGTGTTAAATGGTGAAAAACCAGATCTCTGTACATCACTTTGATTCCAATGCTGGCTCCAGGACAGATTCATGGCTGACTTTAGGACCTGGGATATTTTTGTCAGAAAACGGTACAGAAGGGTGAGACTCTATGTCCTATTGCCATTGCAGCACTCGTCTATCACTTTGTTTTTCACTGTTGTTTTTTCACAGTCTGATCCCGTTCAAGTGGCTTAGCAGATGTGCTTGACCACCTACAGTCTTTTTGGACTGTTTTCCTTCCTGGCTTTTCAAGCTCAGCTATTCATGAAATCTGAACTATGTGTTGATCTCTGAGACTGTTCCAACTTCCCTTAATGCAGTAATTATTTAAAAGAAGTAGGCAGCAGTTCTGCAAAATATTTGTCCACATTTCTCTTGGATGCTTTCCTTTATTGAGCAGATGAGAAGAGTGTCTGGTTTAAGCTAGTTTCCTGGAGAGAAAAAGCAAGTGCAATACTTGCTGTCTGCACATATGTCTGTCTTAATGACCCACAAACAGCTTTTGAACCCACTGGCCTCTCTAAACTAGAGGAATTGAGATCCCCAGGGTCCTGGAATTCCTATAAACTTCAGTCAAACTGAACAGAAGAGAGATGTATCATCAGAGGTTTGCTGAAGGGCATACTTCATCACAAGGTCATCCATTCATAGACAATTCAGCCACAAGACCCTAATCCACAGGGGCAGGTTCAGTAGTTTCACATTCCTTGGCCAGAAGTGAAGCAGTGCTCTTGTGGGTGCAAGTCTTGAACTTTATGAAATACCTTTTTAGAGCATATTTTTCTCCACTTCCACATCTGGTCACTTTATGCATTATGGAGCCCCACAGGGCTTGATATTGCGCCTATTTACTTTTTATGCATATATATTGTTTCTCAATGCAGCTTTTCACTACAGAGCTACAAGGCATTGCTATATTAATCATTCTTCAGCACTCCTTCTTTCCTGATGTGTCAAATTCTTCTCCTTCGTGCTGTGCTCGAGAGAGATAATTGATAGACACGCGTTTTTAATAAAAAAAAATACTGAACCAAACCAAAGTGATATTTTGCCAGTTTTGTTGTTTATGTGACAGCATTTATAGTGTCTATTTATAAACTCTTTAATCTGTAGCACTGAATGTTGCTGGTCTTCCTTTTCCTTGTTCTCTCCAACTTTCTGACTGTCAGTCAAGTCTTCGGGCATGGCTTTTCCCAGTGGCAACAGCAGGCCCAGCTGGATCCTCAGAGGGCTGTGGATGGCAGGTCTCCTCTGAGCCTTGTCCCCTCTCAGTGGTGTTGTAGGGGCTCCACCAGAGCTCAGTGCCAGAAGGGGCTGGCCTAGGGACAGACAGGGCACCCCGTGGGGGTGCCCACCTTGGCATGCCAGTGCACGCTGGTGTTGCCCAAGGCTCTGGGCAGTGAGAGGGCCCCGCAGCCATGCAGGGGCAGGCTGCTTCCTAGGATCATTTGAGCCTTTTCTAAGCTATTTAGTCTGCATATCTTGGATACCATGAATGTGCATACTCAGAACTCGGCCATTGCCATGGGTTTCCAGAGCAGGTGGTTTGTCTGAAGTCTGTCACAGTCAGCCCAGACTTTTTTCCTCATAGCCTCAGACTAATGAATGTCAGCTCCTATTTTTTTACAGTTGATACAACTTGGTTCTTGCTGGAGCAGCAACAAACTCATATGCAGCTATTAGGGAGAGATTTGCTGCCAGAACTCCTGCTCTCAGTCTTTTTGATGACTAAGTGTGATAAAGACAGTAAGGATCCAGATCTATACACATTCAGCTCATCTGCATCTCTTTATATGAAAACTATCTATTTCTGCCCCAACTCTCCTATTACATCTTCAGAAGTCTGTGAATTGTTTCTAGTTTTGGATGAAGCATTTATTTTTTTGCATTATAAAACAATAAGAGACCTCTCCAACTCACTGATGTTGCTCAGAGGGGTAGAGTGGCTCTGGGAAGAAAGATAAAGTAGGCCTGAGCTGTGGAGAATCCAAGTATTTCAGTTTTTGGAATTTGGGCCTCTCTAAAAATTATATGCATTGCATGAATGAGACATTGGGTCTACTTCCCTGCAAAAGTTTTAATATGAGGATTCCCACTTACAGCAAGTTTTGTCCCATGTAGTATGATTCATTCAGTCTTCAGTTTTTCTGTCATTTCGTATCTATGAGAAATAGGATTATGCTGTGAAAAGTATTAAGCCAACAATGACACTTGAAATCTGAGTCTTTGCTTTCACTAGAACAAAGCTTGTATTCTCCTTGGGCCACTGTAATCACTATTCCTTTTAGGAAATACATTTCTAAGATGGATTTGAAATGGTAATGTTGAAATCTAACAATAACTAAAGAAAAGTGTTTGAACAATAATGATTTGCACAGCTCTGCAACATTTGCCGTCAGCAATGCTTTAGAAGAGGAGTAAAGTTTCTGACTTGAAAGGAAAGAAGGCAGCACTGGATTTAGAAGCGTCTTAAGGTGACTAAATGAATTACTCCTGTTTCATCTATTGACATGTGAGGTGGGAGCTGCTTTTGTTAGTGACTGACAGCACAGAGACAGAGTCACCCAGGAAAGCACCTGATAGTCTAATTTACTCATTGCCTTCCTCCACCTGACAACCAAGAAGTCTACAAGCAAACAATTTTCTAAGGATGCCTCAGGCTGATGCATAAAAAAAGCTGGCTTTGTCTGGAACATGCTTGGTCCAGCAATTTGATCTCCATGTCTTCAGATACTCCGCACCATGCACGATGTGTCAGTCCCCTTCTGACTGTAGAGGTAGCAAAGCTTCCTCAGTTTCCCCTTCTAGCATGTGAAGTGCAGAAAGAGGCTGCTTCTGCCTCCTTCAATGAATCCAAACTTCCAAAAAGAATTAAAAGATTGATGCTTTTTCATTTGGGATGGCATAAGCAAAAGGGAATGTATAAAACTGGACAACACGGTAAAGCATTGGACAACATAGTAAAGCAATAGGACAGGGTAGAGCAGTTGGACTTGTTGTTTTATTACCTTTCTCACAACACAGGAGAGAGGGAGATGAAATATGAGCAAATCCCAAATAGATTAAAGGAAATGCATTTTATGTAACCTACAGCTGGAGCTTGAGACTCATTGCCAAGAACTAACAACGAGACTCAGGAGTGAGTGAGACTGGGAAGAGGACTGGGTACTTCTGTGAGCAGTGGGAATTTTAGAAGTGCTTTGAAAGGAGTTCAAAAACAGGTTTAGAAGGGATGTAAAACAACCTGAGCTAGTTGTGAAATTTGCATGGACTAACTCCCTCAGATTTAAACATACAAGCTCAATGTTCTTCATCATTTGATCTTTTGAGCATGTAGGTGAACATCCCTGTAAACCTCACTGATGTTAATTTTTCCATGTATCAAGAGTATGCATAGCTGCTATGGGGTGCTGCAGTTACACAGACAACACTTTGTCAGTGTCTAGTCTGGGTTTTTCCAATCTTTGGGTTTTCACTGTCATCTTCTGGGAGTAATTCAGCCTCTCCTTTTTCTTCAAGATTTTAGACAGATAGGAGAGCCTGTTTCCCTGTAGAAAAGGTTTGCCTTGGGGATTTATTTGAGCAAGTCCTGAATGCTCATAACATCAAGTGAGTTTTGAACAGAATGGGATTTTTGTGACTGGTCGTGATTTGTGTGTTAGTTGTTTACCTCCAGATCTAAGTGCTTCTTCTTCAAAAAGAAGGATTCTTTTACTTGCTGGCTCAGAGAATCACAGAATATTCTGAATTGAATGAGACTCATAGGGATCACTAAAGTCCAACTCTTATCAGGCCAATCCTTAGAATCACACCATATCTCCTCTAATAATGCAGAAGAGGAGATTTATTGATATGTTATTTTGTTCCTGTAAAGATGTCAGCCTGCAAGTTTCTTCTCCCTCCGGGTGATTGCATGGTCACCATTTGCACATTTCCAGCAATTTTTGTCTCCTCAGGGCATGTCTCTTTTGAATGCAGGGTTGTGTCAGGAGGCTGAGAAGGAATGTACAGGAAAGGTGAAGTTCTCGTAGGAGACAAAAGACCTGGCTATTGTCCCCATGACATTCTGGTAAGACAAGAGGGAACAGTTGAATAATGTAGACCCACAGTTCTATCATCTGTGTCACCCACATTATGAAAACTAGATCCACAAGCAAGGAAAAAAAAAGAAAAGCTTGCTTTGTCATCTGGGAAAAAGTGCTTAGCAAACCACAGTGAGGCATTTCAGACTATCTTCTTATTTATTCTTAAAACACTTTTATTTCTTTTTAACATTAGCCATCAAACAAAATATTTGAAGTTTTTAAGGAGCACAGTTACTTTTTGCTTTGTAAATAAGAGACTAACTTATTCAGCTATAGCTGTCTTTGTGATCTGTTTTTTGATTCAATGGAAAAGTGATGACAGGTGTTGTCAGGCAGTAATTAATTCTTTCAGCATAACTGTCCAGGCTCTCGAATGATTTATTTTGTGTAAAGTATTTGGCAAAAATGGAATCTACTTAATCTATTTAAACAACAAGAGAAAATCATTAAACTAAACTTTCCATGCTGCCTGCCTGGGTGCTGTGTGTTGGAATGCAGTGCCTTACCACTACAGTGAGAGGTGGTGAACCAATTAAACTGATACTGGCAAAGGTCTCATAACGAGCGATTTTCTTGGTGAGAAGAATGACAGCCCTTCTTTTAGGTCAGCACCAAAACCATAGAATCATAGAATTATAGAATTGTTTAGGTTGGAAAAGACCTCTAAGATTTTCAAGTTCAACCTTTAACCCAGCATGGCCAAGTTCACCACTAAACTGTGTCCCTAAGTGCCATATCTACATATCTTTTAAACAACTTCAGGGATGTTGACTCAACCATTTCCCTGGACAGCTGTTCCAGTGATTGATATCCCTTTCTGTGAAGAAATTCTTCTCATACCCAATCTAAACCTGCCCTGGAGCAACTTGAGGCCATTTCCTCTTGTCTTATCTCTTGTTATTTGGGAAAAGAGGTCAAGCCCCATCTCACCGAACCCTCCTTTCAGGCAGTTGTAGAGTGATAAGGTCTCCCCTGAGCCTCCTTTTCTCCAGCATAAACACCCCTGGCTCCCCCAGCCACTCCTCACAGGACTTGTGCTCTGGACCCTTCAGTAGCCTTGTTGCCCCTCTCTGGACACACTCCAGCACCTCAATGTCCCCCCTTGATGAGGGGCCCAGAGCTGGACACAGCCCTTGGCGTGTGTGACCGTCACTGCCCTGGTCCTGCTGGACACTATTGTCGCTACAGGCCAGGATGCCATTGGCCTTCTTGGCCACCTGGGCACACTCTGGCTCATGGTCAGTGACTGTCAACAAGCATCCCCAGGTCCTTCTCCTTCAGGCTGCCCAGCACTTGGCCTAATTGAACATCATACATTTGGTGTCACCCAATAGATCCACCCTGTCCCAATCCCTCTGCAGAGCCTTCCTAACATCCAGCAGATCAATGCTCTTGCCCAGCTTGGTGTTGACTGCAGACTGACTGAGGGTGCACGTGATCCTCTCATCCAGCTTGTTGATAAGGTTATTAAACAGGACTGGCTGCAACACTGAGCCCTGGGGAGCACCACTTGTGACTGGCTTCCAGCTGGATGGAACTCTATCCACCACCACTCTGGGCCTGGGCATCCAGACAGATTTTTACCCAGCAAAGAGTGTACCTGTCCATCCAGGAGAATGCAGCAGGAAATGATGTCAAATTCTTTACCATGATCTGGGTAGACAACAACATCCTGTCCTGGTTTTGGCTGAGATAGAGTTAATTGTCTTCCTGGCAGCAGGTGCACTGCTGTGGCTAGGATTTGGGATGAGAATGATGTTGGTAACACACTTACGGTTTAGCTGTTGCTATGCACTCCTTACTCTAACTCAAGGAATTTTCAGCTTCCCATATTCTGCCAGTGAGGAGGTGCACGAGAAGCTGAGAGGGAGCATGGCCAGGACAGCTGACCTGACCTGTCAAAAGGGGTATTCCATGGCAGAGAATGCCATGCCCCATATATAAACTGGGGATGTTACCTGGAATTGGGTTGATGGCTGCTTGGGGAATGGCTGGGTATCAGAAGCTGGTGAGTAGCTGTATTGTGCAGTGCTTGTTTTTTTTAAGTCTTATCCCTTTCGCTCTTTTTATTATCTCCCTTTCATTACTGTTGTTAGTCGTATTACTATATTTTACTTTCTTTCAATTATTAAAAAGTTCTTAGACCATGAAGTTTTTCTTTTTTTTTTTCCTAATTCTGCTGCCCATCCCACTGGAGTGGGGGAAGCGAGCCAGTGTCTGTGTGATAGTTGCCAGCTGGGGTTGAACCATGACACATCCACAAGGTTTGTGGATCCATCATTGTTCTCATTCTTGTTGTTGGTTTTCACTGCTTTAGAACAGACTACAGCATTAAAAACAAAGGTCTTCATTCCCCATATCCATTACTTGGTTCTCATGAGAAGAAACCCGTGTCTGCCTGTTATAATAAACTGATGTACCAGATTATGGTGAAGTTAATTGGAACTGACATTATAATAGGAGCAACTGCAGCTTAAGTTGCAATAAATTTGTTTGTTTATAGATGGGATTTTGCAACAAAGAAAGTGTTTTATAAATCAAAGAGATCTCTCACCAAACTTACCTTCCTGAGGAGTAAAACATCATTTAATACCTAGAAAACATAACTTTCTGAGAAAGCCATTTATCTAATTTTGTTTTTTTAATAGCTGATAGATGAGCATTTTGTTTACTTGAGCCAATGCAGCATTGGCACTCTTTAATTCAGTCCCACAGGACCATTATATGACAGGTGAATGCCAGTTTCCTCACTTTCCTTCTGCTTTTAGTAAATTTCAGTACTTTTCTGGTGTCAGGAAAAACCTAGGCTATCAAACCAAGAGTCAAATCCACTTTTTAAATTCTATTATGTATTTTAAAATATCACAAAACTCAAATAATTATTTTGGCTCAAGTCCAACTCATGTTTTTTCATTCTTGGGTTGACAGTTTTGTTTTTGTTTATCAACCCAGACAAGATAAATCCCATCAAGATGGGATCCATGCTGTCCTCTCTACATATATTCCAGTCTTGATCTCTAATTTGAAACTTGATCATAGAAATGGTATAGTAATTATCATCTTTTGGTCACTGTTATTGGGCAAGCATTCTTCTTAGTAAGGCATTTGGGACATGAACAGACTTGGATATACACTTAGAAAGCACTACTGGGAATTTTCATATCCGTTTTTTTGCTATTCCCAGAAAATGCATATTTTTCTTTTTGCTGGATGGACTATGAGTCCAAGCTTCACATATAATTGTGATTCAGCCTTCTCTAAATCTACAGGTATTAGTTAATGAATATTTTAAATTATTTTAACATCTCAAAATGTGTACAGCAGAAAGCAATACTTTTCTACCTGATGGATTAAGAAGTATGGAGCAATATTAATGCAACATTAATGCAGAATGCTACAGCATCTCCTTTCAGTGTAATAGACTATAGATCAGTAATTTGCAGTTTGACCATGAGAAAGTTATCATCTCTTGCCCACTGCTTAGATGAAGTTGTTTGCTTTCACTGCTGCTACAGGCAGGCTGCACCAGAGCATTCCCCTTCTGATAGTCAGCTTGGCTGGATCTTCTCCTGCCATGACACTTGCTCCTGGGCATTAAATTGCAGCAATATAATATCTCAGTTTTAATTTTGTCATGATAAATTCCTTTAGTTTTCTCTTGCATCAGGCATTCCCATTCTCTGACCATCTTTGTGGTCCTTCCCCACCTGTCTCAGATGGAATCCAATTTTCCTGAACACACAGACAGCACCGGTGTAGCTGAGGTTTTACTCATCCGTGACATTAGCAGTAACACTGTTGCTGCTGGAAGCTCCCTGAGTTTTTCTCTGCAGGCAATAATGAGCAATACCTGACATCCCATCCAGCATAATGCAGTGTAGCTGGCAGGACCCAGCCTAAAGTGTACCTATATTACAGGTACAGTGTCATTGCCACAGAGAATCACTAGCAAGAGCCCACCTAGTCATTTTTAATGAATTTTCATTTGATAGATAAGACCTGTAATTAAGGACTGGATAAGCACTGTGCCCACAGGCTCTCTAGTTGCCAGGCCAGATAGGCTGGGATAAGGAATGGGCTGTGCCTCTCTGAAAATCAACAGCAAGTTTTCCTCAGAAAGCTCTTCCTCAGGCTTACCTCAGGTTAGCACATTACATTTTGATTGCTGTGGTGTTTTGTGTTTGTTAAAATTCTCCATTGGAGGGAGCCTGTTTAAACCTGCCAGCAGCTCTTTCCCTTCAGCAGCTTCTGAGCCTGGGGTGCTCTCAACTGGCTGCTCTCTGACTTCAGAGTGTTTGCAACTTGTCCTGGCTTTGCTGTAAACCTGCCAGGAAAGGGACACTTCCAAAAAAACTTTAAAATATCTTCTAAAATTCTAAATACTTGCATGAAAAGCAAGATTTTGTATAAAGAGCCTGCCAGTCGCAAGGTTTTATGGTCTTCAGGAGCAAAGCTCACTGTTGGGGAGTATCCCAGATGTGGCTTGTGGCCCGTCTGTGCCATGGAGTGCTGGCTGCAGCCTCCACCTCCTGCAAAATGTCCCTCTTTCCTCCTTCCAGGACTCTCTCAGTTAAAATTACTTAGTTTTGCTGGCACTAGTTGAGCTCATTTGGGCTGAAAGGGACAGGATGGCTCTCACAAGCCGGGAGGTGGCAGCCCAGACAAGGGAGGGCGGAGACATCTTGTCCCCACACAGCCGCATCACTCCGGGATGTCTGTCTGCAGCCAAATGTTGCCACATGCCAACGCTGTTGGGAGTCTCTTATCTGCATTCATTCAGGGCCTGCTCTCTCTTCCTTGAAACTGTGAGGTTTGAAATTAAACATCATGTTCTCTATAAATAATCTTAATTGGCAGCAAGATCATTGAATGTGGTCTTTTGCATACAAATTAAAACCTGCTGTAGTGAATTTGAGGTTGTCCTGAAATAGGTTCACTGTTGCAAGGGGACTTCAATTTTGCACTACTTAACATGAACGAGTTTAAAACTGGTCTATCAGAGCACTGCCTTTCTTCAGGGCAAACCCCTCTCAGGCTCTCTGTAAGGGTAGCTTAGTTCCACAGCCAACACTGAACCTGTATTCTCCATCCTACAGGATATTTGGCTGGATCTCTAATAAGAATCATTTAACTGAGCCTGCAGCAAGAAACTTTGAAGAGCATGTCCTTTCATTAGTTGCCTCCAGGATTTGTCCATGCTCTTACCTCTCCATGTTAAATACATTATGTCTGTTGGCTGTGGAAGCTTAATTGTACCTTACTGTAAGCACTTACCTGTAGCCTTTGAGTGGCGTTTCATCCCATTCACTTCTGCATGTCCATCCAGATGTACAGAAGTACTTGCAATAGTCTAATCCATATTGGGCTTTCTCTTTAGCTCTTTTTCCTGTGTTATTGTCAGCAAACTGTACAGCAAATTCACCACCACATTTTCAACCACAGCAGAAATGGAATCACCTTAATAACATTAGTGCAGTAGGTGCTGGAACAGATATTTTAAAAGTGGATATCTGCTCACGGGATTGAAGGGGACTGGGGGATTTGAGCAATTAAGAAAGATAATAAAATCTAAAGTTCAATTTATTTTACAAATGTTTGACTCTTTTGAAAAAAAAACTTTACTCGATTTTTTTAAATGTAACAGAGAGATATCAATTTATCATTTGAATCTGTAGAAATGTGGGTTAATGCTAGAAGCAGTTGGCAACCCTTGAAGTTTCTCCATATGGGACTTCAACTTAAATCTGGAAAGAGATAATATTTACACAAGGCAATGAGGATCTTGCACAGCCCTCATAAATTCCTTTTGTCTCCATTCCTTGATGCAGTTCATTTGGGGGACCCAGGGGAGTCCTGGGGGAACCCCTAAGCTGTAAATTCGCTGGTAGCAGCAGGCAGGCAAGGAGACTCCACACAACTTCTGGGGGTGCTGATTAGATGAGGGTTTATTGGGGGCCCCACCCCTGGGAGCAGCATGGTTTCTGAGGGAGAAGGGGGTAAAGGGGGAGGGAGGGGGAGAGAGACAAAAACTAGGGAGAGCAAAGGACCAAGAGAATAAAGGGCCAAGAGAGCATCTTGTCTCCCTCGCACATTCAACAGGGAGAGTCAAAGTGGGTGTGGAATAAGACTTGGGCCAATGGGGTTACAGATCCACGGTACTGCAGGGGAGGATCGAAGGCTTGGAATACACCGTACATTTTGGAGGGGTGAGACAGAGCATACTATTTAACTAAAATATAGCACCACAATTCCTCTTTTGCCTCGATGCCAAACCTGTTTGTGTGTCACAGAGGCTGCTCCAGCCTGGGCAGTGAGCACCCACATGCAATTTTTGAGTCTCTTATTTTGGTTTATTTTAAATATCTACTAAAAGTAGATCTCATCTAAATGTAAATGGAGGATACAAGCTGAAAGAGTGACTCTTACATGGCTGCTTTCTGCAGGGCTTTTTTTGACCTGCTATCTCTCTTCATGGCTAATTCCTTCGTAAATACAGAGCAGGAAAAAAACTATCACCATCTACTGATAAGCATGAAGCACCTTTCCAGATTAGAAAGCACTGAGTTATTGCTGTACAAGCTTAGTCAGATATGGAGAAAAAAGTAAATATTAAGGAAAAGAGGGGATTTAATTTAAAAACCTCTCTCTATATCAGTTGATTTCCAAAACAAAACCTTAAAGAGATCCAATTGAAAACAATGTGAAAGAAATTGCAAGAAATTTTATTAATTAGATTGTATCTGCTGAAATGGGCTAAGCACTTACACGGGTTGCTGAAAGAAATTCGATGCTTGATTCTTTCAGACTAATTGGATGTTGCCAGAGGTGGTTTTCTGCCTGCCTACAGGACACTATCTTCAACTTCACATCTTAAAAAAACATATTTAAAATTTATATTAATCATCTGATTCACAAGCTACTGGTACTATACATGTCGCTGCAGATTAAATTACTTATTGGCTGGGTTTCAAATAGTAGAAAACAAAGCTCTGCTCCCACATCTTCCCTTTCTATCACACTGATTAGACTGCTATTTGCATTCTTTTTATCCCATCTGGAGCCTTCAGCAGAAGTGATTATATAGCTCTGGAAGATTAAAATTGGTCTGATGACAATCTGATGGAAGTTTATCTTGTTTTCAGGCTGGCATCTTAGAATGCACTAGGTTTCTGTGGCTTGTGTGGGCACCCGCATCACTGGGGTTGGTCAGCTAGCCAGAAATGATCAGTCATGGCCACACTTTGGTCTGGTGCTGAATAGCACAGGTTTGCTGGGAGGGGGAAGTCTTCACATTTCCTGTGGTACCACAAGGTAAGACCATTTGACCACTGAGTAGTAGATTATGTGTTTCTACTTCAAGCCTGGCTTTGCTGTCTCCTTCCTTTGATGACGTCCTAAGGGAGGAAAGAACCTTCCGGGCTTGAGAAACTAGATAGGTGTATCCAGGAGTGAGGCAGGTTCTCCATCCTTTCATGCATTGTGTGCAGTTCCATGTTTGCAAAGAGGAATGTTCCCAGGGCAGAGGGGTTGGTATGTGAGCAGGGTCCCTTCTCACCCATGTAGCAGAGCTTACTATGACCAAATTGTTTTGAGCATCTTCTCTACTCTCCTGTTGCTTACTGACAAATCTAGACTACCACCTGCTAAAGGAATTGTCTCTTCTTATTGTGATGACCTTCACTGTCTGATTATGGGCAGGGCTCTGGGCCCGGGAGGTATTGCTCTGGAGCCTCTCTGCCTGCTAGATCCACTAGGAATTTGCTCATCCCTCCTTGAATCATTAATTTCTCATGCATGTGGGTTTGAGACAGCTGTGCAAGACATATAAAATAATGCAGATGTGTATGTGTATCTACAGGATACACATAAACTTCTAGGTGGCACGTGGGAGAAAAGAGATCCAGGACATGGTTTAGATGCCTCTAAACACCCATGTTTAAGCTACTGCATTGAAATCTAGGCTATGTCTGCCCCACAAAAACACCCTATAATAGAGTAATTAATCTATGAAGAACACAGGAGGGCTAATATTACCCATAAATGCTGCTTTTGTTTATCTTACAGAGAATAATTCAGGTTTCTGACAGCAGTTGTTGTTCTTCGTGATTATCTTACTTGCTTTATGTTTTTTTACATTTGTGTAAATCTTTGTATCACTCAGCACATATCTGCAGCTTGAGGTCAGTTCTTTGTGGGGCTAGAAGCAGGCAGTGTTTTGTGCCCTCAGATGGAGATAGCAGCGTGCAAGGCTATGCCAGGCTCCTAGGAGCAAAGCTGCCTTTATTGCATTTCTAGGACCTTCCAGGAAACAGAGAGAAAGTGTGTCTTACAGATGAGTTGCTTCCCAAATAATCAGAATGAGCAAACTGATTATT
Organism: Haemorhous mexicanus; assembly: GCF_027477595.1. Taxonomy (NCBI): domain Eukaryota; kingdom Metazoa; phylum Chordata; class Aves; order Passeriformes; family Fringillidae; genus Haemorhous; species Haemorhous mexicanus. The sequence goes on from NC_082343.1 coordinate 35,382,018, forward strand.
GACAACCTGTCATTCAGCTGTTGATGAAAGCCCTAAATTGTATTCTTTAACTTGGTTCTGCAGGACAGTTATCATGATGATGTGAATCATCAGTCTGAGATGTAAAAAACCAAAAGTTAGTATTGCAATCTTGGCTGCCTAAAACATTACTCTTTGCTTTTACTGCAAGTCTTATGAAGAGGCTTCCTGTGAAGATTTTTTAAGAGAGGAGACCAAGACCTTATTTAACCCATCTGGGTTAAATGTTCTCTCTTTCTAGATGTCTGTACTGCTGTCAGTTCCAAAAGTTAACATCCCATATCACAAATTATGGGAAAGCTGACATCTTCCAAGGACATCCACAGCAAAAGTTTTGTGTTTCATGAATGGTTTTTGTGTGCTACTTCAGGATCATAAAACACACACATAAATCTTCAGTCTCCTCTGAAAATACTGTTTTTTATATACATCTTTACAGAAATATTTTGAAAAGTATTGCCTATTATTTGCATTTATTTCTCATTCCCTAGCACTGGTTATTCAAACTCTCTTCCTCGCCTCACTTTTACTGTGGTCCAACAATGCATTTTACTTGTCTCTTCTGAATTGCATCAGGCTTGCATGTGGAAAACATCATGTTTAACCCACCCCAGAAACATTTTTCTCTGAGACAGGAAGATGATTTTACTGTGGCTGAAATTCCCTTTTCAAATGGGAGCTACTTTATTTTATGGAACAATGAAAGGAAACCACACTCACTCCATATGAGCACACAAGTTGTAAAAATGAGAACTGTCAGGAAAACACAAATGAATATCACTAAGCAAGTGATGATTGTTGAGTTTAAGTTCATATTTTATAGGACTTGTTAGGGAGTATAAGAAGAGTAAAGGGAGAAACCTAGTAGTCAGCCTGCCAGGGAGAGCAGATCATTAATGCAGTCCCAGAGCCACCTCCATGTGGAGTGGTTCTGAGAAGTACCAACAGAAAAGATATTGCTGGTGTTTACTGCAAACTGTAAATAGTCAGGGCAGAATAAAAATAGCATGTTGGATAGACATAAAGACGGAAATGAGATTAATTGTTATCAAACCAACAGATCCCATTACATCCAAACTCAAGGTCCTTCTGGTTATGGAATGTGACCTGAGTGATGCTTCCTAGTAGATTTTCCCAGGTCTTCTTAATTTTGGGTGGAATATATGGGAAGGTAGAGGAACCTGTTTAGGCAGTAGGTAGCTGAGAAAGTCTGGAATGGAGGCTTTTCCCCTCCTTACTCGAGTTACGTGGTTACTCATAACATTTCTATTTGCTTTGAAAAGTGCACATTAAGTGAGCCAACACACAGTGCTGGAGAAGGAAGGTTAATAAAGGAGGGATAAAACTTGTGTTCTCTTTACAGTAGATGAAAATAAAGACAGTTGGAATGCAAAATGTGATCAGAATACAACTTTGTACCTAAAAGTGTGAAATCAGTCTCTCCCATCCTACTCTGTCCTTCTTAACCTTCATCATTGCCCTGCTCACTTTGGAATTTTCAGATGATGATAATCTTTGAGGATTTACTTCTCCTTTGCACTGCTCCCATTCAGGCATTTTTCTGTAATCTCTTCCCTATTTTACTGCTACTTCAGCATTCTCACCAAAACTTTAGTCTGGATGTTGACTGCTCCACTCCTGAAATACTGAAATATCTTCTGCTCAGCCTCCATTTTTCACTTTCTTCCCCAAGACGTATTTGTCCACTTGTCCTGCCTTGAGTAGACATCCCTCCAACCACACACATGCACACACCTTTTGGCTCTCTCCTCAGGCTGCCCTTGCTTTTTCCGTCCTATTCTAAAGTTTTGGTTTTACCTTTTATGGCTCTGCAGGCAAACATCTTGTGGCATTTCTTCTTACTTCTTCATCTGTTATCAGTGTTTCACCAGTTCTCTTTTTCCACCCATGTCCTTCATGCAAAACTCAGAAAATACTTCCGCAGCAGCCGAAGAAAGATCTGAATAAGGACTGTGGGTATTACCCTCTTGTACCTTAAGCAGTGGAATGGTTCAGTCCAATAAATTCTGAATACAGACATGGGAGTTATTAGAGAAGAAAATAGCATTACAACATCCCCTTTAAAGGGGTACTCATTAGTGCAATGAAGACCTAACATGTGGGCAAGTGCTGATGAACCTGTTTTATCCCTTTCAAGTGCATAAAACTGTAAGAAATTGCAATAAATACCCATTTAGTCATTCAGGCCTAGCAGACTTGAAAAATTGTAAATCTCATTTTCATGCAATGTCATGCATAGTGTGTTTTATGTGAAGCAATAGACTATGCTATACCTCCTGTGTTAATTGAAGGTATAAAACCAGAGAGCTGATAAGGATTCCCATGAGCCTGCAACTCCACTAGTCATTACTACTTTTCAGGCATGATCTCTGTTACACATTCCATCACTAATATAGTAAAAAAAAAAAGAACCCAAAAAACCCCAACATTTATTCTTGGAAAATGCCCGTCAGTGTTGCAAATGACTGTGATCAACAGCTTGGATATCCTAATTGCAGCCTATTAGAAATAATGAGATTTGCATGGTAGAACCCAGAGAATTACACGGATAAAGGAAAAAATTCTCAACGTAAAGGTTAATATAAACATATACTGGCTGTGAGTGCAAAGGACACAGACACATAAATTGGCGGCTCATTACTGCAGACTGACCCATGGGTAGGAATGTCACCCAGCTCAGAGGCTTTCCCAGGAAGTTTGGCTGCAAAAGTTACAAAAGATAAGGACGTGCTTGTGGAATCCACTAAACTAATGAGAGCTGAAAGTTGTTTGAAATATCCCAATGACCTCACAGATGGGATGCTTATTAAGGTATCTGCATCAGTCTCTTTTTTGTCTAACAGATTGTTGTAAAGCTTTGCTGAGGCGTAGCCAACAGTCCGTGAAGGTGTCTCCATGCTTTCTGACATACTAAGGGCTAGGGATTTTTTTAGGTTAGGTTTTTTTTTTCTGAATGAATTCAAAATGAAAACCAACATGCAGATGCAATTTTTGTTCGTGGGTAAATTTGTGGAATAGCACATGCTATTCCAGGCAGTCAGTTGTGATTACTTCATCGACACGGGGTCTGCCCGCTACCTACGTGCCTATCTGCTCGAGTGCGCTGGTCAGGAGCCAACTGCAAATTTAGGTCTTGGAAGTCTGAAGAAAAGCGCTTTATGTGCAAGGGTCCCATGAAGGCTTCATAATGCAATTAAGCCCCATTTTAACAAAAGGCTTGCCATTTTGCTGAGGCATGACATGAGTAATTAAAATATCATTTTAAAAAAGACAAATGAGGGTTCTTCTCTACTCTCTGATATTGTTTAAGATAGATGGGGGAAAAGATTATGATTTTTGTTTGTTCCAGGGTCCTTTGAGTGGAAATCACAGGCAATGCAGTGAGCCTGCTGCAAAACATACCTATGCAAGCCCCTAAGGTGATCCTAGAAATGAAATAGTAACAAAACCAATTTCCTTCCCTTCTGGAAAGAAATAAGTTTTAAAGTGTTTTTTTTTTAGTTTGTTGTAGATGACAGTGTAAGTATACAAGTGTTTTAGTAAAATCTAGGCATGAAGGAAAAGGGAGTGCATAGTACAAATAGGTACAGAGATTTTGCTTGTAGTGAAATGGTGCTGGAATGGCATGAGGCTATGGTGGGCCAACCAAAAGAGTGCGAAATGATCCTAGGTTAAGAGGGGAGCTGTAGCTCTAGTGATTCCTAAAGATGAGAAAAGAAGCATAAATTCAGCAGGAGAAATATTATGCAAGGTGTGTTGAAGGAAGCATATTTCAGTAGCTCTTCTCTTTGACTGTTTTTGCTAAATCACCATGGCATCTAACCATTGCAGTGCTTTTGGCCAAAATGTGATGGATATCTCCTGTGAGGCAGAGGCGTGGTGGATATTGCACTCGGCTCATTTCCCTAGATTAGGGTGGAGTTCGTTGTTGCTGTGAAATCTATTGTTTTAGAATCTATTGTCATATTCAGAAATTCAGTAATAGCCCAAGTGTTGCCAAATTCTACTGCAATGTTTGGCAACCTTACATTCAGATTTAAAAGGCTAATTTTAGGTTCTCAGATGGAAAAGATAGATGGAGAGAGAGAGAGTGTGTGACAGAGAGACAAAGAGATAGAGAGATGGAAAATCTTGTTAGGAAAATAACAAGTGAAAACAAATTGGAGATCCACTGAGCACAGAACCAACTAGGTCTTTCTGGGGCCACACAAGTCAATAAATCTCTTCAGTATGTGTCCTCTGACTGACGGTTTCCTTGGATCACTGTCAGAAAGGAGCACAGCAGCAAGTCATAGAAATAAACCCACCATTTTGCTAAATTACTCCAGTGTCTCGGTTGGCCTTTTCCTAAGGGTCTTTTCCTTTGCTGTTCCACAAACACCTCCATGCTTTCAGCTGTAGCGCACACGAGTCCTCCCAGGAGATACATGAATAACTCTAGTCCTCTCCCCACACCTTATTCCTGCTGCAGGCTCTGCTCTGAATTAAAACAGCAAAGAAACTCAGGATTAGTGATTAAAGCAAAAGTCAGGGAAGATTACTGTTGTGGGTCTGCTTGCTCTGAGCTGTGGAGGGTGGTTGAAGGAGCTGATGGGCATCAGGCCCCAGGGAGTCCCATTTCCTACAAATACCTTTAGCAGTATGAAAACCATCGCAAAGCCTTTTCCTGGCTGAGGTGCTGCTTTTGGGGCAGTCTGTTTGTCAGCCAGTGAAGGTGCATGAGTTAACAGGAGGAGGTGGACCCTGCATGTTCTCCACAGCATTTCTCTCCTTCCCACTCTTCCAGCCAATCTGGTAGCCATTTTGATGTAGGAGTGATGCTTCCATCCAGACATGGTGAGAACCTTAGGTTAAATGTTGATTTTTCACACCCTGAGGCACTAAAATCCAATGGGCTTTTACATACACCGAGAGGTATGTTCACTTAGTAGACCGTTTTATTCCTGCACAAAAAAAGCTATTAATACATGTGCATGCATCAGGCTATTGCTATGATGTTTCCATTATGCTAAAAAATAGGATTTAAAAGTATTCCAAAACTGGTATTCTGTTGGTTTGTAACTTCCGTAATTATCAGAAAAAGGACAAGATTTTGGGTCTTCTGAGATATAACTCAAGATAGCGAGAGAAGGGCAGAAATACTCACACTTGAAAGTTGTCATTTTAAGCACCCCAGTAATTCTGCTGTAGGACACAAGACACTGTGTTTGTGTGTCAGGAGTGTAGTTGCCCCAAGTATTCAAGTCCAGAAAAGATTGTAATTCAGTTTTTATAACCCTGTGCTGGATCTGAACTTCTGAACTCAGTATTATCCTGTGTTTGTTCTCTTGCTAATGTGCCCATGAGCAGCTGTGATACCATTACATTTCCATTTTCCCCAGTGTGCTGTCATGCGGTTCCGTATTGAAATGAAATGGAAAATGATTTATTGTGTAGGATCAGGTTTTTGTCCTCCACAGTGTATGAATGTAAATCTAGGGTGATTTCCCATGCTCCTGGAACTAGGTTTTGCTTGAAAAAAAAGTCTAGAGACAACAAATGGGAAAACCACTCCAGAACACCAGAAAAATAGGAGCATTTCTCTCTGCCTTCCTTTGTTGGTCCAGCAGGGCTTTGCTGATTTTGCTAATGACTGTGAAATGTCTGACACGTAAATTCTCTAAACCCCTTCTCCTAATTACATTTCATAATTCTGTAGAGCTGAATACACAAATGATGTTAAAATAACAGTCATGTGATACCTCTGAATTCTGGATGGGAAGCTATTGCAAGTCCAAGATAACTGCTACAAAGAGCTATTCTACAGAATGAAAATCCCTGAGAAACAGAATTCATGATAAAACATTACTTTATCTGTATTACAGCACAAATCCAGACAGTAGAGAGGATATCCAAGCACTGAAATAAATGGGCTAGTCTGGTGTTAATTGAGGCACCGATGAAGTATCCATCATTTAAATTATTAAATGTATGGTAATTGATGTTGTTCTTAGCTCATATTTTATACTGTTACTCTCAGGGGATGAATTTCTGCCAATCTTGTCCACAGACCCAAGCAAATCTCTCTCCCACTGGGACTGTTTAATTTCATGATATGCGATACTTTTTGTCTGCAATAACATCAGAGTTGTTTGTCTTCTTATTTTAGATTGTAAACTTTCAGGATGTGCAGCTGTATCTCATGTATAGCCCATATCATTCCAGGGCTTGTATCTCCACTGGGGCTTTCCAGACCTATTGCAGCACAAATCATAGTAAATAAATATTATTTCTTTCTCAGAAGAAAAGAAGTATCAACAGCTGGATTTTCACTTTGTCTCACTCATCGAATGAGAACATAGTCGATTCTTGACACAAGAAAGTTACTGAGAGGTGAGTGATGAAAAGAGTTTATCCTCAGTAGAGGATTACAGAAGATGTGGCCAAAGTACTAAGACTTGGATAGATTTTGTCTGTGATGTTGGCAGACACAATACTCTTACAGCCAAAAAGATATCCAAGGGCTCATGTGGGACTGATGAGGAAAAGGTCAAGTATATGGCATTTCTGGAGAGTTTCAAAAGCTTGGGAATCCATTGACTCCTACAAATCCTGACCACTGATTTTTGCTTCAACAGTTTATATTTCCAGTAAAAGCAGGAAAGGATGATAAGAGCTTTCTAAAATGTTAAACCTTCCTTTCTGTTAGCCAAATAAATACTAAGAAATGTGACAAATGAAGATGGTAATTTATTTGTGATTTTTCCAGCCAGTGCTATTTCTAAGTGTCCATCTGGGCTGATCAGGGCACCTGGAAAGAAGATGAAGACAGACTTTGCTGACCCAACTTACTTTATTTCACTTGGAACAAGAATGTAGATTGATGGGTGAAACAGGATCCTGCAAAAAGATGGAATGGCTGAAGTGGCAGCAGTCAATCTCCAGTCTGGCAGACAGCAGCAACTTTTAGCATCCTGGCATTGCATACTTGATACTGTGGCTCCAAATTATTAATTTTGAGGATAACAACCTCCTCCATGGTGTTGCAACCTGCAGCACAAGGGTGATGGGCAAGCCTTCAGACTGAATCACAGTGCAATGGCTGAGTTGTTTTTTTAATCCTAACGAGAGCTGTCATTAAAAGTTACTGAAGCCTGACTTTTCCTCGCTCTTTGTCAGCCCCCCTCAGCCTGGGCCGCAGATCCCACGTCCTTTGAAGCCATCTGAGCTCTTTCTGTTGTTTTTTGGTGCATAATGATGCCAGGCATGTCTGCTGCTGAGGAGGCCCAGCAAGACCCAACGAAGCGTGACTGGTGGGAAAGGCCAATAGTGGAGAAAGCTGGGAAGCAACCCCCTGCAGTATTCCTTGAGCTCTCTCAGCTGGCTGGGATTAAAGGTGCCTGTGAAAAACCCAGCGCTTCCTTTGCCAAAGGTAGGGTCCTACTCTGTGTTTGGTGTTGTGTAGGATGGATAAAGCAAGGGGTTTAGGTCTTGAAGATTATTGACATTGTGTGACTCAGTTAAAGACACGATGCTTTTGGCTGGTGAGGGCAGTCTTGTTAGCCAGGACATGTTACTTCAAAATCACAGAATATATAATTTCTGAAAAGGCTGCCTGCTGTCAGAACCACTGCTTTCTTAGGTATTTAATTTCCCATTTTGCCACATTGCAAGTATTAATAGTTATTTCTATCACATATTATCAGCAAGAAGCTGACAACAGGATGTGGAATGAAGCCACTTTGTGTGAGCATTCAAATTAGCCTGTAATTGGTATTATACTCTATAGAAATTTCCAGCATCCAGGGGATTTTTATTGGAAGTTAAAAAAAGTTAAAGAAACTTGGAGCATGGCATCACCTGTCACAGACCCTGCCCTGCAACATCTGCGCTGTCCATTTCTCTCTCTGCTTTGCAGATCCACACTTGCTTGCATCCTGGGATTGCTGCTCATGGGTGTGCATTATTACTGCTGTCTTTTTGTCTCTCACATGCAGGGCTGATGCCATTTGTTGAAGGGGAGAGAATAAGTGAATTTTGGTAATGACTAATTCAAAGTTCATTCCTCTCAAGAGCTTCTATATTTTGTAAAATCTGGGTACAGCAAAGATACGGTCACATAGAGCAACCTTTCCCTGTAACTGGGAGCAGGAAAACAGTTGTCTGTGTCCCTAAGGGCCTTTGGCAGTTTCACTTGCATTTTATGACTCATTTGATGCCTATGAGGAATCCTTATTTTCTGAGCTTCTAATATGCTTTCTAAACTGGCCACCAGCTGGAATAAAACAGGAATCAATGGGTTTTTGAACTCAGAACTTTATATTTTAATTATTTGCAGTGCGCTTCGTTCTGTGCTCCTCCCAACTTTTGCTCTTCCCTCCTGTGGACATCCCTCAAAAAAGTCAAGCTCCAGAAACAATGATTCCAAGGTGCTCCTGCTGACATGATTTAAATGGAATTAGACCAATAATTTACAAATCGGAAAAATCTCTTGTTTTTAATGGATGAAACCATTGGCTATAAATTCCTGAGCCTTTCTGTTCTGTGCCAAATTAAATGTGGTAAGTAAAATGTTACTCTTTTCCTGAATTTACAGTGGTATATGACAATATGCAGAGTACATCTGTCTACAGATTTATGATTCAGTAAATTTCATCTGCATGGTTCAATGGTAATTAAAATAATAAACACCATGGAGTCACCAGTTCACCCAAATAATTTCTGAGAGACGAGTTGAACAGTCCAAAGTCTATCCAAGAAAAACAAGTACGGCCACTGAAGTCCCTTTTGCTGTTTCTTTAACTCCTCCTCATTTCTCTGTTTCAATTCTGCATCCATCCAAGGCTCAGATTTCTTACTAATCAAGTCACTGGCACTGTTCATTGTGAAAAGCTTTTCAAAATTACAAAGACCAAGTGGAAACACAGTGGGTGGATGAGGAAAGCAGTGTCTTTGCTCCTCACCTCTCATCTGTGCTATCAGCAGGAGACCATGAAGTGATCCTCTCTCACCCATCCAGCCCCAACCAATGGCTTAAAGAATTATCCCTAGAAAATAAGTTTAGAGGACAAATAGGATCATCATTAGTATGAGTATTTAAATAAATTTGTTTGCAAAACTGTATTTGTGTGACAAATTGCCAGGATAAACCTATAGCTGCAGCATCAAACATCAGTGAGGCATTTCTAGTTAAAAGGGAGCAGCTGAGACTACTCATCTTGTGTAGGGTGTTACCAAGTCTAGAAAAGTTGCCATTACAGGATCAGAGCTGACAGTCACCTGGCTGAGGCATAAGAATATAATATATTCAGGGACCTACCACATTTAAACAGACTAAGGAGGACTATAAACTTACAATCAGTGCAGAATTTAACTGTTGCTGCTTTTCTGCCCAGGCTACAGCCCATGCTGTTAGCTCAGCAAAACACAGGATTATCCATCATCTGCTCCGCTACGAGGTTCCTCCACTGCAGCAGCTCGATTTGCAATTTCATATTCAGCTTGCACCTCTACACCAGTCCTCATTTTTCCTATTTCTTCCAGCATCACATATTCCTAGATTTCTTCATTTCATGAACCATGTATATGAATCTAATTTGCCCAACAGAAAGGCCAGTATTTTTCTTAGTCATGTCAATTGGCATTAAACCAGCAAATGTAAATTTTTTGATTTGCATAGCAGAGTAAGCCTATTGATTTACTTTTTCCCCATTGCTTACCTCTGCTGCCATTGTGCTGTTTCTCAGTTCTCAGAGGTTAATAGTGCAGGTGTTAAAATTGTTTTCCAGTATCTTTCATGAAGATTGTAAGTTTAAAGAGAAGAAAGCACATGATTGAGTACTTGGTCCACTATGAGAAACATTATCAGGTTATCATGTGGATAGATCTCTGATGTTTTTGGCTGTTGAAAAGACAACACATTTTTTACTCCAATCATCTGACAGGATATGAATATAATTTTGCAATACAGTTATGTATACTGGACCAAAATACTCACCTTCAGTTATATTACCCAGAACCTGAAGAAGATATTTGTGCTCTGGGTGAGAGGGACAGAGATCTATAAAAGGGATCTTATGGCTTTGAAAATGAAGAGGGATGACACTTCAGGTCAGGAATTAAGAAGGCAAGGAACAGTTGTCTAATAAACACTCCCAATCATGGCCATGAGAAATGTGTTAGAAACAGGGCTGGCTTTACTGGTGACCAGGAGGTGGTAAAGTCATGTAGAGGCACTTCTGTCCAGAAATGCTGCTCTTTGCAAGATCTAGGACAACTTGCAGTTGAGTAAATCCTGTGTGGATTTACTTGGGCTGCTGGACCAACTTCATCCAAAAGGTACAAGGACAGGTCAAAGCCATTTCTGTTCATCTTTTTTCCCTTTTTCAGTACTTTCTTTGGGGCTGTAGGATATATATCAGATTTCCACATTATGAGTATCTTAAAATATGTTCTATTCGGAGGCAGAATGTCCTAAAACATTAAAATTATTTCAGACAATTTTAAGCTAAAAAAATGGCTAACTCATAAAGACACTCATGCCAAGTCCTGCATGAACTCAGAGATAAAATAGCATTGCTCATTCATAACACACAGCTCTGTAGGTATTTCACAGACAAGAATGTATTTGCACAACTGCTGAACTGGCTGATAGCTTGTGTGTTGGAAGGTGCACAATCAAACTGAAATTCCAACACAATTCCTCTCCTCTGGAAAGTGACTGCAGACAAGAGGGCATGAAACCAGCAGTTTTTTAGCTACCCACCTGATCTCTTAGGCCAAAAATTGACAAAATAAAGCGGGACTGCTCAAAATGTGATTGTCTGGGTTTTCATGGCAACTCTTGCTGTTTGGATGGTTCTCTCAGCTTCACATTCAGTAATGCTGCTCTGGCTTACAGGCTGGGATAATACAAAATCTCCAAATGGCAAGCGTAGCCAAAATGAGACAGAAGATTTTATACCATGAAAAACCATTGAATTTCATATCTGTTCCACCTAAACCCATAAATTTCACATCTGAACACATCTGCATGAAAAATAGCTATGTTTCCATGGCAGTCAACTGAACATTGCTGTTGCTGTCTGCTACAGCACGTTAGATCAGAGAGGTGTTAGGCCCGGCCTGAATGACGTTGTTAACACTACACTTTGGTGAAAGATTTCTACTCTAGGACAATCAGGACAGCAGTGAAAGAAATGAATTTACCATACATTACTGGTTGCTTTCTCATCATTATCACTCTAGTTTTGTGCCCTTCTATTGTTTTTGCATCTTCTAATTCAAGCATGCATGTCAGATTTTATCGGAAAGGTACTTTAAATTGTTTTCCTTCAATCTTGGGCTTTTTCTTCCTTCTATTACTGTATGCTCATGTGAGAGCAGCACTTCATTCTCTGGATTACCCATCCTAACTGTGGCCAATGTTTAGGGTCTGTGAATGAGATGAAGTTCCATTTGTTACAAGATCTGACGCAGGACAAGCAGAGATACTACAGGTAGTACCTCTGTGCCTGTTCTACAAAGCCTGGCCTGTGATGAAAAACAGAAAGTCTGTGTTGGGTGAATAAATTCTCATGGTAGTAGTTATAGCCTGTACACAGCCTTTGTACAAATGGTCATCGGGGTAGGTAAATGTTATAAAAACCTAAGAAGCTTTCTTTTATACCGTAAGGTTATATTTTCACTAAATGAGAACTTCACATTTACTTCTGGGGAAAAAAAACCAACCCTGACTTTCACAAAATATTCAGTAGCAATCCACTCAGTAACAAAAGCAGTGTCACTTAAAAAAGAAAATTAAAAACTGAAGAACATATTACTGTGAGGAAAGAAAAAAAGTTAGCATGTAATGACAGTTTAGAATTTATCTTTTCACTTAGAAGACATCTGTTTCCTATTTGTATTCAACATATTCTGTTCTATAAAGACGCCACACAGTGTATCAACAGGTTTCTTACCAGTTTTCATAAAACACTGAGCAAAACTTCACGTCTATGAATTAATTTTTGTCAGACTATTGTTTCTCCTCAGCAGTTAAAAAAGAATCTTTAAATCTCAGAGACATGTTCTTGGCAACCAAGATGTGATTTTATAGGGGTGCATGGAGCTGTAAATGTACTGAATGCCTCTTAACAGTGATTCACACGGGCTGTACTCATTCAGTGGATTTTCAGTTATAGCCTGTAGGCAGTATCCCAGCATGGACAACAGATACTGTAGAATCATCACCTTTCATACTTGTTTCCTCATTTACTGGTGGGTGGTAGAAGAATTGTTGGTAAAGCATAAAAGGTCAGCATGTTCTTTGGCAGAGCTGAGAACAGCAGATATCAAAACAGTCATACACAAATCAATGAAGTGCAACATGCAGGCCAGCTATTACTGCATATAAAGTTGACTAAATCTCAGTGTGAATGAAAACCCAGTAAATTTATATATATATATATATATATATATATATATATATATATATGTAATTTCAAAGATTTGCTACTTAAAAATGAAATTGTAGACTCAGAAGATCGTGTTTGGAAGAGCCTTTAAAGAAGATCTATGTAAAATCCTTTCATTGAGAATGGAGGAACTGCATTTAGGCATTACCTGAAAAGGTTTCTCCAGCGGGTTTCTACAAACTTTCAGCATGCCTAATGAGTCTATTCTGCTATTTCAGGACTCCTATCAAGAAGGTTGGGTTTTTCCCAACACATAAGTTAAATCTTCTTTGCTGCAAATTTATATAACTTCTTTTTATTTTCTCTGGGTAACTGTGGAGACAGGTTTATCACAGTCCTCTCTCAAATAACCTTTAGAGTGATCTATCTGAAGATTGCTGTCTAATCACCCTCCTCAAACCAACTTGTGCCTGGGGTAAGCAAGAACAATCTTCTCTCATAGTCAATGCTTCAACGTCTTGTAACCCAGACTCTCTCTCTCTCCACTTTCTCCATGTCTTTTACAACCAAACACAATGAGGCATTTGAGGTCCTTTCTGGGAAAGAGAAGAAAACTGTCATTATCTCCTGTGAGATATGCACAATGCTGCTATTAGTACAGCTGAGATGAATTACCAACATGAAATTATTACTTCATATTCTGCTTAGAATCAGCCTCAAACCTCAGCCTCCCTTTTGGACCAAGCACTTATTTGCATGCTTGATTTTTCTTTCTCAAGTATAGCACCATGCAGTAATTTCTGAATGTCATCCTTGTTTGGATTTTGCTCTTTGTGATCCCTTACAGTTAGCTTGAATTCTAGTCCTTGATGGTTCACAAACCTCCAGCATGGTGTGCCACATTTGAGCCCACTCTTCTCTGTCCTCTCAGCTGTTCACTGGAATATTGATTACTTTGCTCAGGAAAGGCCCTTACAGGAGCACATATAAAGATAGACACCAAATCCCTGAGACATGCTCCTTCAAACTGTATTTCCAACCAGCTGGGTGCATTATATTTGTACCAATGTCCATTAACTTTCTTTTGTGAGTATCATGTGATGCTACTAAAAACCTTACTGAAGTCAAGAAATATCTGGATCTAATACTTCCAACTTATCCACCAAGTCAGAGACTGTTCTTCAGATCCCCGTGCTGATTATTTTCAGTCTTGCTGACATCTTCTAAGTAATTTCAAACTGATTTTATAGTTGCTTGTTCAAGAACTCTTGCTGGTATAGAGTGTAAAATCCCTGGTTTGCTGTTTGCTAAGTCCTTGCCAAACAGAGACACACTGATCTCCTGTCACCAGAATGGGCACTCTTGCTGCCTCCCTTCTTCAGTGGTGCCAATGTTGCCCTCTTAAGTGACACTGAAAAGGGAAAATATCTACAGTACTATATTCTCAAGTTATGAACAGAATCTTAAAACTAAATATATGAAAAATATTGTGGCTGATTGATCCTAGGTTTCAAGGTGGGGGGAGGAAGGTATGAGTATACTTTGGGTGTGGCAGAAAAGACAGTAAGAAGACATGTACCTTTATACAACACATTATTCCCACAGTTAATCCTTGACTTCTAACAGCCTTTTTCCACCTGAAAAGTCTCTCTTTCTCTCATTTTCTAGATCAGTTTAATTTCTCTAAGAGTGTTCTGTGAGTGACCCACTTCAAATGCTTTCTAGAAACCCAGCTAGAGAATATGAGTGATATCTGATTTGTTTGAACATTTGTTGCCTTCAGATAACTCTAGGAAGTTTGTGACATGTGATTTCACTTTGCAGAAACCCTACAGCTTTTCATCAATATGCTGAATTTATCCATATACCTACTAGACGTGATCTTCAGAACGTTTCTGTTATTTTGCCTGGTACACATCATGTTTACTTACCTGACTATCCTATGAATTCTTCTTTTCTTTTTTCATCTGCAATGAAACAACTGATTTCTTGCATCCAGCAGCACCATTTTAATGGCACACCATTTATTCACTGGTTTTAGCCCAAAGAGCTGAAATTCATTGTGTTAAAAGACTTTTACAGTAAATTCTTGACATTTTCTTAAGTGCTCAAGCACTGACTTGAAGTGCTTTTCACAGACATCATTCTGCAGAGTAAGGTCAGATCCTGAAGCAGCGGAGATTAACATGGCTCCAGTGTTTTCAGCATTGTGTTACAGTTTACAAAACTAATCCAGGGGTTTACTAGTTCCCTGTCTATGCAATTAGCGTGATGGCTTTTTAATTTGAGCATCACAGTCCTTCCACAGGACATTTGGTTGATGAATGCCTCCTGGAAATTGCCCTAGCCCCTCCTAGTAATCCATAGGTGTTCTCATTTTCTCTCCTTCGCTCTCCTCCAGCCTAGTATCCCACTAGAAACACGTCAGTGCAGTGTCTTTTCACCAAGTGTAGAGACCTCTGGTAATCTGCCTCCAGGATGCCCAGCTGAATCTGGTATCTGAACTCTAAATGTGTTTGCTAGTGCTTAAAATAAGAGGTGCAAGTGTTATATTCATGGTGCAGTGGTTCAGGTCTTAGAAAAGACTTGCAGTAGAGAACAGGCAGATAAGAGAAAGGGAGTTGCAGTAAGCAGTGTTTTTCTCCATTTAACACCTTTCATTCACCAGGAGGGGATTATGGAAAGGAGCATAACTTCCTAGCTCAGGGATTTACCTTGCTTCTGCAGCAGCTC
Source organism: Haemorhous mexicanus (assembly GCF_027477595.1). Taxonomy (NCBI): domain Eukaryota; kingdom Metazoa; phylum Chordata; class Aves; order Passeriformes; family Fringillidae; genus Haemorhous; species Haemorhous mexicanus. Next base: position 35,397,164 of record NC_082343.1, read on the forward strand.
CTGAAAGCCAGCAGAGACGATGTGTTGAGGACCAGCACTCCAGAATTTCCCATTGTGTTACTGCATTATGGTAAAACCAGAGCCAGCATAGCGTGACTGACTCGCTAATCCCAAGGTGTAGCGTGCCAGGACAGTTGCCAAGTTTTCAGACTACGTCTTTGTTGTCTTTCAGGCTGCAGATTGCCAAGATATGTGGTTTTGGCTGAGTGGAAGCACTTTTTGTTTCAGTATGTCAACATAGCAGGCTGGTAGATCAAAACATTCTATTACTGAGTTCCGACATGCATGGGATACTGGCAAAGAAAGTGGTTTCTTTATCACTTCAACAACCAGGCAGTACAAGATGTGTTCATCTGTGAGTGTTTGCTTTTGATTCTTTGTAGGTTTAGAACACTGAAATGGTAGCAATTTATATCTCAAATGTGAGGTCATGGGCAGAGGAGAAAGTTGTTCATTGAGGAAATGAGGATATTGACTGCAGGTCTTCAGGCCAGAAATCTGCAGAAATGTGATGCTTGCATTTTCATTCACCATTCACTATCGACTTGTTCCCAAGACTGAGTAGCCTCTATCTGTGTGCTGCAGAACATTTCTGTTTGGGCTTTGCCTTCCTTGTCTGCCTGTTATGGCACTGTCAGCAAACATTCTTGTGTTTGCTTTGTATCAATGCATTGCACTCTGCATCCTCAGTGCCCTTGCCGTAGTACAGTTGTGTGGGTAGCCAGCCTCCAGCAGAAGCAAAGGGAGCCTTCACCATCTGCCAGTTCTGAAATTGCATGATGTTCAGCTTTATCTTCCAGGGAAGCTCCAGTTCACTTTCTTCTCTGGACCTCTAAAGGGCCTCATGTAGAGTGACCATTGGCTAGAAAGAGAGTGCTCACCTTGGTCCTGTGAGTGAGTGTGGAAGACAGCCACTCCCCTGGCATAAGTTGAGGCTGCAATTCTTCAATGTTCACCTCTGAATATGCAGGATAATAAGAAGATTTAATAATTCCTAGTCTGTCCCTTCCTTTAGGCAGCAAGGGGCAGTATCATCCATAAACATAAATATTTTGGTTTTGATTATTCTTTCTGATACTTCTGATTTGTTTTGTTCAACCTGGATTTCCTCCTGAGTTTCACAGAAGGAAACTATCTGCTTTTCTATTATGGTAGAAAAGTGTGTCTGACCAGGAAAAAAAAATCATGTGAACTGCACTAAAATAAGAAGCAAAACCATAGAACTGAGCATTTGAAGACTTGGGACAGTTTCTAGATATAAGAGTTTTAGAAAATAGATAAAAAGACTGCCTGCAAAGTCTGGTGTGGCTTCAGTCTAAAGCACCTTCCTATTGGAGCTGACCACCCCCAGGCTATGCAGAACTTCTTTGTAGAACACACAGCAAGGACATTCATGACCAGATTCACCCAGGTACAGTGGAAACTTGCTGACCCCATGACACTCTCATATACACCATCTTCTGCTGAAGAAAATTTCCTAGCAAAGACTGGATTCCAAGATTCAATGTCTGATTAAAAGGGGAAAAATGTTTTTGGGTAAAGAAAGAATGCTTGCAAGAAATTGGAGGCAGACTTAACCCCTGGGGGGGTTGACTCTGTTCCTGTTGCAGTCACTGCCTAAAATACAGTGGTCCAGACATCTTCAGCTGGTTTAACTGAAGGTCTGAAGAAATCACAAAGAGTTAGTTAGGAAATACCAATCCACAGGAGATTCTGGTAAAATGTGTTTCCTGGGGAATGAGTCACATGAAAAGCCTGTCTGGAATTCACCAGTGATATGGAAGAAACAGAGGATTCTGTCTTACTGAGGACACAGTTGCAGATGGCACAAAAATCAGAGGAATAGGAATTAACAGCTAAGGAAGGCCAGAGGGAAAAAAAGCACACTCTGGTTCCTTCGTTGTGATAGGAGCAACCAAGCAGTGACAAAGCCTGGGCCAAGGGGTCTGTGGGTGCTCAGGAGGCTGGTTCCAAAGGGTATCCATGTCAAGGGTGTCTTGTCCAAGGGGGCGTATTTGGGGGCCACAGAATGCGGAGTACCCCAGCACCAGGAGTGTGGGATGGGAGAGGAGGGCAGAGCCATGACAGATCCCCTTGCTATCAGTGCCTGCCAGTGGGCTGGGGCCAATTGCAAAGTGCTGGGAGAGAGCGGTGGTTTGGGGAACGGAAGGCTGATGGACACACTGCATTTAACTAATTGCAGAGAAAGTGAAGAGGAAATTCAATCAGAGTCTGAGTGTGCATGTGAAGGGGAGGGGGGAATACCTGAAACTGTGGGGCTGTTTAGTCTAACAGATAAAGGCAGGACAAGATATAGTTTCTCAAAGTTGAAACCTGCCAGATTTAACACAGGGCACAATTAGCTGCTGAAATGGGAGGAGTTGAGAAAGTCTCCAGCACTTGGAGTCCCCACGCCAAAGCTGGATGTTTCTGCCAGGGACAGACCATTGTTCAAGCATGGATGGGAATCAAAGATCTCAGCTCTGAACAAGAGTTCACAGGTCATGCTGTTCCAGAAAGCCAGCTGCGCCATTACCTGCTCTCTGCAGCTCTTCTGTCTGGATTTGTGATGGACATTTGAAACCAGGATCAAGTCTGTTGGTCACTAGCTGTTGGGACACTGTTTGCAGTCACAGCTGAAAGTTGTTATTATCATCATGACAATCATCACCATTGTCCCTATTCCTGCTGCCATTGTTATTTGAAAAGTTCTGTGCCTGTTAATTAACAAATGCATGACAGAAATTGCCTGTCAATCTTCCCTGCCCCTCTTCTCTTTTTTCATAAAATCCTTATGGATCTTATGGATTACAATAGTTTTCTATAAAAAAAAAAAAACAAAAAACCAAACCTATCTCAGAAAAGTAACTACTTTATTTGTCTGTTTTACTGAATAGTGGGAAACCTAATCTCTACTGCCCAACTGGGTGTGTTTGGCTGTTCCTCAAACTAAAACAAGACTCAGAAGATTAAAGTGAAGCTTGGCTCAAGATCAGGTGAATCAGCACATTTATAATGCCACAAAATGGCCTGCAGGATGGCCTTCTCTTCTGTAATTACACAGGGATTTTATGTGTACAGGCAAAGGAAGTAATTTGATTTATCTGTTCTAATTAAATATATGATGTGAGGAAACAGTGATATGTCTGTTTAAAACATGCTTTAGGTTCTTTTGGTGAGAAAGTGAATGTGACTGTAAGTACTGTGCTTTAATGTGACTGTAACTTTCCCATTAATGCTCACACTCTTAAATGTCATTTATGTAAGAAACTGTAATGGCAGGTTTGGACTGGCATTTGGAATGAAATTTCATGTGAAGAACTGTACTCAGAATGCATGCATTTCCAACTTTTTATATTACATGAGCTGATTTTCCAGTCCCTTGCAAGTTACTTGGGGTAAATCCTCCTATCCATGGAAATGAAATGAAATCCAGTTACTGCAGAACCAGGACCAGTGAAGATATTTGAGAAAATTAATTCCTACAAACTGTAGTAGAAGCCAAGTATGACCCACATGTGGCCATGGTCTCTTTTACCTGGGAAACAGCCATGTTTCCTTAGGAGGAGTATTTGAACACTGACATTCAGTATTTTTTTCTTATCTATTGGTGAATGCCTGATCACAAGAGTCCTGCCTTTGGTTTCAAGAGCCAAGGTCAGCCCAGAGCTCTAACAGTGTTAATTGGAAGAAGTAAAGGAGAATGGTGGTGAGTGAAAGGAAAGGATTCATGAAGTCAGATTTTCAAATACTGCTTAAAAATGTAACAAGAAAGTGAACTAGGTCCTCCCATTGTGCCTGTCTTAGCTAGGGCCAAGACAAGTTGAAGTATTGCTTGGGGAGAGTCATTGAAAAATAGTGTGAGTGTTTTAAAACCCAAGGATGTGCTATCTTAACAAAACACTAAGTGTTTTGATCCTTTCACATATTTCTGAGTGTGACTTTTTGAAAAGGACTAGGATTCCTAAAACCTGTTCAATAAGTGAAGGGCTCTAGAGGGAAAATGGTTTTGTGTTCTAGTTGCCTGTTTGCTGCAAGCTGGAACTATTATTTAATTATGTGTCAGTGGTTTGTAGTCGTGTGAGTTTTGCAGAAGGACTTGATGTTCCAGCTGTTTTGGAATGAGGAATTATGCTGTAAATTGGACAACAGCTTTTTCTTTTTTCTTTTTTTTTCTTTTTTTTCTTTTTTTTTTCTTTTTTCCTTTTCCTTTTTTCCTTTTTCTTTTTTCCTTTTTCTTTTTTCTTCTTTTTTTCTTTTTTTCCTTTTTCTTTTTTCTTCTTTTTTTCTTTTTTTCCCCCCTGAGGATTAGAGCTGGGCTTTGAGGGAGGAAATAGAATCTGAGCGAGTTTTGGTCCTGCTGACTGGTGTCATGCCCAGGAAGACATACCTGGCTAACAGCTTGTCCTGGGAACTTAAAATGGGCATAAAAGAGAAAGGGTATTACCTGTACCATCCAGGAAGGCTTTGGCAACATTAGCCTGGAAAGCTACCAAGGGAAAATGATATTTCTGGAAGAAATTAATGACTTACTCAACTCCTTAAGTTGGTGGTGCTAATGAGTCAGAGAGCAGGGGATCTTGGTTATATAGTTGAAAGCTTTCTGCTGACTGTGAGCAATAGGTTTGCCAGGGCAGAGCCCATCCAAAACTTGCCAGCAAGCCAGGAAAAGGGTGAGGCAAGTACATCTGCTTCTAACTTTCAGGAATGGGGTGCACAAGCTGCCAGGATGAAATACCCATGAAGGTGTCTGCTGGCTGTAGGTTTGCTCCCCAGTGCTGCTTGAGAGGAGCCCCAGCTCCTCCCAGTGCCCTTTGTATCTCTGCTTCCCCAGAATAATAGTGAAGGCTCCCATCTTCAGTTTCACCCTGTACCCCGGGGTGGCTGACATACAGTTCATCCTCCACTGCCAAGAAACCTCTTGTTCTCTGGAAAGTGACTGTGGCTGCCCTAGATTCCCTTGTCCAGGTTGTTGATAAAGGTATTAAACCAGACTGGGCCAAACACTGAGTCTCCTGGGGAGCACCACTTGTGACCTGCCACCAGTGGGATGTAACTCCATTCCCCATCACTCTCTGGGCCCAGCCACCCAGGCAGTTTTTCACTCAGCAAAGGGTGCATCCATCCAGGCCATGAGCAAGCAGTTTCTCCAGGAGAATGTTGTGGGACACAGTGTCAAGCACTTTACTAAAGCCCATGTAAATGCATCCACAGCCTTTCCCTCACCCACTAGGTGGGTTACCCTGAAATAAAAGGAGACCAAGCTGGTCAGGAAGGACTTGCCTTTCATAAATCCATTCTGGCTGGACTTGATCCCCTGGTTGTCCTGTACAGGCACTCAAGTTGTTCTGCTCCATAACCCTCTCAGGCACTGAGCTCAGACTGACAGACAGACTTGTAGTTCCCCAGACCCTCCTTATGACCCTTCTTGTTGATGGGCATCACATTTGCTAAATTCCAGTCAACTGGGACCTCGCTGGTAAGATAAAACTGCTGGTAGATGATGGAAAGTGGCTTGGTGAGCAGCTCTGCCAGCTCCCTAAGTACCCTTGGGTGGCTCCCATCTGACCCTGTAGACTTTTTCATTTCTGAATGGTCAGCAGATCACTGACCATTTCCCCTTGAGTAATGGGGGCTTTCTTTCTGCTCCCCATCACTGTTTTCTGTTCAAGGGTCTGGGTACCCTTTGTACCACTGGGTAGATCTCACTATTAACAACTGAGGCAAAGAAGACATTAAGTACCTCAGCTCTCTTCTCACTCATCCTTTCTTGCTGTGCTTCCTCCCTCATCCAGCAAAGGATGGAGATTCTCTTTAGCTCTCCTTTAGTTGCTGGTGCATTTAAACAAGTTTTATTGTATTTACAACAGTAGCCAGATTAAATTCTATTTCATCTTTAGTCCTTCTTATTTTCTTCCTTCATAAACTGCTAATATCCTTGTAGTCCTCCTGAGTTGTCTGCCCCTTCTTCCACAAGGCACAAATTCTCTTTTTCTTCCCCGAGTTCTAGCCAGATCTGGAGTCTTGTTCTGAGTGCTGATGTGGTTTTAACCTCAACATTTTCCTTAACCCCTACATAACTCTGCTCCCACGTTAGAAACTTGCCAATTTTTGCTTCAAAATTTGCTGCCTCACACAATGACATGCAAAAGTTGAGCAGTGTCTGTCACCTGGATGCCTGCCTTTTAACTGGAGAGAGCCAGAAGATGTGGCAGGAGTTGGGCTGCCAGGACATAAAAGGTGTGTAAGAAGACACCAGGAGCCATCAGATAAGGAGGTGTTTTACACCCACTGTGAGATAATGCCTGAGGTGCTACGATGTGAGATGGAGGCCATGAAACACTTTGCAAAAGAGCAGTGCCAGAGGTTTCAGAGCTCCTCTGTGTATTGAGCAAAATCTGTCGGAAGCACAGATTTTTCTCACATCTTCATGCTAGTGATACACAGACCAGGGCACTGTCTTGTATGCCAGCTCTGAAATCCAAATGTGGAAAATCACTTTCTCATTCTCTCAGCACAGGACACAGGGATTTCCCCCACAGCCAAGTAAGAATCAGCTGTAATGGAAAGGCTGCTTGGGACTTTGTAGTTCAGGAGGCTCCCTTGTTTCCTCCTCCCCAGTCTCTGCTGTGTTCACTGACACCAGTGAGGTCCTACTCAATCTGCCCTCATAGCTGATCTGGATCAGTCACTTGCTTTCCTGGGCATCCTTCAGACACCGTGGTGTTCCCTCCCCAGTGTCTGTGGCTGTGTGACCCAAACAGGGCACAGCTCAATGGCACTCATGCATGCTGCTATGGGCAGTGCCTGCTCCTGGCTCTGGTTGCTTCCTCCTCTCTCTTCCAGCCTCTCTGGACCTCTGCAGGATGGTCCAGGATGCAAAACATCCTGTTCAATCACTTTCAGCTAGTTTTAACCTACCTTGCCATATATATTCTCAAATCTACTCACCTACAGCTTCATGTAAGACTCACATGACAAACCAAACACCTTCCTGAAATCCTTACTTGTTGTACAAAACCTCTTCACACATCCAGTATAATCCTATTCCCCAGATTACTGCTCCATTGCCGGCCTCTGCTGATGAAACGTATGGACTGCTTCATTAGCTCACTGTGTGCACACAGACAATGTGCTAGGGAGACTCACAGCATTGCTGCTACTGCTGCAGTCTCCTGCTTTTAATTACAATTCCTAAATCCAAAACACTCCTTCCTGCTACACTTCTTCTTGCTACTAACATGTCTGATATCTGACAGAAGGCCTTCTCATATCACCTGTAGGCTGCAGGTTGGCCATACCTGTGGATTTAGTTTATCTCTGTCTTGCAGTGCTTCCTTTTTTTACTTCCATCAATTTAAGCAGAAGAGGCAGGAAATCTCAAAATGTGGCAGATCAGGGTTTGTCATCCTCAGGAGCTTTGGTCAGTACAGCTGGACCTCTATTGTGGTCTTGGGGGCATGAGCACAGTGTTTGAGCTTGGCTGGGGACAAGCTGGTATTCACAAACCTTGAATTTTCATTGCCCCACAAGACCCATAGGGAAGGATAAAGTGAGTAAAATTACAGGTACACATTTTATCCCCAAACTTATCCTGTTGAACAACGATACTGTGAGCTGCATGATCATTCATCAGTGATCAGAAACAAGCATGGCAGTAAGTCGTTCATCACTACTGTTCCCTACCAGGAACTATGGGGCTCATGACTCCTTAGAAGAGTTCTCCTACCCCTAATTTTAAGTTTCACCCAGTGGCATGGACCATTTGTGAAAAGAAGGTCTTGAAGAAAAAGACCATTGTGAATACCCAGTGGTCTTACAAAGTGCTTTAAGAAAACCCAGCTCTGATGTAGGAAGCCCTAAAAGTAAATTACATTTAATTATGGAATCTGTCCATATATATAGGTTATGTCTGTCTATACACATATACAGCGAGAGATGTGGATATATCCACACCTTGCACACTTTACTCTTTCAGTTTTCTTGTTCAGCTAAGGTTCTGTTTCAGAAATTTTCCACCTCCTGCTTAACCTTCCTCCTTCATTATATAATAATAAGCATTTGTTGCTGCCTGATGGCATCTAGTTCAAATACCTAGCAAGATCAAACTCAGGAGAAAATAAATGAGAGCCACAAGGCCCTCTATAAAATAGCCTACACCTTTCATGGACTGGAATGGATGTTTGTCAGTAATGAGGCACTGTAATTAAATTAAATAAGCCTTGGCACTGCCTCTGCCATATCTGCCTGTACAATGCTCCCCTAAGCAGTAAAACTCCCACGGGAAATTAAATACACTGTATGTGCATTAGCCAGCCTTATTGTTTGGGTGTTTCTGCAGCTAAGAAACCCTCACTACTGTCTCCTAAACAAAGGCAGGGAAGGTTTTGAGCTTCTCTGAAATTTGGGTGCAGTTCAAGAGCAGATACCATCTGGGTCACTCTGACATGCCTGTCCTGGGGTGCAGGTGACCATGATAGGCAAAGAGGTCAAGGAGATACCTTGGCTCTTCTCCTTCATTGGCTCCCGTGGTGTGGGCTCTTTCCCCTGCAGCACATCTAAGCATGAGTATAATGTGAATGAAATAATAGTAATAATAGTAATCATCATCATCAAAACACTGAAGAATCATGCTGCTTTCCTAGGATGAAAAGGTGCAAATATAAGTTGTCCTTTTCTCAGGAGATTACTTAGTCTAACTCCTCAAGTGGCCCTGGTGGTCCTTCGTTATCCATTGAAGTGGTGGTGAGCTTTCCTATTATTGGGAAAATCATGAGAGCCTGAGGAGAGCAGAGAGTATTCTGATGATAATGCTGTCATGACAACATCTCTCTTTGTCAAAATAGGTGTTTTGAGGGAACTCAATTCTTCTCAAGGATTTTTTTTTTTCTTATTAAAGGCCCCTGTCACCCTACAAAAATGTTGTGGGGTGAAAGAGAGGAACTATTTTGTCAGCATGTTTTTACCTAAAAGCACTACCACTTTCCATATCCTTCTGAATTATCTGCAATCCATACTCTAGGAATTACTCACTTGTTTTTTTTGTCATTATGTAGTTTTTCTAAAATTACATGCTCATTAGACTGGAGAAAGAAGACCAGAAATGTGTGAATTAATGGTTTCTAAATTCCCTCACTAGACAGGAAAAATGAAATCACAGTTGCCTTCACAATGAATGCAAAGTGTTGGTTTGACATCTCTTACTTTTTAAAAATAATATAGTCAAACTCAGCTTCAGAGTTTTCTTTGGAAACCAAATATTCCAAACTGTTTCCCAGATGTAATCAGTATTCTCAAATCTTTTCCAAACTTTTAGATTTGAGATTGCATTTTTTACAAACAAGGAGTTAAAAAAAATTGCTTCTATCTAAAAATGATGTAACTCTTCAATTATTTCTTAAGACGAAAACTCTCAAACTGTTTTCTGCTATTAAATATGAAGGTAAGGGTGACAACATTGCATTGTACTCCAGTGTAATTAAGTTCTTCCCATTTTCCCATGAAATTTAGCTGCTTCAAAGTGTATTTGCCGAAAATGCCAACTTGTTCAAGCCATGTAAATTGCTCCAGAGTGTAATAGCTTCTGCATTACCCTCATTTTCATGTAATTAACTTTTTTAGAATTTTTTGGTGGATTTTTAAAAGTAGAACAAAAAAAAAATCAAGAGAAAGAACTGGAAATAGGTAGTTCAGTAATGAGAATCTCAATTAGAATATAGGACAAATAAAAATATAAGAATAATAGTAAAGGAATTAAGAGCTTTTCATATGAAAGTAAAGTAGAGATGACTATATTGCTTGAGGTTTGAAGAGGTGTATGCAAGGCAAAACACTACAAACACATGCAGACAAGTATGCTTGAGACATCAGTTCAGTATCTTTTCCTAAAAGAATAATGACTCAAAGGTATTTTAAAATTTCATTTGATCACTGCTTTCACAGAGCATATGTACAGGAAACACTGAAATGAATGTCAGTTTGATAGAGAACTCTAAGAATAGAATTGACAGACAGAATTAGTAAAATACAAAATCGAATCAGGTACTTACCTAAGGAAAGTAAGTATTCCAGAGAGCTTAAATAGTCTATCTGTGTGCAAGGGGTCTGTGTCCTCTCTCCTCGCTGCATTCACAACTGAGCGCTCCACAGCGTGGCAGGAGCCTCTGAGCGTGCCTCCTTCCTTGTCCCCTACAACACCTGGTGCTGACAGCTGTTGGGAAAGGGGAGTGGACTCTCTACACTGCTCATCTGATTTGCAGTCGTAAGTCCTGCAGTGCCATTGCAGAAGTCAGAAAACACCCAAATATCAGTTGTGCAGAGAGAAAAAAAGAGGGCACAAGATGAAGAATGTGAGAAAAGAGGAAAGAGAAGAAATGTGGGAGAGATAGAGATTAAAATAAAGAGAGAGAAGGAGAGAGAGAAATAGAGAAAGGGGGAGAGAGAGAAAAAAAAGAGAAAGAGAGAAAGAAGGAAAGGAAGGAAAGGAAGAAAGGAAAGGAAGGAAGGAAGAAGGAAGGAAGGAAGGAAGGAAGGAAGGAAGGAAGGAAGGAAGGAAGGAAGGAAGGAAGGAAGGAAGGAAGGAAGGAAGGAAGGAAGGAAGGAAGGAAGGAAGGAAGGAAGGAAGGAAGGAAGGAAGGAAGGAAGGAAGGAGAGAAAAGGAGAAAGAGAGAAGAAGAACCAGAAGAGACATCCCTGCTGTGGAAGCTTGGTCAGATGCTCAGCTGATGTACACCAGCAGAGCTTCTCCCCTGTCTTATGTGGGCCTACTCCAGCTGACACCAACTCTGATCTTACCTGTGACATTTGCACTTCCTAATCAAGTCAAAGTTTAATACTGCAGGGAAGAAGGGATGGTAAATGCAGCTTTCAGTTACTTCGGAGGAATTGGGAGTCCTGTAAAACTACATGTCATCTTGGGACATAACAGTTGGGCTACCTTCCTCATGGTGTGGGGTGAGTGACATAGGAAGAAGTGTATTCTGTTCAGCCTGGTGAGAGCTGAGACTAAGGGATGTCTCTTAGGAACTACTAATTAATATAGTTAGCAAACTAATATGCACTCTTGCTGGTTTTCAGAGAAAACACTTTGGGCTTTGTCACCAATGGAATGAGTTGGTTTTTCATAGACTGAAGCCCAGCAGCAAATGAGAACATATGCAATGTGGGCACTTAGGTGAGCTGAGGCCCAAAATAAAGTAGGAGCTGCTTCACCTGTGTCCTGGGCTATGGATAGGTGATACTGCTCGCCCCTGGCAGTGGTGAAGTCTCTGGACACACTAAGTTTGCTAAATGAAGCTTCTCAGTTGTTCATTTGTGCAACTTCCTTCACTGCAATTACCTGTATTCAGTATTGCTGTAGGATTTTCATCCTATCTGCTGGATTCTTAAAATAGTGAATAGTGTCTTGGCTTCAATGCCAATGGGTTATACAAAGGAGTGTATGGAGTTGTTGAAAAAGGGGAAATCCCAAATACAGGCAAAATAATTTGAGATTCATTTGAGGTTGAACAGGCAAGGGCAAAAATATTGTTAATCATATCAGATGATAATATTCTTTAAAAACAGATTAGGTTTTCATAACCCACAGCGTTAATTTTAAATAGATGTCCTTATTAAAAAGATCTCTATTTGTGGGTAGATGTGTTTAGCTGAGTTTGAGGATACATTATCAACATGCCGCGAGAAAATAAGTTACTTAGTTAAAAATCTCAAAATATGAGATTTTCTTGCATCTGGGATAAGGAAATTATTTTTCTCTTTTAGCAGAAGAATGTACCCATCAGAATAAGATATTCTGTCACCTTTAGGGCAGTTCATCACTTTGAGCTATTCTTTTATAAATCAGTGAATTTTTCCTTTTGCAATTTAGGAGGTTTATTTAGAACTCTTGCTCCTTTGGGTAGGAACAATATCTCCTTAGTGCCAGCTATAATGTAATGTGCACATATCTGCATTTTTTTTCCCAGTGTATAAAATGGAAATGCCTGTCAGCTGTTGAAAACAATTGTCTTTGCTGCTATGCTGTCATGGCACACTGGTTTCATTTAATATTTTATCCAGTTCTTTTCATACACATTGCAGCTCTTTTATTTGTTACTCACTGAAGCTCATCCTGATTATATTAACAGCACATTAAATTCCTGTCCAGCTATGGTTTCGCAGTGCAAGGGGCAGCTCTCAGTGCAAACCTAGGCCCTGATGATCCTCAGCCCCAAGCTGGTGATTTGTGGAGGTCTTCTTTTGGTCTTTCCATGGTGATTCTGGCTGTCTAAATCCTCTTCCAAACCTGGGGGTCCCTAGCATAGGGAACATTTACCTTCAAAATTATTCTGTATAATTTAAATTTAGTCAAATAATCTGAAGACACTTTTTATTCAGTTTTAAGAGTTATATACACCAGTTGGAGGTGGTGATAAACTCAATTAACTAGGCTGCTATAAACCTTATTTAAATCAAATTAAGTGCATTTCTGCAGCAGTTAGCATCTATTTCATTAACTGTGATTAAAAACTGCTTGGGAGTTAAATTGGTGTGACTTTGAATATAGATAAAGCCAGGGGAAGACAGAACTGGCAGCTGAGCCCGAACCAGACTGGAAAGTCTGGAGTTCTTCTTTGTACTCAGAACACCAGGGCTTTGTTTCTTTTAATTAAAACTGGGATCCTACAGAATGTAATGGATGTTGTTTAGAAAAGCTGCCCACTTGTTTCTGATAATTGGATTTTTCCAGCCCAGATAAATATCCTACCATGCCATTTCACTGAGTCCAAGAGGATTCCTCCAAATAATTAAAAAATGAGTGCGGAAGACTATAACTACCTCATTAAGATAAACTTACAACAACATCTTGGGTTCAAATAAGGAGTTCTTTTCTTTTTTTTTCTGGAGAGAGGCCACAGTTTGTTTAGCTTGGCAACAGCAACAAACTGATTTTCATGTATGCAAAAAAGCCATTACTGCTGAATCACTGTCTCTCAAGTAACACAGAATTAGACTAGTACACTTTTACAGGGGTCTGCAGAAACTAACTTTGAGGTGGTTACAGCAAACAAATAATGAAAAATAAAATATAGGTGAAAGTGTAAATATTTCGACAGAACTTCTGGTGTGTAATCTCACACCAGAGGCTGATAAACACACCGCTGCCAATACTTGATACTAGAAATAATAGCCACTCTGTTTATTCATCAAAATTATGTTACAATTGTATTGTTTATGCTCAATATATTAAGTAGAAATATATGTAGTAACACTTATTAAGATAAATGATGGCTTGCTATATCAACTGATCAGCTGATATTAGAATGACAGTTCTAATTCACAGCCAATTTTTTGTTAGTCTGCATTTCTTCCTGAAGAAAAGATACAGAGAATTTCTGATTCAATTTAGCTATAAAAGATATACATCCTAGGAAAGCTGGCTAGACAATCTAGGAAGAAGTTGTTGAAAAAAACTTCAGTGCAAAAAGTGTTTTCAGACACTGGAGGAAAATGGGAGGGTTAAAAAGGTCCATGTGAATGTTTTAAAAATAAATTGAAATGACCAGAGCTATAACAATGAACAGAGTCAGGGTGTCATTTGGTGGCCAAGAAGGCCAATGGAATCCTGGGGTGCATTAGGAGAGCAGTGCCAGCAGGTCAAGGGAGGTCATCCTGCCCCTCTACCCAGCCCTGGTGAGGCACATCTGGAGTGCTGAGTTCAGTTCTGGCTCCTCAGGACAAGAGAGACATGGAGCCCCTGGAGTGGCTCCAGTGCAGGGTAACAAAGATGACTGAGGCACTGGAGCATCTCTCTAATGAGGAAAGGCTGGGGGAGCTGGGCCTGTTCAGCCTCCAGAAGAGGCACTGAGAGGGCACCTCATCCATGTCTGTGAGCATCTGAAGGGAGGTGCCAGGAGGACGGAGCCAGGCTCTGCTCCGTGATGCCAAGCAATAGGACAGGAGGCAATGGGCAGAAACTGATGCACAGGAAGTTCCACCTGAACATGAGGAAGAACTTCTGGGTGACTGAGCACTGGAAAAGATTGCCCAGAGAGGTTGTGAAGTTCCCCTGACTGGAGACATTCCAGAACTGTGTGGATGAAACCCTGTGTAACGTGCTCTGGGGTGCCCCTCTTTGAGCAGGGAGGCTGGACCAGATGAGCCGCTCTGGTCCCTTCTAACCTGACTCATTCTGAAAGCTGTGTGTGCTTGTGTATATCACATAGGTGAGTCACTGAGAATCTGCTTAAAATAGGTACAAACCTAAGTTTAAATCTGAGAGCAGATAGATAGTGCTTGCATCTTTTGAAATCTTAATAGTCTCACAAGGGCTTCCCTGGCTTTGTGAGAGCTGGTTTTCAGCTGGCACTTATGCAGTGCATAGCTTTACTGAGAAATTCTTCCCAGTGAAAGTTCACATCAAAAGTTCTTAAGTCCAGAATTATCACATTTTTCAGAGGTGAGTACTTATAGAAATGCATTATTTTAAGGCAATATTTTAAAAATGTCTTATTTCTGGTTCCAGTCATCAGCAGTACCTTGTTTATTACACAGGTTATCTGTCTGGACTTCTGTGAGGCTTTTGACATGGTCATCCATGACATCCTTCTCTCTAAATTGAAGAGAGATGGGTTTGATGGGTGGACTGGTTCCATGGATGAGGAATTTATTGGATTGTTGCATTCCAGGGCAATGGTCAATGGCTCAGAGAACTGATGGAGATCAGTGGCAAGCAGTGTTCCTCAGGGGTCTGTACTGGGACCAGCATTGTTTAATATCTTCATCAATGACACAGATAAAGAGATTGAGTGCACCCTCAGCAAGTTTGCAGACGACACCCTGAAGAATGGGATGCCATCCAGAAGACTATCAACAGGCAATGGAATGTCATCCAGAAGACTATGAACAGGCTTGAAAAGTGGCATAAACTGTACCCAGACTATTCTGTTCAGCATATTCTTTTGGATGTTCCCTCCACAAATTAGTTTATCCTTTCAGAAACCTTTTATGTTTTGGAAATCACAACATGCTATGGGAATTAATTCTGCATTTAAGAGGTAGGATGTCCCCCTTCCTGAATTGATGTAATTCCCACTTACCTTGTGCTCATCTGTAGAGATCCTGGGTGTCAGTGCTCAGGATTTCTCCGCTTTCTTCCAAGCAGTGTTCAGGCTAAAGCACTCACTATGAACTGTGTTCCTCTGCGTGCCAGAATGCAATGTGCTGACAAATACCTGCCAGCATCTATGGGTTTTGTACTGGGAAATTCCAGGTAAACATGATCCCCCAGCCTCATGCAAGTAACTTTTGCTCAAAGGGAATTCCCGCTGACTTTGATCTGTAAGAAAGGACATCACCCCTGATTTGTCTCACTACAGTGAGGTAAGACAGTAGCTAAAATGTTTGTCAAGGCCATGTGATAGCAGTAACTTCACAAGCAGCAGGTCAGACTTTTCCACTGCTTTCCTTAGTTATACACACTTTACTCTTAATGAAGATCTTCTCTGTGCACTCCACTGAAAGCACAACTGGAGTCTGAGCCAAAATACAGCAAGTTAGGATAGGAAAATTACCAGCTATTTCTCTGGTATGACCTGTGGAAATCTGCAAGTGTGTTGGATTTTTGCCTTTCCACCTTCTAAATTTGCTGTCTTCAGTGCAAGGAAATCACTGAAGTTTTGGGAGGTCTGCTTTTCATTGCACAGTAAAGAAATATTATTTGTTAAAACAAAGAAATTATTAGCTGTGCTTACTTTAGGCGTGATACACTGGCCACATTTCTGGGCTTATTTTATGCTAGGCACTGAAGAAATGTGTAGTAAGACTGGACACCCAAGGGAGCTTTACAAACATCTCCTGAAAAGTGAGTGAGACAAGAGAGAGTAGCTGTATGGGCAGGAAAACCAAAAGGAGGACAACAAATACAGCACGAGGCACAAAATTTCTAGTTAGTCATATGATACAGCTGCACTGGCCATTTATACTCACTATTCCAGACTTTAAGCATCAAAGTTCTGATGCTTCATGTCATTCTGGCCTGATTAAGGCACAAAGATCCATTAAAATAATTGTATTCCCCACAGCTGGTGGCTGTGTCACACAGGCAGTCATTTAGACAAGGTAGCATCCGGCCTTCTGAGCATCATGGTAAGATCCTGGGGATTGTGTAAGAGCACTTTCTCTGTGCAAACATCTGATAATATTATTTAACATTTGAAAAGACCTCCTCTAATATGAGGTCTATTGAGAAAGCCCCAAAATGTTCCAAGTGCTTTTAGGACAAGATGTAGTCAGTGCAGAAATGTGGACTTTTGTGTGTACTCTAATTCACTAGTACTTGTCAGAGGGGCTTTCCTGTGGGAATACTCCTGTACAGCCGTGCTCTTGGGTGTGAGAGTTGCTGAGTGCAAGTGAATGTTTTGAGCCACTCCAAAGCACTGCTTATTTTTATTTTATGGATAGGTCCTGCTACCATGCTGCTGTCCTCGGCTTGGAGAGCTTCAAGGAAGGTTTTGTCTCATGTTCAATGGCCATTAACCAGGGCCAAACATATCAGGTTGTGAGCCATGTCCCAGCCCCAAGCTTGCTGTGTGTTAGCCAGCCACTGTTTTGCTGAGTCTTGTTTCTGTCTCTGCTAGGATGGAGACAGCAGTATTTCTGTACCCCACAGTGGGAACACCCTTTATTCTCTCAGCATGTTCTCTTTGTCATCTTATAAATTCTGTCAGGAGAAAACCTAGGGATTCTTATACATTTCCCTGCTCTGGTTGACTGGACAAGTAGCAGCAGGTCCAGCTGTGCTGCTGGAAGTCTGGTAGCCCTGGGGCTGCAGGTGGCTCACCAGCATGTTGAGCACCCGTCCTGTCTACCCAGCAAGTATCTATTGGGAACCAAGTCTGCTGTATAAAACCCACTACACCTTGTGGCACAGATTTCTGAAATGGAGAAGCCCACTGCAGGTGTTGGTCAGTTTTTCTGTGTTTTCAGGGCCGTTGTGATGGCTGGGAAGGAACAGCCTGTGATGGGGCACTTGCGCTGGGCTGTAGCAGACTGTGGGCTGCGTCTGCTGGGAAACTGGTCCCCAGCTGCCACCTGCTGAGCCTTGAGGAAACAGCAGAAATCCCTGCCCGTGCACCAAGCTTCCTCGGGGGGGACCTAAAGCCATCACTGTGTGCCAAAATCTAAGACAGTAGCCGGGGCAGATGCTAAACACTGGGCATGTGAAGGAAAATCAGCCTACTTCTTCAGGTGTCCAAACAGGAATGGGGATGCTGACTGTAGAACCGGCCTGAATTGCTGGTCTGGGGGTGCAGACAAGAAGTCCACAGAGTGAGAAAAATACAATGCAGTAGAAGATAACAGCTTCTGTAGTAATCCTTTTACATGAAGTCATAGAAATACAGTGCAACTATGTTCATATTTATAGGAAGAGAAGCTCACCAGGAGACTTTTGAAATCATAAAGATGCTACTGCAGCATTAGCTGCAGGAGAAGAACTTCTTTTTCCCTTAAATAAATCTAATACCTTCATGATTTAAAGCAAATTCAGCTCAAGCACAAGTGCACTATTGCTTTAGAAAGCTGGATTTTGTTTGGCACCATGCTGGTATAATAAACTTGTTTCTCATGATACTCAATTTCAACTGACTGTTGTGTAGTTTGCAAAATACACCACTGATCCTCATACTTAAAATAAAAATAATACTTATCCACATATATCAAAACCTCTTCTAAGCAAGGCTATTTTGCCATGTATGTTTACAATACCCAGAATAATGGGCTCTGATAATAATTTATGATGCCTGAAGAATAGTGTGAATTGAAAAGTAGACTGTTCTGAACTAATTTATGTGTACCAGGTATGTTTTATTTTTAAAATAGTTCCTTGAGAAAAAAAAAAAAAGAACGTTGTAACAAATAAATAACTGCCGCCAACAACAAAACAACAGCAAAACATTATGGTTGTATCTACATGTAACAAACCTCTAATGCCACCTGCTGGGGAAACACTAAAAGTGAGAATGAAGTCTCCAGCTGAGTACTAATTGCATTATCTTTGTTACTGATGTGTATCAAAATTTTTATTGTATTAAAAAAAGCTGAAAAGATTTTAAGAAAGCCTATGAGTATAATCAGGAGGGTGTACTTTTAAATACCCATATGATAAGAGTTTCTTTTCAACTGTACTCCAAACACTGGCCGCTTGCAGTCAAGAAATAGTCCTATTATTTTTTCTTTTCTTCACTCCTAAATTATCAATCAAAAAAATTCTGAAACACATTTGAATTTTTTAATGTGCAAAGAATAGCTTATTAGAATCTCTGACTCCTTAAGGACATCACTTAACACTCAGCAATACAGAAAAAAAAAGCCATTTTCTTAAGCAAGCCCCATTATAGAGCAAGTACATACAACCTCAAATGTAGCACTGGTCCTTCTTAAGACAAAACAGAAATAGGAAACAGTGTTGCCTATTTTTGAATATCCTTAAAATGTTTTATGCCAGCACGAACCTTCTAAAACCTGACAAGCTGCTCCTCATGTTCAGGTGGAACTTCCTGTGCATCAGTTTCTGCCCATTGCCTCCTGTCCTATTGCTTGGCATCACGGAGCAGAGCCTGGCTCCATCCTCCCTTCAGATGCTCACAGACATGGATGAGGTGCCCTCTCAGTGCCTCTTCTGGAGGCTGAACAGGCCCAGCTCCCCCAGCCTTTCCTCATTAGAGAGATGCTCCAGTGCCTCAGTCATCTTTGTTACCCTGCACTGGAGCCACTCCAGGGGCTCCATGTCTCTCTTGTCCTGAGGAGCCAGAACTGAACTCAGCACTCCAGATGTGCCTCACCAGGGCTGGGTAGAGGGGCAGGATGACCTCCCTTGACCTGCTGGCACTGCTTTCCTAACGCACCCCAGGATTCCATTGGCCTTCTTGGCCACAAGGGCTCACTGCTGGCTCATGGATGGCTTGTTGCTCACCAGGATTCCCAGGTCCCTGTCTGCAGAGCTGCTTTCCAGCAGGTCAGCCCCCAGCCTGTACTGGTGCCCAGGGTTATTCCTACCCAGGTGCAGCACCCTGCATCTCCCTTTGCAGAATTTCAGAAGGTTCCTCTCTGCCCATCTCTCCAGTCTGTTGGGATCCTTCTGAAGGGCTCCCGAGCCCTCTGGGGAATTGGCCACTCCTCCCCAGGTTTGTGTCATTGGTGAACCTGTTGAACTTGCTCTTCCTCTTCATCCAGCTCATGGATGAACAAGTTAAATCTCTGGAGGATACCACTAGTGACAGGCCTCCAACTAGACCCTGTTCCACCAATCACAACCGTTTGGGATCTGCCATTGAGCCGGCTCTCAATCTGGCTCATTGTCTACTCATCCTGTCCACACTTCTTGAGTTTGATTATGAGAATATTGTGATAGACAGTGTTAAATGGAGGATCCAGGCCAATTACAATTCTTCTTGGCAGAGTCATTGAAAATCATTACACAATATTCAAAAGTATCTTGTTTCCTCATCATTCACTGGTAACAGAACTTAAGCTGCAGTGAACCATGTTAAGTCAACCTAAAAACTGCCAAGGCTTGTAAATTGTGGGAAATGCAAATCCTAAAGCCAAAGAGGTTTTTTTTCCTGTGTTTTGCCTACATCTCTTGCATGCTACTCACCCTGCAAATCTGTACAAACACTGCTGCTCTACAGAAAAAAAACAAATGGAACGTCATTTGTATGGGCAGAGCACCATTAAGCAGGGGTACAGTTTTCAAAATAAAACAAATAGAAACTGTGAACTAGATGGATTTGTCTCAGAGTAAAGTGTCTCTAAAGTAGGCGCTTGTTTTCATTTTGAGGTACAGCCTAGAAATACAGTGTAAAACCATAATTATACAGTAATAGGAACCTATGGCTGCAGTAGTAGTAGTGGCAGCTTTTTAAACAGACTATAATGTGTCACAAAGTATCAGGATAAAGATAACAAATATATCAAAGTAGCTTAGACACAAAGTTGTTAGCTACTTTTAAAGTACTTTCAGATGAGAGGGATGGAAGCAGAAAAGTATTTTTACCCAGTTACATTTACTGAAAGGAAAATAAACAAGCTGTTTGTGTAGTTTATGCATTTTCTTCCTGAAAGGAAAAAAAGGACTTAGAACATTCAGGACCCTTCTCATTTAAAAGTCTGTAACAAAACACAATGGAAGGCATCAACAGTTTGGAAAACAAAGGCTGTCAGTCCATCCACTGCAGACTTCCTGATAAATCCTAACCCCGGTGCAATTTAACAGGACACATCATTAACAGCAAAGACCACTCCACCAGCAGCATAAATGAAAACTGTTAAGCCTGACTTTATCGAACAGACAGACCTACAACACTTTAGTGAACAGACGAAAACAGCACAGTAACTTTGAGGATACTCATTGGCCTAATTCATAAGACTAAAACAGAAGAATTTACTGTGACTCTTGATACTCACATAGCAGAAGAACTAATAAAACAAATATTTGCATAGTTGATGAGTTTTGACAGGTAATGGTTTCACTTCCAGTTGGACCTTTCTGTTACATTGAAAGGTCACTTCCTCAGGGAGTGTGTAGATGACTAAGAGACCTAGACCTTTTGTTTGGAGGCATTTTTTTCTATTTTGTTTTTCACCCCCCACATTTTTCGTTTTTTTCTTTTTTTTTTAGTGAAAAATTTGCCAAGTCTGCGTGATATGAATGGAAGTTTGTTTGCAGGAAAGAGCATTTAAAACATGTACATGCTTGCAGCACACAGTTGCTGTCAAGCTGATACTTAAAATGACCTTGCAACAGAAGATGACTGTGTTCCAGTGGTTTTTATTGTGGTCCTCTGCCAACTTCATCCCAAATGCTAGATATTGTTGTGATTCAGAAAGATATGGAAATACAGCTGACAAAACAGTTGATGAAGATGAATAAGCTGAGGAAGGAGAAGTGGGAAGCAGATGCCACTTGTGGATTATCTTACAGAAATGAGCATGTAAATCTTACTTAAATTTGTGAAGGTCCACTGATGTAAATATTTTTTCCATGTTAAATCAGACCCTATGAGACATTATCTTCTGGTCTTTGGTGTTATCTTCTGGTCTTTGGTGAAGTGTTGACTTGAGAAACATGGCTTGCCCTTTTGAAGAACTGCAATTTCATATATTAGCACCATAGATTAATTTCATATTTTTTTAAGTAAATTTTTTCCCCAGCATTTGAGGGCTGTTCAGCAGAAGGCTCTCATGCAATCTTGTTTCTAGCAGATGAAATAAAAGGTCAAAATATGATATAGGAGCGGGCAATGTGTTCTAGGTCCCCAGCAACATAGGCAAAAAGTTGCAGTTTTAGCTTTAGGCACAGCTGACATCATCTCTGCATTGTTGTGTCTCTTGTATGTGCACAGTGTGATCTAGAAAGCGGGGTATAATGGAGACAATCCCACTGCAAGGCTGATGGCAAAAGCTGTGCACAAAAGAACAGTATATGCTACGTACAGCAGAGATACATCGCCTTTCTCTTTGTTGTACTTCTCAACACGTTCAAATGATTTCCAGATGATGAGTTTTGTTAGTATAGAATTAAGGTAGGATTTTAAATTGTTTTTTAAAGGCCTCACAATAATCTGGCACATTTTAGAGCCGAAGATGAGGAAAAAATTTGCTACATATGTGAAGAGGAGAAATTGCTGTGATGGGCCCAACTACTTCAGTTCAAAGCCCTAACACTGGTGTCATGTAAGAGAAACTTCAGAGGAAAAGACAAACTGAGTTGGTTGTGGATAGCTGGGGCATAGCAAGTTGTCTGTTGTCTCTCTTTCAGGAAATGTGAAAACCTTAAACTGCAGGGAGTAGGAAAACATTAACCTTAATCCAAACATCTTAAGTCTTTGCATTAATTTAGTACCCTAATGAAACATGCTTATTTCCTCTGTAAAACATTCAGGTCACTTTCTAAGATCTCTAAGAAAACACTCTCATTTCTGAGGGTGTCACTGTCCAGCTTAATCCCTTACATACACAAGGCTTTCTCCACAAGAACAGAAAGGCTGTGCTGTGCAGGTGTGTGATGCTGCAGACAGCTTGCTGGCATGGCCAAGTGCCCGTGATAGAAGCTGAGTCCTCCTGTACTCTGTTTAATGTCCTACTCTTATCTGCAGTGACTTAAAGTAACTTTCTACCTTTCCACCTATCTCCACAGGTCCAGAAGATGGACTATTTGTTCCATTACCCAACAGAAAACGGTAAGGGAGCAGCTTGCTTTTCTGCAGCCAAAAAAGTCCCAAGGTGAGCAACCTCCCACTCTCCCCCTCTCCTAAGTCACAGAGGTCAGTGTAGTAATAGCTCAGATATGGCTTTGTGCACCCATAACCTGCTAGAATGGGTTGCCTGGACTTGAGATTTCTGTATTTACTGATCTTCTCTGCTTGGAGTCTGTTCTTATGCTGTTGCAGCAGCCAAAGCCATGACATCAGGACATGTAGGCTTATGTGAGCTGGCATTCAGCTTGGCAAGTCAGGTTCAAATATTACTGAAATGCAGCTGGCAATTCAACATACAGAGTCTGGCCATGAATCTTCATAAACATGTAATTGGGTCCCAGCCTCTGTTTGAAATGACAGAAACTACACCCAGTCACCACATCTAAACATGAGATCATGGATTTCAAATCCTAATTCTGTGCTATTTAAAAAAACAAAGAGAATTCTTGCCCCTTATTGTAAATCAGGTCTCAAACGTATTTATCCACAGCAATTCAGAGTGTTCAAACATATATTTTATAAACAAAATACATTTATTAGACTAGTACATGGGTTATTTTAAATCAAGAATGAGAATACAGTTGATATTAAACTATTGTTTCAGTTCATTTCAACAAAGTCAAAATTACTGTAGATTAACCTCAGGAGGTAATATTTATCTGGAAAAAAAAGGTTTTTAAAAATATAGATGGAATTTCCATTTCCTCTTTTTATTTTGCATGTTTTGGCAATATAGTTTAAACCAGATAACTTAGCTAATAGAGCATAACACTAAGTAAAAGCAGAACTTAATGGGAACTATTACTAGACTGTTTAATTGATTTGTTCCTTCTTCTGATGTGAAAATTATCCCATCACTACAGTTATGTTTCCAATTTACTAAATGTAATTATTTTTCATTATCCTTTCTGCAACAGCTCTATCCAAGAAAAACATCTTGAGTATTTAGAGATACTCCAGACACCTAATCCAACTTATTGGGTAACTGCTTTTAAGAATGGCCCTAGATAGTCTTGTATTGTTTCTCCTTGTTTAATAGAAGCACCATCACGGTGTTTCCCTCTCTGGACACCAGTAGCCACATTCAGCCTGGTACAGAACTCAGAAATGAAAAAATATACTTGGTATGGCCTCTACAGACCACACTGAGTCACCTGAGTGTGCAGTTACTCTGGTTTTTCAGAGTCAGAGATGAAAAGAAATGGCTGGCCATGCGCAAAACAAAGAGTAGTATCTTCTAAAACAAGAGACCCTTTATAAATAAGCAGGCTCAGCATGTCACTTCAGCATGATGCAGTGGCAAGAGAATATGAGCCTCAACTTAGATTAAAAAATGGTAACCTGGTGTAATATATATCTATATATCTATATCTCCTTCAAGCCCATGGACAGACTTGCAAATTATTGCTATGTGTTATTTTAAATATCAGCTGTATCAGAAACCTCATTCTGACCTAAGTTCTACTACCCTGGTGCTGTGTGAACAGGGCAGAGCCAGTTACCCTGTAGCTCCTTTGGGATGCTGTTGTAAGCAAAGTTGTTGCTTTTGTATTAGATGGTATGGTTAGATTACTTCAGGGATCCCTCTAATCGTTTGGATACATTTCTGTTTTTACACAGGATCCCTGACAGGCTCAATGATCTTTATTATTCTTGTCTCTATCATCGGTTCTAAGAAATGTTATTAGCAACGCTTTGCTCATCAGCTAAACTAGTGACTGCTTCCATGCTCTTCAAATGGAAACCAAAATTTTAACTTAGGCCTCTTCCTTCAGAAGGTGTGACAAGTCAGTGCCACTGGTTCATGTTACTGTATCTGTAATTTGTAATTGAATTGTTTTCAGTATATGCCCATTTCCTCAAAGGAATAGATGGGGACTATCTCTGTACTCTTGCTCGACCTCATGTCTCAGCAGTCTTGGCCAGGTAAAACAAGGAATGTGGACTGCTTTACCTTTTCTAATGGACAATTGGGAAAGGAGTTCCAAATTTAGTGAGTATTTATTTTCTTTTTATCCCCCTCCTCAATGTAGGCACAACATATTTTGATCCAATCTAAACTCCTTATTAAATAATTTAACTCAAACCAGTAACAGCTTCCCCTAAACTGTCATTCTATGCAAGACTTAACTGCATTAACTTAGGCTCCTTTGTTTAATTTGACATGAATGTTTTTTGTATATAGAGTTTCTTCTACACAGCCATTTCATAATAGGTTTCTGTACTTCTAATTGCTGCCCACATGCCAGACACTCTTCTTTTTAGGCCAGTAGCCTAAAACCCCTGTTCTCAAAAGATGTGTCATGGAATTATTCTAAAATATAAAATTTGATTTCTCATATATGGTCTGATACTCATCCTGGTGAATTTATAGCAAATAGGGATGAAAACCACAGACTTGCCAACAAGGGTTTACATTTTCATTTAATATGAGAATACTACCCCATTATGTAGTAACAATATGAGGCACAGAAAAAAATAAATTAATGTAATGATCTGGGAAAGAGAAACCTTACTGTTTTAGAGAGTTTCCTTAGTCATCTCCAACATGTAGTGGAAATATCACACATACCTTATAAAGTTGTATACAGTACTGTAATACACAGGACATAATTTTCCAGTTTCCTGGAAGAGAGTAATGAGAGCCATTTACAGACAATTAGCTTGTATTTTCTTCAGAATAAATCCCATGAATTACACATGCAAACTGGAGTAAGGAGGGATTATGTAGCAGTGCCATTAAAACAGTCAGAAAAGCCACTGATCCTACAGTTGAATCTGAGTAGTCATACACCTGAGCAAGACCAAGAACAGTTTCTCCAAAAAGTCTGATCAAAATTCACTGATAAAATCAGACAGAACAATGATATTAGCTTCTGAAGAGCCTGACAGTACAGCAGCACTATTGAAAATATCCCTGTTTTATCCATTTCAACAAAAATCATAATCTGAATTACAAGTATACTGCATATCTGCATAAGCACCAAGATAATATAAAGTAAAAGCTTATTTATCAAGTCCCTCTGATAAATGGTCCCCGATAAAAAAAGCAAATTTTTGATGTACATTTAAGTACTTTTGGCAAGAGATACAAGTTCCATAAAAGAAAAAACACTGCAAAGTCCAAAAAAAAAAAAATCTGAAACTTGTAAAAAAGATCAAAGGTAGAGCATTTCTAATAGTCTAAGAAATAATGAAATTCACTCCAGTTCCTGAGATAAAGTGTAGATCAGTTGTGAGGATTTACCAGATTGTACCACACTCTCTTTCTCACCTTCTCTTACACACTGCACACAAGGTCAGAACTGAAGCTTCTGCTAAGCTTACAAGTCAGCAGAGCATGTGAAAGCTCAGAACATTCAAATTTTCTTTTCCACTATAAATACAAGAGACTGGCAACTTAGGTCAGAGACAGACAGGCTTCTGCAACAGTCTGTCAAAATAATTTCCAGACAGAGGCAGTTGCTTTAAATTAACTACACTTGCATCATTTAAATTAATATAATTCTGTGCTTCTGTCTCTTATTCATCCCTCTGCTGTTTAAAAGAGACCATAGATGAGTTCAAACTCCTAAGGTCAGACTTTTTAAAAGAGCATCTGTCACCTAACAGCTCAGCAGGTCTCTGTATGCTGGAACCATCATCAATGTGCTTCATTGCTACCAGCCATATGGTCAGTTTCTAACTTAGCATTAGTGTTGTGCTCCATCTTCTGTAACACTGCTGGAAGATCCAGTACAGAAGAAATAATATAATGAGGTACGGGGGAGGTATCTACTGGGGCAGTCATTGCTTTGTTTAACCAGACCGTTGCTTTCAAGCCAGCATTCAGGCCTCCTTGAATATCTGTATCTAGAGAGTCACCGACCATCACACACTCTGCGGGCAGCACCCCCAGGAGATCGCAACAGTAATGAAATATGGATGGCGCCGGTTTCTCCTCTTTCTGCTCTCCCCCCACAACGATGGCATCGAAGTAGGGCTGGCAGGCGCACGCCTCGATCTTCTCCCTCTGCGTCTGCCTGTCCCCGTTGGTGAGGAGCAGGAGGCGAAGGCCTTTCCGCAGCTCGGTGAGCATGGCCCGCGTGTCCTCGGCCAGCGTCAGGTGCTGCAGCCGCGTCGTCTTCCACAGGTAATAGCACTCGGCCGCCAGGTCGCGGTTCGCCTCCCCCCCGATGGTCTCCTGGATCGCCTCCTCCCAGTGCGAAATCCGCAGGTCTGTGATGCACATCTTGGCGGGATCGTGGCACTCCTTGAGGAGCTTCGCCTGGACCTTATCGCAGACGGCGCGGGCCTCTACCTCCCCGTAGTGGTGCTTGGACTGCAGGGCGCTTATCACCTGCAAGGGACGCGGGGGCGCGCGTCAGAGTGCTGCGGGGCCGCGCGGCGCGCTCCCGGGAGCGGCGCCCGGCCGCGTGTCAGCGGGGGAGGGAGCGGGACACGCGCGACACCGGCACCGCCGCCAGGCCGGGAGCCGCGGTGGCCGCGGGCCCCGCGTCGGAAGGGGGACAAGGGCAGTACCTCCTCGATGGCGCGCCGCCCCGCCGCGGCCGTGTCGATCAGCGTGTTGTCCAGGTCGAAGAACACCGCCTTGATGCCGTGCAGCCCCATGGCGCCGCCTCCCGCGAGAGCCGCCCCGCTCGCACGGCAGAGGGGAGCGCCCCTGACCGCCGGCAGAGCGGCCCGTGCTGGGCACAGCGCGGCGGGACCGCCCGGGACAGCCCGGGGCCCGCCCCTCACGTCAGGCCCGCGGGGCGGGGCCCGAGCCGGAACCGGGCTGCCCGGGGCGCTCTGGGCGGCGCTTGGCGCTGCCCGGTGCCCCTCCCGACCCCCAGAAATAGAGGGCTGAAGGCGCGCAGCACTCTGGAATAGGCTATGAGTCGACCCTGCCCGAATCCCGGCAGATTGTGTGGGCTGGAGGTGGCGCCGGGCAGGGAAGAAAGGCGGGGGAGCTCCCGTGTCCCGTTACCGCTGGGAGTGGCGGCGCGCCCCTCGCCGTGCGGGCCGTGGGCAGGGCCGCGGCTGAGCCTGAGAGCCGGAGCGGCTCTGCGGCACCCCGGGCGTGGCGTGGGCGCGCCGCGGTATTTTGGGGTGTGTGTTTCAATGCTTGGTGTTTTGCTTTGGTTTGTTTTCTCTGTGTAGGGATGCTTTCTGGATGAGGCAACGGGACAGCTGGCAGCTGGTTGGAAAATTACCTGTTGAGATGCTGCCAGGGAACAGCTTTGCCCTGAAAGAACTCCCCCCGCAGCGCTTCCGCCCGGGCAGGCTTGCCCGCTCCCTGCTGCTGGCGGCAGTTTGACTGGCTGTGCCAGCCCCGGGCCAGCGGCTGCTGCCGCTGGGGAAGGCTGTCCCAGCCTTAGGGAACGGCACCACGCAGGTCCCTGCACGGGATCGCAGCGTGGCGCCCAAAGATGCCGAAATCTGTAGGTTTTCACTCTGAAGCATTCCGTGAACAGGGATCTGCACGAAGGAGGAGGAGGAGGAGGAGGCGCACGCAAAAGATTCGGTTCCGTTCGGCTTTCCCAGCTTCCATGTTACCTTCTGGAGCTTGTCCTTCTGCAGTTACCTCTGGGCACAGTAGCCACAGCACGGAGATTGAATCATCCATCAGCGAGTGTTCCTAATAAAGCCAAAGTCAATAACTCTGCTATAACTCCACTATTTTGAGAATCTGTATAATAATGGAATATCTGAAACTCCAAAGGTCTATATTTTATAGAGCAAATGAATCTCAAAGGCATTCGAATGAAAGCCTGAACAGCTTTATAGAACAAGATTTTTAGGTGTATATACCAAAGGCTGTTTCATAATTGATGATTTTCCCCAAGGTGAAGTTTAACAGGCTCTTGTTCGTTGATAATGTTTTGAGAAACACAAGGTATTTTTTAACAGCCACCTAGCAAATTTTCTTATTTTGATTTGTGTTTAATACTGCTAATGTCAATTAGACATTAATCATTAACTGCAATTCATTATGCTGGAGGAAACTTTGTCTTTTACCAAGAAACTGGAAGTTCACTCCAGGTCACTTTCAGTTCTAAAAACCGCACCTTTGATAGTCTCCTTATCTGATAGAAGACATTGAGTCACATGCAAGGCCAAAGTAATTGTGCCCAAAAGCTTGGCATATGGCAAGTAAAACTACAGAAGACAAGCCTTTAAGGAGAGAGGTGGATTCTGAGAAGAAACAGAGATGGCTAAGGATCCTGTAGTTAAGGCAACAAGAGGAGTTTTAATAAAATTGCTCTAGTTGGTTCTAATAAAATTTGCTGGTTTTGCTTGATAAGACAGAAAAGGTGTTAGGCATGTGGATTTCATGTGCCTCTACGGAATTACTGTTTTTCAGAATTTACACAGAAGAGTGACTTAAAAATAGCTGAATTTCTAGGATTCGTTCTACTTAGGAAGATGGCATTTGTTTCAGAGAGCCCTACATTGCAGACAGTGAGCAGAGGATCCTATGTGTACTTTTGGAAAAGGTACATTTAGATAAAATTTATGTTGGTGCTTTGAAAGACCATTTGGACCGTTTATCTATCAGCAAGTGCATTACTTTCTCCTTGTTCTCCTGTTCCTTGTTCTGCAGGCTCACTAGAGGCTGAAAATCCCTCACAGAAGCTGAGAACCAGGAAAAGAACAGTCATTGGAAACTTGAATAGGAGACAAGCTGAAACATGAGATAGAATGCACATTCTAGAAGTGATAATGTAAGAATGCCAGTTTGGTATCTTTAAACAAGGGATTGCTCCTTTTTTGCTACAAGATTATTATGTTCAGGAGTTCAACATTTGGAACTCTCTAATGTTTTTTTCTTGCATCTCCACTGGTGTCTCAATGGGTTCCTTTTTGGTTGTGTTAGCACAATGAGAGAGCAGGTGAGCTTCCCGGGTGCCCAAGTTGTTTCCTCATACTGAGAAAGACCTAAGGCTTACTCCTGTTTTCCTTTTCTACAGCTGTCTGGTTTCTGCTGGATAGAGACCTGGCAGGGGGTGGAAATCAAATCTGGGTGATTAGGAGTAGTGACCTGTGTGTACAGTGGAAGTCATTTGCTCTACCCTTTACATCTAGCCCCTGAAAACTAACCTTGGAGATTTTTCTTTTCCACTTCCACAGAATATATTATTAATTTGGTGGCTGATTTTTTCCTTTATCCCAGTAAGAGATTTATTATGAAGTACAATCATGTTCAGTGATACTCGTAATATATTTCAAGCTCAACGTACTGTTGCAGAAGTTCGAAAATTATTGAAAATCATATTCTAGTTAATAGATAGATGTCTAGATTAATGAAGCAATATAATAGTTAGCATGAGTAGCAGTAGTTATGCTAAGGCCACAGTAGGCCCGGTAAACTTTGAGTGAACTTTAGTGCATGGTAGATCGAGAGGATGTATTATCTAGAGAATGTACCAAACCTTATCCATGGAATGCACCTTCTGGCTAAACCTAATCTATGGAATGCACCTTCTGGCTAAGTAACAAATGTCATGATGTACCTAATAAATCTCTGTATGCCTTTAGAGATGCTTAGCGAAGCATATAGATTAAATGAAGCAATCATGTTAAGAAAAGTATATAAACCCTGCAGATTCTGTGGCAAAATGGGGCTCTGACTTTGGACAAAAGTCCTCAGGCTCCCGGGCCCTAATAAAGCACCTCATAAAGCAACTCCGGTTGTTTTGTGTTCTCTTCAGATCGGGCAACAGTACTAGGAATGCTTCTCACACAGGTGTCTTGGCCTGCAATCTGCAGATTGAAATGCAGATTGGGCTCTGGTTGGAGCTCAAGACAAGAGGCCATGAATTCCCAGCCTTTGGGATAACAAAGGACATGAAGACTGGTGACAGCAGCCAGGTGAATGGACGACTGAGAGTAACAGCCGCTGACTGCCGACCTTTTGGATAAGGCGACGCCAGTGCGATGGATGAACAGAGCGGGGAGGCAGGAGAGGACGAGAAGGAAGAGCGGGACTGACGCCGTGGGGGAGACTCTGAGGGTATAAAACCTCGGGGGTTCTTGGGCTTGAGGGGTTTGGATGTATTTGGGTGCGCGCTGCTCTCCGCTGGCCATGTTGCGGAACTATAGCATGTGGTTACTGTAACAAGAAAAGGCGCCAGCCAGTCAGGGGCAAGGCCGGGGGGTCAGGTCTTTGCGAAGCCGCTCGCCTGCCTCGGAGCCCCGGCTCCCCGTAAGCTTAGGAGCGCCGGGCAGAGCGCAGGCGGCGGAGGCGCCGCTCCTTGTGCCAGGTAGAGCGCGGCTCCCCGCCGCCTCAGCCCAGAGCCGCCGTGCTCCCTGCGTGACTCTCCCGCCCTCGCGTCCCTTTCGGTTTCGTTTTCGTTCTAACTCGGGCCGGCGCGGCGGGAAACGAAACTGGGCGGGGTCTGCACAGCCCGCCGGGCCCAGTCGGGCCGGGCCAGCTGCTGGAGCGTCCGCGGGTCCCGGAGCGTCGGCAGCGGCTCGGAGGTACCGGCGGGGCGGGGGCGCGGGAGGAAGGGCAGGGGTCCGTGAGAGATAGGGTGCCCGCAGCCCGGCTGCAGAGGCCTGGCCCGCCGCGCTCGGTGACGGCAGCCTGGGGATCATCTTTGGTCCGTGATGCCTGGCGTCATCGCTGTTCGAAGGAATATGTTAAGTGCCTTCGGGTTCTCATCTGCAGGAGCTGATTCTAATTCTGGAGAAACGTTACTGATTATTTTCCTCCCACAGAAATCAGTAAATGATTCCATCTTTTTCTGTCAAAAAATCTGCTAAGAAATCTTCTCTAATCGCTGAATTCTCCTCTCTGCTTTTCAAAACCCTTATTCCAAGCAGTGACTTCCAAAACATTTGCAGACCAATCGTTTGAATTAGAAATTCGAATTAGTTTCCCATGAACTTTGTTACTGGCACCAATTTTCTATTTTATATCTTAGCAGTGACCTAGCTGCCTTTATTCCATGTTTAGAGCAACAGACACATTTTGAATGTTACTTTGCAGCCTCTATTGAAGATTCTGTCAAAATGGATCGTGAGTATATGACGAAGATCAACCGTTACCGTCAAATACATAAATGTACAGTGGTTTATGACACCGTCGGTATAACGGGCCCTGATCATGATCCTGAGTAAGTTTACTCTGCGTGTCAATAACTAGGAGGGCTTTTCCTGCGATGAACAAACTGTGTAAAGCTTGCAGTCACAAATATTAATTTGCTGAAAGCAAGTGTGTAGTGGGAAGGCTGGTTGAAACAATGAATTGAATGGTAGGTGCATGGGGAAGACATCATGTGATACAGTGTAAGGAGAAAACTTATTTCAAGGGTGATGGCTCTTTTTCAGAAAGTACCAGCAATGCACCTGCTACTAGTAACTGTATTGTATATTATGCATGTCCTTTCAGAAGGTGGATTGGGTTACAGCAAGAATTTCAGCATTGTTGATTTCTAATCAAAAAGGTTGGGTGTATTAACTGATTTCATACTAACTTATTAAATGTGCAGTATATTTTTTAACATCTCTTACAAGAAGACAGTCTTTTGCTTAAGAAATTTTGCTTTCCCTTTTAGAGACAATTACAGGTGATGGAATATATTTTATTTTTTAACACTGATACAGTGTATTTTTTCCCTTGCCAAAAGCTGTAGGTACTCAAGATGTGTAATATTTCCTTGCGTGACTTTTTAAAATTTTTTGCTAGTTTGCAGGAAGACAAGCCTTATGCTAATAATTAATACATTTCTTTTGATGTGTTGCATGTTGTCAGATAGCACTGTCTATGAAGATTTAGTGTTAAATCTGTCTACCATCTCAGAATAAATTAATAGATATTATCTGGGTCTCAAATGCTAACAGTTATCTTATTTTTTTACCCATGTGGCTCATGTAATTCAAAAAAGTAACTCTTACTGCAGTAAAGACCACAGCTGTGATCACACAGCAACCTCTTCATTCTTCAAAAGTGATAGCATGGGACTGACAGAACTTACATACATTCTAAGTTGTTTTTTCCATTTGTTGTGGTTTTTCATTGTTTTTCTGTGTGTTCTGCTACATTCACAAATGAAATTCAGCCCATTGTGTGACAGTGGTACCAGGAAAATCACGGGTAACTTGGGCTATTCCAAGGATACAGTGTAAAGTGTCTGGCTGTAGTGCTGTGTGCTGTAAACCTTTAGTCCCCTTATGCTGCTCTTTCCTGGTGTTCAGGATGCATTGACTACTGCTGGTTGTGAGCTAGCTCCCTAACTCTGCTGTGCTGTGTCCCATCACATCAGTCACCTTGCAGCTGTCTGAGGCATGATGCAGAGATACCTCCTATCCTATCATGGTTCTGGTGCTGTGGCTGCTTCCAGTACTGGGTCTGACAGGGCCAGTGCTGAACACAATGTAAGAAGGTTAGAGGAGACCAGGGTGGCTCAGTCCTGAGCTTTCGTGGTCTGGGAACGCAGAGAGTGGGCAATTAGGCCACTCAACCTGTCAAGTCTGGGAATGGCTTATTCCCTTGGGGTTCGTGGTGAAGGACTCTGCACTTATGACCAACTCATGTATTGCTCCTGCAGGTAGTCCTCAGCTTGGTCATGGAGACTCACGGCAGATTTCCTCAGGATGCTTAAATAAGTGGTGTATTTTGATGCAGTGTCATAGCTGAATGTGTGTAGTATTCAGCACTTAGGTATGGGTTGACTGATAAACTCCTTCCCAAAGAAGAACCTTTCTTACATGTTTTGCTTTTTCTTTGTTGTTTCCTATGTGTAGAATATATGGCACACTTATGGGGGTGCCTTTTTCTGCTGTTTGCCCCCTTAAGGCTTGTTAAGCCTTGCTTTCACAATGAGAGCAAGCACTTCATTCTGAATCTTCATTGTTTCCCACCCAAACATTTCATTAAAGGGAAGTGGAGAATGAGGTTGGAATAATGAAAAAAGTGAGTTCCTAAAGTCACTACACTATTTGAGACTAGTTTTCCCACAGAGGAGCTCATGATGTTGTACTTGACTGTGTGAATCCATCTTGGTGGCTGTGAGCACTTACACACTCTGCTGCAATCTGAAGCACAGAGGTGCTCTGAGGCTCTAATGGTCACTTTAAATTGGTGCAAGTGTGTGCTGCTGCCACAGGCAGAAATCCATTTGTTAATTTCTCCTCTGTTGCCTAGGCAGTATCAGAAACATTAGGGGATTTGCAGCTGCAGGACAAGTCAGCTCTGTAAGGACTGATTTGTCTGAAATCCAACCATTCATTATTAGGGCACAGTGGTGGGTTGACCCCAGGAGGCAGTGAAACCCCCAGCTACCTACTTACTTCCCCCCCAGTGGGACAGGGAGAGAATCAGAAAGGTGAAAGGGAGAAAAAACTTGTGGATTGAGATAAAGACAGTTTAATAGACAAAGCATAGCTGGATGTGCAACCAAAGCAAAATAAGGAAGTTGGTTACTCCTTCCCATCAGCTGGCAGATATTCCCAAGAAAGTGGGGCTTCATCATGTCCAGTGTGTACTTGGGAAGGTAAATACCACAGCCATGGGTATCCCCTCTTCCTTCTTCATCTCCCAGCTTTTATTGCGGAGTGTGATGCCATATGGCATGGAATATCCCTCTGGCCACCTGCCTTCCTTGTGGCTCTTCCCAGCTTCACACCTACCCCTCCTCTGCTTCCTGGAGGGCCAGAGTGGGAAAACGAAAACAACTTGGGTGTTGTGCAAGCACTACTCAGTGGGAGGTAAAACATTAACTCTGTGTTAGTTCCAAAGCCACAACACAGCACCATTCTGGCTGCCCTGAAGAAAGTTAACCCTATCCCAGCCAGATCCAGTCCTGGCACTCCTGAACTGCATCGGATTCCAGTTCTGACTCATGGAGTTGCCCTATGAGAAGCAGGACATGCACAGTTGTGGAATGGAGAAACAGAGAGGGAAGGGATCAGCAATTCAGCTCAGAAAGGCTGGACTGGGGCTTGTGTTTGTTTGTTGGTAATTTTTGTTTGTTTGCTTTGGTGGGGCTTTTATTTATGACTGCCTTTAAATTCGTGTCTCACAAGCACCAGATGTGGTTTGCTCTTATTAAGCAATGTACATCACAGAGTATTAAAGGTGAGTTTAATGTCATATCTGGTTTCATGAAACCAAAATTAGCTAGTCTTTGTAGTGTCACACTGCTGAGATGTGTCCTGGTGTTAGGGCTTCACAACCTTCCTTGTTACAATGCTGACCTCATCCATTCTTATGCTTTTAAAAACGAAATTATTTTGATTTTAAAAAACAGTTAAGCAGTTAAAAGTACTGTTGGAACTAATAAAGTGCATGCATTTGTGACTAGAGAGGAAAATTTAAAATTGTTTGTTCTAAAGAGTTATGATAATCATTGGTTTGATATAAGAAAAACCCATTAATGCTTCAGTACTTCCCATAGTTATCCTGTAGTGCTTTGTAGATAATAGATCCCAAAGTTTAATCTGATAAGGTTATTAAAGTATATATGTGGGGAAAATGTAGCAATGTTTTAGACAACTTTCCTTCATTGCAGGTTCACAATTGTTGTCAAAATAAATGGTGAGGAATATGGTAGAGGCACTGGTAAAAGTAAAAAAGAAGCAAAAGCAGTAGCAGCAAAAGAAACATGGGATATGATTGAGAACCAGGTGAGTAAATAGTAGGATTAAGTTTTGGGGGTTACTAAGCTGTGTACATCACATGTAATGTAGTAAATGTTGAAGATGAATATCTCAAAGTAGACTTTTGATAAAATGTTTAATTTGAAACAGTTTTTAATTATTCAGGTTGTCTTTGTTTCTGTCTTATTCATCACTTTTCTACTTTTTATCACTGAATTGTTTTCCTTATTTTTTTCCTATGGGGTTGATATCTAATACTGTGTTTCATCCTCTCCTGTTATAGGAGGATAAGGAAATGTATTTGCCTTTGTTAAGCTGCCGTGGTGTATCCATAGCAGGCAGTTGTCCTTTTATATCTTGACAACTGTTCAATGATTCAATGTCTTCAAAACATTTCCAGGGCATTTCTAAGGGTGTCTGTTGTCGATCTGCTAATGAAATTGCTTACTTTCACTTGTTCTAATTAATCTTTTTCCCCTTTTCATGATATTCTTTACAATATAGCTAGTTATATACTCTGTCCTTCCTTGATTAAGTCTAGGTTTGAATTTTGCTTCTTAGTTTTGTGCCAAGTGTTTTGCCTTTCTTTATTTGCCTCTCTTAATTTTTCTTTTCAACTCTGAATGCACCTTTTGAGTGAAATCTTTCCTTACCTATTTCTATATGGTTTTTATTGTGCTACTGTCATTACTTTAACACAATTGCTGCATGTCTGCTGATATGTTACTGATGTTGACTAATCATGAGACAGCTGAAAAGTCCTGCTTTCCCCTCTTGTGCATGC
Organism: Haemorhous mexicanus; assembly: GCF_027477595.1. Lineage (NCBI taxonomy): Eukaryota > Metazoa > Chordata > Aves > Passeriformes > Fringillidae > Haemorhous > Haemorhous mexicanus. The sequence goes on from NC_082343.1 coordinate 35,432,774, forward strand.
ACAGGAGTATTTGCAGCCCTTGCTAAATGGGAGCATCAGCAGCATCCTGCTGCCATCCCTTCTTCACAACTTGTTCCCTGTATTTTCCTAAAAGTGGTGGAATAAGGCATGGTGAGAAGTTGTTAAAGGCAAAAATGTAATACTTGGAAAGCCATGTTTATGTTTATTCAAAATGTAATAATTATGCTTGGGATGTCTGTCCTTTGCCACAAAGCACTTAGTTAATGGAAACCTGGGGTTTCTTAAGAGTGTTTTGAAATGTGGACAAACCTTGCAGCTGTTTTAGTTCTTGTGCACTGTTTTTCTTATTTTTAAGCTTAAGTTTTCAAGTTACCTGTTTTGTTTGTTTTATAGCATAAGAGTCCCTCAAATACGGCAGCTGCAGAGTTAACGACAACTCAAACAACCTCAACAACCTCATCACCTGCACAAGACAAGGATTATGTCAGCCTATTAAATATTTTTTCACAAAGGACGGGTTACATAGTTGATTATCCTAACAAAACTCGTACCGGAGATGCCCACGTTCCCACGTAAGATAGAATTTACCTTCCTGCTTCCTTCTAATACTTTTTGTGTTTACTAATGCTACCATTAGTTATCCTTGGCCTGAATCTTTAGAAGGAGTCACACCATCTGCCTGAGAGCATTATCCAAAAGTTTCTTGAACTGTCAGGCTGGTGCTGTGACCACTTCCCTGGGGAGTCTGTTCCAGTGCCCAAGCACACTCTGGGTGAAGAATCTTTTCCCGATATCTGACCTAAACTTATCCTGATTCAGTTTCATGCTCTCTTGGAGTCCTGTCACTGGTTACCACAGAGAAGAGATCAGTGCCTGCCCTTCCTGTTCCCCTCATGAGGAAGCTGGAACTGAGGTCTCCCCTCAGTCTCCTCCTGGCTGAACAGAAAAAGTGCCCTCAGCTGCTTCTTGTATGGCTGCTCCTCAAGGCCCTTCACCATCTTTGTTACTGTCCTTTGAACACTCCCCAATAGCTTAATGTCATTTTTATATTATGGCACCCAAAACTGCACACAGAACTTGAGATGAGGCCACCCCAGAGCAGAGCAGCACAATGCCCTCCCTTGCCTGGCTGGTGATGCTGTGCCTGATGAATCCCAGGACAGGGTTGGCCCCCCTGGCTGCCAGGGCACTGCTGACTCAGGTTCAACTTGGCAGTTATCAGGATACACATGTGCCCTTCTGCAGTGCTGCTCTCCACTGAGTTATCTTTAAGGCACAACAAATTACTTACCTACCATTATTAATTAGATTAAATGTATATTGAAAACACTGTCCTGAAGATGTATACTTCAGATTTCTATTCTATAATGTTGCGTGATTTGTTTAAAAATCATTAAATTGAAACTTGTTAAATGGGATATAAGACTTGATTCCCTGTTGTATTTTACAGGTATTCTATTAGCTGTACAATTAGTGGCCATTTGTATGGAAGGGGCACTGGACCTTCCCTAGCTGTTGCAAAACAAGCTGCTGCAAAGGAAGCATATGAGAAGGTAAATAAGGAAAGCTCTCTGACAGTATGTGCTATATTTAGCCTTATCACAGAAGTTTAAATCTTTGAACCAATTTCTTTATTGTATTTAAAAGCATATTCCATGGATTCTATTGAAGAAGGAAAGAATCCATATTTTAGTATGTTGGTTGGGCTACTGTTAGTAGAATTTGTGTTGGGCTTCTGTATTCTGGATTAAAAAACCCAAACTGCTAACAGTCGATATCTCTGTCTGTTTCAGAATAGGTCTGATGTATTGTCATTCAAGGATGCACATGTTTTAAAAATTCTAAAATTCCAACTCGTATACCAGTTGTCTTCTGTGAGAAGTGTTGTTGAGCTGGCAGACTATGAACATACTTCTTTTACTGTCTTCTGTTGGATCAAAAATCTGTTGTGTAATGTGAGAGGCAAAAGCAGGAGTCAGAATCAAGAGGACTTGCCTTCTGTAGTGTTCCAAGGCAGAGTCCTATGAAACAATTGCTGACACCATCCTCTGGAGAGCAGAGCTGTTGTATTCATGTTGGCAGCCGTTATTTCCACACGTGCAAAAAACTAGCAGAAGTCCAATAGTGATCCAAACCCACTTCTGAAATGTACAGAATGTATGAACTAACTAAATGGAGGGTAGTTTAAAGAAAATAATGGCAGTATAGGAGAGGAAAGAAGCCTTTTTTACTTTTAAGTACTTTTAAAATTATTTGGCTGTTACTGTGAATTTTCAATGCTTTTAGAGTTGCTTTTAAGTCAACCATGTAATTAATTAACATCCTATTATGGATCTGGGAGCCTTTCTTAATATCTTCCTTTGTTGCAAACCCGTGGATCTTTTTATTTTCATTGAAATCTGAAATTTATTACCTCACACAGAACTTGTATAACATATAGTCTAAATTTAGGTTGGGTTGTTTTGGTTTGAATTTTTATTAATCCTCAGTGGTGTCTGTGTAACAAACAAAATGTAATCTGGCAAAAACTAGTAAAGGTTCAGTACTCCTGTATTTAAAAAGGGGGTTTATTTGTTTGTTCTCATTTTAACATAAACCCTATGTTTTTGTGTCCATGATACTGTGATAGAATACCAGGAAACAAAAAACAAAAAAAAAAAGAAAAAAAATTTGTTTACTTTTTGTGAGGTGGTGGTCTATATCCGTTGTAGTTGTTGCTTTTAATGTTACTTTAATGCTCTTATGACATAGGTGGAGGAAGGGGAAGAACCTCTACTAAGTATTTGGGATAAGTTTGGGTTTTTTTTATTTCAACCCTGATTTAGTTATGAGTTTTGCAGTATTTTCATGCTGAGGACATTGAATGTCAATTTGTACTGACTCAGATTTTCAGTTTTGCTGATTACATATCTCAAAGCCTACATGTATCTCATTTTCCACACAGCAGTTGCACATGCAGCAAAAAACAAAGATATTTGCTTTTCATAACTCTTACTCTTATCCTGGTTTTGAGTAGAATCCAGACTCTACTTTTGTAAATGTGTCTGTATAGTATGCTCACAGTGACAGGGCCCTGTATTTTTCCTTTCTCTGAATGGAGATTGGGCAGATGCCTTTCTTTTGCAGGGCTTTGAATGTTTAGTGCAGTTACCAACTTGCTCTTAGGACCCTGTAGTCTTCCCTCTGCCATCTCTGGATGGCATCTTTTGCTCTAGAGATTTGTTTATGTGATTTTGTTAAACATTCTTGGCTTTTTTTTTTTTTTCCAGATGGAAACCGAAAGATCTAATAACAGCAATTCCTTTCAAGTGCCACCTGAGTCTGACTCAGAGTAAGTTGGGTTCACTGCTAATGTGATAACAATATATTTATTAATCTTAGAGGGTAATGTGCTCTAATTCTGAATAAAATATATAATTATATTGTTTTATTGCAGTATAAAGCAATCTAATTTTAACTTCTGTTCCTTAGACTTCAGAGCAAAGTTTGTTCTGCTCGTGCAGGTTTATGTGGGTCTGTATGGGATAGCTTATAGTAAGTTTAGAGCTTTCTGATTTGTTCACATTTTACCATAGGTAGTTCTTTCAGAAGCATTTTTTTCTGTGATGTAAATGGATTGCCCTACCTCATTCAATAGCACTATTTCATGCCATTTTAACACTCATTTTCCTATTGAGACACTCTTGTGAACTCAGTATATTCAATTTCAGTACTCTCCTGTGCTCCATATTCTGCTTTCTTCTCTTCCATTTTTCTTTTTTTCGCCCCCCTTTTTTCATTCTACATGAATCTTCATTTCCACCGAAGGGAAAAATTGTTTAGCAGAAGAAACTGAACATACATTAAGTTTGAGATGTGATTTAAAAACCAGCAGTTTACCTGTAGTGGCACTACCACTTTTACATTCTTCTATCTTCTAGATATCATAGACTCATTTTATAATAGAAATAAAGGAGAATAATACAAAGTGTTATTTTAATAGCTTTTAAGCAGGACGTTTTGTAGTTTAAATCAGTCATGATTGTTAATGCCTTTTCAGGTTTTGCTTTAAAAACTGTGATTTTTTTGGTACTTCTTTTCTTGTGACAATAATTTTCTTTATTATTGTGTTACTTTCGCCTAAAAATAGTCCATTATTTTTCAGTAAAAACACCATTTGCTTTACTGACTCATCTGCAAAGTTGGCAGAAAAAATGAAAGACATGGCCATATGTGAAAAGCCTTCACCTTTTCAGGTACAGTATGAAAATGGTCTTCCTCATAATTACATTTTAGACCCTGAATAGGGCATACTTCTTGTCAGAGTGTAACATCAGTTTGTTCTTTTATCCACTAATCATTGGAAAATACATGCATTTTTCCTAAGAATGTTCAGTAGTGTTAACCATTAGTCATTTCCTTCTGTATTGTGGATCAAATTTACATAGTGTTTAACAAATGCCAGTAGTCCCAAGGAAAGGGTCAAACTGAGCTCGTTTTTCGCACTGATGATGTTATGCATAGCATATGTGAAAAACAGAGCTAAGATTCATTCTTATGACATTGTTTACATAAGGTATGATCATATTTATAGCAATTCCTAGACATATTATCAAACATGTTTTAAACTGACTGCAGTGAAAATATTCAGGATCCCTCACCTGGGCTTTTTTTTTCTGTTTTCCTGTAGAAAAATGCACAAAGTTCTGTCCTGAAGGCCAAAAGGTATGTTTATTTCTAGATTGCTATCTCCTCTAAACAATATATTCCTTAAATAACTTGATTTTTTCTATCTCTAGTAAAGAAATGCTGCTATTGGGAGGTATATTTCTTTTCTCATCATGTGTTAGAAAAATGGCTCATTACAAATTTTGCTTTTATCCTTGTTAAAGAAAATTGGCAGCTAATTTTGCTAATGTAAGCAACGCAAATACCGGAGAAGAGAATGGGAGTCCACACACTGTCAATAAAACGTAAGAAGGTTTTTTTTTTTATAATTAATATTTGTAAGGCAATAACTGTATGTATGAATCTAGATTTGTTTCTTTATTTGTGGTAGAAGGAGGGAAAATACTGCTGTGAAAAGAACTTTCAAAGAAAATTGATATTAGATTTTTTTTTTCCTGAAAATTTCAAATCTAGCATAGAAATTGACAAGTAATGGTATTTAAAGCTCACAACCAAATGTCATTCATATGAAGATGTGAGGTTAGTTACCTGACAGGCCTGGAAGGGTCAGTTTCCCTTGTTGTTTTAATCTCCAGGGCTGGGATTTAGACCTGTAGATTGGTTTAATTATTACTGTAGAATGATATTGCAGTAGATGTAATACATCTGTCAAGATTATATTTATATTCTTATTTGAAAATTAAGTATAATTAAGTGTGGCTTTCCTTTTTTATTTTTTTTAAGATTTCTCAAGCTTTTTGAAAAAATAGAGCCTATTGGTGCAGGTGGTTTTGGGAATGTTTTCAAGGCAACATCGACGAGTGATAAGAAAACCTATGCAATCAAACGAGTTGAATTCACGGAGTATGTACTGAATGTTCTGTGTTTTAGGACAACCTTAATCAAGACTTTAATACTTTTTCTCTCTTTAACAAAACTAGGAGCATTTAGGTGATTTTTATTATTAATTATCTGTCCTTTCTAGTGAACTGTTTTCTTTATTTCCAAGTGAAGCTGAAAGTGGTCCTGAACCTTTGTTAATTTTTGCATGTAATAGGTTAATTTGGTTAATTTTTGCTGGAGCTGTGAAAATGTAGGTATGTTCTCTTTTCCCTGAACACAGTAGTGTTCTGGTTGCTAATATTGCAAAATGTGTTTGAAGAAAACCTGATGATTATTAAAACATTGAAAGCAGCCCTGTTACTTTTGACAGGCTACATGGAAAATTTCCATATCAGTAATGCAAAATAACTGTAATGATGGAAAATAGAAGAAAATCCAAGTAATAAATTTTGTAATGGGAAAATACTTTATATCTGACCCATGTAGTCATTACTCTCATACTGTGTTGCTTATCTTTTATAAATCTCAACAGAGAAAGATGATCTTAATTTTTTTTAGAAAGTCATTTTCTGTTACCTAGTGGAGTATTTAAGCAGTAGTTAAAAAAATTAATTTCTTTTAGGTTATCTATTGAAAAGGTTTTAAATTGTTGGAGGTACTTGTCCCTTAAATTGTGTAATACGTACATTTCCCTTTGGATTCTTGTGTGGTTTGCAAATACATGTTCTTTTCATTGGTATTGCTATCCTGAGAACTATACTGAAAACCTTCTACTGATTCTTCAAGTAATGACTGCTGCTTTGCTGGCAGGTTTGCAGCTACTTGCTTTTTCAGCTTTTTTTGAGTGGGGATTTAATTCCTAATGAGGTTAAAACATTTTTTGCACTTTGAATAACTGAGCAGATGAAACAAAGCCCATCAAATTTGTAACTTCAGTTTTGACCTTTGAACTTATATGAAGGAGAATATTATGCTTTGTTTCTAAATAATTGTAAAACTATCTGTATCCTACCACTTGATAGCCTAACTTTTATTTAACTTTGTATTACATTGTAATAGGAAAATGCCTTTTTTTTTTTAATTCTTTCCCCCCACCTGATAGGAAAGTTGAGCGGGAAGCAGAAGGACTGGCAAGACTTTCACATGAGAACATAGTGCGCTATCATTGCAGCTGGACAGGGATGGACCATATCAAGTACCCAGACTCAAGGTAACTACAAAATAATAGTTTGCATTCACAAACTTTTTTCACAGCTGTAGTGAACTTGCTATTCATGCTATTGATAACTGGTTATCAATTATTTTACAAATATAAATGCACACACGTGCAATCATACTGCTAGGACAAAAGGCACAGTATTTCCAGCAGCAGGTCCTGCATCAGGTATATTTACATCTTCTTTTCCTTGATTAATAAGGTACATTATATAATTTTATATTTCATGCCTCTCTCAATATATGGAACTTAATAAATTTATAGAGGAGAGTAAGAATGCAGAACTCAAAATTTGGGGCAAGAATTAACAGAGAAAATTGTCTGACAGTTGGCTACCAAATTCCTGATCAGAAGTTTCCTTTTTATAATAAGTACTGGTCAGCCAGTAGCTATCATAGATTTAATTATTTCCCTAAGTTAGTATTTTAACCATGATGCCTGAAACAGTTTTGATTGCTTAGAAAAGGAATACATAATGAAATACATAATGAAATGCTCTTTAATTTAGAGCTAGCTTTTTGACACTGAGACTTCTGGTAAACCAGTGGTGAGAGTTTTACTTGTAATTTAAACTATTAACTTTTCCAAGCTTTTGTGGTAAGTTTTTTTTACTAGCTGTTAATTCATACTCTTCACATTGGCTGCCATACTTACTTAGAGCCATAAAATATTAATGGATTCAAAATTATGGTTGACATGATACCTCTCCATTATTGTACTCATTAAGTGAGCAGTAAAATGGGAGAAAAAAAGTATGTCAAAACAGAACCATTAATATGTTGGAGCCTCAATATCATGTATATATTTTACATTAAACAGTTTTTGGGTAAAAGAAAAAAGGTCCTCAAAGCCAAGAATCCAGACTGGAATTCTGGCCTGCCCTGACCTCAAGACTACAGAGTCCTGAGCCATTTAATGCTTGTTCTTTCAGTGCTTCAAGCAGCTTTATTCAAGGGCACTCATCACACAGTGTACATAGGGAAAAACAGTGCATGCTTCTCTTTGTATTTTCCTTCCCCTCACCATCTCCAGGCTCAGCCTGTCTTATGGGTTTCTCTGGAATGTGTGAGGCTGCCAGATGGGTGAATGTATTTCATCTAGATTTCCAGTCCTCAGATGGCTTCCTGTGACTAGCAGACCAATGTCACCGCATTACCTTCTTGACAGGACAGTTGGAAAGAACATGACCATTCTGGGCAGGATAGGAAAGCTGATCTCTTGAGCAGAAGTGTGTCAGGGTCTTCTACCTGTTCCTACAAGGCCAGATGGAGCCAAGGACAGTAGTATTTCTTCCTGGATAGGACATACTTCTAGGTATGAGGGAAATGGAACTTGGGCTTTCAGAAAACTAGCAGTGTGAAACTAGAAAGCAAGCAAAACTTCAGTAATATTCCAGGAATATGTAGCAACTGAGCAGAGATTCTTTGGGTTGCAGTCCTTTATATTTAATACAAATTGCTGTAGGATCTTTCTTAAAATTAAGGGACTTGCAGACTTTGTTTTGGGTACTTCCAAAAATAATTATTAGCAAAAAGGGCTTTTGAAGATGACTTGGGAGGAATTGTATCTTGCCAATTTCAATATGGTATGTAATTTTCTTTTGAAGCTGTAATTCAGACGAAGAAATTCACTGTCTTTTCATCCAAATGGAATTCTGTGAAAAAGGGACATTGGAAAACTGGATTGTAAAAACTAGCAAAGACCGAAAGTATCGTGAAATGGCACAAAACAAATTTTTACAAATAGTGAAAGGAGTGGAATATATTCATTCTGAAGAGTTAATTCATCGAGACCTCAAGGTATGTAGGATAGGTACATAAAGAAAAAAAAACCAAAAAGTTAAAGATAGTATACTTACTGGAATTTCAGAGAATGTTAAATTGTTTATAGTCTTTGCTTACTCTGTTATGTACCCTAATGTGCTTCTTTGGATATTGCTAGTGATTGATTCTCTTTCAGCAGCTGGCTGAACCTCATCCTAAAATCAGGTGAACTTGGAAGTTCTCAGAATACAATAGTTCAAAGAATCAGTAGTCATCAGCTAACAGGCATTTTCAGTGTGTTACTGGGTCACAAGTCTGCCTAATGGAAAAAGAAAAGTTGAGTCTAGAAATGGCACTTGCCATATTGTGAAGGGGTAGTTTATCTATCCTAATACATGCTGTGTTTGATAACAACATCCTCTAGTTATTTTTGTCTTGTGTGTGCATACAAATGTTTGAATGCTACAGTTTTGGATAGACTTTCAGTTTCTAGATGTGCACAGTCATAAGAAGATTTCATTTCAATATAAAGATTCTAAGGGACAAAACCTTCATGGCTTCAGGATGGAGGCTATAATGTTGCTTACAGAGTTTTAAATCACTCCCTTAGTGAAAAAAATCATTAGTGTGGTGGCATTCCTGGGGTTAAGCTAATTTACCTGCCTGACCACTCAGGAGCCACTCTGGCAGTCAAATTCCCACCACCAGAGACCTTCACAGCTGGGACTGAAGTCCCTTGACAGCAGGCAGCTCCACTGTACCCACAAGTACCTCATTTGATCCCCTGCACACCCCAGCCATATTTGATGCTCAAGATGGGGCTCAAACCCTTAACCCTGAGATTAGGAGTCTCAAGCTCTACAAGCTGAGGTAGGAATGAGGCTGTGGTCGATCAGGAGTGGTATTCTCCAATTTAATGCTCCTACTGAATCCACATGCTACGTGTTCACTTGCCCTTGTGGCAGGCTTGGAGAGGAGAACTGGAGGCACAAAAGGTAAAGAGCACAGGTTGAGATAAGAACAATTTACTAGAAACAGCAATGAGATAAGAAAATAAACACAGACAAAACCAGTATCAACATTAAAACCAGAAGTCTGAAAACAGAGGGTGATTGACATGCAAAAAGTTCACTGTGGAGCCCTGCCTGATCATGCCATGCTCCCATGACCTGGAAGGGAATCCTTCCCCCATTCCCAGAAAATGACATGAGGTGGTATAGAATAACCTCCTTGTCCTAGCCAATGTATTCCCCACTGACTACTGTCCAAATTAGCCCTCTCCTGAACAGAACCAAGTTATACTGCTAACTCTTCTGCCTGTATTTGAATTGAGGAGCTTTCCTCTCCTCTTTGATCTGCTGTCAGCTTATTTGCTTGGCCCTCTGAGATCTCCATAGCCCAGAATCAAAGTTGCAGGATAGGTTCAAGCTGAGATTAAAGTAATTTGTACCTGGTAGGAACAAAGTCATTAAATAGTGTAGCTAGGTAGAGGTACTATATTAAATATGGGTGGTCACGGTCAGACTTGAACAGAACAACTACACAGAACATTCTTTACATGAAGATCTCGTCTTTTGACTATTAAGTATCTCCTGGCCTTATGGTCCACTGCAGCTTCTTTAAGTAAAAGACAGCATGAGGCTATTTGGTTTTGTTTTAAAAACATTCAGAAGTGTAGTTTCTTTATCTTCTTTGGGAAACTTCATTGAAGCACATATAGCTCTCTTTTTAGTTGTTTGATTTCATGTTCTGGTTTTGCCTAGGATACAGTTAATTTCAGTAGGTGGTACAGTGCTGTGTTTTGGGTTCAGTATTATAGTAATGCTGATAACACACTGATGTTTTGGTTGCTACTAGGTAGTGTTTATTTTAAGTCAAAGACTATTTTTTTTACATGGAAGAGGGGCTGATCTGGGCTCAGGAAGGGGATCTGGCATCAGTCAGTCGGTGGTGAGCAACTGTACTGTGCATAACTTGTTTCCCCTTGTTTTGGTTTTTTAAATGCCTTTATTACCATTATTATTTAACATTAATATTAAAGTTTTCTTTTGCTTCAATTACTAAACTGTTTTTAACACAGCTTACAAGTTTACTTTTGATTCTTCCTCCCATTCCACTGTGTGCTGCTTAGTTGCCAACTGGCCTTAAGCCATGACACTGTCAAATTTAAAAAGGGGAAGTTTAATGGAAATGTAAATATGATACTCTTGAGATACCTCTAGTAAGCCTTAACTCTGCATTTCATTTAGTACACATGATCCTTCTGTGCCTGGGAGAAACTCTGACTTGAGTGGAATTCCATGTAAAACTAAATGCTTTGCCTAAGTGTATCAAGTTCTGTCTAGGATTGAAGAGTGAAAAGGACATAGACTGTTGTATGCACAGTGTATTTGAAGAGCAGTTAAAGCATGACACAGCTATGACTGAGCTAGTGGAAAAAAGATGCAGTTACTGCAGAATGTACTACTTGAAACTTAGTTTGTGTTTTTAAAATTTGATTTAATTTTTTCCTTTTTCCACACCATCAGTTTCTTAATGCTACTTTCTGAACTATCATCAAATTTTATGGGAAACACTTCTGTGGCTGATTATGCTTGGTGATAAGCCTTGGTCATTTGGTGATTTTTTTTTTTTCTTCTTTTTCTTTATATATATGAAAATAGCCTCAGAATATATTCATATCACATAATAATAAAATAAAAATAGGTGACTTTGGTCTTGTGACTTCTGTGGCATTCGAGACTCTGACTGAGAACAGAGGAACAAAATCGTATATGGCACCAGAACAGGTAATTATCCTGCTGTATTAGTGTCTCTGTAATTAGATGTGCATTATAAACTCAGCATTGGATGTTCTCAATCCTAATCTCAGTATTAAAGCAAGTTGTCTAAAGTTCCCTGGTATGACTGTATGAAAGAATAACTGTACTCTAGAGAAGGCTTTACTATAAGTGTGGTAAAGATTTTTGTTCTGTGTGAACATACAGTCTGACACTGCATTCTGTAAGGAATACTATTGTAAAACCAGGCTGCCAGACATATATTTAAATTTGAATTTAGGGCCCCTGTTAATTGCATCATTTGAGCTTCTCTGTTTGTTTCATTATTTGTCACAGGGCAATATTGGTATGCTTTATCTCTATAGGTCTGTAGAAGTCTTAATTTCAGGGTGTTCAGTGTGACATAACAGTCACTATTTAACAGGTCTGAGGTAGAAAGGGTTAACAACTAAGAAGGATATTGAGTAGGGCCAGTCCTGTAGCCTTGGAGTAGAAATTTCTGCTGACTTCAAATTTTGTTTTAGGAAGTGCTATTCTCCAGCTGGATTTAATACTTTTATTGTTCTGTTCTAATCTTTCTAGACTGGGGCCAAATATGGAAAGGAAGTAGATATTTATGCATTGGGATTAATTTGGTTTGAAATTCTTTCGGCATTCACCGGTCATGAAAGAAGTAAGGTATGTAACTTAAAAACTCCCACTGCTGTTGTTTTGCCTTGCTTCTGGTATCACTTACTGATAGCATTCTAGAAGGACTCTCTTAAACTTGAGTACTAACTCTATTTACATCTTTTTCCTTAATTCATTTCCATAAAGCCTGTAAGTCCTTTCACCTCAGTTGAAATGTCATACCTGAGGGAAATACTACAGTTTATTTTACTTCTGTCCTACTACATATACACCAAAGCCCGAGCATGCTAAAGGATAATGTCATGCAAAAAAGGATGTCAAGTTTCTCATAAATTTTCTTCTTGGATCAGAAACTTAAAGGGAGTGTTTTTCTAATTTAAGAAAATAAAAATTATGGATGGGTGAGTTTTGTCTCTGCTCTTGTCTTCACTGCATAGTGGAGCAAGAAGAGTTTCCACCAAATCAAAATCCTTGCAGTTTTCCAAGATGAAAACAAAAGTGATTTGGAACAAGTTTTTTTTTTAAAAGGTATGCTGTATATGTTGAGCTTTTTATGTGCAAACTTGCATATTGGTAGGACAGTGATGTAGCTGCTGGCTATCTTGTCTAAAGTAATTGTGGTTGGACTCAGATTTTGAAGTTTGCCAGATCCTTTTGCCAGTATGAGAAGATCATACCAGTGTGTCTGTTCAACTTGGCTCTCTCCAGCCACCTTGCAGTACTTTCTCAGATCTTCTGTTCCTGCTTACAGTTGACTGCAAATGCATGCACAGTTCCACAATGTTTACAGTTAGAAAAGCACCATTTCCTTGAACTATAAAAATCTTGTGTTCTGCAGGCAGGTGGGAAAGTTATGTGCATGGGAAGTCCTAGGATGGTCTTCAGCTGCTGCATTAGATCAGAAAGAATTTCACTTAATGGAATGTGATAAACTCTAGTGCTGGCAAGCCCTGCTGTAAGAACATCATGTAAAAGCAAAGTTGATTATTCTGTGCTGAGTAACTGGTTCAGTGGATGATCCCCAGCAGGTAGGGTCACAGGCCTCAAGCTACTGCTAAAGAGTGGGGAAAAAACTCCAAGCTCATGGGAGCTGTTGTTTTAGTGGAGAGCAGTTGTAAAGAGCTTGCTATGCCAGGCTTATGGGGATAGCTGATGATTCAGAATACACAGCTAATTCCAAGAACACAACTGTCATCTTCAGGCAGACATTGCACTAGTTAACAGCAAATGAATTAAGCAGATTGCTGTTTACCCAGAAAGCCACTTGCAGAATCACAGAATGGGTGAAGTTGGAAGGGGCCACTGGAAGTCATCTAGTCCAGCCTACCTCTTCAAGCAGGGTTCCCCAGAGCACATTACTTGGGCTTCTGTCCAGTGTATCTGCAGTTAGGGAAATTCCACAACCTCTGTGGTCAATCTGTTCCAGTGTTCAGTCACCCACACAGTAAAGAAGTTCTTCCTCATGGTCAGGTGGAACTTCCTGTGCATCAGTTTCTGCCCATTGCCTCCTGTCCTATTGCTTGGCACCACGGAGCAGAGCCTGGCTCCATCCTCCTGGCACCTCCCTTCAGATGCTCACAGACATGGATGAGGTGCTCTCTCAGTGCCTCTTCTGGAGGCTGAACAGGCCCAGCTCCCCCAGCCTTTCCTCATTAGAGAGATGATCCAGTGCCTCAGTCATCTTTGTTACCCTGCACTGGAGCCACTCCAGGGGCTCCATGTCTCTCTTGTCCTGAGGAGCCAGAACTGAACTCAGCACTCCAGATGTGCCTCACCAGGGCTGGGCAGAGGGGCAGGATCACCTCCCTTGACCTGCTGGCACTGCTCTTCCTAATGCACCCCAGGATTCCATTGGCCTTCTTGGCCACAAGGGGTCCCTGCTGGCTCATGGATGGCTTGTTGCTCACCAGGATTCCCAGGTCCCTGTCTGCAGAGCTGCTTTCCAGCAGGTCAGCCCCCAGCCTGTGCTAGTGCCCAGGGTTATTCCTCCCCAGGTGCAAGACCCTGCATTTCCTTTTGTAGAATCTCAGAAGGCTTCTCCCAACCCATCTCTCCAGCCTGTCCTGGTCCTTCTCAAGGGCTGCAGAGCACTCTGGGGTATCAGCCGCTCCTCCCAGCTTTGTGTCATCTGTGAACCTGCTGAGGAGGCATCTGCCCCTTCATCCAGGTCACTGATGAACAAGTTAAACAGTACTGGGCTCAGTATTGAAGCTAGGAGGACACCACTGGTGACAGGCCTCCAACTAGACCCTGTCCTGCTGAGTGTGACCCTCTGGGACCTGCTGTTCAGCCAGTTCTCAGTCCACCTCACCATCCATTTGTCCAGCCTGCACTTCCCGAGCTTGCCTATCAGGATGTTGAGAGAGACACTCTCATATAGAAAAAAAATTTGTTAACTAAAAGCCATTTCTAAAGCATGTAATGACAAATCTTTTGTTAGTTGCTTTGAAGTCCATGTAGCATTTTATACAATGACATAGAAATAAATGTGTGGTACTGGGTATGATAAAAAGGAGGAAGCACAGCTTGGTTTGCAAACAGAAATTCAGTCAGAAATTCAGTTGTCTCGCTTTTTTTCTTTTCTTTCAATGTCATTAGACAATATAAATCCATTACTTTTAAATTAAGGAAAGATAATGGTTCTGATAATAGAGGATGATTGAAACAAACATGTCATTGTCATGTGTGAAGCTTTTAAGCTTAGAAATGGATAATAGTTGATGAAAAGGCCTTGAAACCAAACCAAGCACAACTAAATGAAAAAAGCCCCAACTTTCAAACTGTTTACAGTTGCCTTACATTTCCTGTAGATTTGTGTTTTCCTAACTACTTCAGTAAACTATATAGGTTATAAGGTAGAGATACAAAACATAACAAATGAAAGCATACCAAAACTATTCTCTTCTATTAATTTCAGGTATGGCCTTCTGCTAGAGAGGGTAAGCTTCCAGAGTACTTCAACAATCAATTTCCAACAGAGGTATGGGATTTTAATATATTTTTTGGTTACTAAACGAAAAAAAAAAACCAAAAACAAAACAAAAAAAAACCCCAGAAAACAACCCCTAACTACTGACACTTAATTTTTTTTGCAGGCACCCATAATCAAAAAGATGCTTTCAAGAGACCCTTCAGGAAGAATCACTATATCTCATTTGCTTGACCTTCTTAAGTCTGTTGATAAAGAGAAGGAACTTAGAAATTACTCTTATTGAATGTCCTTTCACACTGTGTTTAAATCCAGAGTTTGATGAATTTATTACAATTGATGAAATGACAACAGATGTCAGAAGCAACAGCAAGACTTGGGGTGTGTCTTTTCCTTGGCCACTTCACCATTTATATCTGCCAGCTGCAACCAGGACAGGGCACGTCTGCAAGGAAACACACAGTTTTTACCTGGAAACATAGGTTGTCGATGAGCTGGACTGTTTTGTACAAAAAGTACCTGCTCCTTTTCCCCTCAAAGATCATGTTGATGTGCTAAAGTGCTAAGTGGGTTGTGCCAAATCCCTGCATGTGCTGCATCCATTATCCCTTAAGGTTTTCTATTGCTTTCCATGGAAGAACTACTGTCTGGTGGTATGTGACTCAAACCTTTCTGATTTGTTCAGTAATATTGTTAATAATTACTGGAATGCTCCATTAGTACCAAGACTAATTTTGGCAGAAAAGGAAATAGGTGCACGTTATTCTTCACTGAATTTCAGCACTTTAAGTTTTCTTATCTCTTCATAGCTGCTGATGACCTAGCACCTTCACTGCTCTAGAATTTAAACTTGTAAAATGAGGATTTCTTTAAATGTTAAACATTCAGCTTCTAGGAAATCTAATTTAGAACAAATCTCAATTTCGGGAAACTTTAGGTTTTTATGGTTGTCTTTTTTGGAAAGGAACATTCAAGGTGCTATTAATATAGGAAAATCCTACTCATTATAGGAAAATTGCCTCAGTAGTAACCATTTGAAATCCTAGGCTGAAAGAGCACTTAAAACATTCCAATGCTTCTAGGTTTTAGTCCCTTACTGTAATACTGAGGCATGCCTAACCCTTAATAACTGTACTTAGAACCTCTGGTGTGCCCACTGCCAGCTCCACAAAAGGGAACAACAGGTTCTCTGCTACTCTTCATTTGTGAAAAGACAGATGCTTGGCTTTGAGCTCTATCTAGTCAAACTGTTCATTGATGTGGGGTCAACAAAACTCCATAAGGGCAAATGAGCAGAGATTCCTAAGCAAAAAAATAGGTAATATGTGAAGTACTGTATGCTTTTTCTGAAATGTTAAATGGGTTAAAAGTGGGTGACTGCTCTAAAAGAAATAGTACAAATAAAGGTATTTAGTCTTAGGGAAATTACTGATGTTCTGGTGCAAGTATTTGTTGCTAAATAAGAATATGATTGTACATACTTTTTAAGGCCTTGCACTGTTTTCTTTTTTTCTCTTTATCATAAATGAGATATATACAATCATAGAATCATTTGGGTTGGAAGGGACCTTAAAGATCATCCAGTTTCAACCCCCCTGCCCTGGGCAGGGACACTTTCCAGTAGATGACATTACTCAAGGCCTTGTTTAACCTGGCTTTGAACACTGCCAGCAATGGGGTATCCACAACTTCTCTAGGAAACCTGTTCCAGTGCTTCATCACCTTCATAGTAAAGAATTTCTTCCTAATATCTCAACCTTCCACTTCAAAGCCATTCCCCCTTGTCCTGTCACTACATGCCCTTGGAAAAAGTCCCCTTCCAGCTCTCTTGGCAGCCCCCTTTAGGTACTGATAGGCTGCTCTAAGGTCTCTGCAGAGCCTTCTCTTTTCCAGGCTGAACAATTCCAACTCAAGCAACTTCATTTGCCAGTTCCCTCAGGTCCAGTGGATGCATGTCAGCAGGTCCCATGGACTTGTGCACCTCTAGGTTCTTCAGATTTTCTTGAATCTGATCTTTTCCTTGACATCCCTGGCCAGATTGAATTCCATCAGGGCTTTATGCTTTCCTAACCTTATCCTTGACTGGAATTCATAAAGTATTTCACTATGCTAAACTGATTAGTATTTCTTTGCAGTGGTCAAGATCAGTGAGAAATTATATATCCTTACAGACAGAATACTACTATTGCTGCTTTCTCTTCTCTTTAATCTATTGGTTATATAAAAATAAACATATAAAATATGTTTAATCAATATAAATATATAATTGTTTTATCTATATAAAATTAACATATAGTTGGACTTGATGATCTTAAAGGTCTGTTCCAACCTAAACAATTCTGTGAAACTGTTCATAATATGAACAATCTCTTGGCTGCATTTCCTTTACAGTTTTTGGACAGAGCAAAGTAGTATCATTACCTTCTTGCTGTTAAGTAATACTGTACCAGTTTGTAACAGTAGTTTACACCAGGAGTTTTTGATATATTTTCCCTGCATAGTATTTGTGTATTTCAGCATTAGCTTTTTATAAATGGCCAATTATAGTAGAGACTGCTGTTACCTAAAAATAAAAGGTCTATTAAAATGTATTTTATGTAAAAAAAAAAAGAAAACCCACCATCATGATCTAATTCTATTTAATTATGGAAAATATTTATATACAATAGAATATTGGTTCAAGTAATTGGTTTAAGTTTCACAAGATTTTTTTCCCACCAAATTTAAGATAGTAAGCAAAACCAGTCTGGTGTTTAGGCATGTCTGTAAAGATGAAAAAAAAACATTTAACACATAATGCAATAAAGTGATTGGCCAATAATTATGCCTTTACTCATACTTGAATTTTATTACCAATTGGGCAGCACATAAACAAAGATGTGAAAGACTGAACTTACCTCTCAAATATGTTAATTCAATTACAAATACCAAGTTTTAATTCCTATTAGATTGTGCATCAAACAGAAAATATGAATTTAGCTTGTCAACTTAAACTCTTCTTCTGCATACTTTGGTATGAATTCTTGAGTATGGCATAGCTCCAAGCCTTTTAAAAGATACTATGAATTATACATACTTATCTAGGACTTCTTCCTTTAGACTGGCTTTAGTCATGATCTGCAGCACTGTCTCCAGGGCAATTTGAGGATAAATCTTCAGAGTCTACAGGATAAGCAGTAAAAAAGTGAGTAACTGCAGCTCAGGGAAGGAAAAAATGGTTGTTAGAAATATTTCTAGAATCCATGTAGAACAGATTAAATAGAATTCAAGGTTTACAAGTTAGTAACTCTCAAATTTGTTTTAAAACAAATTTAAAAACAAAGACGAATTCTACTGTCTTTGGTGTTGTGAAAGTGGATGGTGTTCTAATTGTTTCAGAAACATCTGCCAACTTTTGCAGCTTTTTATGGTATTGGTTTTAATATCTGAATTATGTTTTCTTAAAACTAATTAAATTTTAATATAAATTCAAATAAATTTCAGTATGGTTTGCTGTGTTTTGTTGTGTGTGGGTTTTTTTTGTTTGCTTTTGGTTTTTCTGCATATAAACCTAAAAATTGGCTAACAATCACAATAACAATATGTACAAAGCTTTGTGCAAAAACCAGGAGCCTGGAAGGTAAATTTGCTATGTAGATTTAGAAGCTGCAGTAAGAGAAAAACCAGGGATATATCCTACAGCTGGAGTCTAGCTGCATAACCAAAGTAAAGCACCTACAAAAGCTTGGTTCACTCTTACCTTCATAGGTTGTTCCACACCAAATGCAATAGAAGTGCTCCTCTCTCAAATAGGCTGTCAGGATGTGTAGCTTTTCTGATACCTAGAGAGAGGTACAGTATGTGATGACCTGGGCCTCACATGACATAAACCACTTTGAGCTACTGGTTTGCTAAAATAAAGTGTTTAACCTAATGCTGTACACATTACAATACTGCAGCTCAGTAAGACATGAAAGTTTCCCACATTTGTAGAAGAGGGCACAGGAATTCATGATCTCTGGAAAGTTAATGGCTGTTGTTTGCTTATCCTTCTTTCCAGCTAAGAAACCTACACTGAAGAGAGAGACCTAATACTATTCCTTAGCTACCTGATTTCATGTATATGGTATCTTCTGTGGATTTTTTCACATTTAATCTCTGCCAGTCGAACACATAAGGCTAACAACAGCTGTGTAATCTAGTTCTTAAAAATATGTATTTCCAATGTTCATCTTGAGATAATCTGTGAAGCATTTTCAGAAATTAGTGACTCTAAACTTCCAACCAAAATTAAAACTCAAAAGCAAATAACTGTGATCTTGTGTATCTTGGCTAAGGCAAAAAAAATTTAAAATGTAATTTCTAGGCTAATTTTTCAAAGATCAGCCTCAAAACAGATGAGCAATATATCAGTGGTTTAATATTTTATAATTAATCATGTAACTGCTATAAAAGTCACTGCTCTGGGATGGCAAAGAGGCCCTTTACTATACTGTGGGAAACTTGTACACACACATCCTTTATACATGTATGTATATATACATACTGTTTCAAGGAATATTAATTTTGAATTGAGCAATTAATTCAGTTGAAGAGCTCACACTTACACTTAAGTCTGAGCTTGTGCATTCATCTTCCTTGTTTTCCTCGTCCTTTTTGTCTTCCTCTTCAGGTTCTATCCAAAACCAAGTCTCCTTGGGAACATCAATATCCTTAAATAACAAAGGATTTAAATGGAAGTTATCTGTCTTTGTAAGTTTTCTTGTAAAATGATAGATAAAACTAGTTTCTAGGAAGTGAGCTGCTGGCCTTTAAAACTTTCATGTATAGTATAACCAAGAATTACTAAAGCTCTAGGTAAGTACAGCAGTCCACAAGACTTTTTTTCACATTTTTTTTTAGCAATGTAACGCATGCCAATGCTAACATGTAGTTAACATTCATCTATGTTTGATATGTGCAAGGCTACACAGCAATGTAATCTCACACCAAGCCTGTGAGCAGATACCCTTGTTTATAAGTTGAAAATATGCCCCAAGTTATGTTATCAAGAGAAGACATGTGCTTCCTAATTCACCTCAGGTCAACTTAAAGGAAGAAAAGTAAACAAGGATGATCTAAGCTTAATTTAGCTGACTTCATTTGAAGCAGACTAAGTAATATTGAACAATCTCAGCAAAACTTAGGAGGTGGTATTAACTTTTACCTGGTTAATAGAGGGGAAAAAAACCCTCACCTTTAAGTTTTCCAGTGGCAAAAATTCGTATGGTTCACTACTATTACCCAGGTTATTCCTTGCAGGTGGAAGGTACTTAGTTTTGTCTGGCTTTTTTTGTTTGCTTTTAATGCTACTTTGGTGAATTTGCTGACTCCCTCAATGCTGATCCCCATTCTTGGAGATACTAAAGATCTGTGTGGTCCTGGACAACCTGCTTTAAGTGACTGCTTGAGGAGGAAGCTGAACACGATGACTTCCAGAGTCCATTCCCAATATCAATCACTGTGTGATGATGTTGCTCCCTCACTTGAAGCAAACAGCACCATTATATAGCAAGGCCTGATACTGGCTACTGGAAGATATGCAAACAGCTCAGAAGTAACCACAAAAATCCAGAAGAAAAACCACAGGTGCTCATGTAAGTTACCATGAGGTTGTTGTGCACCTTCAACTATCTTAATGGCACAAATATAGACTTTGAAATATTTTAAGAGGACTGAAGTGTTGCCAAACATCAAGGCTTAAGCTAGTTACCCCACAGTTTTAGAGAACCTCCAAGAACTGAACCACTACATTGCAGC
The DNA here is from genome assembly GCF_027477595.1 of Haemorhous mexicanus. Classification (NCBI taxonomy): domain Eukaryota; kingdom Metazoa; phylum Chordata; class Aves; order Passeriformes; family Fringillidae; genus Haemorhous; species Haemorhous mexicanus. Next base: position 35,453,321 of record NC_082343.1, read on the forward strand.
CTGTATCTCTAACCTCTTAAGTCTTCCTTCCAACCCTCCAAAAAATCCCCCAGGTCTCACTTTTTGCCTATCTAATTGCTGGCAGGCCCTCTGGCTTTTTCGCAGGTCCCCTTCCATCTTACGTTCTTCTTGTTTGGTTTTGAATCTTATTCTGTTAAGAACAAGCAGAGGTAAATAAGCAGGCAGACACAGTGACAGATGCATTACAGTCCACAGCTTTACAAAACCCTAAAATCTAAGATTCTATTCCTACTAATCTTCTCAGACCTGAACAACATTGAAATAAAGAAGTCATTCTGACATTTCTGTGGGAGCACATTGTATTTCTTGGGAATTATACCTTCAAGATACCTTTTTTTGACCACATTACACTGTTTCTTCATTACGTTTTCCTAAGACTTAAAAAAGTGGTTCACTAAACATCTGCAAAAGATAGAGCCTTTCCTCAACTTCTCTTCTCCATATATTACAAGAAGATCAGGAGAAAACCAAAACATTACAATCTTTAAAAATGTATCCTGACTCTTAAAACCATTGGACCAACAGTGCTCAGGCCTATCTGTGGATTTGATATTTCAAAATATATGTTTCTCCAATTAAAAAAGCCGCATGACTTGAGAAAAGTTAGTATCTATATTGTTTGCATTATTAACAATTACAAAACTAAATGGTGCATCACATGCTTTTAGCATTACAGTGTTCATCTACTTTTGCTTTAGAACTGAGAAACAATTACTCTGTATTGTAACTCTCACCCTTCATTCAAAACTTTCAAAAATACTAGCACATTAAAAGAATAACCAAATACCAACAAAAGAACTGCTATTTAGACATTCCTTGGAATATCAGTTGTATGACTTTACCTGAACTCATCTGCAGCTTGTTCATTTGCTTGTTTTCTCATATGGAGTTTTTGTCTATAGTTTTCCAGTTTTTCTTCAGCTTTTCGCTTTTTTAATTCCTCATGACCAAGCCCACTTCTGCCTATGTAAATTAAAAGATGAATGTAAGCAGTTGAGAACCTCTGATATCCAATTAAATAAATCTGAAAGCACCACAAACCTGTTTTTATGTTCAGAGGAATAGGTTCAACAATGCCTTCTCCTGTGAGAGAAAAAAAAAGTCAATGAAAAAACCTGAGTTTCTCTCAAACAATAATTTGTGCAGTATATTCAAGTAGGCATTTGCCATTATTGTGGTTTTTTTTGCTTGGAAGTTGAAAACTTCCCAATCAATATACATTTAGTGCACTACAAATGACACAGCTGTACTGGAAAGTCCCTCTCTTTTTTGGCTTGTCTACTAGAATCTACTTTTTCATGACAGGACCAAACTGAAAGAAAAGGTGTTGACGTGAACAGTGTAAGATGCCTGTGATGAAGACTGCTTTGTTACTGCCTTCTGGAGCCTTTTCATTCTGCAATCTCACAACAATGATGAAGAAAAAAAGGAATCTGTCTGGGCCAGTTCATTGTGGTTGTTTGCCAGAGATGCTGAACTGGCACAGCAGTTATTGGTTCCTTGTTTAAATGATTTTACTTCATCTACTAAGGCTTCATAAAGGTAGGCCAGTGTGCACTGTTTCTTTTCCAAAATCCACCTATAAATTTCAAGAGGGTCTGATTTTTTTTTTGAACACTATTAGCTTTGCAAAATCATCAAAACCTCCTTTATGCAATTCCTGTAGGTATGCAGGTACGCAAGTGCACTTACTGAGCTGCAAGTGCTGCTCTTCCCTTGCTCTTCCCTTCCTCAACACTCTGTACTATTTTTATTTCAGTTTTAGGGATTTGCTCTCATATTTTGTTCTGTCATGGCACCTTCACAGTTCTATGGCTCTTTCAGTTCACAATGCTATGGCTCTCCAAGAGGCACTTATTGACCTGTCAACAAATGAAGTGACAGCAGCAGTCTGTAAAATATTAAGGTATACCTGAATACAGAGACACACTTCCAGAGAGTGACAAACTTACCACTTTTGCCAAGGGCCTGGCCGCTCTTGTAGCCCATCTTCTGGAGCAAAGCAAAGCCTTTGTTCTCGTTGCCCAATGCACTTTTCAGTACCAAGTCACGTCTCTCTTTTTCTTCTTCTTTTATGCTTTTTTGTCTGTTCTTCTCATTGGCTTCTTTTTGCTTTTCTTCTTTCTGAATAGCTTCCTTCACCCGCCTCGCCATGGGCAAGCCTGGCCTGACATCCTGTCTGCGAGTTAGTAATTCCAGCAAATATTAGCGTGTTTTTAACAGATTTACAATCACTTAAGAGGGGTGAAAAAAAAGAGAAATACCTACTTAAGAAATAAATCAGACATATAGTCTTCCTCCTCATCTCCTTCCATGCTTAGCTCGCCTCTATGCCGACGCCTCGCCTATGGACACCGTCAGTGCGTGTTACGGAGCATTTTATTTCTCTGTGCGTCCCCTGCGAGGTGGAGGACGGAGGGGCCGAGGGGCAAAAGCACCTGAACCCGCCGGGCCGGGCTGTCCCCTCCAGCCCCGGGGCACCCGCGCCCGCCCCCAAGCCCACAGCGCGTCTTGCCGGGCTCCGCTACGCCGACCAGGGGCGGCCACGACGCCGCTCCACGCCCGGGAGCCCCCGCGAGCTGCAGCCCAGCGCCAGGAGCAGGGACAGCGGCGGGAGCAGCCCGGGAACCGCGCACCCACCGGGCCCGACCCGACCCGGCCGCTCCGCGGCGCCTGCGCGGGGCCGCCCCGCCCGCCGGCGCCTGCGCCTCTCCCGCTTCCTGCTGCGCGGCCGCGGTGCCTCCGCCAGACCGGGCTGCGTCGGGGCCGGCTCGGGGCAGCGCCGCTCGTGTCCCCCTCAACGCCCCTCCTGGCCCGCCGGGGCTGGGCACGGCGGGGGCTGAAGCGGCCGAGCTCGCCGGTGATGGTGCCGCGGCCGAAGGCGAGCGCGGCGCAGCGCGCCCACGCCTTTCCGTGACCGTGACCGGCCCCCGGGGCCGCGGTGTCGCGCCTGGTGCAGCCCGGTACTGGGGGGACGCGGCCGCCGCTCGGGAGGAGCGTAAGTGACCGTGGGCGGCGCGGTGCGGGCCGGCGGCGGAGCGGGGCCGGCTCCGCGCTCCCCCTCGGCGCTGGCCGGGCTGTGAGGGTCGCTGTGCGCGTGTGCGCGGGGGGGCGAGCGCTGGGAAAGCGGCGCTGGGAAAGCAGCGGGCATCGTTCCCTCGGCATCGGCTCCTCAGCGGCATTGCCTGAGCATCCATCCCTGACGGCCGGCGCTGCACCGCTGCGGTACCTCCTGAGGAGCTTTCAGAGCCAGGCATGGTGCCCTGAGAGCTGCTACAGCTTACTAAAGTAGCCAGTACAGGTAGGGGGACCCAGGAAAGAAAACCTTTTCACCTGATGGAGTCCTTCAGGAGTGTGTGACTTCGCCTAAAGTTGCCTGTTTCTCGGCTTTCTCACTTCATTGAAGTGCACGCGTGATGAAGGTACAAGTAGTTGATTTAGGCATGGGAATAGAAAGGAATTTTAGTACCTCTGAACGTTTTCGAATCTCTGTAGTGCTCCAGCATACCTCACTGGCTGCTGGTTGACTTCGGTCGGGTTTGGCTCTGCATCCCGCGGGAGATCACAGTGTATTTATTTCTTGTAACATTCACAGCGAGATCCTTGCCAGGATCGGTAGGACGCGGTAGGCTTCTCACTGCTTTTTGGAGCAAACCTTTCTTCGGTGTCAGTGTCAGAGTTTTGGATTGTCTATGTAAGTAGCTCTGTGTTAGACTGACTCTTGAGTTAGCTGAATATTTGTGTAATTGTTCTTGTGTCCGATGCCTTGTGCTTCACCAGCACAGCTGAGTGTGTATGTGCACGTTTTGTTGCTTAGAGCCTGTGTTTCCTACATTTTAGATGAAGTGGAGAAGGTGCATAAGGTGTCCATGGCTCTTATGGCCAGGGGCAAATTGAAAAATTGAAACCTTTATGTGGGGAGGAAAAGGAATAATGAGCTGTGCTGTCCAACGGTGCTTATGGTACTGATGTGCTGTGTGGGTGTGACAAGCAGTGCAGATCTCTGGGATGATATCCAAAGAATCACAGTGCCATCATTCATTGTGTCTCTGCTCTCGTGTAAAGGTGTTTTGAGGTGATGTGTCTGAGTTGCTGACAGGCAATGCCTTCTCGGTTCTTTCTAAATGTAAAGAAAAAACAAAAAAACCCGATGGAAAATGTCTTTGGAGGAGTTAGGGAGGGCTGTGTGTGCTTCTTTCCATATGTGGCTCTTCTACGTTTGCTGGAACTGTATGCAGTGAGAAATATGCAAAGTGCTGAAGTGCAGGGAGCAACCTTAACATTCAAGACGTTGTGATGCTTTTGTTTCATCACTAAGGTGGATTTAGAATAATACATCATTAATAATGCAGCATTAATATGTCACCTTACTAATGTCTCAGTTGGGGTCTGTTTAAAAAAAATCGATTTTAAGCCACTTCATTTGACTTTAAGAATTTGTTGAGTTTGATCATGAATGAGGAAGCAGCTGAGAGCTCTTGAGAGCAAAAGTGAAGCAGTGCAGTTGCCAAAAGATGATGCCTATTGAAAGCTGATGTCTTACATAATACTCTGTAGTTGTGTTGCTTTCTCTTTTTTGCCCAGTTTCAGCATCTCTGTATTCAGGTTTTGGGGTTGGGTTGCTTTTTTGCTTCTGGGGTTTCTTTTTGCTGAAGGCTTTTGATTTAATGCTGTTGTGATTTTGGGTAAATTCTGGGGGTTTTTTTCCTTCTGTCAGCTCTGTGTTCAATAGCTACACTTTTCTCCAGGTGGTTTGCTAAGATGAAGTTGGCAGTGTTTGCTTACACTGACAGTGTGCTTTTGGTAGTGCTTTGATGCCAGCCCCCATTGATTGAGCAGGATCACCAGTGTTCCATCTGCAGGATTTTGCCTGCTGGGGAGACCTGCAGTAGTTTGGCTGCTGCTTGTGTTTTGGGCTGTCACCCCTAAGGCTTGCTGGATTTCAGGGAGCTTGCTTGTCCAGCACTCAAAGCAAGACTAGTGGGATCAGGGAAATCTTAGGTCAAGTGCTGCCAAATCCTGTCCCTGTTCCTGCTTCTCCCAAACTTGTGTTGGCTGGAAATTCTTACTTGTGGCAGGCTCATCTTCTCAGCTTGGCTGTTGAAGGGTGTTGAGAAGGGAGCGAGGTTCATGCCCCAGCTTTGGGAGTGTGCTCAAGGGTCTTGACTTGCAGCAATCCTTTTTCTCTTTCTTGTAAGTGGAGAGAATGAGATGTTTCCTTTACCTTCTTTAAAGAGGAGCTTTGGTATATTTTTCTTGGCTGAGAGTTTGTGCGCTGAAATTGCCTGTAGGTGCTCTTTTACAACTCTGTTCCCTGAAATACTAATGAATGGACTCAGTTTGTAACTGTCTGAGTAGCTTTGATGTGGGACTATTTAGCTAAGTCTAAGCAAGCTGAATATTTCCATTTGATTTTCAAAGCTTTGTACTGATGTACTGTACTTTATACTAATATTTGCATTTTTATTTTAGAGTTTCTACACAAATTTGCAATAAAATTGGAATTCAACCCATTATGGAGCTGGCTCATAGTTTGTTACTGAATGAGGAAGCATTAGCTCAAATCACAGAAGCAAAGAGACCAGTTTTTATCTTTGAATGGTTGAGATTTTTGGATAAAGTGCTGGTAGCTGCTAACAAGGTAATTTAATGGTTTTTTTCCCCCCTTATTTCTAAATAAACTTTCTTTTCAAAAGCATTTGTATTAATTTCATGCCAGAGAAAGTTTAGGTAATGGCCAGATGGTACCTGTATGGTTTCAGATTCAGTCTGAAGAGTCTCTGTGATAGTTTGTAGATTTTAAATGTTTAGTTGTAGGCAGTCAGTAGGCAGCTGGTAAGTATTTTTAAAAAGTAAAAATTAAATAGGACAGCGGCTAATTCTGAGCATTTAGCATCTGTCACTGCTGTTGTTGAATGTATCTCCTATTTCCCTGAGAGAAGCAATTTGCTGAGTTATAAACAGTTGGGAATGGTATAAAGTTTACTTCCATTTCTTGTAGGTTTTTCTGGGTGTAAGAGACAGCGCAGTGGATTAAACTACTTTTCTTATTTATTTTTGATCTGTTAACAGACAGATGTCAAGGAAAAACAGAAGAAACTTGTAGAACAGCTGACAGGACTCATCAGCAGTTCCCCTGGGCCACCTACACGGAAGCTGCTTGCAAAAAATCTGGCTGCTCTCTACAGCATTGGAGACACCTTTACTGTTTTTCAGACACTTGACAAGTGTAATGACATCATCAAGAGCAAAGATGATACTGCAGCCTACCTGCCCACCAAACTGTATGTTTTGGGGAAAGGGGTCCTGGATATTACAGAAGAATCTGCCTGTATATGGTCATGCTGTGTTTATTCATATTTTGTGTGGTTGTTTGGAGTTACATATGCTTGGTATAGGTAGCAGAGAAAAGTGCTGGATTGAGGTTGTGGAGGGCAGGACTAAAAGGTGGCACATACATGTCTATGTGAAAGTGAAATGGTTTTCTCTAGGCAAGGCACTGTGTTATGACTCTTCACCTGCTTATGGCAACCATTAATGAAGGTGTTCCACCAGTGGAATTGCTGCTGATTGTGCTCAGGTATCCCATTAAAGGTGGAACCTGCAGATTGTCAAACTGCAGAGTGTTATTTGTGCCTAGAGAATTTCAGCCAAACATTCAAGTTTTTTTTCCCCCTCTGATGTTGCCTTTTCTATTCCCCCACCATGCTAAGCTGCACAGGTCTCTCAAGCAGATTCTCTACATGTGGATATGTGTGTGCATGGATGTGTGATCCAGTTTGTCTTTAGTCATAGGAGCAGTCCTATTGGTAGGAATTTGGTTAATGCCACAAACAACTTCCACTGAAACTGGTTTTGGTTCTTTCCTATGTAATGCTTCATATGTTCATGGTGTCTCCTGAACCCAAATTTGGTCTTGCCTTCAGACATTACGCAACAATAGGATTTGACAATAGAATCTGAAATAGTCACTCTTTCGGCAGATACTGTCCTCTTATTTCTAGCTCTTGCAGCTGTATGAGGATCTTGTGTAAGTGGGAAGTGTTTTCTACTATAATATGCTCTGAAATTTATGCTACCAAGTCATAGTCCAGAAGGTTTTTTAATGGACACATTCCTGTTAAACGGGAGGATGTAATGAGTTGGTGATGTAACTTTGCTAAAAAACTATTTAGCCAGCAATTACTTTGTAATGAAAAAGTGCTTGTTTTCAGGAGCTGCTTCTGTGATTGTCCTGGAACAGTTTGTGTATATAACTGCAATGTGGTGATAACTAAATATTCCTAATCTCAAATGGCAGAGCAAGAAAAACATATGAATAATTTGATCCAGAGATTTTACAGTAAATTTTCCTGTGTTTTGCAATAATTTTTGCATTTTAAGTTCTTAGTCTTGAAAAAAACCCCAATATTTCAGTATCTACAAAAATGTGTCAGGTTATATTGCAGGCTAGAGGCTTTCTTGCTTGGAAAAGAGACAGTTTATTGAAACACAAAACCCTCATCTTGCTGGGATTTCAGCCTATCTTGTTTTCTCTAGAATTTTTCACTTTATGTGTAGATCCTATAGTAATAGCCTTTCAAATTCGTTTCTGTTCTTAACAGCTGGTGTAACTGTTCTGTTGCTTTTTTTTTTGGTAAACAAAAAAAATTATTTAGATGGACTGTGTTAAATAGCCAGTATAAGTAGTGGATAGCAAATAGATTTTTGTTCATCAGTGTTGATTAGAACATACATTTCTATTTAACTATTTGTTTTCATTTGGATGATACATTAATATGTGTACTCTTTTTCTCTGTTTTCTCATAGGGCTGCTGTGGCATGTGTTGGAGCATTTTATGAAAAAATGGGGAGAATGCTAGGAAGTTCTTTTCCAGAAACTGTGAATAATCTGTTAAAGTCTCTGAAAAGTGCAGAGGTAAGTTTCAGTTTGTTTATGTGGTCTTAATTCCATTTTAAACTGAAATCTGCTTCCTCCAGCATTGTTTGCCAGATTGTCTAGATTGTTTTTCTTCTGCACTGAAGGATGCAAATCACTTACCTAGCTAGTTTGAGGTATACTGCAGAGAGTTCAGACTTTATCGTGTGAGTATTGTGATAGTTACTTCATAGTGGTGTCAGTAATTAAAATTCAGAAGTGACTGTATCTGTCATTTCTAACTACTGGGTTAGGATTTTTGCCCATGTACTCTGAATAAACATTTAGTTGTTAAAAATTAATAATGAATGCTTAAATTTTGGGGAAGTTGTTACTCTGCTTATGAGCAGAATACTTTGTGTCCTGAAAAGAGAGAGTGTGTCATAATATTGAGAGAATGTATCCTGGGCTGTTAGTGGGTCTGATTTTATGCACAGCTCTGTTGGGACAAGAATACTGACCCTGTGGGTCTTGTGGTGGCAGCTGTTTTCTTCAGCTGTGGTGTTTACCTGTGTGATCATTTTATTTATTTATTTATTTATTTATTTAATTATTTGTGTGTGTGTGTGTGCTCTCAGACTGTAAGTACCTGCCTGTGTGCAGGTGTAGCATGAAGCTTCTAACTTACTTGGGCTTCCCATTCTCTCTTCTCAGCTGCTTTTTCTTTTTTTCCCCCCAAGTCTGCAGTTGATAAATAGTGGGGCAATGCAGACGCATTTTACCTAGAGCCAGTTTGTTGGTTGCCTAGGTTCAATTTATGTCACAACTGAGGGACTTTAAGTAAAGCTGTGTGTGGTGATTACTTCTCTTTAAAATCAGCTATGTATCAGTTATATATGCCTTCATTTTCAACATTTGCATAAACATTCCTGCATAGGAGCAGGAAAATGCATAAGTATACACATGATTCGTAATGTAACTGCCGTGTCCACGCTTTTGCACCAATGTTTTTGTGTGTGTGCAGTCTCAGGGCCGCAGTGAAATCCTGATGAGTTTGCAGAAGGTCCTCAATGGACTTGGAGGAGCAGCAGCTTCTTGTCACCGTGATATTTATAAGAATGCCCGGTCCCTGCTGACGGACAGATCGATGGCTGTGCGCTGTGCAGTGGCTAAGGTGGGTGTCTTCTCACCAGCCACAGGCGTTCTTGTGCCGTGGCTAGGGAGTACCTGCAGTTGAACTGGGACCTCTTGTTCAGGAAGGGAAGTTTGATAATTAGCTGGAGAAGGTAAGTCCTTATGAGTTCACACTACAGGCTCAGACATTTGACTAATTTCACAGGTAGAGTATTCCCCACTTGATAAAAAAGTATCAGATAGAATATGTTATCTGTGAGCCTCAGTGGGAGAGGTTTTTGGTAACATGGTTCTTGTGTAGAGTTTTCTTTTAATTTTTTAATTTATGTATTAGCCTCTTCCATGACTCTTCTGATTCAGTTTACTCAGCTAAGATAGTTGGCATGTGGGAGAGTGTGTCTAAATTAATTCTTGAAATTTTCATATTAAAATATTTTCTAAATAAACCTGATGATTGCAGCCTGATACTCAGATAAATGTAAGAATAGTCTCTCAGTGCTTAGCAAGTCTATTTTTCCTACAGTGTCTGCTGGAATTACAGAATGAAGCGGTGTTTATGTGGACAGCTGAACTAGAGAATGTTGCAACGCTGTGCTTTAAAGCTCTGGAAAACTCAAACTATGGTGTGCGAGTTGCAGTGTCAAAGCTTTTGGGGACAGTCATGGCTACAGCACTGATACCAAAACAAGCAACAGGTACGAGCCCATCTGGATTCCATGTCTACGTTGGCAGGCTTAGTGGCACCTTCAGTACCATGTTACATTGATAGTGCTGCACGACACATTGTTGTTCCAGTAGATGGAAGCTTGTAGATGGATTGTTTGTTTTTACAAACAATAAGCTAAAAAGAGTGCAGAATTTCTGTTGTAGTCATACAAAGAAAAGACAGAGCAAACTATCAAAAACCACCTGGGAGAAGTGGCTTATTTTTTAAGCATGCAAGTAAATTGTTATCTGAAATATTGTGTAGATTTTTTTTGCAAGACAGTTTTGAATTAGTAAGTCTGGTTTCAAGATCATTACTTGTGTTGGTTGGAGCTTTGGGAACAAATCATTACTTTTCTTTTTAAAAAGTGATGCGGCAAAATGTGAAGAGAGCCACACTTGAGGAGGTCTTGGAGCTCATGGCCACAGGATTTCTGCGAGGGGGATCTGGATTCCTGAAGAGTGGTGGAGAGATGTTAAAAGTAGGAGGATCTGTCAATAGGGAAGTGCGAGTTGGTGTTACCCAGGTTTGTAATTTTTTTAATGAAGTAAAATTTATATATAATTCCTTTTAGTAGGAAAAATACACATTTCTGTTCTCTATTTCTGTGTAAGTTAATTTACAGGTCTAATTTGACTCTTCTGTTTTGTGAGTTGTACGTGAGGTATCATTCCTCTATCTACTTTCTTCTATTATTGATATGCAGTAACAATGGATTAAAATATGAGCTAAGGAAAACTTGCTTGATCAGTGTATATTAGGTGAGATTAACTTAAAAAAATATTTGAAAACTTAGTATGTTAAAGACTTTAGTTCCTCTTTAAAATTTAGTTTCTTTTTAGAGAGGGTGCTCTGTTACCCTTTTGTGGCTCCTGAATGTGTAAGCTCCTCTTGTCTGAGAGAGAAAGGTGGTGGCAGCATCTCTTCAAATTCAGACATTCCCATCCCGTCATGTATTTCAGTATGCTGCAGTACCTTCCCAGAATCCAGATTCTTTGATCATAGGTTATTTTGTGAAACCCTTTATTTTTTCTCAGCCTTTTTCAGGTGAACTCGGTGAATATTCCAGGTTTTCATTGTGAACTGGAATATGTCGATGTTGCTTTTATTTACACGGTGTTCTTAACTTTTTTAGGAAGAGGCACATTTAAAGCAATGAACTGTGGTTTTTTGCTGTCATCCAAAGTGTATTTTATGCATCACAGTGCAGGGGCTACTCTTGGTACTGGAGACAGTTGAGTTTCAGCAGCAAAGATGTGAATTCTGAATTGGTTCATGCTGAGTAACCTCATTAGGTTAGAGTTGCTTATTGCTAACTGGTGTTGCTACTATTGTGCATTTGAGCCTGGCTGTAGTTTCACATAGTCTTTTGTTTCTGTTTTAATTGGGTTGCTGTGTGACTTCTGGATCTGCAGGCCTACGTTGTCTTTGTTACAACACTGGGAGGGCAGTGGCTGGAGCGCAACTTTGCCACCTTTCTGTCCCACGTGCTTGATCTGGTCTCCCATCCTCGTGCAACTCAGACCCACGTGGAGGCTGTTTACTCTCGAAGATGTGTGTCCTTTATCCTGAGAGCAACTGTGGGCAGCTTGCTGGGGGAGAAGGCACAGATTGCAGCTGCCAAAGAAATATGTCAAGCCATTGGTAAACAAATGAAGGCAGTGGGTGAGAACCATTTTTCTTCATTCAAGACCACTTGAAAGTTACTGTCGTTTTACTGAGGCAGCCATTTTTTAGCCTTCTTCTACTGTGAGGGGTAATTTTGTTCTTATGGGAAATGGTAGTTCATCTGCTTTCTGTTTCAAATGTTCAGAGGTTGAGTTCTGCTTCAAAAGTGATTATATGACACTGGCTTGTTATCCCAGATAGCAAATGCACTGTCAAGAGCCTAGAATGGAAGTGGAGAAGAAAACTATGCATTTGCCATCTGTCTTGCGATAGGTTGTATTGAAAGTCATGCAGAGTTCTTTACTAACGGTGTTAAAAGTCCTGTAGCTCAAGATCTTGTAGGTCTTTGTGTCTCCCCTGCTAATATCCATACTAATGTCCAGTTGGATTTTGTGATAAAAATTATGTAATCTGAAGAATATGACCCCTTTGCAGAACTTTGCAGAATATGGAATCACTAAGAGGGTTAACAAAACTCTCTTGGCATCTGTTTCTTATGAAAGGAAGTAGCTCAAGCTGGAGATTTAAAAGAGTAAATTGGAAATACTCATCATTTTATTTACCAAACATATCTTTCTTTTCTGCTGCCATCTAATTGGAGTTTAAAACAATTCTTAACATACGGAATTGAATTTGATTTAGAAACTTTTCCAGGTTCTTCTCATAACAATTTTTTGATGGGGTAGGCATGGAACTTTAAAAGTTTTCTCATTACTGTAAGTACTACCTCCAAGAAAACAAGTCCATTGAAAATGCTGTTTCTGAGAGGAAACAGTTGAAGAAAATGCAACTCCTGCCACTTTGTCAAAGTTAGAGGAAATTCATGTATTTGGGTAGTTTGAAGAACTTACATTTTTTGAGGATTTCTCGTGAATGTGATGAAAAATGGGAAGGGTTTTTACTTGGTAATAATTGCTTCCTTTCAAATACAGAGACCATTCTCCAAATTTCTTCTGTAGTAGACACACAAAAATTAAGCTGGTAATGAAGTCCCTTTTTGAAGAGATAGTTGCTGCTTCTGGGATATTTTGTAGGAGAACATACAATGGGATTAAGGAACTCAGTTGGATTAGACTGAGATGATTAGAAATTGTGATAAATTTTTTGCTAAAGTTCTCTTTTTTAGTTTCACTGAACATACATGCATGCAAATTTGTATGCAGAACCTAAATATGTCAAGATTGTATATTTTGATACTGTATAGATGCACACATACAGTTACACTGTTTGTCCTACCTCTAGTGCTTTAGTAACTGCTGGGCATCTGGTTTTTATGGTCTTTGGACAACTGATAGCTGATGGCTGATAGCTATAAAATTCTTTCCCTGCTGAATGTGTTCATTTTGGTAGTTTTCACTATGACCAGATTTGTGCTTTTGTTTTAATGTAGGATTGATGTCAAAATGAAACTGTCACTTTCTGTCCCGTGAATGCTCGGATTGGATTCTAATGGTAGTAAAGCAAGACACTCTTGTTTTCTTTTCTGCAGAAGCAGTAGTGAATGATGCTAACAGTGAGAATAAATCAGGAGCTGCTGATGTAGCTGCAAGCCAGCATGTAATGGTGTGTGCCCTCCAGGAGCTGGGTAGTCTGGTTCAGAGTCTGAATGCCACTGCATCTCCTCTTATTCAAGAACCATCTATTGGTATGCAAATAAATGGAAATAGATTAAGTGAGACATTAGAGCAATGAATATGAAATATTATTCAATCTAGTTAAATAATTAATAAATATGAAACAAATGAATCTATGAAATTAGTATTTCCTGTAGTACTCCAGGATAACTACATTTGTCCACCTCATTGTGTGTAGTACCCTAACTTTAGGTCAAGTTTGACCAAGTATTAAACAGCTGTTTGGACAGGAGTCTTTCTAAAACTCTTTCTAAGGGTGAGTGAAGTGGTAATTTTTGGTATTGGTTTGTTTGCAATAATGGTTTTATAGGAAATACATTGTTTTGCTATGTAAAGTCTGAAATATTTGCTCCTGGAAAACATTGCCTTTAAATATCAAATTTCTACGCGGAGGCAAAAGTATTTTGTTGAGATGAAGCTGTTGATAGGCCCCTTTAAAAGAGTTAGTTCTTTGGCTGAAGTTGACTAGAGTTGGTGTGGGATTTTCTTCTTGTTTGTTTTGAATCCACATTTATTCTGTAGTTTTACAGCTTTAAGTTTTTTGAGTTTGTGGAGGCCTATGTTTTTTCCACTGGAAATACGAGCTTCTTGAGACATTTCATCATATAGATTGTTGTTTTGTTGCATATGACATCCTTCCCATACTGATTTTGCGCCAGCTTTGGAGTAGGGAAGAGTGCTCATATTTATTCCTTCTGGCAGTTGTGTCCCATAAGAACAGAGGGGACAGTATTTCAGTATTATTTCTGTTAGCTGCCGTGACCTCAGTGGGTAGAAGTTGTTCATAGCTCCAGAGAAAACAAGCAGCAGCAGGGGCTTTAAAAATTTGGACTAAAGAAGGTGCTTGTGTGGAGACAAATTGGACTGAAGGATGCAGTTAGAAAGTGGGATTAGGTAGCCACAGATGTTTGGCGAGTGTAGAAGGATATAAACTTTCTGCAGGGTGGACAGCACCATGTCAAAAGCAGAGTACAGGAGTCAGTGACATATACAGCATATGCTTGGCTACAATGTGAAGCAAACCCAAAGATCAGTGTTATTGTTGCTCTGTTATTGGCAATCTGTAAAATATTATGAGAATTGTCTCATCTGGTGCCTGTTCTCTTATGTAGCACTTCTGCCTCTTTTCAGTGTTTAAGTAGTAGGAGTCAGTGCTGTGGCTTTGCTGACAAAACCTGATGGGGAGCAGCATAGTGCTAGTAACAAGTACCGTCTTTCCTGAAAAGACATAGTCAGCAAATTCAAGTACTTTAATTCTGACTTTCTTAACTTTCACATTGGCTGTCTAGTATTGATTCAGTTTACTTGTCTGTGTATATTAAAAAGCCACGTGTATATTAAAAAGTGCATCATAAGTTAAAGACTGCAACCTCTTGTTTCTGTAGGTCTGTTGGAGACAGTAACTTCAGTTCTTCTTCATCCCAGCATGGCTGCTCGACTGGCTGCTGCCTGGTGCTTGCGGTGTGTAGCTGTGGCATTGCCCTTTCAGTTGACTCCATTTTTAGACAGATGTGCAGAAAGGCTCAACAATCTGAAGACCTCCCCTGAAGCTGTTAGTGGCTACAGTTTTGCAATGGCTGCTTTGTTAGGTGGTGTGCATCAGTGTCCCCTAGGCATTCCTCATGCCAAAGGAAAGGTGAGATAGTGAGTGCTTCATCTGTGAGTGTACTAAAAGATATCTTTTATCTACAAGTAATAGTTTTGCAAAATGGATGGCATGCTAATGAGTTAAAGCATTATTGAAACTGAGCTTGTGCTCTGTGCGAGAGTAGTGGCCAGAGCACATGGTTTTAGAATCTCAGTTGCAATATTTAACAGCTCTTTTCCTCTGTTTCAAATTTGATGAAGAGAAATTGAAATATTGAAAAATTGCTGAAATAATTGCTGAAGAGAATATTACTGACTGTGTTATCATATGAAAAACACTAAGCAGCAGCATGAAATGTAATCCGCATTCATTCTTTATGGAAGGTCAATTCAATTGATTTGAGAACATCTTTAGTCTGTAAGAGTGAACAAGTAGAAGTAGCTTGCAGTGGCTTCATTCATGTTTCTAAAACCCCCTGTGTTTTGCTGCTGGTGCAGATGGTGGTCAGTATTGCTGAGGATCTGTTACGAACTGCTGCGCAGAACAGCAGGCTCTCCTTGCAGCGCACTCAAGCTGGATGGCTTTTACTTGGAGCACTTATGACTTTAGGTTTGTAAAAACGGTTTGATTTTTCTTTTTATTTTAAGGCTTGTCCAACACTTCTGATTATCCACTCTGGCAAATAGTCTTTACACATAATGGGCTCATTATCCAGCACAAGAGTATTTATACAGGGGAAGCAGAGTGTAAGTGCACTTACTTCAGCAACGTTGTGCTGGGGAGAAATGAAATATTAGTGCTTATCTAAGCTGAAGTATGGTAGAAGGTGTCATACCTGAAAAACAAAAAAAATCCTGTTCTGGTTTTAGAAACCCAGCCTTTAGTCGCTCTCTGAAAGGGCAAAATTACCCATACTCTTTCTTCCTTAATATTATGGTGCAGAAGAAATGGATGGTAAATGAAACCCAGTGAGCATTCCAGCAAGTTGCATGAATGTCTCTAGGTAGGCAACAGCACTGCGTAGAAGAGTTGTCAGTTTAAAAGCCCTTCGGTTTTCTTTTAAAAAAGCCAGCTTCATGTTTGTATCTGCCATTACAGTAGTATCACAAGCTGCATTTTCAGAGGTTGTAAGTATACTCTTGAATTTTGCAGCAGTGGTGTTCTTTTCTGTTTTATTTTGAGTTTCTTTTATATGGAAAAATGTGATAAAGTCCTGATGCATTTTGCAATATTTTGATCTCTCATCAAATACCATTTGTGTTTCATCTTGTTTCTCTAAATTGTCTCTTTTACCAGTTTATCATCATATTTTTCTAACAGTGTATTCTTATTGTGGTTGTCCTCCAATATATTTTTAATTTTCTTGCACTGGATCTTTTTCAGAAGTTTCAAAAAAAAACCAACTTGACTGTTAAACTAGTTTACATAATCAATAACTATTAGCTGTTTTTCTATTTCTTTTATGGGCATGGTAGAGCAGGCTAAAGAACCTGTCTTCAAAATTAATATAAAAAAATTAGAAGCCGGAATAAAAAGATAGTAAAAAGACAGTTGACCATGGTTCTGTATGGCATGACAGTGGGTAGGGTAGTCTATTTCCAGTTTTAGGAGTGATACCCACAAGCAGATGTGAGGTGTAGTACTTATTTGCCACACTTTCAACCTAGGAATGAGAAAGAATTTCATTTGGTTTTCATTGTTCCAAGTAGGGCAAAAAGGAAGAGAAGTGAAATAAGACAAAAACAGTTTGAAGAACAAAAGCCTTCACAGCAGATTTTTCACACTTAAATACACATTTTTATTATACTGTCACTTTTCTTTTTACTTAGGTCCTTCTGTTGTCCGCTATCATCTGCCTAAGATGTTGCTGCTATGGCGAAACGTGTTCCCACGTTCTCTGAAGGAGCTGGAAGCAGAGAAAGCAAGAGGAGATTCATTCACCTGGCAAGTAACACTGGAAGGCCGTGCTGGAGCTCTGTGCGGTAAGAAATCCAGACTTTGAGATTATAGCTGCGCAGTCAACCAAAACATGATCCCAAGTCTTGTAGAGAGAACTCTTGTAGCTTCTCCTCTTGCTTTGAAAAGGAGTAAAATGTGTCAGGTTTTCATCAGTATGTCCTGGTTTTGACATACAATTTTATGAACAGATCACACAGTCTTTGGATAAACATTTTTAATTGCTGCTTTTTTGATATTCTCAGAATTTGTATCTTGTTCATGTCTTGTATTTGTTTGTTTCAGTGAAAGTTTAATTTAAACTGTTTTGTTATTAGCTATGAGAAGCTTTGTTGCTCACTGCCCTGAGCTCCTTACTGAGGATGTGATCAGGAAACTGATGACACCCATAGAATGTGCCATGACAATGATGTCACAGTAAGTAGGCAGTTTCTGCTCTTTATTCACTTTTGTCTTTTCCTGGTCTTGAAATACTAGAACACTAGTAGGGTTTTGTGGTTTGGTGTCTGCCCCTTCCCCCTGCCCCACTTGTAATTAAAATAGGACTTCTGAGGAAGTGCATGTCACTGATTTATGGCAGCATATGTTCATTGAGTTTATAATTGAAGTTTTCTCTGTACAATTACTTCTGAAAATGTATCATTAATTGAGTAAGGTTGTTCTCTGAACACTGTTTTGTTGCCTTGCCTAGAGTTATATCCTGTGAAAAGAAATCTGAAAATACTCTCTTCTGTAACTGCAACATTTCTGGTTTCTCTTTTTCATTTTTAACTCTATAGCATTCCATCAGTAATTAAAGCCCATGGAGCTCATCTCAAAGCCAGTGCAGCTATGGTTCGTTTAAGACTTTATGATATATTGGCTTTATTGCCCCCAAAGACATATGAAGGTACATAAATTTTTAAGTTTTTCGTTAAAGTAAAAATTCTCCTTAGTGCTTGTGATGCATATCTTTGAAGCTCTAAGAGTCAAAATATAATCCTAGGAATCTCCAAGAATTTTGTACTATATTCCTTATCTTCTGTCTGTTATCCTGATAGTATAACTACAGAGTATAAGTATTGCAAAGCATTCATAGAGTAACACTTGGAGTATAGAAGTTATGGTCCCCTTTGTAGGATTGAGAGGTATGGAGATCATGGTCTGAGATCAAATAATAGTTTTTTAAGTCATTGTTACTTAAAAGATAGAGAACTTTTTTTCTTAGTATACTGAAAAACAGATGTGACAATGGAAGTTTAGTTTTGGTTACATTTGAGGGTTTTTTATTTGATTGGTTTGGATGTTTTCCTTTTTAAACCTGATTTGATCTATTACACAGAGCTGCTATTAGTAAATTACCAGCCACTGTCACACAGTCTGACAAGATTAACTTTTTGGGTTTCTTTGGTTTTTTTGTTAATTCATTATGTCTTCATGATCATGTGGATGAACAGGTTTTTTTTCTACATCTGGATTGTCATCCTGTAAGGATGGCCCAATCTGTTGTTTAGAACAGGACACAATTCTGAGTAGTGTGCTCTAGGTGGACTCTGCTTGAGCAGAAGGTGGGACTAGATGACCTCCAGTGGTTTCCAGTCATACCTATTATTTAGCTACTTGGATACCCATAGTTTGGGAATTGAGAGTCTACAGTTCCATTTGAAGCCTTGCTCTCAACTCTGGTATTGTCAGGTTTAGTTCTCTGTTGGCTACCTCTAAAACTGAAGTAATGGTCCATTTATAACTTCTGATCACTAGCTGAAATGTTTTGCCCCAGAAGCAGTGGTGATTCTTTTTAATGTCTGTCCTTCTAGGATCATTTAATGCACTTCTTCGAGAGCTGGTAGCAGAATTTACTTTGACAGACAACTCTGCTAATACAACCACATCACTCCTGAGGTCTCTTTGCCATTATGATGATAGTGTTCTGCTTGGCTCCTGGCTGCAGGAAACAGATCATAAGTCAATTGAAGATCAGGTAACAAAAAAGCTAGAAGAATGAACTATCTGCCCTGTCTGTGTGATGTGTGTGTGGGGAAGCCTTCTAAAACTGGAGCTTCATACCTTGTTTTTAATCTTATTTCAGAGCTTATTTAGATGTAAGTGCTTCCATCTACATGGTACTGTTTTGATTAAAAACCACCTACAGCTGAGATATAAATTGCATAATGCTACTCATGCTTAGTGAACCAGCCTCATTTCTTTTAAAAAAAACCCTAACTCAATATCTCTTCCCATCTGCCAATCTTCATAGCCTAGAAGTTGTTCTCATACAAAGTTTTTTGAATTAGGAGAAATGTAGGTTCCACTTAACATGTTTTATTATGAAACTGCTGTCAAAATATCAATATTGCAAATGGTGTTACAGCAAAACAAGATTTAACTGGTTTTATAGGTGTAGTAAGAAATCTTACATTTCATTTGAAAGTGTTGACACAATGTTG
The DNA here is from genome assembly GCF_027477595.1 of Haemorhous mexicanus. NCBI lineage: Eukaryota > Metazoa > Chordata > Aves > Passeriformes > Fringillidae > Haemorhous > Haemorhous mexicanus. The sequence goes on from NC_082343.1 coordinate 35,472,312, forward strand.
TTGGCTGAAAACTCCTCTTCTGCAACAGCCATCTAATAATAGGAGGGTTTCTCAGAAGGTTTGATTGGAGCAGATCCAAAAGCCAAGACTGATAGCAAGGGTGTGGGAAGCTTTCTGAGCCAAGATCAGCATGTCAAAGCAAAAAAGAGTTTCACAAACTTCCTTTGTTTGTTGTGGAGGATATAGTAGACTTCCAGTGCAGTCTTCAGTGCACAGAGCTTTTTCATTCCCTCCTGCCCCCCCCTTTTTTGTTTTCTTCACTTCTAGCCTGTAGAACAGTGGCACTCTTGGTAAGTGGAGATCTGTAGACTGCCACAGGACACTGGCAGTGTGTGCTCACAGCCCAGAAAGCCACTGGAATCCTGGGCTGCATCAAAAGCAGTGTGGCCAGCAGGATAAAGGAGGTGGTTCTGCCCTTCTGCTCTTGTGTCCCCAACAGAAGGTGGACATGGAAATGTTGGGAGCAAGTCCAGACAAGGGTCACAAAGTTGATAGGAGGACTGGAGCACCTCCCCTGTGAAGATGGCTGAGAGAGTTGGGGCTGTTCATCCTGGAGAAGAGAAGGTTGCTCAGAGACCTCACAGCAGCCTTCCAGTATCTGAAGGGGGACTACAGGGAAGCTGGAGGGGGACTCTTCATCTGGACCTGTAGTGATAGGTTAAGGACTAACAGGTACAAATTGAAAGGGGGAATTTAGGTTAGATATTAGGAAGAAATTTTTCACTGTGAGAGTGGTGAGACACTGGAATGATTGCCATTGAGGGTTTTGGATACCCCACCCCTAGCAGTGTTCAAAGCCAGGGTGGATAAGGCCTTGAGCAACCTGTTCCTACTGGAAGATGTCCCTGGCAGGGTAGCCTTGGGACCAGATGATCTTTAGGATCCATTCCAGCCCTTAACTTTCTATCATTCTATGATTCTTCTGTGCTTAGTCATGTTTTAGTTTTTAATGATATAGAGGTGTCAACAAACCTTGCTGTGTTTTCTGGACTTCTAAAAATACAGACTTACTAGATTTTTTGTTTCATGAAAGAATGATGGTTAGGAAGTATTTTCTTGATGATAGGAGAGTTTATAATTTTAGTAGTGTTTCTAATTCTTTCTGTGTAGGGCATAATTATAGCCAAAACCGATCATTTTATACACTAACTCTGTGCTCAGAGAGGGACTGAATAACCTTCTTTCTGAAATGGTACTTCATATTCAATGGTTCAGAAGCTACTAGTAGCTACTAGTAGTACCAGAATCTGCTTTTCTTAATTTCTAATTATTTTTAACCTGCTTTTCTCTAATTTTCATCTCTTAATTATAGAAGTGATAGTTTGTGTATTTATGGTTTTGACCATTCACAATTCAGCTGACCCTGTAAATGCTCATGTGTATGCATGAGGATACTGCACTTGTATTCAGGTGCTTGTAAGCTGTTCTCTTGTTTTAACTACTGCATATGTGTCTTGGTTATCTCTAGTTCCAAATCTTATGTGCAGAGGTATATTCAGAGGTATTCCTGTTGTGTGGAATTTTGCAGCTTCAGCCAAACAGTGCGTCTGGAAGTGGTGCTCTGGAACATGATCCCTCTTCTATTTATTTGCGCATCCCTGCTGGTGAAGCTGTGCCTGGTCCCCTTCCTTTGGGAGTATCTGTCATTGATGCATCTGTGGCTCTCTTTGGTGTGGTTTTTCCTCATGTCTCTTACAAACATAGGTCAGTTTACATCAGTGTTCAATTTCAGAACCTATTGCATTGTTTCTCTGGTACTGTTGTGTTGGGGATTTTTTTTTGTTTGTTTGTTTGTTTTCCTAAAATAAGAATTGACTAAGGTATCAACTGTCTTTAAATTCACAGTTTAGTATTTCATGTCCACTGTGTCTCAGGATTCTAGAATATGTGTAGTCACTTTAGAAATAAAGTGATTTGCACAGTTTTATCTCTTTTGAAGATTAGTGTTCAGAGATGCAGACTAGATTCTTCTCTTTTCATACTGCATTTAACAGTAGTAATATCTCTGCAACCAAAATTTCCTGCAAAAGTACTCATTGCAATTAACTTCAAATCAACCTTGAAAACAGCAGGGGCCTCCACTGAATTTCATTTGGCTGCCACAAGTCAGACCATTTGATTTATTGTTAGCGAGGAATTGTATGCAGAATGAAAAAGAGGAAATGGAATTCAATGTATTTTCCTTTGTGTTTCACACTACCTCTACAGAGTAATGAGTTGTCAGGACTAATTTTGTTATTCAGTTTAGGCAATTTGCCCCTGAGCACAGAGTGAAAACAGTTCTAAGAAGCATTTCAGAGTAAAATTTTCATAGCAATCAACCTCATTTTGTAGTAAGTGCAGGATAGACTTGAGACCAGCTTGGGGTAATTCACTTTGGTCTATACCTGTTGTTAACGGTGAAAAGATGTAGCTTGGGAACTGCTGAGTAATTAAGAATGCAAATTATTCATTACATTCCTGTTTTTGGTATCTTCAAGGGAATGTTCCTCCTCCCAGTAATGTTTTCTGGGGAGGAGTGGGGGCAGGAATGGATGTTAAATGGGAAAAACAATAGAAACAAAACAACAAATATGAAGGGTAACACTATTTCAAATGGTAGTGGAAAGACAGCATTTTTCCACTCTGGTCCTCATAGCTTTCTAGTTATACAGCCAAATGCACCTGAAGATTCACTTCCTCTTGGTGGTGTTTTCTTCAAAGGAATAGTAAATATTTGTGGATGAACTAGAAGAACCAGCAAAGGGATATTCAGAGTAGCTCTGCAGTTATTCCATATAGTGAATACCTTCTGCAGCCCCTGAAGCAGAAGTTCTGTTACTGAAGTTAAAAGGCCCTTTAGTTGTGTGTGGTTTTTACCAGCTGTGCTTTAGTTTGTGTTTTGAAAGGCTTTCACTTCAATTATGTTCTTTCCTTTGTTTTAGATTACAGATGTTGGATCACTTTGCTGAATGTGTCAAGCAGGCTAAAGGTGTTCGCCAGCAAGCTGTGCAGCTTAATATCTTTACTGCTGTTCTTAGTGCCTTGAAGGTAGGAGTGGTAAACTTGTAATGAAAGCCCGAGTTCATCAGTTTGCGTTCAGCACAAAGGGCTGTTAGAAGAGTGTTACTAAAGTTACTCAAGAATTCAAAAATCTGAAGACTCCAGAATTGAACTTTTTTCTGGATACTAGCTTGAGCTCTTGTCTTTATGTGTGAGTACAGAGAACAGATGAGGCTTGTGATTGCATTCTACAGTCATCAGCATTCTATAGTATTCAGCATTCTGTAGTATTCAGACCGTCTTTTCATCTTCAGTTCTGTGGTTTTATTTGCACTGGACTCAACGAATTTAAGTACTTTATCATATATACTCAGAAAACCCCTCAAGTCACAGAGTATTGTGCAGATGTGGCTTTTGTAACTGAATACACAAGTAGCTTTGGGTTTACATTTTAGTTGCCTTATTTCACAGAGTTCTGGGTACTTATGCCCAGTCCCACTGACTGCAGCTACTGCTGTGTGCTCTCTGTCTAGACTTGGAAATGCAACCTGATGCTATCAAATTAGAAAGTAAGACAGCAAGTCACAAAAAATGGCTGCCTAGTTTAAGCTGTTACTGGAGCTCCATGTCTTTGGTTGATTGGCAAAATACACTGGCAAAACAGCACCTCAGTTCTTTGCATTGTTCTTAAAAACGTGATCTACATTGCTACAAGTTGAAATGTAGATTCCGAGGCAGATTTCTGGAAGCTCCCGTGCCATGCCAAGTGCTCAAAAAATTGTCAAAATTGAGCTGAAGTGAGGACTTCAGAAAATTACAATCTAAGGTAGAGCCTTTGACTTCCTGCTCTATAGTACATGCAGTGTTTTTGCTTTACATGTGTTTAATTATTTCTCCCAGAGTAAAAGAAACTGCAAAAGCACTGTTTAGTGTTACTGTTTTGTAGAGTGTTCATATAAGAGGCTGTATAAATGTTTGGAAGGAGGTGATTATAAAGAAAAAAATACTTTCATGTATCTAGAATATCTTCAATTTAAGTGTTTCTTGGAGAAATGTAACTGGTCTGTGATTTTCCTATTGAATTTTTGCTGTTAGATTTTTAAAGCTTCTCTTTTTTTTTCCTGATGTGTGTCCCATGTAAACCTAGATTAGATTTGGTAGGATTAGGGTGCGTGTAGGTAATGCATTTGATAAAAAAGATGGGTGCAACAGGTCTTTGAGTATGTGAAATAGGTAGAATATTGGCAAGCATCATGAGAACTGGGATGCTGTTGATTTTGAGTTTCAAATGTTTTCAACCAATTTATTTTAGGATAAACTACCACAAATTGAAACAAAAGCAAAAGCACATAGTTTTCACTTGATGGTCTCATATGTATTTTCTTCTCCCCTGCATTGGGGTGTTTGGATTATTCTTCTTTTATTTTTTTTTTTAATTTTTAATGTAGGGTTTAGCTGAGAATAAAAGCACATTAGGACCAGAAGAAGTCCGCAAATCTGCTTTGACGCTTGTAATGGGTGCCCTTGATAATCCTAACCCTATTTTGAGATGTGCAGCAGGTGAAGCTCTCGGCAGAATGGCTCAAGTGGTTGGAGAAGCCTCTTTCATTGCTAGAATGGCTCAGTACAGTTTTGATAAGTAAGTTGATTTTAATTCAGAAAATTAAATAAAACAGCAATTTAATGTAATTTGTAATTTAATGTAGTTTGGAAGATTCCTTTGGAAGATTCTAAATACGGTATTCATTAGTCTGTTCTTTCGTGCTTGATCCCTATGGTTACATAGATCTAAGAAACCTTTAAACAGATTCTTCTCTTTTGGATTTATTTCATGTGAGGAATAAAAGCTGAGCTGTTAAACACTTGGAATGTGAAATGATACTGGTGATCAGCTTTTGATGAGTTACCTAAAGGTGACTAAACTGTATCAGATAGATAAGCACAGCTTACATTAAGTATGTCTGTAATGTGGATTATGTAATAGTGGTTCTGTTTCACTCTTTATACACTGATTTAACTGATTTACTGGCCCGTATTTTTTTCATATTCTGTTGCTTTTCTTGGGTCTTTAGAAAGATGTCTGGTACAAGCAACAAGATAGTATGTTTCCCAGTTTCTTGCTTCAATTTAGGGCATCAGCATATTTCTGAATCAGAATGCAGCTACCTCAGGGCTGCAGCCAGTGTTTTTGGCTGGGCCAGGTGCATGAGCATAGCCTCTGTCCAGCTCTCTTACCTTTGAGTAATTAAATTTTTCTCACCCTTTCATCTTGTAATAAAGTACATCATCCTTGCTGTCTTTCATTGAATTTATCTTAGTGGGACTTTCCTTGGTTTCTTATCTAGATTAACTTTTAAGTTGTTAATGGTTTTCATTCTGCTGACAGTCAAGTGATTTTTTTATATTTGAGATGTGATTTACTTTGTTGTTTGCTGATGGCCAAGAGCATGCATGTCTCTCATATACAGTCAACTAGGGGGAAAAAAATCTTTCTTTGTCCTTATTAGGAAATCCCTTCTTTTATCTCTCTTCCTCACCCACTGAAAAGTCTTCTGATTGCCAAGTGATGCATGCACTCAGAAGCAGTATTGTGGAAAATACTCAATAAGTCAATATATACAACTTCCTACAACCAGATCATTCAAAATGCTGCTCATTCTGTTTTAGTTTCATTATAAAAGACTTTCTATTAAAAAAAAAAAATAAAATGGCTCTCTTGGAAAAGCCTTTATGTAGAGGAAAACAGCTATATAGAAAACTGGATTTGCTAGTTTGTCATTTCTCAGTGTGTGTTGTCATTTTTTTATTCTTTATTCCTTTTTACATTAGTGGTTTTGGAATGATTATTAAATTAGTCTGCTATGAAACACTTGTAAAATCTGGATTGTTTTCTGTATCTGTCAAAACTCTTCTTCATTGGAAAGGTCAAGCTCTGACCAGAAAAAAAGAAAATAATTATTAAAATACCTTTTTTTCCTCTCGTTTTGTATGTAATCTGGATTCATTGCAATCTAGAGTAAGTACATTGTTTTTGCTGTTGTTTAAGCTTCTCCAGATTTTGTAAGATGGCTTGCGAACCTGTATTAGCCTTTTGCAAGGCTTTTTGCAACAAACTTACTGAATGAAGTGATTTCTTTATATTTAAACATTGATAGGTTAAAATCTGCTCGAGATGTTGTATCAAGAACAGGCCATTCCTTGGCTCTGGGTTGTCTCCATCGCTATGTTGGTGGAATAGGCTCTGGGCAGCATTTGAAAACTAGTGTCAGTATTCTCTTGGCTTTGGCACAAGATGGAACCTCTCCTGAAGTCCAGGTAAAAAAATACCAATCACCACAAAATTACTTAAAATGCTCAAGATGAAGATTAAAAATTAAGCTACATCTTCAGATATTCTTTAGTAGACATTGTCACATGTAAGATGTGTAGCATGTGCCAGGGAATGTGAAGAAAGTGAATCTTTTCTTATAAGCTCCCAGAGTACAGAATCCCAAAGATAGAGTGTCATTAAAATGTAGCTTCATAGCTATTTGGAGAAGCAGTTGGAAGTGGTCAGGTTAATTCAGAAGGATGTGTGTCTGCTTGTCAGCTGTGCTAGAGTGGGCATATTCCAAACTGCCTTTAAAGCAACATGTGTTAGTATTGCCTTAGCTGCCTAAAAGGAAGCTTTGAATAGCTAGCTGATGACTGACATGTAATCACTTACTGGAGTCTCAGGTGATGAGCTGTAGTTTCCTTTGTCAAGTATCACATACACAGGACATCATCTTTGCAGGGTTATATTATGAACACAGAAGTCTGCTGCAAGCTAAATTGCAGTTAGGGGGCAGAAGGGGAATCAGTAGGAGCCAAGTCTAAAGAGGGAGGGGTTTCTATCTACTGTGGACTATAGATTTGTTAAGTCTCACAGGAGGATGACTTGACTGCTAAAAGTTGCTGGTACAATAGAAAGGGGACTAAACATGCTGTTGAAAGAGTAATGGTTTTGGTGAGTAGTGGCACTTTATTCCCACAGCCTGAGAAGCTGAAGCCCCTGGTAACTATAAAGAATCATACTTACACCTTTTTTTACTGTTAACTTGATAGAACATGTACTTGAGTACCTTCTTATTTTCTTTTCCTCAGAGCAGTAAAAAAACAAAGTAACAAGGTTTATCAGTTGGGAAAACAAGCCTAGGTTTTTTTTGAGATAATGTTAAAAAAAAATCTATAAATACAATTTTTAAGTCTCTTTTGAATTTTCTTAGTTTAAGGACAGATGAAGTGCAATTTGCATACCAGCTTCAAGTATGAGTGGGTAACTTGAGGCATATAATTGTGCACCAGTAATTTCAAAAAGAAATGAAAAAAAAAAGAAAAATAACTATAAAGAGGAAGTCCAGGCTGAACTTGCATATCTACCTTACTTTTTGTTGAGAATAGAGCACCCAGCCACTGTGAAAAACTAAGCTTTTAAACCTCATCCCTCACTGAATCAGTGTGGTTATACAGAAACTGGGGAAGTATGGATAATGGAAGTTTACAGGAATGAAAGGATAAGCTGTAATGTGCTACCACAGGATTAGGACTGTAGAGGTAGTTAGATGATTGCTGGTGCTAATGGTTTTTGGATTGCATCAGAAAGGATTAAAAAGTAGCAATTTTAAAGGCAGGTTTTCCAGCTTATTCCTAAGAGTCTAGCTTTGTAATAGTAATAGTCTTTTATCTTAGTCATGTGTTTAATGTGAGAAAATTCTGAAGTAAGATCATTTAGTGGAGTGTTATGGGGAGATAGCAAATGCTTTCAGGTCTGTCAGTGGAATTTATTTCCAGTGAAATGTCAGTATCTAAAAGGACAGTCCTCTTACCTGCTTCTTGCTTTGACAATTACAATAAATTACTTTGCTCTTTTGTTGTTTACTCACCTTCAACTGAAATAGGTCTATCTTTCACCGTTTTTTCCCCTCATGCTATAGTATACAGACTGAACAATACTGCTTTTTTCTCTTGTACCTGCTAATAAGAAAGTTAAAAAGATGCATGTGAACCTTTCAGCTTGTCATGAAAATAATTTCTTACTGGAATATAAAAGACCATCTCTGCTAAGGGCTTTGTAAGCTGCCCATTTCAGACTCTGCCTCTGGTTTTATAGTGGAATGATTCGCTCTTTCTCCTGTTTCAAGTCACTTTTCTTTTTTCCTTTTTGTTTTAAGTGAATGTGTTGTTTGTGCTTGTATTTCTCTTCTTCAAAGTGCTTAAAAATATTTTTTCTCAAATCTTTGTCACCTTATTTCCATTATCCCCATAACTAAACAATGTGTGAGATATATTTAAACTCTCAGGTGATTGCTTAAGGTCTGGGAAATTTGGAAACCCTTCTGGAGCCAGGGTGGTAAATTAGATGTGCTTAAGAACAGGAGTACAGAGCTAGGCTCCAACTGCATAAAAAACTGTTTAATTTCCTGAATGCATTACTGAAAAACATTCCTTTGTGTATTTGGTAGACCTGGTCTCTCCATTCACTTGCCTTGATCGTGGATTCCAGTGGACCAATGTACCGTGGGTACGTGGAGCCGACGCTCTCGCTCGTTCTCACCCTGCTCTTGACTGTCCCGCCATCGCACACAGAAGTGCATCAGTGCCTGGGCAGGTGCCTTGGGGCTATCATAACTACTGTTGGGCCCGAGCTGCAAGGTTAGTGGCAATTTCAAACTGAAAAAAAAAAAAAAATCTACCTTGTCTAAAGATGATATTATAACCTTAAATGGAAGACTACAAGTTTTTGTTAGTTGCAGATGGGGGAGGCGATGTTGGCTGTTTTGGTTACAGTCCTGCAAACAACCTCATTTTGATCCTCCTTATGACTGCTTGGGGCTTTTTTGACTGCAGTATGAGATTTGTATAAAGAAGTTGCAGTGATGTATGGTGTTTTGGCTAATGGTAAATTTGCATGGTAGGTAAGCCATGAAACCCTTGCTGCATATTTTACTGTGTGTATCTTTGTGGGGCATCAGACAAGCTTTTTCCTCCATTTTTTTAACGTGTGTTTATTTTATTTTAAACTGATGGCAAGAGCTTAAGTTTGATATAATGGATGATGCTGTGAACTATGACTAATTTCCATTCATTCTTGATATCCTTAGATCTCTGTGCCTTATTGTAGAGACTTAAAATCTTGTCATGCCAAACACTGTGTCTTAAATTCTGTGCCTCAGGTGTTAAAACCACAGATTTGTAACTTTGTCTAACTGGGATTTTTAGGAATATTTATAGGATGGGCTTTGATACAATGCCAGAGAGCCACTAATGGAATTTTAACTCTAAATGGCTAGACTTAAGATTTTAGTTATGACATAGTTCTAGATGGCTTAATTGAACTTGTGTATCTGTTAACCCTTTGACCTGGAATATGGTTAGCTTTTAAAATAACAACTTAAGTAGAATGTCTTCTGCAGGTTATGTTTCTGTAATTGAAAATATTTTTATAAACCTGATGTGGTTTAAATCTTAAAATGCAGAATAGGATTGTTCTTCAAATCAAATACTGTTCTTTTAAAATGCTTGTTCTAGTAGAGCATAGATGAGTGCTACTCATCTCTTGGAGCCAATAAAAATTGTCTGCATACATAGATATGAGCTTAAAGAGTTACCTGATATTTTAGGAAATGGCTCAGTGCATGAAATGTTGCTTATACATATATAGAATGAAAGAGACTTTTAAAGTCTAACTTCAGATAATTGACTGGTTTCATGACCTGGGAAGACAGTCTTACAATATTTCTGACTGGAGATTATCAATCCAGAATTTCATTTGGACAGCACGTTATTTAACTGAGCTAAAAAAGAGATACTGAAACACTCTGTAGTGTTTCTCATTTGCATGGTAAATCAGAAAAGTTGCATGTTAATTTGAGAACTCTTTTTTGTGATATGGAAGCTTTAGTAATTCTTGCTTCTCAAAGGTTTAAAGTCTGCAGATGTGCTAGAAAAGTTTTGCTGTGTTAAGGATATCCTCTTACATGATTAGGTAACGGAGCTACGATTTCAACCATCCGTTCTTCCTGTTTGGTGGGATGTGCAATCACACAAGACCATTCAGACTCACTTGTTCAGGCAGCTGCTATATCCTGCCTTCAGCAGCTTCATATGTTTGCACCACGGCATGTCAACCTGTCCAGTCTGGTTCCCAGTCTTTGTGTGAGTATCAAATGCATCCCTTTTGGTCCTCCAAGTTTTAGGCACGTGCTTAGCAGAGGACAGGGGAAATATTTAGCAAGATATCAAGGATAGCCATACGTAATAAGCAAGTAGTATTTGCAAAAACACTGGAGTCCCCAAGCCATTTTACATATTTTCAGAATGCTGCCCAAACTGAGGTCATAGGGGCTGATTCTTTTTCACCCTCAATAGTGTAAGATGCAAGCATTTATGAATAATGTAACTGAGTAAAAATGGTTCTGAAATGCTCTGTTTGCTCCAGCTAGTTGCATGCACAGAGGGAAGTGAGCAAGCTGGGGAAAGGCAGCAGATTTTGGATATATGTTACCACTGTCAGAATATTAGGGGCTGACACACAAATTCTTGTGGTGCTGCTGTTAATGTTGCCACCTTATTTCATTAGTGTTCTATCAGCAAGTCCTGGCTTAAGCCTGGAAGTAAGTCAAAGGCTTGAACCCAAAACATACCAAATATAAATATAAGAGGAAAGGTGTTGTGGGTGTGGTTTTGGTGTAGGTTGGTGGGTTTTTTTTTTAAATAATTACTGTTGTAAAAGTTATTTTTAGAGGGTTCAGTAGTCCAATACTGAGATATTTGAAAAGCTTCTCCCTAATGTCTGTTAGATGTTTTGCAAAGTTGTTTATACCATTCTTTGTGGCGCTGATGACTCAGTGTTACCTGAAGGAATGCAATCCTACTTATGTCAACACTGGACCTTTTTCTTAGTATGCTATCCAGATTTTCCCTAGGGCATCCTCTCATGATTAGGTGCTTCTCCTCAGCCCTGTGCACACCCAAGCCCCACCCTGCCCCAAGCACTCCTGGGAGTGCAGTGTATTTACAGAACCTGTCACTTGTCCCTTCACAAAATTTTGCATGAAAGGGGTGCAACACGCCCAGAAGGAGATAAGCTCTTTTGTATGAATATGATGTTCATCATGAGAGATAATCCCTACAGCCCTTTACTCTGTAAATACCAGTGGGTGATGTTACAGACAATGAAGTTCATATGTGAATAATTAGTGCTGTTTTGAGACCTTTTCCCATGGTTTTCTCCTGTTTCTCTCCTGTTACTTTATGGTCTTCTGCTAAATGAAAGCTATTTTTGTTTTCCTTTCTCATATTCCTTATCTTCAAGTTATACTTAGTTTGTTAGGATTTCCTCTGAGTTGTCTTGGGCATTTCTTCATGCTGCAAATGCATAGTTATGTAGGCAAGGTCTGCCTTACCTTACCTGCACCATTAGCCAACTCTTCAGAATGGAATTAATGCCAGGTATCAAAATTAAACCATGCAGTTCCACACTCTCATTTTATTTTCTTCTTCCTGCATTGGCTTCATAACTTGTACTTACTTGCTTTGTAGCTTGAATCACGGAATACCCTTTACATTAGTAAATCTCCCAAATGTTCTGTGTTTCAAGTCATTGAAACAACCTCAGCTGTGATATTTAGAAATTCTTTAAAGACTGCCTGTTTTTTTAAGACTAAATTCTTGTATATTCATATGTGGAATAAAGATGTACTGTTAAAATGTTTTATAAACTGTAGAACCCTTTCATTTAGGGAAGCATTTTCCATCCCCATAATAACCTAATATCCAGAAAGCAAATGGATTTTTGGTTTATTGAAACCAAATTACCCTGGAGTAAATAAAGAGTTAGAGTTTCTTAAAGGGCACTCTTCAAATCTTCCACTGTGGAAAAACATTCACTTTTCTGTGGAGCTACTTCCTCTCAGAAAAATAGAGACCATACACAATTCTTCTGTAAGGAAAATATTTGCTTGTGCTTTAGGTGATTCAAAGGAGTTAGAAGCCAGTATTGCTTAGCAAAGAAATCTGATGTTGTCCTATTGAGAGGCACTTTTAATAACTTAATGCTATAGATTCTGTTACTAATGTGAAATGCAGGTTTTATTATAGCTGTCATGTGCAGTGCACCTGATAATGGCTTTTTTGTTTAAAAGAAAATTATTTACAGCTATTGCACAATATCAGGCAGAGTAGTACTGGAGTAACAAATTGGAAACTGTAATAAATCTAAATCACACTGGCACAGTAGTTCTAATATTTAAGCTTTTATCTCTTTAACCAGACAGCTGTCAGCTCTGTGTACGTCAGCTATATTTTGATATTTGTAAATTATGAAAAGTACTTCTGAATCTTCAGAACTTGATTCCCAGCAGCTCACACATGGGCTTATAACTGAAAAATGGAATGTTTTTAGTCCTTAGCAGCATTGATTTATTGATACTGGGGTGCAGCAGTTCACTCACCTGTAGTGGTTTTGACTTTCAGGTCCATTTGTGCAGCTCTCACTTGCTGCTGCGCCGGGCTGCGGTGGCGTGTTTACGGCAGCTTGCTCAGAGGGAGGCGTCCGAAGTGTGTGAATATGCCATGAGCTTGGCAAAGAACGCTGGAGACAAAGAGAGCAGTGCCATCAGTACGTACTTCTTTCATGTGCCCTTTTGGAACTGTTGAGTGCACATGTGTGCATATGTGTGCTTTGCCTTCAGAAAGAAGGGGAAAAGCCCAAAACCCCCTTGTACACCCTTAGTGAAAAAAACCCTCAACTGTCCCTTCTGACTTCAGTAACTTGTGCCCACACCCCTGCTTTTACCTCTGGAATTTTGTTTATAATTTAACTACTTGTGAAATTCAGACTTAAACCTCTCTCCCTCATTAAGGCTGGCAATCAAATAGGGAACACAGTATATACATAATGGAAGCATTTTACAATGTTTCTGGTATTATAGCTATTGTTATTTTGAAAATTCACTTAATGGTGTGCTGTTTGATCCAGATGCCTGGTTGTGTTATCTTCTGTTAGCATCATATCTGCAATGCCTGTGGACTTTGCTGGCTGGTCTAATTCTTACATGTATCATTTTATTTTGAAAATAGGAGGCTCAACAGTGTTGATCAGCACAGCCTTCATACAAATGTAGAATTGTGAGCTTACTCAAACAATACCAGTGACGTGTGTCTCTGAGAAGAGTCTTCAGAGTCCAATACTGTTAGGTTTTTTACAAATTCATGGGCTATGTGTCTTGAAGAGAGGATTTTTTTACTTTATAAACTAATACTTGGAATTGTTAGTTGCCTTGCAGATGAAATTAATTGCTGTATTAGAATCTTTCTAGTGTTGATTCAGAAAAATATCAATAACATCTTGGTGATCTTTTGAGCTATACACACACAGATACACTATGACCAATTCAAGTCTGCATCAAATTTTTTTTTTTTTGCATCAAATTTTAAAACTGAGTTCCTGATTTTGGAAAAGCTTTCTCCTTCTCATTTTGCAGACATGAATCCATTTGCACCAGGGGCTGGCTCTCGGCGAGACGCTCATTGCCGGCACCAGGGGGTTAATATAACAGAGACAGGCCTGGAGGGCGTCCTCTTTGGGATGCTGGATCGAGAGACCGATCGGAAATTGTGCTCAGATATCCACGACACTCTGGGACACATGCTTTCATCTCTGGCAGTGGAAAACCTTTCTCACTGGCTCATGCTGTGTAAGGATGTCCTTGCAGCTTCTAGTGGTAAGTGTTCTGTCTCATTCACATAAATGACAGAATGTCCTTAGCATTAGTGTGTTCTGGTAATATTGGTTTGGAGCTTCTTTTTTATACTACTTAAGATGAGGTTATATTTGTATACAGAATTTGATTGTAGTGCAATTAAACTGCCATAGAAAGAAGGAATTATCAACGTTAAATTTCAGAATATTGCTCGTAAATGAAAAGTTAGCTGCTTGAGTAGGATTTCCAGTGGTGTTTGTAAGTCTGACATTTCAGTATCTTAGTGAAAGCAGACATCCTTTTTAGCCTGTATACATCAGGATTGTACAGAGAGAAGGCTCCTGTACACATTCTGAGTATTCTTTATGAGGTTTTTTGAATTACTGATGTGATGCTGGGTTACCATGGTGATGAAATTTTTGTTTGTTGCTCAGCCTTGCAGATTTTTTTGCACAGATTTTGTCCTCTGAGACCTTATTCCTGTTTTTCAGCTTGTAGGATGGTTATGACGCAGAATCTGCTCATTTCCCTTGCATTTATACTTGTTTATTGGCATGTGTGAGTTCATCCTGAAGCTGTTTCTAAATGCTGCCAGCTTTACATTTACTGATGAGTAATGCTACCAATAATTTCTTTATGCAACGTGGTTGCCACAAATCTGCCCAGTGAGAAAGACCTCATTTCCCGAGTTTTAAATTGGCTTGTCTTTTTGTTATTTCTTGTGGGATGGGTCTTAAATTTTTTACATGGTTGTCCAATTTCTTATTTATTTATTAGTAGGAGACATGCCTTGGAGAAAACCATATTTAAATAAATTTCTCTCAGGTGTATTGCAAGCCAGCAACTTCACTTTGATCTCCTTTGATCCATCTAACTGGCATATGACCAAAATGTGGTTTGCTTTTAAGCAGAGATTTACAAATCAGCCACGTAAGGTCCTGGATGCCTTCTCAAAACCCTGTGGTTATACATTAGCATCATCCATGTTTGATTTGCCATAGCCTTTTTTATGTCTTGGCCCTTCAGTTGCTTAAATTTGGACTTTCTAGGAAGTGTGCCTTAGTTTCTAAGAAGCATGCATTGCAATAATTTCCTTTAATTCTCTTCTAATTATTGCTGGGGTAATTTTTGTCAGTATTTTAGCATTTTGCTAATTTAGACCTTGTCATTGAGGATTATGTTTTCATTTCTGAATAGCAAAAGTATATGTGTATGTTTGGTGAAGAATTTTTTTGGTCCATATTTGGCTTTTGGTTTTTTATGTAATCCCTGAAATAATTTTTATTTTCTGAAATGAAGTCTCTAACCTACACCTAGAGAAAATAATTTTGTGAATGTTAGTCACATTTTTGGGTGCTGTCAGTGGCCCACTTGGCTGCATAGCTGTCCCATGGCATGGAGCTTTGTAGTTTTGTTTCATTTTAACTTGCTTTTTGTCTTCCAGTTGAAGTGGGAGATGAATAATTCACAGCTAAGCTGATTCTTTTGTTCTGAGCCTGATAATTCTTTTAATTCTGAGCCTTATCTTGTTTCTTGGCAATTTCATGGGTTAATTTACAAAACTGGGCAATTTATATATAGGATTCAGCTATAGTTGGTGACTGTGGAGAATTAATATTCACAGGGATTTATCTCATATCATGTAAGACAAATAAAGGGTAATTTAACCCAGAAGAGAGGTGAAAACCATTTCTTTTAATGATATGCTCTTGCTTTTGGACATTTGTCAAATGTTTCTACAGAAGAATTAGTCTGCTCTGAATCTCAGTATAAGGAAAGACTTGAGCTCATGTCCTTAACTGCCTTCTGTGGATTTTAACAGTGGCATGTTTTTCTTCCTTTTAATTGTTCTGTGTCATAGACATGAGCACTGCTGCTCCCTTGGGAGGAGGGAAGGATGAGGAGTTGGAGAAGAAGGATGAGATGGATGATGACACAATGTTTACCACCTTGGGTGAAGAGGACAAGTCCAAGCCTTCTGTGGCGCCTCGCTGGGCCACTCGAGTGTTTGCAGCGGACTGTCTGTGCCGAGTGATCATGCTGTGTGAGAATGCCAACAAGGCACACTTCGACCTGGCACTGGCTCGTTCAGCCAGACTTAAAAACCCAAAAAGTAATTGCATGCTTTGGTTTTGTTCTAAACTTTTTATTTTCATTTTGACACCTCTTTACAGCTTAAGATTACACAACCAAGAAAAAAAAAATTAAGCACTTATCCTTTAATTCCAATGGTCAAAACCAAAGGACATGCCCAGCAATAATCAATAAAACTGTGTCTTTACAACCACTGTGGTTACAGTACTGTGAGCACAAAGAACGAGGTTTTCTGGAACATACCAGAAAGTTCTGAAAGACTGATCTGCTTAGGGGGAAAAAACTTTAGATATAGTTTTCTCAATTCTTAAACAAAAGCAATAAGCTTATAGCTAAGGGCAAGTTGGGAGTGTTTTCAGAGTTTAATATAATGACAGCAGTGAATGAAACTTGAGATTATTTTAGCATCTCCAATCTGAAGAGATCCTAGAAAAGAAAAAAAGAAGGGATCAAGCTAGGTAATTATTGCTATGACATTGGTTGCAGAGGGAGGAGTTGTGGGAGTGAGTTATAAAAAGACATAGACTTTGTAAGGTTTGTTTTTTTGGTATCCATGAGAGTGATAAATCTTAGTTTTCAAGCTCATGTTCCAAAGATAGTTTTATGAGTTAGAGGATCAAAATTGAAAGGTCCTAGATGGCCTAGTAGTTTTGTGAAGAAATGTTTTTCAGATAGTGTGAGGTGTCTGTCCTTGAGTTGTCCCTGTTTGCGGTTGTTGGGGTTCACCTGCGTAGTGCTCATGAGGACTTTGTGTATGTAGGATGAATATTGTGAGCATCCTAGAATGTGTGACAATAATGGATTTTGGTGTCTGTGTTGTTGAGGGTATCTGTTATGATATGGAGAGTTATCAGGTCTTTGCCTGCATTGCTGTAGTGCAGCCTGGTTCCAGCACTACATTGCTTTTGTGAAAATCTGATTTTTGACTTGATTTGAGGCCAAGGCCACTGAAGACTAGGAAGGAACAATTTCAGGAAAGTTTATTTTGTCATGGCATTGCATTACAAAGAAAATAATGAAATAACTGCTGCTTATACGGTCCTGCAGAGAATTGCATATCATAATCTAGAGAATTTTATCTCTATTTATTTAAAGTGAACTTTGATGTGTTTGCTATCATTGTAAAAAGAAAAACTCAGCAAAACTCTGCCCCCCCAAATGCAGCTTCTAAAATGTTCAAGTTTTACTATTGTCTCTGACGGTCTGAAAAAGTCAGTGCAGAATTTGTCACTGTATTTTGGCAGTCTTTCTTTGTTTCACCTCTGAAAAGTTACAGCTACAAAAACATTTTCCTTTTTTACCTTGAGACTTGAAAATAGCTTAAGCAACTTATGGTTTTCATTAGACACAGCTGTTGTTGTTAAATAATTTATTTTCATGCGAGTTGTACAACATGTGGTAATTTCAAATTGAGAGTAAGAAAATAAATAAAATGAATACCTAGAGAAGAATAATCCTTTCAGAAATGTTACCAAGCTATGTATTTTTCTTGTCTACATGCTTACAGCCTTGGATGTGGTTTTTGGGAGGAGAACCAGAGGCATACTCTGATTTAGGTGTTGACATCAGCAGGGGTCACTGTAAGCATATGACTCGAGCAGGAATTGCCTTGAAGATTTTCTGTATGTTTGGGGGATGATTCAAATTAGCTTTACTAAATATTTTAATATATTCTAAGCTACTTAGCCACACTTGCATACTTCATTCTACATAATTTCTGTTCAGTTTTTAAGGTTGTTTTAGGATTAAAAGCCATAGAATCACTTTGTAGGGGGAGGGGAAGTGGAAAACAAGAAAGAATGCAACCTAGTTTTCTTTCCTGCTTCTTCCATGCATTAAATGTGGACCTTTGAAAACAAATAGGTAAAATGCATGCATGTCACTGAGGAAAATGTTGCAAGGATTCATCATGTTAGCTATCTTTTAAGTTACTAAATAGTTCTTTCTGTTTTGTTCTAAGATGACTTCTTAGTGCTCCATCTCTCTGACCTTATCCGAATGGCATTCATGGCTGCCACAGACCACAGCAACCAGCTACGGATGGCGGGGCTTCAGGCTCTTGAGGACATTATCAAGAAATTTGCATCCGTTCCCGAGCCAGAGTTTCCAGGCCATGTGATCCTGGAGCAGTATCAGGCGAATGTGAGACTTCCTTCATAAGTTCAGGAAATAGTGTATTTATGCCAATATGCCAGTATTAGCTTTGAGAACATTTTGTAATTTGAAAAAAAGCTGTGAGGAAATTCTTCTGTGTGTGAAAATGTGCTGCAGAGACTCACTTACCGCTTCATATTTTATTTTTGTATCTCATTCTATTTATTGTAAATTATTAGTTGATAAAATTCAGTAGCTTGAAAGCCAAATATTTTAAGTTACATTTAATTTTTTGGCAAAAGTGGCTATTAGTTTGTAGAAAAGAATTGGAAAATATTTTTCACTCAGTTCTAGATTTACGCTAATAAATCAGTTTTCTTAGGAATTAGTGAATGTACTTCTGTTCAAATGAAAACTACAAAGGTGTATCACTGGGAAGTGGGCAATTAAAGATTTATTTGGGGATAGTATTGTGCTTTTTTTGTTGCTAGCTTAACTCTTTCACCCCTTTTGTTTTTACTCTGTCATCAAGATGTTTCCAAATACTGTCTAAAGGCAGGCTTTCATCCTTTTCACTTCCCCCCCTTTTTCTTCTTCCTTCTCTAGTGCTGTAACCATTGCTTCTTTCTCTTGGACTTGGTTCCATTTGTTTCAGAAGAATATTGCCATATAACGACTGCCTAAAAGGCATTTTTCAGTCAGTATTTGTCACTTTGCAGACTTGATGCAAATCCAACTATAAACATTTAATTTCACATTGCTGTTCCTTTGGACATCAAATTGTCATTGGCTTACCGATCCTTAACAGAAGTTGCACCTATGATACTGTAGTGATTAAAAGGATACTCATTAACAGAGGGAAGATAGTACCACATATTTCACAAAGGTAGTTGAGACTTAAAAAGGCAATGGGGCAAGCAGGAAAAAAAGTCGTTTAAGATTTTGTTGTTGTTGTTTAAAGTCTGCTATTGCAAATGTTTGCTAGACAGCAAGGATAATTTTGGGATGTAACTACAATGCCAAATTTGACAATTCTGTCTTGCTTGTTCTGTACTTGTCCTTGAGCCTTAAACAAGATGAGATAAACAACACTGTGTCCCTACTGTAGTTGGATTTTTAACTTTTCTTCTTATCAACAGGTTGGGGCTGCTCTGAGGCCAGCTTTTTCCCAAGATACGCCATCCGATATAACTGCAAAGGCCTGTCAGGTACAGTGGAAAATGTTCACATACTATAAGCAACTAATTTTCCTTCTCTTTGGAAGAAGGATGCAGAAGAGAAATAGCAACAAATGGCTGGAAGATGTTGTAAACTTTAGCTGTCATGTTTTTGCAACATCTTTTGAGTTTCCTAGTAATATATTTTGTTCCTCAGGTGTGCAGAAGTCCTTTTAGGGGAGCTACATCAAAAAATGTATCTGGATCTAGCTATGTCTTCATATCAATCCTGCAAGAAAAAAGAAGGAAAAAGAGGGAAAAAAACCCCTTTGCTTAATGAGACCAGTAGAAGTTTATTTATTGTCTTTCAGTCTTATCAGATGTTTGGATTACTGACAATTACCTTTAAACACTAAACTTCTGTTCCATTTAATGCTCTATTTTAGAATTTAGGAGATCTGAGCATTCTCATTACAGTCATAGTAGCAACTTGTCAGTGAAAGTTTGCTAAGAGTTTTTTTTTTCTGAATGTGTGTGGGATTGTTTTCTTGCACATGATCCTGTGTACTGTCATTTAAATCAACTATCAGCAACATTGCTGTAGTAGTATGTGGTTTTCACAGCTGAAGAAACTACTGTGGTTTAAAGCAGCAGTTTTGTTAGCTATGCAAACATTGGTTTTAAAATGGTAAGTCTGTGTTTCTGAGTTTTGTTTAGTAATTTTGGGTTATCGGGAGTGTGATTTTGTATTGTTCTTTTACACTTAATTTTCAGCAAAACTTGCAAGGATTGCTCAATTACGGCATAACTTGGTATCTACTTGTAGGAAAAAATATGTTCATCCTGATTTACAGACTGTTTCTGCATGTTTAAATGAAGAGGCAGTTTGTGTGAAAACATGTAACATTCCTTATAACCTGTCAAAATCTTCTCTATTCAACCAGTTTCAAAGGTGTGTTCACTTCCAGGATCAAATGCTTGGAGATTAGGTTTGGATATTTAACTCCCTCTAGAAGTTACATGGACAGAGATGAGCTTCCCTGAAGGAGTTGGATGTTGTTATAGTTTTATGTCATTAGTGAAACAGATGTTGACTTGCTCAGCAGCAGGATTGAAGCTGGTCTTGTTCCTACTGTGAATGAAGAACAGTTTTGTGAGAAGTTTTCAACAGCTTTGTCCTGTACCTGTTTGGGACACTTCTAGTGTTTGTGTTTGTTTTTTTTTTTAAATATGTCTGTCATTCCAGATCATGAGAGAGTTCCTTCCCCAAAGGATTTCATGGAACTGGTTCTTTAAAAGCAAAATAAATAAATTTGAGATAGATCAAAAATGGCACGTAAAAAAAGTTTGTAAAACTGGAACTGCTTGAATTCTGTGAGGTTTTTTTCCTTCTGATCCTCATCCTTGTAGAATAATCTCCAGAATAAGAGCAGCTGTTCTGAAAGAATTTGTCCCTTTTTCTCTTTGTAGAAAAGCAGCTGCACCAGAATTCTTCTATTGCCTGCATTATGTTTGGCATGAATGTGTTTCAGAGGATGAATCCCAATGTGTAGCATTAGTCAGAAGCAGCCAATCTGTGTGATGTTTGTTATTTTAAATACCTGTTTGGATCCATTTAATTCAAATGAAAAGTTGAGGGACACCCAACTGTCTGTCCACCATCATGGACAGATTGTTCTAGGTATAGAACTATGGTTCCAAATCATAGCTCAGTCCTTCAAATAATTTCTAGGTGTTTTCTTGACATAAATAATTTGAAAACTTCCCGCTAGTATGCAGCCTTTTATATTGATTTGAGATGTTGAGGGGTTTTAAAGATAGACTGTTGTTGATTGCTGTCCAGTATATTCTTCACAGAGAATGCAATGACTTATTAACTGAATTATTTGACCAGACACTTGAGAACAGAATAAAAAAATCATTATAACTTATGGAGGATTGAAAAATTTTTAAAATGCTTTCCATGTCTCTGAGGTTCCCTTGTAATATTGCATTGCAAATATAGCCTTTATAACCACTCACCTGAGCAATTCTGTTGTCGTGGGTGGGGAAAGAAAAAAAGGAAAATCTGATTTATTTGTATTAAGCAGGAAGACAGTGGCTAAGTTTTCCTGGTGGTTGTTTTGGGTTTGGTTTCCTTACTAATTTAATTTTTTTTTTTTCATTTATAAGGTTGTTGGGTTTTTTGCTAGTTTAGAGTGATTCTAAACTTTGTTGTCTAGGTGTGTAGCGCTTGGATAGGAAGTGGGGTTGTAAGTGACCTGAATGATCTTCGCCGAGTTCACAACCTTCTTGTCTCTTCCCTGGATAAAGTGCAAGCAGGAAAGGGATCTTCTAGCCAGCTTTACCGAGAGAGTGCAACTACTATGGAAAAACTGGCCGTTCTCAAAGCATGGGCTGAGGTAAACCATGACCACCAAATCTGCCAAAGTTTGGAAACATTTTACAGTGTAATAGCAGCCTCACACCTCATACTGCCTGTACATGCCTTTCTCCTAACCTCCTGCAGTTCTACTCTGGGGTGTTTTATACTCAGTATCTTTCTCTGCCATTCTGTTGAGCCATATTTACATTGAGGCTTGATTGTTCTTTGTTTTGCTTCACTTTTCTGTGTAAAAATACGCACTCATACCATATCAGATTTTGAATTTCTTCCCATCTTACTGCTCTTAAAATCGAAAAAAAAACCCCACAAACAAGAAAACAACCCTAAAAATCAAACAACCTTAAAATATATTCTGGGAAAATATTGCAGTTAGTTAACTAGCTAACCAGCTAGTTAGTTAACACTGTCAAGTGTTTATAATTGACACATTTTTAGGAAGAAGGTGTGTGGCCAGATTGTTTTAGGAAAGTCCCATTTGTGAACCTAAGCATTATATATATATACTCGTAGAAATAAAAGAAAGGATTTAAGTAAAATGGAGTAGTATTGAAAATCTCTTTTTTTCCAGAATTTTCTGGTGAGTTTTATCTGTGTGGAATCTATTACATTCACATGGGAAAGGCTGCTGCTTTCCTTTCTTTTTAGAATCTCACAGCATATACTTTGACATGTTTTACTTCTAGGTGTATGTTGTTGCCATGAAAATTAAGAAAGAAGCAGAAAGCAAACCAAAGCGTGTTTCAAAGAGCACAGAGGAGGATGAGGATGATTTTGGTACTGTGGATGAGTTGCCACCAGACAGTTTGATAACGCTTGTACAACCTGAACTGCCGGCATTGAGCCGTCTCTGGTTGGCTGCGCTGAAAGATTACGCTCTTTTAACTTTACCAGCTGAGTTTGCTACCCAGCTTCCACCAGATGGTATGCACTGAAATCTCTTGTTGTGTTCTGCAAAACAGAAAGAAACTGTAGCTGGACATTCAGAATTATTCTGTAAATTATTTGGCATGCATGTTTTTTTATACAAGTGATAAATTCCTGCCTGAGCATGTAATAGCAGTATTTTCTAACTTTGAATCTTCTTTCCTTCAATTTGAAATGAATATACTCTTTATTCAAATCATTGAAATCATTAAAGCTATGTCTTTATGGAATTAAGAGTACTTCTTGACCTCTAATACTTTTGTATCAAATGCAAAAAGATTTTGGTTATATGAAAAACATAGCCCCTGAGATTAGAGCAGACACTGTTTTACAGTATTTTACTGAATTAAGAGTGAATGCTCTTTATGAAAAATGCTACAAGTGCCTGCCTTTCCTGCTCTCTTCTTGTTGCTTTATTGAGGCCAGTGCACTTTCTCATGGAAGGTACTAATATTGCTGCTATACAAGGAGAGTTGGAATGTACTGCCACTAACAAGTAATATACCTGATTATATTTGGGATCGAGCACACCCACAATAAATATACTAATAAATTCTGAGTGCATGCTTTTTATCTGTTACTTGCAGAGAATCTTAGAATTTACCTTTGCTTTGTTAATTTAACAGGAGGAGCATTTTATACTCCAGAAACAATTGACACAGCTAGACTGCACTACCGAAACTCCTGGGCTCCCATACTACACGCAGTGGCACTTTGGCTAAACAGTACAGGATTTAACGTGTCAGAGTCAACAGAAGAGACTGCTGCAGCAATGCCCAGTTCTCAGAAACGGGCTACATCCATTATGCTAAACCAGACACCTGGAACTCCACCTACCACTAAATCTTTGCCAGAAATAAACAAAGATCGAATGCACTTAATTTTGGGTAAGAGTTACAAGTTTAGAATTCAGTAGCAGTATGTTATGGTATGAAACACTATGAAAATGAGAAGATACTTTACTTGAAATCTGTGAAGTTTAAAATTCATTACATGTCTGGACAGTAGAGTTTTGAAAATCTCTGTCTCATCCTCCCTCTTATCTCTCTGCCTTCTGTGTTCTTTGTAGCTTTGACAGAATATTTATCAGTGTGATTATTGTGATTTATGTAATTGACTAAAATGAGTAGGAACTGTTCTACACTGTAGTATAATGCAGGTGATACAAAATGTTATGCTTCAAAGATGCAAAAGCTATGAGGTTAATTAATATACACACCCCTATAAAACACTGCTTAGTTGAGAGTAATATTTAGCAAGTCACATGGAGTAGCTTTTGCATCAGTTTTTCATCTGTGAGTGGCATTCGCTGTTTCCCTTTGTTGTTACCTAACAGCTTTAAGAGGTGGATGTAATCTCTTATTCCGAGGAATGCCAGAAGTTTGCTGAGTTACAGACATTTAAATCTGGAATTAAGTGCCATATGTAGAAGATGAATATTGCATGATTTTTGGAGCTTAACTTCATTTCGTTTGTCTTTACATTTAAAAGAGTTCAAGAAAATGGAACTCAGTTTACAGCTGAAGGATTCATATCTCTGACTTACAGATCTTTAGAACAAAGTATGGATTTCTGTTCAGTAATCTTTGTCACTTTGCATTATTTATCCTGCCAAATTTTGGGGAAGACATGATGCAGAAGAAGTGAATACAATTCTTGTGCATACACTCTTAATTGAAAGGAAGAAGAATTGAGAAAAACAGCTGTCTTTCTAAAGTTTTGAAGAACCTGCTATACTTATAAAAAACATTTAAACCAAAACTTGATTTTATGGTGGTATGAGCATTCTTTTTAACTATTGCTCTTTTCAGGTGTTAGTATACAGTTTCTGTGTTCTCCAAGACCTGAAGAGCCCGTAGAGCATGTTACATCTTGCTTACAAGCACTGCATACTTTATTGGATTCCCCTTGTGCCAGGATCCATATTGCAGAGGATCAGGTAATGTATGAGCATGTTGTAACAATCAGCTTTTTCCAGTCTTGGACTTTCATCTATGGTGATTACAAGAGCTGTAATTATTTTTTGTGTGAGAAAAGTATTTGTTCATCATAAGCAAGTGAAATAACAATTAGGAATTGTTTAGTCCTAATTAATGTTTTTCTGTGTATTTTGTTTCACTGCAGCTCCTTGGTGTTGAACTCTTGAGTGTGCTTCACCGACTCCTCCTGACCTGGGATCCTCCTTCAGTCCAGCTACTGGTTACAGGAGTTGTCCAGCAGATAGTAAGAGCAGCTCAAGATTATTTGCAGGAAAAAAGGAACACACTAAGTAAGATTCTGTAAACACGGCTTGCTTTGCAAAGTAAATAAGCAACAGGTTTTTATATTAGGAAAGGAACTCAGTTGCATTAGAGTATGATTACACTTAGAAGGAAAATGCTGTGTATTCTACAGATAATTTTGATTATGACTATGATTATTACACTTATCTCCTTAGCACTTCATTTATCTTTTTTCTGAAGTTTAATGATTTAGCCACCAGTACAGGCTATTGTGATGTGTCCCGGTGCAACTGACATCCATGAGGTGAGTGAACTGCTCCTGAAACCAGTATGGAAAGTTGCCTGCCCAGGAGATCTTGCCAGGAAGTGGAGCAGACTTGCACCTGGGTTCTTACTTCACTTATTTAGGGCACTCAGGGCGTGTCAGCTACCAGGATCTCTGGGAACAGGGTGTGCAACAGGAGCAAGGCAGTTGGCATGGAAGGGCATGCTCATGCTGCCCAGAAGTGCTGCTCAAGACTGTACAGGACTGCTGGAGTCAGCATAATGGTGGCATACAGCAACAGTCTGCTGACTGAGGGCCAATCACCTCTGCTACATCAGAGGTCTAATGACCAGTTTGAAATTCAGGTGAAAATGCTGGTGTGCCTGTGCTCCAGAGGCAAGTCTGTGCAGCCACAGCTGGAAGTGACAGTGGTCTCACCTGTGAGACATGAAGGAAATGCTCGTGAAGGTGAGCAGACTCTGTGGTGTCAGGAATGGTAAATGGAGGAATGAAGTGTTCTTCAGAGGTCCTGCACATGCAGGAGCTGAAGTCCCATGTTTCTCAGAAGGAGAGACAGCCATAGACCATGCTGGGATATGGTCCTGGAGGATGATGCTTGCATGAAGGTGGCAGCTGCAATACTGTGACTTCCTGCAACAAAAGGCTTTATCTTCAGATATCCAGTTGGAGAACACCAAGGAGGTCTGGCAAGAGAAAGGAGAAAGGAAAGCTGTCCTACTTTGACAGATCAGAACTGATAATACTGAAAGGAAGTGAAGGGTGATACCAGTCAGGAGCCACTGGATGCCTAATTAAGAAGGGAAGGTGAATGAAGCCGTGTTAAACCAACCCAAAGAAGCTTTCTAGTCAAGCTATGGGAGTCTCATGAAAGGCTTTTACCATCCAGCCATGTGCTGGAAGGGTGACACTGCTGGAGGCTAACACTCAGAATTGTACAAAGCACACTTCAGTCCAGATGCTGGACAGTGCAGATGAGGGTGGGGCTCAGTGGATTTGCTCTGCACTTACCCAGAAGAAACGGTTAGGAAGGTTAATGGCAGTCCTGGCTGTACCAGCTATGTGATAGTGGAGGTCATAATTTCAAGGGAAAGAAAGAAATTGAGTAACAGAGCAAAAGCTTTGGCTCAACTTGGCAGATTTTGGCTTGTTCAGGGAGCTTATAGATGAGATGTTGTAGATGAAATCTTGTGGTAAGCTTTCCTGAAGGGCAAAGGACAAAGGGATTGTTCATCTTTGGTGGCAAAATAAAGCTCATTCACAGTGATCGTGGCAGGAGGCTGACTGGCTGAACAGTAACTTCTGACTGAGCTCTAATGTGACATGGAGGTGCATGGATGTTGGAAATGGAGGCAAGCTGCCAAGGAAGACTGCTGAAGTCTTCCTGGGTATGGAGGAGTGGAATTGGGAAGGCACAATTTAGATGGAGCTGAGACTGATGATGAATGTCCAGTGTGACAGGAACAACTTTTATAGATACATTTATGTAATTGATTAAAATGAGTAGGAACTGTTCTACACTGTAGTATAGAACAGAGTATAGTACAGTCAGCAGAGGAAATTTTTACCTGCTGCTGAATGGGTTGGGTGGTCTAATGACAAAACACACTAAAGGAAAAACTAAGGTGCTGTTATCTTCTTTGCTTACCCCTCCTGTGTCTGTGTCTAATGAGCAAGCCTCGGGAGAGCAGTGCTAGCTTCAGCATGGGAGCATCCAGTTCACAAAAAAGCCGGCCATACCCTGGAACTAGATGTGATGCATCTGAGGGAGCTGGCTGATGACATGCTAAGTTTGTTGCAGTCATCTTTGTAAAGCTGTGGTGCTCAAGAAAGCTTTTCAATGAATGGCAAAAATGAAATGCTGTGACTAACTTTGAGTAAGATGTGAGGTGGGGTTTGAGTGAACTTGCCAGTAAGCCTGCTGTGCTTGTTGAAAGGTTTTTGACTAAATTTCTTTTGAAACCACTTCTTAGTACATGAAATAGAAGAATGTGATTTGAAACAGCACAGACTTACTGAGGGCAATTAATGCCTCATCACCCTCTGTGATGAAATAACTGACTTTGGAGGTGGAGTGGTGAATATTGTTTACTCAGACTTCTGCAAGGCTTTTGACCCAGTACTCTACAATATCATTGTCAAGTTGAGTGATGGGGACTGAAAAGTAGGAGAATAATTTGTTGGACTGCTGTGCTTGAATGGAGTTAAGTGATTCAAGTCTGACTGGAAGCTGGTTGCAACTGGTGTTCTTTAGAGATCAGTATTGGGTCTTCTACGGTTAAGCACATAGGACAGATAGGAGAGAATGTACCCTCAGCATATTTGTGGATGATACCAAACTGGGCAAGTGGTGGGTGTGCTGGAGGGTGGTGCTGCCTTTAAGGGGAATTTTGAACTGCAGGTCTGAGAACCTGCTGAAATTCAACAAAGGTTAATGCAAAATCCTGCAATTGGGATAGAATGTACATTGGTATAGGCTGGTGGGCTGACAGATTGGATAGCAGATTTGCCAGAGGACGAGTTGTGTGTGTGAATCTCTGGTGTGAAACCTGTGCAATGCTGATGCCTCTGTTATTGGGCTGTGTTAGAAAAGCATGAGCAGTGGATTAAGGATACGGTTATGAACATGTATCTGGAGCAGTGTCTAGTTTTCTTTGCCCTTCCTCCTCATTCTGAGTAAGACAGCTGTTGGCAAACATGAAGGAAGTTCAATGGAAGTCCACTAAGCTGCTTAGAGAGGTGAAGTGTGTGACCCGTGAGGAGAGGCTGAGAGAGCTGAACTTCCTTAGTCTGCAGAAGAGAGGGTTAATATGGGATTGAATAGCAAACCCCCTTCTTAGAGGGGATTTAAAGACAAGGCCAATCCAGAGTCTTCTGAAAGGCATGTGGTGGAAGGACAAGAGGCAATGTACACAAACTACAGCAGTGGAAATCCAGATGGGATACAAGGGAAAAACTGGTCACTGCGGGAGTGGTGAGGCAGAAGAGCAGGTGCCCAGGGGTGTGGTATCTCTATGCTTGGAGATACTCAGCAGTCTGAAAGCTACTTTCTGAGGTACTTTTACTGACCTCTTCCTTTTAAGAGAGAATCTCCCAGTTCAGTCATTCCTTTACTACTTAAAAAAAAAAAAATCTCAGATACACTGTTTCCATCTTTGCTAGGTAAATTAGTTTCCAAGAGCCAGCCTGGGAAATAGTTCATTGATACCTGGTTAAGTTGGATAGGTCTGCCAGATTTTCTGTTACCTGAAAGAAGTTAAGTAAACCCCAGAGAATATTCTCTTATAAAGGAAAATTACTACTTAATCTGGCAAAATGTACTGTTGAAAGGAAAACCCCCAACTGATAACTTTTGCCCGTTTTCCATGTAAAAACAGGGAGAAAATTTTGCTGGAACTTGAGGAGCTAGCACAACTGAAAATAGAGGCTCTGTTCCTTCATATGAATTAATGGAATTGTTTACTGTCAGCCCTGTAAGCTGCTTTCTTCAGATTGATGAATGTGATAACAGTAGCAATCATTTAAATTCATAGGAGCTCTATAGGGGTAGTTCAGGCCAGATTTGCCTTACTGAATCTCTGTTGCTGTTTAATGGGAGAAGGAAAGACTGCAGCTGGCCAAGCTGCCATCAAAAGAGAGACTTTTTGAACTGAATACACTCAGATAGACATAGACATAGAATCCTACAGTGCTTTTCTGTTCTCTCATTTCATAACCAAGTTAGGCTAGAATAAGATTTTGTCAGGGTGGAACATTTAATTAATACCTATTAAAATTTTTTTAAAAATTGTCCTGGCTGTTTATTTGTCATTAGTTGCTGTTAATGTTATGATCATTTTTAAGAGAAGCAAGATAATTAGCTGTAGTTTTATTTTGTGCAAGACTACATTTGATTTCTAGTTCCAGAATGATTTTTATTAAGTATTGTTGCAATCCCAGCACTTCTAAGGCATTTTAAACCCCTTTAAGTCATTCTAACTAAAACATTTAGTCTGACATGAGCCATGTTTGTCCTATCATACTGTAAAGGAACTTATCTTCTTGATTTTCAGCTTCTCTGTGAAGAGTGTGTCATGTAGTTTTTGGAGTGGCATCTTAACTGTCTCCTCAGACGTTTCTTTCCTTTTTCAGATGAAGATGATAATGAAGAAAAAGAAAATGCTCTTGCTTTAGGAGAGGGAGGTGAGAGCGGTGGTCTTGTGCCTGGAAAATCTCTAGTTTTCGCAGCCATGGAGCTGCTCATGTTCATCCTAGTACGACACATGCCCCATCTGAGTTCAAAAGTGTCGGATTCTCCAAGTCACGTTGCTGCCAAATCCCACCTCTCTGAGGAAAGCGCTCGTCTTGTGGCTGCCACCGTTAATATTCTGTCTGACCTGCCTTCCCTGTGTTCTCCAGCAGGTAGGACACTGTCACAGAATAAGTGTGAGTGGTAGCACAGTGAGGATATGGTGCTAAAAACAAACTGTAAATACATTGCTATGAACGCTTTAATTCGTAGCATTAATAATATTTAGGTAATTAACTAAATGAAAATTCAGGCTTTTCCAGTGAGCAGCATAAAGGAAATTTGATTTTAAGTTTGCATGTGTGCTGCAGATTTGCTGAGGAAATTAGCTCTGTGGACAAAGGCTGTAGAAGTTTCAATAACACACTTAAATTTTAAGCCCCTGTACCAATCTGATTTCGTTGTTGTTTTTTTTTTTTTTAATCATTTTGTTAAAGAACACAGACATTTTGGAGATGATTAAATTCCTGAAAAGTTCATGAAAAGCAGCAGCTGTATGAAAAGACAATCCTACTGAGGGAAAAACAGCACAATTCATCTGTGGTACACTTGGCCTTGCAGCCGTTGGCTGTCAGTCATTCCCAATGTGATTATAAACTAAATGGAGCTTTCTTCTGCCCAGGAAGACTGTCACAAAGGATGTGTGCAAGCTGGGATAATTGCACTGAGTGAAGTTCATGGGTAAAGGACACAATTACATGGGAAGCTGTGCTCTTTGACTTTTGCTTTTTGGAGAGCAAATTGCTTGACTGTTGTCTCAAGAATCTTTGGGAAGTTTCACCCACTCTTATAGATAAGACATTTTAAAGTTAGTCTCCTAATGAGGTGCACTGCAAATAACATGTTTGGACAAGGTTGTGCTCAAAAGACAATATGGCTTGTCTTCAAACAGAAATTTGTGAATTTGTGCCTTGCACTTTTTTAAGGAACAACAGATTTTGAGTTGGAGTCATGTCCTGTTTTTAGTTAATGCCCAATGTTTGGTTTTGGTTTTTTTTGAGAGGGTGATGGGAAAGAGAGTGGGTAAAAAGAGTAACACTTTTTCTGTGTTGCCTGGAGTGAGGGTGTTACTCCCAGCATTTGGCAAGTGGCCACTGTAAGTAGCTCAGAAATGACTGTTAGTTTGAAGAGCAGTCCCTTCCTGTCATAATTGTTTTACTTCATGTATTTATCCTCACAGCATTCCCTGAAGTAGGAAAATGGCAGGATTTTTGTTTCCACAGATGTGGGAAAATGAAGCATAGAAGAGAGATGGAAAGAGGCTTGACTGTCTGAAGTGATCTGTAGATTGAGTTTGCATGCCTAAACCCAACAGCACTCTTCTTTCAGTCCTGTAGGGGCTTAAAGTCTGCCTGCATCTGTACTTGCAACTGCTACAGCCTTTGTCCATGATTTGAGACAACCGAACAGCTTTCTTTCTTTGCTTCTGGTAACACCACCTTACTCAGAAAGTGCAGTAACTTAGTTTGGAGACTTGCTTCCAGACCTCTTATTTTTGCTCTTTATAAGACCCTAGTGATATGTAGATCCTTTTCTAAGGTACTTAGCAATCTGGATGACATATCTTGTATCACATGCCTTGTGGGACAAAGCTTTAATAGCTAAATCATCATTCCTGAACTGACAGCAGCATTTCAATTGTCGGCTTGTATTATGATACACTTCAGTAGCACTGATGAATGAATTTGGTGATAAAATGTTGAAGGACACATATCACTTGTTACCTGAATTGCAGTTTATCTCATCTCCTTTGTCTCCAATATGCATCCATGTTGGGAAAGACCAAGAGCTTATCTACCACACTTTAAAAATTCTATTTTATTTTTTTTTCCTTTTTTTTTAGGGTGTATGACAATCTTACCCACTATCCTATTTCTGATAACAAGGGTATTGAAAGAAACAGCAGTAAAGTCAGCAGATAATCAGGTCCCACCTCCAGTCACTGCAGCTCTTCAAGGGATAAAAACTATTGTTACTCTTCCAACAGTCAAGACTGATGAAACTCAGAAACAATGGACCGGTCTTATCCGCAGCACTCTGGCATCTATCTTGGAAGACTCTCAGCCTGGTAAGTGGTTTCCCAGTGCAGGAGTTAAAATTCATGAAAAATTAGTTTTCTGTTATGAAAATGCAAGTATGGTACTTGCTTATAACTTAATGTAAGACCCAAACTAGCAAAACTCCTCAGTTGCTTAACAATTTTTATTGAGGAAAAGCACAACATTGGCTTTAACCAAGTAGTTACATCTCAGGAGTTCTCACCTCGGATTGGTCTTTGGTCTGTCTTTGACAGTGTTTGGATCAAAACCTCCAGTTAGAAGTTTTCCCTTTTGCAATGCATCTGGCATCAGCCTCTCAGGTTTTATGCTGTCACTAGTCATTTAGTCTTAATGACAGTCAGTGTTAAAGTGAATGAGGGGGAAGACAGCCACAGATAATTGTGGAAAGGTTCCTACTGGAGTAGGACACTCACAACACTGTTAAAAGCTTTCTTTGTTGAGAAAGAAATCCTGGCCAAAAAATCCCTGTTACTCACAGCACAATGGTTACTGTCTCTTCAGAGAACTGCAGACCACCTCTTATGGTTCACATACACGCTTTGCCTTGCCCTTCAAAAAGTGAAAAAGATGTACAGTCTTAGCTGCATAGTGAGCGAAAGAGAGACACAAAGATTTGCCATTTGCATAGTGGTAGTCAGCGAGAAAAACATCCCATTGCATTGCCAAGGAGCCATTTGTAGAGAGTGAAGAGAGGCTTGAATGGAGTTACTCATGTGAGAGATGGGGAATGAGGAGGTAATTGCAAATGATTCTGAAAAGTCCAAAGGCGGAGGATCACTAGGTTTGTGTTAACCAAGCCAAATTTCTAATTTGATTTGTCACATCAGCTCTTGTTTTCCAGCCTTTAGTTACTGTAGAGATTTCATAGGCCATCTTTCCAGGAACATCACTGGCTGCAGACCTTTTTGCAGGCGTCAGAAATTTCTCTAGGTTCCTTGCAGGCGTGTGTGTTTTCCTTTCTAATCTTCTGTGAAGTGCGATTGATCACACACGCAAAAATCTAAGCAAGGTCCACTGCATTCAGTTTCAGACCTCATCATTCAATAAAATTCAAACAATGTAAATTTAAAATAATTTAAATAATGTAAGAAAAATTGTCACTTAAAATGCTTGGAGTAGTTTTTTGAAGTGAGGTTTTACATTATGGCTAAGCCAGTTGAGTGACTAGCTCTGTAAAGAGCAGTCATGCTGTTTTTTTTTTTTTTTTTTTTGCTGACTTTATATAGGCTGTTTATTTGTGCCTCTCAGGGGAGAGCAGAACCAATGTGGCCAACCAGACCAGCAGAACAATGCTTTTTATATATATTATAGGAGTTTATATATCCATATTTTTGTTCCTGTTGTGAATTCATGAATGACATCTGTGAAGACAGAGCTTGTGCAAGGAAAAAAAAATTGTGACAATGGCAAATACAGGCTATTTGAAAAGCAGGAAAGGTTAAAGTAGGACTGTTCCTACTGGTGACAGTTGGCTGTCAGATCAACTAGTCTGTTCTGTGAAACCTCATGTTAAGTAAAAGTTGTTGCCATGCTGGATATCTATTTCTTACTCTGCTGTATCAGCTGAAGAGAATAATTTTAAAAAGTGAAGTAGACCTTTAATGGGCAAAGGATTTAAAAATATCACTTTTCCTCTTGTTTACACACTGAAAACAAAAAAGCATTACTTGGTCTGAGAAAGTGTGGGTGGTGATGTTTTCTTTGATACTTAAGTTTCAGTAAGATTGACTTACTTTATTAAAACAACTGTTAGAATAGAGTTGCTCAGAGTTTTGTCAGTCACAGTCAACAATGATACTGTAATAAGTAAATGCATGTGCAGTTGCAAATAATTTCAAGTACATATATTTCCTCTTTGTGAGTTTTATCTGTGTTCACGGGATTTTACTAAATAATTGCTAAAGCCTTTTTGGAATAAGCCAACTGAATATTTGCTTTTGTTTTTCAGAAGCCTCTAAACCTATTCTTGATGAAGTAAGCATACTTACAGCTATTGCCCTCTTCCTCTGGTCAGCAAGCACTGAAATAATTGGAGTGCAGTCTTTACAAAATGGATGTATGAACAGATTTAGAAGTGCATTGAACTCTTCTGATCCTCGGGTAAGATCATGTTATAGGAATGTGAATGATATGCAGCCAACAGAAACTAGTCATGATATATTTAACACATTTCCTGAATGTTTTGTGATGCCTTTACTTCAAGGACAGGTACTGCTGTCAGGATAATTAAAATTTTCAACAATGCATTATTGAAACTTGAGCAAAATAACCCAAATTTAGTGCTTCTAGATAAAGTATTCATGGCCTTGTGCCAGGTTCTTCACTTCAGCTTTTTAAAAGGCAAAACAAGTCTCTGGTATATGAAGTTTTATCAGATGAAAAGGTTGGTTACCGTAGAGGGGTGACATTTTTACATTAGTGTTGATCTTTTATAATACAAATGAAACCATTTTTTCCATAGATAAAGTTACAGACCACATTTCTGATCAGTTTTATATTTGTTTTTGCAAAACCTGTGCTTATTTTGCATGTTCATACAAAACTCAGTTTGGGAGTAAAAACATAATTTTGTGGGCACCATCAGAACATCTATATATCACGATTCATTTGTTTCATGATTTCACTTCTGCCCTTTGGCTTGCCTTTGTGAAATGCCTTTTGAATTATTTTGTCATTGAAGAGGAAAGTTAAAAAAGTTGTAGACTGACTTGGTTCAAGCAGGCTAATGCCCTGTATGGGTAGTGAAGTTTAACTTTTCCAGCCATGTATATATCAGTTTGAGTGGATATACAAATCTGCAGGTAGGAGCTAAGGAGAAAAATCTGTGATGTTTCCACAAGCAAACACTGCAGGGATTCCTGAGAAGAAAAACATGCAAAGAATGTGGATGTGTTTGGGGTCACAGTGAAGCATAGCAGGGCAGGTGTTTTCCAGCATGAACATAAAATTCAGTTGATTCTGAAGCCTGACTCTGAATGGAAAGCTACTTAGAATTTTATTGTGTGAATGGAAATGTCAGTTGTATTAAGTGAAACTTTTATGTCGTACTCTCTCTGAGCTCTGTATAGACACATGAGCAGTGAGAGAGGAGTACGTGGTCGCCCACTACCCTGCTGGAAAGCTGCCCGTCAGCTGGAACTTACCACTATTTTTGTAACACACAGAGCAAGTTTGGAGAGCAGCCAGATGGTGTCCACTCTCTTCTCACCAATGTGCAGAGCAAATACTCTGTAATACTTGTGTGTTCATTCTGGCTTTTTAAATGTAAAATATTCCTTGTTGCAGTCAGTGACGAGACACCTGTTTGTAATAAAAGCATGATCGTGATTGTACTAAGTGCATTGAACTGATTAAGGAAAAGACTCTTCCAAAGAAACTACTGATGCCTTAAAAGAAATACGGGAGTATTTTTGAAACTATTACCACATGAAAAGGTCAAATATCATGTATAGTAATCAACAGAAGTCTGGTGAGCTCAATTCCTTTTTGTTCCAACAAGATAACTCAGTTGAGAGATCCAAGTGTTTCAACGCTGTTGGGCAAGTTTTACATGAGAGTGTGACTCTTATGCTTTGAAGAAGCTCTGATTTTACCTTTAAGGAGTTTTTGTAGACTTCTGTGAATGCACAATGGTCCAAGGTTTTATATTACACAGTTCAAAAGAAAAGCACTTGGATGAAATTCTGCTGTCAGATGCAGTCATAAAACTCTTTTGAAATATGGCTGCATTTAAGAAAATACTTTTACTCCTTATTTCAAAGGTTAATCTAGTCATCTTTAAGAGCTAATAAGGAATGAAGTTTAAAGAAAGACAGAAAAAGAAGAGAATTATTTGTAACAGTATGGAGAGATAGAGGTAAAATTTTTTGAAAAGGTCAGAGATGATGGTGAGTAAGGCATAAAGGAAAAATGTTCTGTGGAACTGTTAGAAAGCATACAAATGATATGAGCTGTGTTATTATTTCAGAACTTAAGTATTGAATTGTATAGAAAACCTGCAGCTGTATTCTATTGAATTAACAGTAATATGAGCTCGTAACTCATATTTCCTTACCAGTTTTAATAATCTATGATTCTTATTCAATATTTTTATTTGTATATCTGTGTTTCCACTAATCCCTGGATCTCCTCACAGATCATTTTGTTCAGTGGTACTTCCTCTAGAACATTTCTGTTCAGCATGTGCTCGATAACTCATCCTGTTTGGACTTGAGTGCAGTTAGAAAACACGTGCAATGTTTTATCCTCATATTTGTTCTGAGGCTTCACCTTTTCAAAAATGCTGGGTTATTTGTGGTGGGTTTTGGAGGAAGATTTTGTATGCACCAAAAAATGTATTCATAAATTCATCTGAACAATATCATCAGTGGGTCATTTTCCCAAACTTTGGCTTTAATAATCTCTGCTTTCAACAGAGAGGGAGGAGGATAAAAAATAAAATAAAATAGAAGGATGACAAGGAGAGCATTCTGTGATCAGCTCATATAGTCCTAGGCTACTACCAGCACAAAATGAAGAATGAGAAGCAAGGATGGAAAGCCCTGACACTTTTGGCTGCAGCATTGGCTTGTATTAGAACAATAAGATCACTTTGTTCCGAGTCATTTTTATGGGCAGTGTTGCCCTTCTGGAATTGGAATAGCATATCACGATTTTGAAGATTAAGCTACTATTAGAGCTGGTAGTTCTGAGACCTAAACATGCAGTTCACTGTGAACTGGTGTGACTGACTTGTATGACATTAACTATGCCTTTATTTTCTCAGGGTTTATATTGTTACTGCTACTTGGTACCTGCATGTTCTTTCTAATTGTCCTTCCTTTTATTGAACACTGGGCTAATACTGTTTTATTAGCTGGGCTGTGTTGCTTCTTTCCTTTTACTTAGTATGTTTCCTTCCCATTTAGTAGTCTTTTTTTCTTTTTTATTTAATCAGAGATAACAGAGTTATTCCCTGAGTTAACAAATAACCTAGATTCCCTGAGTTAACAAATAACTTTGAGGACAATGTATTTATCTTGATTTGATTAGGTTCAAGCCAAGTGTTACCAGCTTCTGCTTTCTGTGTTCCAACACACCAATCGTGCCCTGTCCACTCCATATATTCATTCACTGGCCCCTATCATGGTCGAGAAGTTGAAAGCTGTGGAAAGGAGCCGCCCGAACAACAATGTGGAGCTTTTAGCAGTCCAGGAAGGAATTAAAGTCCTTGAAACATTGGTTGCCCTTGGTGAGGAGCAGAATAGTAAGTATTTAGGTTTTCTAGAGAAATGAGTAATGCTTCAATAGAATATTAACATTAAAAATGTTGCAGTTAGGAACTTGATGGCATAATCACAAATGGACTGTGTGTGCAACATGCTTTTGTAATTCCAGTGATAGAACTTTTCTATACATGAACTTGCATAGCATATACAGCATGATATGCTGTGACCTTTGCATTTCTGGTGATTGCATGAAAAAAATCTAAACATGAACTGCAGTAATAAGTGATATTTTATTCTGTTTGGAAATTTGTATTTCACGCTGTTTCAATTTAATTTTTCTCATTGTTAACTTTTATTCTTTTAGTAGACTTTTATGAGATTGTTTTTACCAGCTCAACAAGTTTTAGCTGAAGAGCCCAAGAAATTGAACTATACTGGTCAGAGTCTCTTGATTGTAGATGAAGCAAGATTCACTGGATAGAATACATTATTATAGTTTATTTTTGAGTTAGTTATTCTGCAGCTGAAGCAATGACCATTCTGAAGACTTACTGTCTTTGACATTTGACTTCAAATGCTGAAAAAGGTCCTTGTAAAAATACTACTATTGGTTTTGTGTAGGTTTTTTTTGAGGGTTTTTTTTTTGGTTGCTTTTTGTGGGTTTTTTCCCCCCCAATGCACTCCTTGTTGGAGTTTCTCTTTTTTGATAGAATATAAAATTTCTTGATCCTCATTCTGCTTCTGGAACAGTAGTTTGAAACACACATGAAATGAAAATGAGAGAGTAACTGAAACAAATGAGGAAAACAGATAATCTGATTTGCTGGCTGGACACATTCACCCCATGAGTATGATTAGTCAGAACCTATAAGGAAAAATAATTAATACTCTGGTAATCTAAAACAATTTTGATAAATGAGTTACCATTAATTTTTAAGTTCTTTGAGCTTAAAATGTACAATTACCAGGTTACACATTTCAAAGGTGTACTTAAATTCTTTCTAGGTACAAAAATTTGCCTTGTTGCTTAAGTTTAGCTGCCTCTTTTGTTCTCAAGGTCAACCCTCTTGATCCCTTTGCCATGTAGGGCTGTGGCCTTACTAGGTCATGCTAGCTGAAGTATAGCTGCCCTGCTAGTTTTTGAATTAGGATCTCCCAGACCAATACAACATAAATAACAGCAGATAGCTGTCCCTGACTTTCTTGTGAACCCTTGCTTTCTGGTATCAGTTCACTTATGTTTGCTGGGGAGGTGGATACTCAAATTCAATTGAATAACATTTCTGTCTGCCTGAAAAGTGTTTTGAAATCCTTTAATATGATAGGCACTTTACATCTTAAAATCTTTCATCAATGATCTGCAATTGGATGGTGCAAAAGCATCTCAAAATAAGCATCAGGATCAACATAATTGTAATGAACAATAATAGAATCTTAAATCCAGTCCTGGTAAGACAGATTCGACTGATCAAAGCACAGGAAGCCATCTACATTTCAGTTGTTTTAATTTGATAATTTTTTTATTACAGTTTCTAATGACAGTTATGAAAACAACATTACCTTTCCTTACCTGTTAGTAACTGATAATTTTTTTGTTTCATTCTCTGATATGGTTATTACATTTTTTTTTCTTTCATTTTAGGAGTACAGTTGCTTGCCCTTCTCGTTCCCACTCTGATTTCCTATTTACTGAATGAAAATGCCTTTGCTTCTGCATCTACAGCATCTAAGGATCTTCACGAGTTTGCACTTCAGAATCTAATGCACATTGGTCCACTTTACCCACATGCTTTCAAGACAGTAATGGGAGCTGCTCCTGAATTGAAAACACGTCTAGAAACTGCAGTCCGAGCAAGTCAGGCCAGCAAAGCAAAAGCAGCTGCTAGGCAACCACCACCCACAGTACATTCCACCCCGACAATTAAACTGAAAACTAGCTTTTTTTGAATTACTTTTATTATTTTTGGACCATTAAGTAGTCAGAAGCATTACATTATCCCTGCATACATGTCTAATTTCGTGTAATTTGTATGTGAAAGGCTGTCTGATGGAGCTTTGTGTAATTACTTGAAATCCATGCGTTACAAGGGAAGTGGTGTTACTTGTATTTGTATAGATTTTTAGGAAATTGTGATCATATTTATGAATTTCTGTTATAAATTATCCACCAAAAATTATTCTGTATCTAAATAGTTTTATTTATTTTTAAAAGCTATCTCAAACCCTCTAGTGGTTTTTGAAATCTGGTGATTGTTATCCTGCCGTTGTGCCAACACACTAACACAGTGGGGATGGAGAGAAGAGGAAAAACTGTTATGAAGTACTTACCCTGTACCATGGGGAATTTCTAGTGTAGACGTATGAATTTTTTCCTTTTATTAAAAAAAAAAAACCAGGGAAAGGGACTTTGTAGATTGTTTCAGCTTGCATGAAAAAAACCCCAAAACCCCACAACAAAATAGTTGAAAATATTCAGCCTTCCTTCAGATGAATGATCAAGCATGCTGTCTTAATGAGTTGTCCTTATTTATGTGGTGTATATCTCTTTCAAATCCGTTTCCATGCTTGAAAATGAATAAAGGATGCAAAGAATCTAATCCCCTATCTCTTTGAATATAAATTTTAAAGAATGCACTGGAAACTGAGTTTTTAAAGAGAACTGCCTTCTATCTGCATTTTTGTAGGTGTAGATCTTGGCCCTTGTAAGGTGCTCTGTGTTTGCAGTCTTCCTGTTCTGCCAGCAACTGGTTGAATATGTGATGAGTCAGTGCTCTGCCCTTTGTCCAGACTTATAGGTATTTAACCTTCCTGCTAGATTTTATTTTCTGGATACATCATACCTGTAGTCCTTGATCAAGTTTGCAAGCAGAGGAACTGGAGCACTTTGCACTGTACTGACTCAGGGGGCAGAACACAAGTGGGAGCCAGGCTCCTCCAGGTTTTCCTTCCCCTACCTGGCTTTTTTCAAAAGCACGTGGCTCCCCTCACATCTGAGTGAGTCGGATGTGCAGATTTTGGGGCTTAGGGCTCTCGTGCTGTGCTAACCTTGCATGCACAGCCAGGGACTCCCAGTGTCTGTCTGCTGCCAGGTCTCACCCTTCCTATTGGCAGAAGTGTGGAACCATGTATTTTCTTGTGTATATAAGACCAACTTACATGACTTTTTTGACACAGCTGTTGAATTTATGGGCTTTTATAGGGATCTTTCTATACATTTTGCTTTATAGAGAGAAGTAACATAACCAGAGGTCTCTGCTAGGCTTGCTGAGTTTCATCTCTGATGTTTCTCTGTATACTCTGTAAAAACTGCATCTTTCAGATGCTTCAACTTCAAATATAACAAAGGGTTAGTAAATATAATTGAATATGACTAATATCTGCTTAAAATATTTGTAGATCACTATTTTTGCATAGATACTTCCCTCTAGGCTTTCTATTTTCCTCTAAGACCTTATCTAATATCCCTTTGAGTACCTATGCAAAATGGTCAAGATAATGCTCTTTTGCCCTATGGTAAGTTGGCTGTGTGCAAAATATTTAACATAAAATCAGAAATGCTTTTATTTCACAGTGAATGTTTTAGTACTAAAGTGAGGACACAGCAAGTGGTGCATACTCTAATCTAATCTTTTTTTTTGTAAAGATGATAATCAAGTCTTGTTCCGTTGTTCTGCAGGAGTAAAGATATAGGCAGAAGTAAAAACAATGTGCTGTACATGAGAAGGAAAGTAACTTCACTAATTTTTTCATCTTACTAAAGGTAGTGGGAATTAATTTGATTTAAATACATCCCTTTCTAATAAGTCTCTCCAGCATCACAAATCTATTTTGCTTAGAGGTTCTGAACCAGTTTAACATTTCAAAGTATTAAGAACTCTTCCAGTTCAAAATTCAACACAAACTTTTTGCAAGTAAAACAGAAAACAAGTTTATAACCTGTTTTAGATTCCTTCCCCTCCACCTAGTAGTCTAGGAATTAATGACTTGTTGGAAAGGTTTTGTCTATAATCATGTTTTGTTTGCCATAAGTTTTATCTCAGCACTTTTAAGTTTTGGTTAGACTCTAGTTGACAAGATGTCTGAAAATTTGGAAGGGGGGAGGGAAGTGTAGCAATCAAGCATAACTAAGAAGTCAGTAGAACAATAGAAGAAAGTTAGCAGAAGAGAAAATGGCACTAGATAGATGTAGAGGGATAGAGAAGGGAGAGGTTTTTCTTTGTATTTTGTGTGGCTGTCTGCAACATGCACAACTCTCGTTTGTATACGTCCTTCCCCAGTTTAGTCCTCGTTCGCTTCTCTGCTTGCTCCTGATACTAAAGTTATCATGTGGTTTTACACAATATTTTGGCATCAAATTCCATTTGATTAAAAAAACTGAAGTAACTTGAAATGGCCGTAGTGCTTATTGTTGTTTGTCGCTGTCCTTTTCATCGTTTTCTTTCTCAATAGCCTTTTAAATGTGCTTTTTAATGAAACTGTTTGCTCCGCTTCCCCCTCACATCTTTCATCTCTCTCTCTGCTGTTTCCTGCCCTTCTGGTGCAGCCTTGTTCTACACGGGTTCCTTGCCGAGGTCCCCCAGGTCACGCTCCCTGTCCCGTGTTGTCGCTCCCGTTCCCCGCTGCTCCCCCGATGCTCTAAGTAAGCTTCCTTAGTGCTCTTTCCCAGAGAGCTCGTCCACCAGCCGCAGCTCACACTCCGCGGGCAGGGTTACCAGGCGGGCGGCTGCGGTTTCGGAGCAGCCCCAACGAAATGGGAACCGCTCCCGGAGAAGGCAGCGGGCCGCTTCCGCTGCAACCGGGCCACGGCGAGGGGCGCAAGCGTCGCCAGCGCCCTCGGGAGCCCCGTGGCATCGCCTTGGTGGCACACAGCATCTTTTACGCAGTGCTGCTGGCCCTCGGCACAGCCCGATGGAGCGGCGCGTTGGCCTGCCCGCGGCAGGGCTCTGCTGCTGAGGCGCACAAGGCCTGGGAAGGGAGCCCGGCTTCGTCCCTTGGTGCCGTGGGGAGAGGGCAGTGCTGCCGACATCTCTCGCCCCCAATCCCACAGGCTACTGTTTTCCCTTTCCTCGGGGAACAGGCAGCGTGGCAATTGCTGAAAAATGTTGTGTCGCTGTCCTTCCCAACATTGCAAAGGATGTTCAAGAAACCCCTGTAAGCCTTGGGCAGGGTTTCCAGCTTTTGGCAGTGAGAGGCCGAGCGCTGCTCAGAACAGGGAGGAAGCAGAAAAGCCGGACCTACCAGGGCAGGGCCTGACCGGAGCACGTGGAGACCCCTGCCCTTCCCGTGTTCCAGAGGTGGGCTGCGGGAGAGCCCAAGCCGTTTCAATCCCGCTCGGAGCTGGAGGTGACCATTAACCTGCGCTCCCGCTGCAGGGACTGCCCCTGCTCGGCCCCTCCAGCCGGCGCCCCCGCCCAGCCGACCGGACCGCACGTCCTGGCACTGAGGCTTAGCCGTCCGAACGCCATCCCTAGCATTACGGACGGCGCGGGAAGAGGCCGGCGATCGAAGAATCCTCCCCGCCATCCAGCGGAACTACAATTCCCAGGACGCCGCGCGAGGCGGTGGGGCGAATCGCTCCCCGGCGCTGTTCCCGCCGGGCCACCGTAGCAGCGGGCGGGGGCGGCTGTCAGGCGGTGACGGCGGGCGGGACGCGCCCAGGTTGTTGCTGCTGCTGCTGCTGCCGGGACGCGGCGGGAGCGGCGGCGGCGAGCCAGGCGGACCCGGCCCGGCCATGGACGAGCAAGCGGGGCCCGGCGTCTTCTTCAGCAACAATAACAATAACAACGCCCTCCTGCTGCCGCCGCCGGCGGGCGGGCCGGGGCTGGAGCCTGGCGAGGCGGCGGCAGCGGCGGCCGCGGCGGCGGCAGCAGGAGGCGGCGGCGGAGGAGGGGGAGTCTCAGCCTCCGGAGCTGCCGCGCCGCTCTCGGCGTCCCGGGCCCAATACAGCGTGCCGGGCATCCTGCATTTCCTGCAGCACGAGTGGGGCCGCTTCGAGGCGGAGCGCGCCGAGTGGGAGGCGGAGCGGGCGGAGCTGCAGGTAACACCCGCGACCTTCTACCCCCCCACAGCCCCGGCTCCGGCGGCCGCTCCTCCTCCGTGTCCCCCGTCTCTACGCAGTTGGAGGGGAGCGGCCGCTCTGGGCGCTGCCACGGCTTGTCGTCTTCCCCGAG
Source organism: Haemorhous mexicanus (assembly GCF_027477595.1). Lineage (NCBI taxonomy): Eukaryota > Metazoa > Chordata > Aves > Passeriformes > Fringillidae > Haemorhous > Haemorhous mexicanus. The sequence goes on from NC_082343.1 coordinate 35,514,903, forward strand.
AGGGAGCGGCCGGCCGGGCTATTTCGCTGCCCCCGAGGGCGGCCGCCCCCCGCCGTGGCCGGGCGAGGGGTGGGACGTGGCGGCCGGCCCGACGAGGAGCGGGCCCTGCCCGGCGGTGAGCGGCCCCTGCGCGCTGTGCCGCTCTCGCCTCCTCCCCGGGTTTTCCGGATGCCCCTCGGGGTCGGCCGCCCCAGCTTGTCACCAGTTTCATAACCCCTGTTTCAGTCTGCCCCCGTTGTGCCGCGGCTCCGCCGCTTGTGCCGCGGCTGCCCCCGGCCCGCGGTGCCGCCCCGCCCGCACAGGGGCCAGGCCCGCGGGACCGGCTGGATCCCCTTGGGTACTATGGGGCACGTTATGTAGTGTTTTCGTTGGAAAAGCAGTGGGGTTGATACACTCATTAATGCATGAAAGGACTGATAGTGATCTTGTGGTTAAAGAACTTGTGAGCTCCTGGCCTAGAGCCATTGCTGTCAGATACTTCAGTGATGGGCACGTTGCATTAACTCCAACAACAGTCGATAATGCAACCTTCGTTCCTCTTTGGTGTTGTTTACAAGAAAATCCCTGTTTTAAACCGTAACGCTGGCCATGTTGCTGGCAGCCCACTGTTTAGTTTTCATTTGGCCATGTTTGCGACTGAAAAGCATCTATGGATTTCTTTTTTAGGTCTCCTTTCTTTGTCTCTTTCTTCCTGTCCATCTCTTCTTTCTATGGCTTTCCTGGAAAGTACAGTCTTTGTCAAGAGAGTCTTGAGTCTGTTTAGTAATGCAAACCACTTCTCTGTTTTTTTGGTTATTGGGTTGGTTTTTCCATCTTTTAAATTTTACTTTCTACATACATCAAACAACCACTCTGAGAAGAGTGGTAGGTGTGACGTTCTTTAATGAGAGTTCCCTTGTAGGAATTTAAAGGAAATGGTCATGAGAACAAGAAAGTAATTTTTATTTTAACTTCCCTGATTCAGTGAGAAATTGGTTAGTAACTGAATCATATTTCTATTCACTACATCTAGTAAATACTGTGTAGAAAGTTACTAGCTTAGCTATGTATAGGAATAACCTCAAGTGTCATATATCCAGTGGAGGCCCATAAATATCTTGACATATATTCATAGCTGATTCAGATATCAAATATTGCTTTGGAGAAAAAAAAATCCTTTTTACAGGACCTAGGAAATTTTGCCAGTGTATTAAAAGTAATAACACTTTGCATATTTATCACATCCTTCAGCAGCATGACTTCCCTCCTCCTCCCCCAAGTATCCCTCAAAAGCTTGGTGTTATGGATGAGAGAGGAGGAAAGAAATTTGAGTATTTAGACTATTTGCAGAAGTCATGTATTATCAGTGGCAGATAACCCCATCACAAGTTGTTTGCTTGAATGCCTTTGACTCTTGCCAAAACATCTCAATAAAGTTATAATTAGCCGTGGCTGGCATTGCCATGAGCTGTAACAGCATTTATCTGCTGCAGAGTCATGTTCAGGAAGGTGCAAAATTCTTGGCTATCTCTACAGACATCAGGCGTTAACGTCTGCTGTGACCATTTGCAGATGAATGTTCTTGGATCCCTGTGAAAGGTTTGTGGTAGGGGTTCAGCAGCTACAAGGTGGCTTTTAGAAATTGTGCACCTGAAGCATGAGCAGTGTTAGTGAAAGGCCTGGTCTGTGCTCCTTCTGAACCCTTTTGTTGGGCTGTATATTTGGAAATTTTTAACAGAATAATGGAAATTTGAGGTCGGACAGTTTCTCTCCCACGATAAAGATGCAGTGGTCCTCATTGTACTTTATCCAATGCAAATTCCAGTGCTAGATTATCCATCCACTCTTGGGAGGCTGTGGGGCAAAGGATCTATTTAGTGTGGTGGTCTTAGTATGCCATAATTTTTTCCTGCAATTCATCTAGTTTCTAAGAGGTAGACTTTTTATATCTCTGGTTCCTTACCTGCCATGATATTGAAATACATGGGATACCTTATGCCACAGTATTACTGTGCTTGGCTTCTGCTCTGTAGTTGTTGGTTAGCTCCACTCTACCGTCTCCAAAAAACACCTTGTCAGTCCCACTGTAATTTCCTGACTTCCTTTTCTTCCTCTCTGGGTTTCTTTTATTTTCTCTTTTTCTTATCGTTCTAATTAACTGTGTGGAACTAAGTGTGATGGACAGGTAGAATACCTTCCTGTTGTGTTCTGTGGTGCTTGTTCAAGGGACACACACCCAAGCTCATAACATATGGGAGTTAGCAAGCCAGGCAGTTTAATCTGTTCTTAGTTACTGGTCTAGTACTGCCCTCCCAAGGTTTTTCTCCCTATCAGTGCCTGTATTTTGCTTTCCCTGGCAAATACTCATGTTTATTCTGATTTTCTAATTATTTTTCTTGAACCTTTTGAAATCATTGTTGCCTCTATTATATAATCTTCCTCATTCAAGTCAAAAGAGGACTCCAGTATTTACATCTATGTAAGCATCATTAGTAAGCTGTGTATATCAAATAAGAATGAAAACAGATTAATATGGGGTTCCCCTAGATGCTTATCCGCTGATTACATATTTAACTTTTAATGCTTGCTTTCTGTTTACACTACTTTGACATCTGCAGATTGAAAAATTATCCTAAGAATAGATTTTCCTGATGCCCTGTGAAGTAATTAACTAGGATGAATACTAACGTTATTAATTCCTCATTTAAGTATTCATAAACAGTGCTTCATGGCATTATAATCTATTTTTATATCTTTTCAGAAATTAGTGATTTTTCTTTTCATAGGTTCTTCTAGTAGCTGCCTGGGAGAGTTGACAAGACAGGGTTTCCTGTTCTGCAAGTTTTAAACTCAAGGTTTTTTTCGTTCTGCATTTTTCTGGACTGACACAGAGACGTTGCAGAGTTGTCATTGTGTGTTGGACAAGCCCATCCGAAAATAGCAAAGGGTTTGATCAAATGCACGAAATCCATATCGTTGCTTGAGGCAAGCAGGGGTTGAACCACCTCCCATACTGGTGCCTTGCCCTAACCATGGGTCTTCTGGCTGGTTGGGAGTGACTGTCTCTTTCGGATGTTATTTCCCTTTTAATTAGCAATCTCTCACTCCTGGGGGAGCAATGGGGACTCTGCCCCGGGGGCTGGGACCCTGCAGAGCCCAGCGCTGCCAATGCACATCCTTGTCCCAGCAAGCAACAAGGGTGGATGAGCTTGGAAGGGGTGTGTATGTGGCTTTTGTTTTGGCTAGAAATGTTGTCTTTGCAAGCAATGCATATGTTGCTGTGGAAAGTTTTGCTTGTGACAAACATTTTTCTGGCAAAAGTACAGATTTGCAGATATTGGCATTTCTCCGCATTTCACAAATGGTCTAAATTGCTATAAACTGCTGTGCTGTAACTGTGTTTATGGACAACCCCCCATCCTGCTAAGGAATTTTCTAGCTTTTGTCCTCATCGCTGCTGAAGTTTTCATTTCCTCTAACTAGTAACTTGTTTCTTTGGAGTAGTAGGCTCCATACGAGTGGTGGGACCTGATAGCATTACATGAAAATTATTTTTCCTGGGTAAACTTTCCTTTGAAAAGGTTTGCAAGGAAATTAGGGAGAATGGGTGGATACAATGTGCTTGTGTTTCTACAGCTTTGTTAAAAATAGTCCTTGTAAGACAGTGCCAAAAGAACAAGAAAACACCACCCAAATGATAGGGAGAGATAATGAAATGAGATAAAATGTGGTTAAATGATAGCAAACAGCTGTAATAGAAGGAATGTGATGGAAGTAATAGATAAGCACTTGAGATCGGTATGGAAGTCAGATTTAGTAATGTTAGCTCTCTGGGTGGGGGGGGTCACGGATGGGGATCTTGCCCCTTGCTGCTGCTTTTCTCCTGCAAGAGGCAGGCGATGAAACCAGGCCTGCTATGTGGTAAGATTGTGTCCTTGGAGATAGACAAGTTAAAGTAATGAGGAGAAGGGGCAAATCAGACAGATGGCTGTGACTATTTATAGTGTGGTTTAGGACATTTGTTACTTGATTCAGAAATTGTTGATATTTACAGTTTGTTGGCTTTTAGATAACAGTCCTCTTGTTGGATTAAATTTCTAGTTAGAAGTTGTTCTGATAGGTGGATAATCTGAAAACATTGTTCAGAGAAAAAGTAATGAGCTGTGAGTTGGTGAAATCCGTTATTAAGTTAAAGGAAAAGTCCTAAAGATACAGTTTGACCAATAAAATGGAAATAAATTAAATTTGAAGAAGTTTTGTATAAGATTTTCAAGTATGATGATTTAGGTCAAATTTCTGAGATTCTCAGTGAAAGATGAATTGGCAGAAGTGATGTAAAAGTCTTCTATGAAATATTTTTTCTCATAAGGCAGATACTACAAAAGAACCACCAGTGATTAATGTTACGTACATCTCCACTGCAGAAAAGCAGTAATTTCAACTTTATTGTTTTATATATATCAGATAAATCAAAAGAAAGGCAGAAGAAAACAAGCCATGGTCAAAATACTGAGGTGTGTTTATTTGGGAAAAATGATGCTGAATGGGCCTTGGTGACTACCAGATAGCCTCTCTTTCACAAGGTTTTTTGGCAAACTTTATATTTGACAGATTCATGTGAAGCAAACAATATTCTCCTCTACTTATATGCATGTTTGCCAGCTAATTCCAATATAATCATTGATATGCTGTCATGGCTTCTTTTACTTAAGTGAGAAGGACCAGTGGGAGTAAATGTTCAGTGATTTTCAGAAATGCAGAAGTTTGTAGATGTAGAATGTAAGTACAAACTGATGAGACAATGTTTTTGCAGGTGTGCATCTGGTTTTTATAGTTGGATTTTTTTCTTTGCATATTTGATCTGATCATTTCCTAGCATCAGATTTTTCAGTTCTTGTCATATCTGTCAAACCTGTAATTTAGTTTAAGTGTAATGAAAATGTGTTTCTTAAATAGCCTAAATCCTTTAGGAAAATGGTGCTGTAAATATTGATGTAGTATGAACTGAGAGAGTTTTATAATGTTACATTGTCTCCAAGTGGTCTTTAAACCTTTCAGACCCCTCTCATGGAAAGTTATACTTGCAAAAAGAAAAAGGCATTTTTCTGTTTTTCTTGGTTGAGCAAAAATGGAATAGATTACTGTGTTCTAGGTGGAAAACTTAGGTTTTCAGTGTCAGGTTAGCATATGGTGAAACATCCTGTCTTTTTTGGTGCACATTTTTAATTAAATTTGTATCTCTGTCCTTCTCAAAATGTAGCTCTTCTTTTTATTTTGAGGATCTTGGCTTATGGCAGTTTTATTACATCAGAGATAAGTAACTTGGCACTGTTTGAACAACAAGTTGCAAATATAACTTAGCCTTTATTGAAGTTTCAGTAGACACGGAAACTTTATCTGCTAATTTTAGAATGGTCTGTGTAAAATTCCCCAAGGAAGATCACGTGAATTGCCTGAGACTTTTGGTTCATCTTAATTTAATGCTAAAAGAAGTAAGACTGTACAAATACCGAGCCCTAACTAAAACAGTTATCAGTAAACAGTTTTCTGAGAAAGTAAGTATTGGTCAGTAACCTACTCATGTACTTGGCTTAACAAGGCTGGTGAGCCTTGTCAGGTCCTCATTTCTACGTTTCTTAGTTAAAAAGTGGCAAAAGCTAAAGTACATGAGGGATCCTTGTGTTTTAGCTTTAAATGCTGAGAAATGCTTGGATACCTCAAAGAGTTTTTGGAATAATTTTGGAGTGCTCAGAATCCAAGCTTTGCAGACGATAAACTAGAAATAAAAATACTCTGAAATGTGAAAAAAAAAAAGTTCATTTTATCTGAGTGACCTGTTCTGTGTGGACCTGCAGATGAACTCATCCAGATGTTCTTTTCCTATTTGAAAAAAGTTCGCTATATACTCACTACTATTGAGTGTTTTTGAAAATAACCCAGTGATAAAGAAGTTAAATTAAGGATTGCAGTGAGGAAAGACTGCATTTTTTTCTGGTCTTAGTTGGGAATATGTTTCCCTTTAGTGCAGTCACATAGGGCAGGATTGCAAAAGCATCGGAGCAAAAATGGCATGCATGATATTCGTATCCTAGCTTGTAAACAGGAGGTAAGAACTAAATCACTTATCTTTTATTTGTTTCACTTGATGCCCAGGTCAGTTCAGAGTGGTCATGCATGCCTGAATACAAGGAGTAGCTGAGCCTGGATGTAGGAGTGAGGAACTGGAGTGTGCCAATTGCCTCTGCAGATGCTTGTGTGGTCAAGTCTGGTTCACTCCTCTTTCTGTTTCTGAAGCCAAACCTAAAAATCTCCTCCAGATTTTTTCTCCCTTGTCTTGCCATACCCCAAGTGATTCATTCAGCCTGTGAACTCCCTTTGTCTGTTTAAATGTGGGCCATGAGTCTGTTTATCAGTCCTGCTGCTGACTGCTGTCGCTGCATTTCTGCTGTTCTTGTACAGCAAGTGGAAAGGAATTTGAGCATTTGCAATTTAGACTCCAGCTCATAATATATGATTATTTTGTGACATGCCATTGCAGTGTTGCTTATAGAATTACATAATAGAATTAAAAGCTGCACTCTCTTTGTGCTTGTATTGGTGTATGTGGCACGTGGGTCAAAAAAAGTTAGTGTTCACCACTTAAGTACGTGTACCGCAGAAATGACTGGTGAGAAAATTTTTGCTTATGAAGAATGATTAAATAAGCTGACTATACATTGCTTGGCAACTGTTTTGATGCTTAAAATTGCTAGAACACTGAAAGGCAGCACTGAAGAGAGGATAAAAGAAAGACTGGCTATCTGAACAGAGATCTATGTAGTAAAACACTTCAAACTGCAGAAAAACAAGTCTTCCTGTTTTTGAGATGCCTATGTTAGAGTAATCAAGATATTGCCAGGTATAAATTGTGAATAAGTTCTGGATCATTTATTAGGAGTTTTTCAGTCTTACTGAATTTGTTCTTCAGTGTTTTCTCTTTGAAAGCATTGTTTGAAAAAGACAGAGAACGTAAGAAAATGGCATTTTCATCCATAGTTTTTTTACTGTAAATTAAATCTTTTATTTGTTTTGGATGGTTTTTCTGGGTTTATATTGGATGCTAATTTTAGGACATCTCTGAGAAGTCCAACAAAAATAAGGTGCCAGTAGCAGATTGTGCTCTGCATTGGTCTCATGAGGTGCTATCATTCAGTGAGAGCATGTGAGGGATAAATGGGATGAAGTACCTTCTGTGTGGGGTGAAGTTAAATATGCCTTGGTGCCTGCCAGTCCTTTCAGCCTGTGGCCCCACTTCAGTTTTGTTATCTTAATTGGCTGCAGGATTTACAAAAGCTTCCTAGCCTCTCTTGGCACAGAGTGTGAGTAGGTGTGCGTAGTGATGTGAAGTATGGTGCCTCTTAAAATTGTTCCCTAGTTGTACTAGACCATTGATATTTCCCTTCCCCCTTCCTTCTCTTTTCTTCTCAGCTCTTGGGCATGCCTACACTTATTTACAAATATACTTAAATACGTAGTGCTTCAGTGAGCCAGCTTTAATCTAAAATACTGAGTACCCTGGCAGCCTGCAGAATCCTTCTGGCAGATCTTGGTAGACTGGTTAGCACAACTGTTCCAGATTGATTCATCTTGATGATGTATTTAGTAATTTTAGCTATCTGCATATTTTTTGCAATACTTTCCCTGCAGTTTCCCCCTCACCCTTTTGTCCTCTTTCTCTCAACCTCTGAAGACCTGGTTGTTGAATTATGGAAGCATTATGTAGAGAATTGTGTGTCTTAGTAGCTCTTTGTCAAATGACGTCTGTTGACCTTTAAATGCCCATAAATTCGAAGTGAGTTTTACTTTAAAATATTGTGGTAGATATTTTAGAGAAAAATAGAAAGGCTTTTTATAATTTTTAAGTCTTATGAATTGAAAAAAATAAATTGCCTTTTAACTTGAAATAACTGTAAAATCAGAAATTGATGGAAGTTGATACTAAATGTGCATCAGTTGTTTAGCAGTTATAGTATGTTTATTTTTTAAAATTTCCTGTTAAAGAGGAGAATTTTTTTATCTCCTGCTCTTAGGTAGTGTCAAGGTATAAGCCTAAAAAGATGTCTAAATATAATATATTTTAAACATGTTTGTTGCTGATTCAAGGAATTACAAAGTTCAGTGTAAATTTTTAAACATTGGTAAAATCTGGACTTACTAAGATGTGGTTTCATGATTTAATTATGTTGTTATGGCCGCTAAGCCAGTATTAGGAAGTCAACAACATTTATAGAAAGAGTTGTTTCTAGCCCAGTGCTACCTGAAACATTGTATCACCTTTTTGTCTGCTTCAAAGTAATGTGACATTAGAGTCCTTTGGGGAATTTTGTAGAACAGTAGTGTTGTTGTCTTTGAAAATTTTTTTAATATAAGAATGAATGTTATTTTTAAAACCTCTTAGTAAAGAAGTGGACTAGTTAAGGTAGCTACAGTGCTGTAACATGGACTGGCTGTGTATGATACTTCTAGGTTATGTTGCAGTTGGTCATACAAAAAATTCTGTGAGATGAAGTGGGGAAAAAAAAAAACGAACTCAACAATTGCAGCTGAAATAGACTGTTCCAGGCATGTCTTTTTCCAGTGTTCTCTGGTTTTGTGGCAGCTATTTTTGTTGGGTTTGATTTGGGCTTTTTTGTTGGTTTTGTTTTGTTTTCTTCTTCTCTCTTGATCTTAATTTCATAGTTGAATTGGAATACAGTAACTTGTAGCACTTAGCCTGGAATAAACTCGAGGCGGATCCTGCCTTGATTCTTGCCGTGGAGCCAGCGGGGCCGGGTGCTTCATGGAGACGATGCGCCCCACCCATAAGGCAAGGAACAATATGAGGTTTTGCAGGATCCCCATAGGCAATTTTGAGGTTTGCAAAGACTGGCTTACGACTTGATGCATTTTAACCTTGTTACCTAGAAGGTCAGTCATCACAGAACCTGTTTGTTGGGAATATTTGCGAATTCTTGAAATTTTTGGCAAACTTTCCCAGGAGTGGCCAAAATACAAGTGTAGAACAGTGTTGCAGATTACTCAAAGCGGAAGGGAATCTCCTTTGCTCCTGTTCTCCCTCAGGTGTAGCTCAGGCTCCAGATTTGACTTGGGTTAAAGCTGCAGCCATGGGAAGTCACCTATGGAGTCTCAGTCTATTAGTAAAATTCTGTCATTTATGCCTGAAACATAAGAAAACTGTAGTTGTGCAGTTCAGTTACAATTTTCATCTGTTTCAACCCAGACCTCCTGCACGTTAAATGTTTGCAAAGACATTTAGACAGGCATTGTCTATGTATTTTAATTGGAAATAGTGATCCTACTGTTGCCACTGTATTGTTCTAGAGACTGTGAAAATACTGCTACATGTCATAATTTGTCATTTTAGATATTTCAACTCATTGTACTTGTTTATTCTGTTTGCATTTATCTGCAAAGTGTTTATTTTATGGTATGAACATTTAGGTTCTTTTGCATATTTTCAGTGAATTGCCAAAAAATGAAAATTTAAAGAATGAAATCTGCTTGAGACATATGAACTGTTAGTACATCATTGTTAATGTAAAATTTCAGTTATTATTTTAATACTGTCCTAACGTGCAGTATAAGCAAACCTGAATATCATCATTAAGAATTTCTCAAATAACATTTAAGCTTACATGTATAACTGATTTTTATTGTCCAGTGAGGCTGACGTAATTGTAATTACTCAGTACATGTACAAATGAGGGATAAGGGTTGCTAACATCTTGTGGAAAAGAAAGGGAATATTTCTCTATGTTATAAAAATGACCAAATGTAAGTATTCTCATTTCCATAGCCAGAATTCTTAAAAAATAGTGAGTATTAGGCATAAGCATGCTACTCTGAAGAAAAGCATGAATAAACTGTGCTAGAAACCATGCAGCCTCCAAGGAGAGGGCAAAATTATTCTCAGTTTCTGGAAGTACCAGTAAAACTTCCTGTCTTTAAATTATATATTTATTAACCTTGAAGGATCCTAGCAATAAGCTTGTGTAGGGCTGGAGATTCATCTGTTGTTGCTGCATGCATTTTAAGTAAGAAACACAAGTATTTCTTGAAAATCCAGGAAAAATAAAAGTTCTAAGACATCATTAAGAGTATGGAGATACTACTGACAACAAAGTATGTCCACATGAAGGAGATAACACATAATAATTCTCAATCATGCCCATTTATGTCTCTCTGTCTTACAAAAGGAAGCTGTTAAAACTACCAAGAAGTTGCATTTTTTAATTTAGTTTAGGCTGCTACCAGTGGAAGACGACTTTAGCCTCAACTGTTAGAACAGTAATGCTGCTTTGACCTTTGTAGTGTAGCAGTGTGTGAGCTGCGTTGTTTGCCAGCCTTCTGGGTAAAAATGTTTCATTCCAGCGTGTTCAGTCACTTCATTCTTGGCTAGAAATTGCTTGCAGACAGCAGGTCACATAATAGATCACTTCAGCTTGTGTCCTGATGGCATTGGATAATCTTTTTCATTCCAGCCAAATACATATTTACGCCACGATTTCTTTTTTTAAAAGTACGTTTTGATGTTCTCTCCCTTCTGACGAGAAGAGCGTGTGTCAGTTCTGCTGGGCCTGTGTGGAGATGGGGAGTGAGAGTCTGTGTGTCTGTACAGTTACTGCAAACAAAGTTATATGTGCCTGAGATGCTCCTCTTGGGAGGGATGCTGACCTTGTTGAGTTGAGATGCTTCTTACTCAGTTACATTCCTCAGGGTAGGAAATGCTGACTCCAGCATCAGCATTCCTTTCTCCTGTGCCTTTCTTTAAACCTGAGCATAAAATTGACATTAGAATTCAATTGTAGTTGATGCCAGAGTGAGAGAGCTTTCTTTTGATTCAGCTGACTTTTTTTTTTTTTTTTGGAATTCAAATGTATTTCCCCTGTTGAAGGAGAAGAGTGACTTAGTTGGAGAGCAGCCAATGTTTTTCTCTTGTCATAAACTGGCTGGTCTAGTTGGTGACTGGCAGTTAAGGATCCTTCAGGTATCTGTCAAACTATTTACTGGCTGTACTTGAACATTAAACTTATGTCAGCTGGTGTGATATTTTAGAGCAGCTGCTATTGCTGGCCACCAACAAATGGGCTTTTGGTGTAAGATTCACCTTTCCTGGTCACCAAAATTCAACCGAGTTAGTTGTGTGCCTTCCCTTTATAATTGCTGGAGAGAAAATGACATTTAGAGACTCTGTTTTTTCTCACCTTGGGGTAAAAATCTGCAGTCAGATTCCTTGGCAGCAACTATCTCCATTAACTAAAATATCTGAGGACTGCTTGCAAGGTTGTAACAGGTGAAGATAGGATATTCCAGCTTATTTTTAATCCCTGACTTTTCTGGGTATTTATTTAAATGAAAGGGTTATAGGTCGTCATGCTCAACAGCTGATGGTGTAGACCAATTGCCATTTATCCTGTCTGTGCTTCTCAAGAGACAGATGAGATGCTTGGTGACTTGGCTGTAGAGGTACAGAAAGCTTCCAATCCTGGAAATGGCAGGTGAGGCTGAGGCATGAAGTGATGACTGCCTGTAGGTATTTTTGCCTAAAAGTGTATTTGTGAGTTGAGCAAGCATAAGTACTTGCCTCTTGATTTGAGCATTAGGTAGAAAAGCAGGTAGTTCTTCCTTTATGATTAGGAATTAATATCTTGTGTTTGTCATAATTTTTTATTTAAAGGAGATTTTTCATAGGTGACTTTACTTTTATTTACTTATGTACCATTTCTCTCCTTGTCTCCCTCACCAAAATACCTTTCCCTGTTTTCCTTTTTCTTCCTCTCTTAATTACAGTATTTCTGGAGAACTTTCCTTAACCTCTTTTAGTAAGTATCATAATTAACACTTTTAACCCTGTATTACAAACAGGGTTTTATTTTTCTTTTGTTCTTATTTTAGCTGAACAACCATGGTTTACATCAGGTTTTTTTTACTAGTGTCATGTATCTGACATGTATCTATAGAATTATACCCTAATTATACACCGCTTCAGTTAGTGAGCAGAAATACTTTATCATCTTCTCTTGCTTATTGTGGGTAAATACTTTTATCTTCTGAAGGCTTTTTGTATGCTTATTTTATCCGTTCCTTATCCTTTATTGAATGTTTATCCAAGAGAGAAAACGAACCCTGTCAAACAAACCAAAATTGCTTTATTTCTTATCTTTTTCTTTCCTTTTTGTTTTGATCTGTAGTGAGCATGCTGTTTAGAAGGCTTATCTATGCAGTGGTTTTTGTTAGTGTTTCATGTTTATGAAGCATAGTAAGCCAACTCCTTTTGAACTCTACAAATTAATATTAACTTTGGAAGACACACACACTTAAGAGCTAAACTGAATAATTTTGAGCACGCAGTTTCTAAATTGAACACTTGCTTTTGCAGGCCCAGATTGCCTTTCTTCAAGGTGAAAGGAAAGGACAGGAAAATCTGAAGAAGGATCTAGTGCGAAGAATCAAAATGCTGGAATATGCGCTCAAACAGGAAAGGTATGCTGCTTTTGTGAAGAGTATGTGATGAAGAAATGCTGAAGACAGAAACTTTATTTTTGCCTTTGTATTTGACAAAGCCAAGAAATATTTTTTCTGTCTCTGCTCAGTTCTCAGATTGACAAATTTTACTCTACTAAATAAAACCACTAGTCTAAATGTCTGCATTATGATAAGAACAACAGCTAAAATAGTATGGCTTAAAAAACATGCTAACAAAACCCATAGCTGATCAATAATGAATGCTTTCCCTTGGTAAAGTTTCTCTGAACTGTACAGATTATACTCCAGAATTACAGTGTATTTTCATTTTGTTCAATGTAATAACTTTGTTTATTAATACATGTCAACTGAAATCTTGAATAACTGTCTTCAGTCTAATAATTACTAGTTTTTAATCTTGCTAAGTTTTTAGCCTTTTCAGTGTGAGAGATGCTTCAAGAATATCTTCTGGAGGTTAATTGTGTGATTGAAAAATGTTTATGTTTACCAGTTAATCAATGTCTATTTCTTTGTTCCTGGACATTTTAGTACAAGTCCCCAGTTTACCTCTTTATTCTTATGTATACTTTCCTGTTATTCTAACCTTTGAGGCAAGCAGAAATTCAGAAATCTCTCTGTTCAATTGGTTTATTTTAGGCCAAGTTTAGTTTAAATTCTTTTAATTAGTGAAATGTCTTTTAAAATTCTTGAATAAAGAGTATAGTTATGGTACTGTTGCAAAGCAGTCATTGCTTACATTATCATTTTCCTATCAGATAATTCCTGCTTCTCTTTAATAAAGTAAGTCTCTGAAATAGTTTGTTTAGTATAAATAAGATTTAAAACACACACATATGCAAATGAGGAATAGAATATCATCGGCAGATAATTTTAAAAGGACACCAATAGTTACATTATGATATTGCATTCAGATTTGCTCATCTTATATGGGCTACTTTAGCACAAGACATGTCTTCTTCCATCCAGTTTGTCTCATTCTGGTAGCAACCAGTTAATCCACTAGCATGGGGATGTAGCCAGGGTTCTGACCAGCAGTAGCCCCAGGACTCCAGTGTATTTTCTCCTGCTTTGGGGAGTTCTTGGACGAATCCTTAAGGTAGATATTTCTTTTACCCAGGCCTTGTTATGGTACTGGTATGACATCAAAGAGCTCAGAAAAATACAAAATGTATGCATAATGGTGTTTGCAGTTTATGGCTGTGGAAAGGCTTACATTTGAATCATAATTGCAGAGCTTAATGTCATTGGTTCAGCTAAAAATATACTCTAAGTTATATATATATTCTGTAAAGATTTCTTGTATTTCAAAACTGGTGGAGCTATTCCTGATTACGTAAAAGTATCTAACACTTCATGTTCATAACCCACAGAAGTTAGCCGTTTAAAATCATCAAACAATGTAAATACATTTTTGTGTATTTTTTGTACATTTTGTACATTTTTGTACTGTCAGAGAAACTTTGTAAAATTAAAAAAATGAAAATCAAACTTCCATATGGATGGTGGAAATGTCCCTTACTTTTATAGTGTGAAATCCACCTAAATTATGACATTTATAACTTAATGCAGCAGTCCCTGTCAGTATTAGGAAAAAACACTTGGTGGCTTCTTATTAAAGGTTTTTCATCTGTATCTTTTATGTTGCGTGTTTTTCTGCAGTGTGGCATTAGCCTTGGTTACTCAGGTCAGTAGGCTACAGTCAGCTGATCTGATCCAGTGTGACAGTTCCAGTATGGGTGTGCAGTGGTTCTGTAAGCAGATGTGATGCTCGTGACTGGTGTGTGTGCTGGAGACAGAGTTTGTAGTTTTAAACAGCAGTTTTATTTGCCAGTTTCTAAAGAAATAGTCTTGTATTTCTGCTGGAATTATCTCCCAGCAAGTGTTCTTGCTTGATACTTCAAAGAATGGCAACATACTGAGCTTGGAAGCACTGCTCCCTTTCCCAGCATTTTCCTAAATCAGCTGTCAGCCTGATCAGGCAGTAGTCAGGATGCTGGCATTTTCCATTGGGTTCTTAGAGCTGGAAAATGAGATCCTCCAAGGTAGGAAGAGGACATTCCTATCAAGTTTAGGGAAGATTGGTCCGCTGTGAGGGGGCAGGGAATCATTCCTGTATTCCTTCATTTCTGCTCTGGCTGTGTAGTATTTCAGATCTTTCTCAGCTGGACGAAATAAATTATGAGTAACAGAACAGAATATGAAATTGTGGACCAGCGTACTCCATGTTCATAATGCCCTCAGGAAACCATGAAAAAGAAATGAGAAACATTTGTTTTCTCAAGTACATGAGCTGCTGTTATTTGTAGTGGCTGCTCTGCATTTCTTTTATCAACCAAATAGTTTCAAATTTTACTGTAAATTAACAACTTTTGGACCACTGTTGTTGTTCTTTAGTTCATGTTGTGTCATTTTAGCGTGGGTAAGGTAGAAAATAAGTTTTACTAGTGATGGTCATGCTTTTCTGACAAATTTAGTTTAATGTTTAGTCTTTATGTCAGTAATTGTGAGGTTACCTTCTTATTGTGTGTATAGCAAGCCAGGTTATTTCTGCTGAAGAGTCTTAGTAGGTGAAATAGAAAGGAGCTTAGAAGGAGCCAGTACGTAGTTAAGTGCTAGTATTTTTCAATAGCAGTTTTGATGTAGTTTTGCCAGTATCCAGTAGATTGCAGTGTGAGGCTGTTCAGAGTTAAGGATTACTTTTTATGACTTTATCAATACTTGCTCCACCACCAGCAAATGCACTGGTGCCTCTGGATTTTCAGGAGCTAGCTGAAACCTAGTACTGTTTCTCTCAAGTACATGTCCTGTTTCAGCTAGTCTAGCTCACTTCCTGTCTTAACATATTTCAACCAAAGAACTGGACTCCTGAGCCGTGTCTCTAGAAACAGTTGATTTAATTTTGTGTTGTTTTCTGCACTGGTGTGTCTGATCAGTGTAAGGCTGGCGCCTTCTCCCCTGGGTAGAATATCTCGCCGTGCTGTTCCTGGCAGTCGTTCTTGTTTATGTCTCTTGATTTGGCGGCAGCTCCCAGATCTTCTACGGATGTTTTGGCAGGCTCCCTTAGCACAGCTGGATCAGATGCTTCAGGTCTGGCGACAGATATTTCCAAGAAATAGTGGCTTTTTTTGTCTGGAATCAAATTTGTTTCTGTGTAAAGTATTCAGAAAAGTTTCACTGCGCTCAGTCTTAGGAAATGTGGATGAAGGCTTTTAGCATTTTCTTAAGCAATTCTTGAGTGGCAGCCATGTTGAACGTTTCCAAGCACTAAATAGAAGACGCATAGTTTAATGAAAATACTGCTAATCAAAGGAGGAGAATTTTGTAATGAAGGGCAGAAGCCAGAGCACTGGTAATATTCATACTTATCTGAGTAAGGCCATCTACCCAGGAACATAGTTTCACAGTGCTAAAATAGCTTTCTTTCAAATAACTGGAAGGCTAGTCTTCAGATAGAAAATACCTTCTATTAAGTTGTATTCTTCAGGTAGTCATTTTCAAGTAATTTTTCTGTCTCTGCATACTGTTAATAATTCATATGTAATTTTCAGAAATGGAAGGTAAATCATTGAGGTTGAACAAGTTTTAGATAATAAATCTTTGTTTCTTTTTTCTCCCCTGCAACCAAACCACTGTCTGTTTTTTTGATCAGATGATAAAAAGGTTGAAGAAACTTTCGTTTTCTTTATGTTTTTTTTGTGCAAAATATACTTTATCTCTTTTTTGGTAGTATCACACTACTGGCATGTGTGAGCCAGAGTTCAAGATGAGCTGCAGAAGGCCATTTTAAAGCTGTTAATAAATGGACCCTGTGATTTCTGCAGAAGTGAAAAAATTAAGCATTACAGGTGGACAGCTGATATTCTGTCATTGTAACAAGAGATTAAATTAAAATGTGCTAATGGAATAAGTGATATTTTGAATTTGATATTTTTGAATTTGAATTAAAGGTTATTTTGTGAAGAGTTTCATACCCTTTGGTTGCAATATGTGTAACTGAAGGGTCAAGACTCCCTTCTAGTCCTGGAGTCTGAGTCATGGTGTTCAGCTCTTCTCTTAGTGCACTTTTGAAAGAAGATTGTTTATCTTTCATACCTGTGACATTTTCAGCTGTATCATAAAAAAGCATCTAATAATAAATCTCATACTGCCGGAAGAAATGTGGAAGATATTTCCTAGATAACCTATTAGCGGTCTATATTGATTTTATGGGAGTTTTTTGTAATATTTTTCTGAACTTTAGAAGCTGACCTCAACTGAAGATTAGTTCAGTGTGTCACATACTCTGGCATGATACTCATGTTTCTGTTTCAAGTCTGTGTCCTGCTCAGAGACCTGAATTTATACCAATTGAATTTAATTCAAGTTTGATTATAGCATCGGGGTTTTTTTATTCATTTTTGCTGTTAGAGCTCTAAAACTTTGTTTTTAACTTTTCCAGCAATATTGGAAATAAGGATTACATTTTGGGGCTTATCATCTCTTCAGTTGCCTCTTTGTTAGAACATGGTTCTTCTGCCTTTTCTCTAGTGCTACTGGTCTCTGCCTGTAATATACAAAGTTAGGTCCTCTAAAAGATGAAATCTTAATCCAGCTTGGCCCTAAAATAAATTTAAAGGGCCAGTGGTGTGCAAGACCATGTCAGCTATGTTATCCTCTTAAGTAAAGACTAACAACAAAAGCTTTAAAAGCTGTTGTGTTATGAGGTGGAATCAGTTAGAAAATCCTGCTTACTAAAGTTTAAAATGGATTTAAAATGAATAATCTCATTTTAGTGAAATTATTTTATAATATTTTTGATGAGTGGGGAAAACTTCAGTAAGAAAAATTCTATTACTGTTGATTTAAGAGGGCAGTGAATTAAAAAGTGAGCAAACATGGATTTAGGAGATTGAAATAAATATACTGAGAAATTTAAAAAACTGCAGTCTGAATCTTTGAAAGATGGATTTTGGAGAACATGAGATCTGAGGAACAGGAAAGGTCCAAAGAATGATCCTTTCAGTGAACCTAGCAAACATTTTACTTAGGCTGGAAATGATTAACAAAACTTGATAAGAAAATTAGTGAACGCATAGAGCATAGTGGAACTTTGTATAAAACCCACAAATTAAAAGCAAATGTCGACTGCTGCAAAACTAACTTCTCCCTGAATTCTTTGAGGGAATGAAGTAGAGCACAACATATGTCAGAAATCCAGATTAGAGCACGGTATTAATATTTGTTCACTTCTGTTAAGTCAGATCAAAATAGATTACATATTAAGGTCTCTTGATTTCATGACTGCATAAAAAATTGTACTGTTTATAGTTGTTGACAAAGTGGAGGATTTCTTAATTCTTGATTAATCATTGCTTTTCATTAGTGCTGGTGGGAGAAAAGTATACGTAGCATCAATATTTAACAATAATGAAATGCAGTTGTTTTACTAGGGTAACATATAAGAAATGGACGGTTGGAAAAGGAAAGATAAATATTTTGATTGAGCATTCAGCTTTGATTTTGTTCTACTCTTGGTTATTCTTTTCT
The DNA here is from genome assembly GCF_027477595.1 of Haemorhous mexicanus. NCBI lineage: Eukaryota > Metazoa > Chordata > Aves > Passeriformes > Fringillidae > Haemorhous > Haemorhous mexicanus. Next base: position 35,532,933 of record NC_082343.1, read on the forward strand.
GTAGTGACCAAGATGTTTAACTTCCATCTATTGCTTTTAATACATTTCGAACAGATCCTTTCTCTTTCCCTTGTTGATTGCTGCTCAGCTGAGTTAGAGCTTAGTGCTCTGGCTCTTGAGAGTTAGTTCCTTCATCTGTTGATGTTGCTATGCCTAGGAGACACTTCTTCACTCTTCACTTACCCTTCTCAGTAAGAATTGAATGTTTATTATAATTAAAATGCAGCTGGATTAGTAGGAAGCTATCACTGTCGAAATTGAAATGTAAGAACTACGAAGCGTTCTTCAGGACTATTTTGTTAGAAGTAATGGGTTTTCTTGATGAAATAGGAAAAGGCAAAAGAAAGCAGTAATATAATGAAGATGTTTGAGAAGCAATCTAGAGGTGTAGGTAACTTGAAAACATTTTCTGCAGCTGTTCTTGATATAGTCGTGCGATTTTAGTGAAAACTTGCCTCATGCAATTACAAAGTGTCAAACCCATTAATTTTTTTTAAAATAAATTTTAAGTGGAAGAGCTCCCTTGTGCCTAGTGGAGCTAATGAAACTCCTCTTTGTGTTGGTGCATATGAGAGGTTTATTTTTTTTTTGGTCTTTTTCAGCCTTTTTCTTGCTACCCTACATTTCACTTTGTACATTTGCCTTTGAACTGTGTGTACATGTGAGCTGTTCAATTGTCCCCCTACTCCCAGGCTGCACACGCAGCATTTCCTGAGTTCTCAGCCTTTTGTTTGGGGTAGGAACTTGTGTGAAGTGCCACTCTCCTACCCAGCTGTGTATCTATAAAACTTGCAGTTTTGTACTTTTAAAGTTAAGGGTGAGTGTTAGAGAAAGAGGGAACAGATTGCAAAAGTAGAAACTTATTTTTTGCCTCACTTTCTCTATTGCAGTGTTGTAAGACTACTGTAATGAATCTTGAATGACTTATATGTGCATGTGTAATACTGTTCTATTGTGGTGTTATTATGTGTATTTCAAAGTCTGTGCATACTGAGTCTTTAGGATGAAGCTTCTCAAATTAAAAAGCATTTCCAATTTTTTGGAGCTACTCTTGTTCATTGCATGGCATGCTTTGTGGGGCTTATTATATTAGACCTTTTGAAGGCTAAATATTTTTGGAAGAAAGTCTCCATTTTTGCACTTGGTCAAGTGGCAGACCTAGCAGCTTTGAGAGAAAGTGGTGTGGGTAAGCTGTCATTGCTAAGCCTTGTTTAGAATAGTTTTAGCGGAGGGCCTGCTGCTGTTGGAGAGCACAGCATTTCGAAGAATAAAACTAAAGTTTGCTTAATGGAGTGACAATATGAGATATGAAGTAGATGGCACTGAACTGACATGGGTAGTAACAAAATTGTTTCATAAACGTTGGCTGAAAAAGAAAGGCTAGGGGGTTGGGAAGGGATGCAGAAGAGTTGCTTGTGTCCACAGGGAAGGAACCTTTTCTGTAGCAAGAACATTTTGTAAAATCTGCAGTCAACTGCTCTGTGTGTTTCCTCAGTATTTACTATGCAATTGAATGTAACCCTTGGAAAAAAGTATTTCAATAAAATTATTATCTGAAGTCATGGTAAAATTACTTGGTTTGCTTTGTTCCCAGCCTAGAAGAAAGGAGTGGCTTTTCAATTGAAAACAGGTGACATTTATGTGTTTAGAGATATCCTTTAAATGTACTAATAGATTTTTGTAAATTTTTTTTGTTTGATTTCCTTGCAGGGCTAAATACCACAAATTAAAATATGGCACAGAATTGAATCAGGGAGATATGAAGCCACCTAACTATGATTCTGGTAAGAATTTAATGAGAACAAGTTTATTACTGACATAAAAGCTTAACTGTGTTATGTGCAAATGCTGAATCGATAGTATTGATAAAATAAGTCTCTTAATGGAGCAGTAAGAATAGAGCCTATATTTTAATATATATATTAAAGCCTATATTTTACTCTTGTACAACTAAAAATATATCCTAGTGCTTAAGAGTCTATTAATAAATCAAGTTAGTTTAGATTAAAAAAAAATCCAAACCTGAATGAGCAGACTGCTCTTGGAAAGAGTAGTTTTTCTGTCCCTTAGTGATGTGTATGGATATTTTAGAACAGGATGATACTAGATTCACAGCAATAGAATCCTTGTATCTCTAGATAATTCTTCTGAATGAAATACGTAGTTCATAATTTTTTTGTTCAATGACCTCAGTGGTATTCCAGGAAAAAAATAATTAAAGTGCATTTTAGACATAAGTGAGAGTTTTTGAACAGGAGATTTCTCTGCAGAATTCAAATGGTCATTGGAGATGCATTTAACTAATTTCAGTTTTTTACCTTGGCCTCTGGAAAGCTGATTTGTTTTCTTCTCCTACTGCACATAAATAGATTTAAGCACTGTATTGGGGAAATTAAGAATTTAAGTTACTTCCTTTTATCCCTCTTTCTCCCTATCCTTTCCTCTGGGGGGAAAAAAAGTATAAAAAAGAGGTACAAAGATCTGGCTAGTGGTCAAGGCATTGAAAAAATAGGTAATGTTTTTTGTGTCTCAGTCTCCTGATGCTTCTACTACAAGAAAATTGGAACCACCTATTTGTAAAGGCAGAGCATAAAATGTCTCCAAATCTCATCTCTGTCACTTGGTTTACAGAGGGGATGGGCTGGCTGACTGTCATGGTGATTTCTTACCTCATTGGGTTTAGAAGGCCATTAAAAGCCCCCAAACAAACAAAAAATCTAACCCCACACCAACTAGCAGAGCTTTACACCAGGCTTTTCTTGTCCAAGTTTTTAATGAGTTTTTTAGAAATCTTATTTCATGCAATTATCAGCATTATTGCCATAACTGAAGAAATACTGGATTTGGTGCTACTAAGTGGAAGATCTCAGTCTGTATCTGGACCTTTAGAAAACTTTGTCCTGATCATTCCACAGCCCTAGACAGCCATGAGGTTTTTTTGTAGTTTCTCAGGATGCAGCTACAGCATGTTGCTTCAGCTTCCAGCTGAGGAATGTAGTGCGAGGCCTGGCTTGCCCGGCAGAGCTCTAGACTGTGCATTAATTCTGCAAAGTCAACACTGTGGAAATACTTCAGTTAAAATTCCATTATTCTCATTTATCCCCTTGTATTCTATTTATAGCTATCAGAAATATGTATTTTCAGTCTGTATCAAATCTGGACTGATGACTTAAAATAGGAACTTTTTTCTAATGATATTTTGAACTTGTCTTTGATAGACACTTAAGTTGTGTGTCCATATGTTCCCCTCGCCCTGTCCCTGTTTTTCCTGCCCAGTCATGAAAAAGTCAAAGTGTTGGTAGTAGTTCTTCCACATGGGTCCTTTTTGTTTTCTTTATGATCTCTTGGTGAGTCTGTAACATAATTTTAGAAGAAAGATTTCAATCTCCTGGTAAAGGGATACTTCAAAATTAAAATCATTTATACAATTTATCTATGTATACTATATATGCTATAATTTCCTCATAATCCAAGTCTCTTCACTCTTGTCTGTAAACCACTGCTACTGCTAGCAGTCATCACTTTTGAGGAGACAAAGCACAAGAGAATTCTTGCCTCTGGATATACTTAACAGTGCCTTCAGAAGAATGGGTTTTGCTTTCAAAAGGAATTTTCAGGCAGATTTACCTCAGTCATGTTTTAATAATTATAGACTGAGCTTTGGTAGCTGTGCTTTGGATCCAGCTGTGTCCAGTTGTCATTGGAAAATTATTGTGCATTTTATTATTTCCTGTGGATGCTATTAAATAGATTTGTGAATATGAGATGTCTAAAATTCATATGTCTCTCCTTGCATGTGAATTCTGATTAGTATTTAATAGCTTCTTTGGGTAGTTTGTGGGCCTTTTTTGTGTAGTATTAATTGACTTGTTTAAAGGTAAATGACTTCCTGATGAGAATAATAGCTTTCCCATGTCACATACCAAGTGACTCATAGGAGTATGCCACAGGTTTTTCTAGTTCTTTAGTCTTGTTTACACAGGAAGTTTGTTTATCCTTAAGTGTTTGGACCACAAGGTTTTAAAGTTTTGTAGAGGCTTTCATAGATAATAAACCAAGACATTTTAACTTGGGAAGCATATGCATCTCCTTGAGGAGAGGAAAAAACCCACCATCATATTGTGTGAAGCTATATATGGAATAATCGTGTAGCTGTTGGTTCCCAGCATCCTGCATTCTGATATTTTTCTTAAGAGAACAGCCACAGGATTTTTTTTTTTTTTTGGTAAATTTTCCTGGAGTAGTAACATTTGGTTACGAATTTATGGTTGGGAAAAATGTGCTGAAAATTTTTCAACAAGTTTTCAAGTCAAAAAATAGCCCCTATTGTTTGTTTGTTTGTTTCTACAAAACTAATGCAAATAAGGATTAAATTGATGCAAGTAAATCTGTTGATTTATGTTGGACTGTCAAATATTAAGAAAATTGGGAAGTTGTAAACTAATATCGTGCTGCAGTTAACAGTTAAAGATATTTGTATTCAGACTTAATGTGAGCAGCAATTATCTTGGGAGGCCAAAGCAAAAATCGGACTGCAGACTGACTGTCATTATGTGCCCCTAAAGGAGTTAGGAACTTGCTCTCATAGAGTAGGACTGCTTAGGAATTAGGACTAGTGGAACTTGCTCTCATAGAGTAGGATGTATCTGGAAATCTTTATGTGCATATAGTACTACAATTATGTGCTGTGTGCATTTTTTTTCTCCCTTCATTATTTGCGCTTTGAATTTTGGTATTAAACCATTCCTAATCATTTTAAGGCAGATCATGTTTGTCTTTTCATGTGGATGGGCATCTTTTATGCAAATAGGAAGAAAAAAAAGTAATAAAATAATCTTTTTCAGATGAAGGGAATGAGACAGAGATTCAGCCACAACAGAACAGCCAGCTAATATGGAAACAAGGACGACAGCTGTTAAGACAGTAAGTATTGAAAAAATGACTCAAATACTGAGTGCAAAGAAAGAATCTGCTAATGAAATATGATGGTGATGGTATTTGATTTTTTTTTTTAAGTTGTATTTTACTGAAAGAAAAGTTATTGTGTGTGATGAAGTTAATTGAGCTTCTGCACTACTTTTCCTTGGGTTTTAAAAATTTTTAATATTTCATAACTTCAGATGAGAAGCCTTGTCAAGTCACAAACACCTGATCTCATTTACTTTTCTTTCATGGAGTATAATAAGCCAATCTGCTTGGAATGGGTGGGTCATGACACTTTGCAATTAAAAAGCAAAAGACACAAGTAATTCTGCTAAAAGCTGTGTAAAATAAAAGCGGCTGGCACTGGAGAAAAAAAAGTTTTATTTTGGTTTGCTTAAGTTGCAGAAAAGACTAACATCCAGAAGGTTAGACTAGATGTTTTCTAATTCTCTGTTCATCTCAGTGAAACAAATGTCTCTTAATCTAAATTAATTTTTGAATTGTATCATAGTAACTAAATAATTTGCCATGATATTTGCTGTGTTACAGAGTATTAAGTGAGAGGGGACTGAGATAGTAAAGATGGCCTGGAACTTATATTAAAAGACCTTTTTCCAAGGAGTTGTACAGAAGTTAAATTCATTGGATGGCTTGTACAGGCTTCTCTTTTGCAAGAGCTCAAATCTTTTCCTGCATGTTGAATAAATATAAATAGAGTGGTTTTGACTTAGATCAGTGATTTTGAAGACGAGTCATTCTGTCTCAGTGCAGTTCATACAAGAATGACATATTGCAAATATAGAGTGCATATTACTGACAGACTCTGTTTTGCATAGGTGACTTGTTTGATTTTTCTGTAGCCAACAATCAGTATTTCTCTCCTAATGTGGTTATCTGAATGATATTAAATAATTGGGGGAGAATGTTCTTGGAAGTGAAGTGCACGTCCCTGATTTGTAACAGCTGTCACTGTAAAATAGCATTTCCCTTCTTCAGAGTTGTCTAGAATATTGACAATTTAATCAATTCACTGCTATTAAAACCGTGTTCTAGAGGGAAGTATACAAAACAATTTTTACTTTTTTAAATTGTTATTTCCCTCCTGTTTCTCTCAAGGGCAACATGTCATATTGGTAAAAGAGTCAACTTTAGAAGTACAGAACCAACTTTGGGCTGTGAGGTTTTCATACAATGTTATTGCTGTTCAGTCTTTATATGGAAGCCAAATTTTTGCAGATTCATTGCAGAATAAAGGAAAGGCAAGACAGATTTTATCAAGTCTAGTCCATCATAAATAACAACTCTTACTAATAGCCACAGCTAAAGGATTTAGGTTTTATTCAGTTTTCTAGGCTTCTAATAATGTTTACATAAGGAAAATATCTGCTGCTTCTTGTATCTAGTTTCCATGTGTCAAAGAATAAAATGACCATGCTTGTGCATGCAACTGTGGTGATTTTTATAAAGCAGTTGTAAATATTTTAATTGAAAGTGCTTTTCTATCCATTTTAGTAGATGAATGAATAACGTATTGTATAACCTCTGACTGCTAGGCTCTCTGATTTTTTTTTTTTTCTCAGTGACTGTAGAGGCTGGTACTGCAAGAGGCGATCCCTCTGCAGCTGGTACAGGATGATTTACAAGCATGTTTCACTAGCTCAGCACCGTAGTTTGCTAAGCTTGGGGATTGAGGATGAGTTCAGGGAGAAGTTCAGTCAGTTGCTAAGCTAAGGGATTGAGGATGAGTTCAGGGAGAAGTTCAGGGAGGAATTTCATGTTTTGCAGAAGTGACGTGTGCAGAGGAGATTAGCATGAGTTCTCTTCCTTCAGGTATCTACAGGAAGTGGGATACACCGACACGATATTGGATGTGAAATCAAAACGAGTGCGAGCTTTACTGGGCCTCTCAAGTGATGCTTCAGAAAAAGAAAACAGAAGTCAAGAGCCAATGGTAAATGGCACAGAGGGTCAGATTAAAGAAAACGCAATGATCGGGTAAGCATCAAGATGACTTTGTTCTAATTCTGCATAAATGCGCTTAGTAGTGTTGAACAAAATTTTTGTTTACTGAGAAGATTTCAGGATTTTTTCCTAGTTTGAGATTAGAGCAATTCTAACTAATTTTATTATATTAAGCAATAAGTATGGAAGTAATTCTTTAGATTCACATCTTGAAAGCACCATAAATTTTTTTCCAGTTGGATGGTAACACTAAGTCAAATCAAGCCTCTTTTGAGATATGATTGCTAAGTGTTTACAAGTCAGCGTTGTTTCAAGTTAATGGTTTGAATGATCTCCAGTGTATTGCCAGACACTTTACTGTGTAGGTTGCAGGCTTTGCTCTTCTGGTCTGTGCTGACTACGACATGATAAGCTATATGAGAGAAGGAATTTTTTTGCTAAATCTGAAAAACAAAGTCACTCATTACATTCTAAAAGTCCTAAAAGTTTATGGTTTCTACTGACATATGTAAATGTGACTGAAGTGTAAGGTACTAATTTCTGTGTTTTAATATTTCTAATACTATGGAAAGTCAGTCAAAGACAGTAAAAGCTTGTTCTTACTTTTTCTCTTCAATAATATTAAAACCTAAGAGGCGTTTTTTCCATTTTCTTCTCTTTTCTATGCAATGTTAAAAAAAGAAAAAAAACTAAGTTAAACTTAACTCTAAAGGCTTCAGGAGAACAATCTGTTCATTCTTGTTTAAGATATTGTAGTTGCAAAACTGGAAAAATAATGAAAATTATGCAGAATTGTAGGAACAGTAGATGAGGTAGCTGTTTCCAGTAGTAGCACAGCTTTCCTCAGAAATCCTCACTCTTTTTTCATTTTCGATATTCATGGAACAAAATTCAAGACTTTTATTTTCTAAGACCTAATACTGTTATATATGCATCCTATCTTCTAAAAAGCATTTTTAAGATTTCATTATACCCTTCTGATAGCTGCAGCAACTTCAGGCCAACAAGTTACATAAGGGCAGAAGTTCATTGTTATTTAATTAAATATAATGCTGTAAGATGGAAAATTTGAATGTGTGAGAAAACCTGCAAGCTGCTAAAATATATTGCGTTGCTACATAGTTGACAAGTCATGTCGTTTATGTACAGCAGCTTTGTTTTGAAGAACAAGGAATGCTTGATAGCTTGCAATAGCAGTTCTGGTTTGATTTCTAGTGAAGGGGAAGTGTGTAAATAAAGCTTCTCCTGTTACACTTCGAAATTTATTTATGTGTATTTACATAGTTTTGAAGAAGGTGGATATGTGTATAATGTAGTTACTTGATGGCTGAAATACTGGGACAGTGGTTTTAACATAGCAGTTTTGAATATATTTGCATTTCTTTTCTATCTGCTTGGTTTTGGGATAGATCTGACATTAGGTTTAACACTTCATAGTTTACCCCGTGGCTGAGGATATTCACTGATGGAGCAAAATGAATTTCCTTCCATTGTGGCTGTACTAGCTTGTCAGCTGCAAGGCTGGTCAGGCTGCACACGTTGAAAAACTGTTCTTGCTTGTGATGCATCAGATGGCAGACTGCATTATAGAGCTTAGGGAAGTGTTTTGATAAAATAATGAACAAGAAGAGACTCCAGGGCTTTACAGTAGAAAAATTTTCCAGGGCTCTTGTTCAACATAATCATGTTGAATGTGGGTGATTTTGAAGTCCTGGATGTCCACTGAGATCTCCCTCACTGGAAGGAAAAAAGTCATGATTTTACTAGAATTCTGTGATCAGTCTAAGTACAGGACTACCTCTCAATGCTGTGTTTCTTCTGGGTGCTTCAGTCACACTTGCAGACCACCTCTTTCAGTTTTTCTTTCAGGAAGCATTCTGTGGCTTGCTTCCTGGTAGAGACTGCCTATTATTTAACAGCTATTTAATCTTGTGGTACCTCAGTGTTTCTGTGACATCTGGCACTGTTCACCTTCTTCCAACTGCATCATTACTTACCTCTGAGCTTTCAAAGTGCAGTATTTACCTGTTTTCTACCTCATGTAATGCCAGCATAACTTCAGCCTATATAGAACAGCTTCTCTTTGAAAAGTATAGCATTGAGTAGATGATACAGGTCTAAGGCACATGGATGTCGCTCCTGAACTCAGGATGCTACTGTTGAACTCAACTGAAATTTTTAGTGAGTGTTTGAAACCCTAGCTCAATGCTTTCCTACCTGGTTGTCAGAACTAGGAAAAATTTAGATGACTCAGCTAAGTTCTGGCTTACAGTTAAGGAAGGTGCATCCTTTGAAGCAACCTCCCCAGTGCTAGGCTGGATACTATGAGGGCAAAAGGACTGGCACTTCCTTTAGCAGCCTCTTGCTATTCCTTGTGTGCATGTAAAGTGGAAAATGGATTTGGCCGCAGCAGGCTTTTACAGTTGGAAGGAGTGCAGTGAACAAAGCTCTGCAGTTTGGTAATGGTACAAGAGGAAAGTTATGGTGAGAAATTGGAAGAACAAGAAACCAAACAAAAGCTTAGTGCAATTCCAGGAAGTTTAAGGACATATGTGAGTGTTTGCCAGGCCCATGAGACATTGGGACAGTTGCAAACTAAAATGCAGGCTGAAGACTCTCAGTGACTGTATGGGTACAGTGAAACTCTTCATAGGAGAAAGCTTTGCTATCTATCACCAGAGAAGCCTATGAACTGCTCAGGCCAATGCAGTTTGGCAGATTTTCCTGTTCAAAACATATAATGAACATTGATGTCAAATATTTGCTCACAAGTCTGAGGACAAGATGTTTTTGTTACATTTGAAGAGCGGAGCACTGGGCAGAAAGTAATACATGAAAATGGATGTAGTCTAACAAGGAATACACCTCTGTTGAAGTGAGAAAAGACAGCTCATAGCATTTTTGATCTGTTTGGTCTTGGAAGAACTGCATAACATGCACCCACCTGAATCTGTGCATTTTAAGTCTGTGTTTTAGAAAAGTGTTTACATGGAGTGAAAAATGTGAGAAGCGGAGTACAGGACTGAAGTAAAGAGAAACCTTTGGGATAGGAAATGATAAAGACAAATCAATAGGAGTTTGAAAAGAATATGGATGAATGTGATGAAGATAATGTACAATAGAGAGGAAAATGGTACCATAAAAACCAGAAGGAATATGGATTTAATGCTACATTTCCAGAATAAAAAAATGGAAAGCATGCTAGCTTTTAATTTCCTTAAAGATTTCTCTGTATAGCAGTGTAAGTTGCAGAAAGAACAGACTGGTTCAACGGCCTTCTGTACAACTGAACACTCGTGATAAATTCCAAAGAAAGGAAAGAGTTGGTATTTGATGCTTTTATACTGCCCTGTGGTTATCTCTTTGAGAGGAGGGAGGGAGTAATGGCAATAGGAAACAAAACTTCCTTTATGTTTTCATTATTTGTTTGATAGTCAACCAATACTTTATTAGTTAAATGAGAGTGCTGGAGCACAAAATAAATTAATATTGCAAAAAAATTCCAGGGAGAAAATGGAAGAGCTGATCTACTTCTAACACACTCAGATTTTAGCACAGTTGTTGTGTGTGTATTCATCTGTGCATAATGGTTTTTGCTGCTCTTCAGCCTTCCTCAGAAATATCTCTGTGACTTGTTCTGACTGTACTGGGCACAGTAGAAACCCACACTTTGCTTATTTTTTAATATTTTTTAATGCCTTTGATTATTTTAAAGATAATTCCTGGCATTTTTCCTCTGACCTCGAGCATGTGTGAAGTGTGTACTTCATGATAGGTAGGGAGGATGTTTTTCCTCTGTTCAGCTTACTACAGCTTTTACAGATTTTGAAGTTGTTACAGCAGCATTTGCCTATTATATGAGTTTTATCTTGTTGTCTGTCCTTTATACATATTTCAACAGCCTAGGTTTGGACACTCAGTGTTTGGGGTGCCAACACTGAGTTGAGCCTTTTTGTGGAAAAGTCTAGTGAGAATGTTTGGGGTGATTATTGTGAAGCTGATGCTGTTTGCTTTGGTATGTAGAAGCATATGATGGTTAATGTAGTGCAGATACTTAATACAATAATATTTATTTGCAACAGAGGATATGTAACTTGAATTCTGCTAGGCTCTAGTTGTTTTAGAAAAATGCTGTCCAGTCCCTCATAACCTCTCAGCTTAGTTTTGTATATCTTAAATTATTGCGGTTTTATCAGAGAAGTTCCCCGTCCTTTGGTACACTGATGAACACACTACTGCTGTCTGACTCTGTTTTAAGCCAAATCAGTTTCTCTTCATCCTTAGGTGAAGTAGCCTCAGACTTTGTGTTACTAGCTGCTGCATGTTTGGCCAGACTTGTATTCTTACATTGCCTATTTATTTGCTGATGTACAGATCCTCTTGAAAACTTTAGCACTCAAGAAAGACATCATGTGGATTTTGAATGCACCCTGCAAGATTTTGAATCCATAAATGAAATGTTAATATGATAACGTGAGCTAGATATAGTCCTGTTTTCACTTATTTCGTGGAATTTAAAAGGGAATCAGTTTTCAGTTTCTTCAATCAGCTCACTTGCATTACAAAAGATAAGTACCACTTGGCATGACTGGACTCAAAAATATATACTAAAATAATAACCTCATAATAATGGTTTAAATTCCTAACACTTGCAGTGAGAGGAATGGGTGCTTTCCCCCAACAAACTGAAACGGAAGTGAAAGCTGCCTGCAAATGTAGCTTGTAGCCTTGAAAACACAAGAGTACTTAAGTATCTTTAGTTCATTTATTACCTCATTTTTAGAAGCTTTATCTTACTGAGCGAAACCTAAACAGTCAAATTAGTTTACCTTCTTGAAGGTGTGTATTTGACTACCATTTAGTATGAGTGGAAGCAAATATAATTAAGGAATAGAACTGGAAAGGAATGAGGGTATACCAAACAGATGTGTATATATATGCATAGATACAAATGTCTATATGTAAAAATGGTATAATTAGTTCTTGCTAAGGGTTTGATCATTAGAACTATAAATAGCTAATAGAAAATTCTTAAAGAAAAATGGTCCTGAGTGATGTATCAGTCTCTCTCTAAACTTACCTGCTGCCTTTTCTTATTGAACTGCCAAGGGCTTCCACTGCCTGTACTTTAGATGAGCAAAGTGGCATCAAACATCAGCATTTGAGAGCAAATCTGAAGACTGTTTCAAAATTTAAAAATTTTGAAAACATTCTTTCTGATATACAAGTCATTCCAACTGACACTTCAGTGAATGAACATCTTTGTATGCCAGAAGACCTTAATAACTCTTTTGCATCTCTAAATCCTATTAACGCTGGCCCAAGTAATGAAAATGCTGCATACTGGCTGATGAATGTTGTTTGTTGACTAGCTTATAAAATGGTTTATTTGGGAAATTACCTCTGAATTTATAAACCTCAGGTAATAGCAGCCATAAGAAAAATTTCCAAAATAGTATACAAGTAGATGTTGAATTACAAATCGGAAAAAAAATAAACAGAAAAGTAAAGGGAATAAAGCAAATAGATTATCGAAATTTTTTTCACCTTTTTTCTCTTTCTCCCTGCCTCCATCTTGCAGTGACCTAACAGGCATTTCAAATGTATCTGGTTTAGGCCAGATCTGGACACTTTCAACAGATGCACTAAAGCAGAAAAAACAAGTAGATAAATTGGGGGGGGGTTTGTGAAGAATGAAGTACAAATAGACCACGCTTTTAATTGGCACCATTCTATGGCTTAAGAGTTTGAGAGATGGTTTTTGGAAATGTCACATAAGACTCACAGTACAGAAAGACTTGGGAGAGAGAGACAGAAGCTATGCAGTTGGAGAGAGAGAGAGAAGCAAAGAGAGGGGAGGTGAATGGAGAAGTAACTTACAAGAGTTACTCTGGTACCTCAAATATTAGGGTTTTTTTTTGTTATTTATAAAACTTATTTGTTTGATATATTATATTTAGCTGACTAGATTTGGCAAGAGAAGTGAAGTGGCCCTTGCTTTTTAAATGTCATTCCTTTGCTATTCCAGCTTATATGCAAACCATTTTGTAAGTGTTGCTTACCAGTTGTAATACATATTGCACTAGTTCATGCATTGTGTGGTGTGACTTCATAGGAGATTTCAAAGGTTGTGACAGACTGTTAGCCTGGCCTGTGTTCATTGTGTGTAAATGTTGATGATTTTAACTGCTCTGTAGTTTTATAAATTATTTTGATATTTTCTGAGCTTCATTATTAAAGATTTTACAGTGTTGAACATCTAATGAACTGTTCTTAAAGACACTCCTCATTGAATTTGCATGCATTTATTTAATGAGTACAGTTTGATAGAATTTAACTAGCCACATTGAAAAGACTTTTAAAACATGTGATAACTAAATTCTGTGGGGAATTAATAAAGCTTATGAAGACTATGCAGTAGCTGTTTTGACAGTAGTAGGAAACTGAACCAAAGAAAATGGCTCAAGAAAGAGTATGGTAGAACAGCTCTGAATTCTGGGTCACAACAGGTTCTTTCCAGCAATACAAGAGCTCCCAGGAACATTTCTCAGCCTAAGCTGAGCTTATATTCATTTAACTTTATTGTGATATTTCTTCCTGCTTCTGAATTTATCAATAAAATCCTGATTTTATTTAAGATAACTTGTGTATGTCTTGGATAAAATAAACAAACAAAAAAGCCCTCTACTCTTTCCTTTGAAGCTGTGAGTAGGACTAAGGCAGTTAATGGCCTTGTGATTGGACGGTTCATAGGAGAAATTTGAGACTCTCCCTGGACATGACCACAGACTTTCCAGGGTTATTATCAGCAGAAGAGAAGGCAATGATAGAAATATAGAGTGTGTTAGTTACAAGGAAAATACATGTCTTTTATGTGACTTTAGTCTAAGTTAAACTTGACTTTGCAGTTTGAAATGTTCTGGATCACGCTGGGAGCTGGAAAGGTATCATCAGCATGCTGTTCTGGTTTCCACGAAAGAACTTCACCTTGCCTGTAGTTTGTAGCTTCTGCATTTCACTAAGAAACATGATTTATGTTAAGATCATGAATATTAAATGTTGAGAGCAAATACGTTCAGTCTGAGCTATGCATTTTTTAAAGGTGGAAATATTTCAGTGTCAGAACCAACTGTATTTTTACACAAAATGCTCATCTCAAGGCATGTCTCTGTTGGGCAGAAAAGGAAGAGTTGGTGTTATGGCCTGCAGAGCCCAGCAAAGCCAGGCTTGCTTTATTGAAATAGTGTATGTGGAATACCCACAAATCACATTTTTTTTGGTTTCGCGGGAAGATATTATTATTTTTTGTCTTAAAGGGGCCAAGGGGTTAACACAAATCTGAATAATTGAACAGCCTGTAAAATACAAATTGGGGTCAGATTTTCACAGTCATCACAGCTGCTCAGAATTCTGTCAGCTTCTCCTGAGGAAGAAAATACTTATGTGATTTCAGTTTCATGTTATTTTATAAATACTTCAGTTACCATCCCATTTGTAACAAGAATTTTGTGTTTTAAACAGGAAATCATTTCTTACCTTTGGGAATCAGAAGTTCCCTGTTTCAGGAGTGATAGTCACAAAATCTGTGCACTGCCCATCTATTGTAGTAAGATGGAAAACCCAGCAGCATTAGTCTAGCTACCCTTACCTTCTGGCAGTACTTATTGTTATGCCCACGAGAAGCAGTTAGTCCTGTTGTACCTGACTGTGGGTAGGCAGGAGTGGCAGGGTGGTATCTCTGCCCCAGAGAATTGCCTGTCTACTTGGATAAGGCTACCTGAAAGGAGGATGTAATAGACAGAGTTAACAGTGTGTGATAGAAGATATGATACTGTTTAAATGATTTTTGTTGGGTTGGTTGGTTAGGAGGTGCTGAGTCCCCTGGGACGAGACCTTCAAAGAAAAAGACAAAATTAGATGCTAGAGAGAAAAGCATGCAAGAGTGCTGTTACAGAGTCCAACTGAGGAAGGAGCAGTGGGGTAGAGATTCAGAACAAGCAGCTGAGGAGCACAGGATTGAGGGAGGCCTTGCCACAGTCTGGCTGCTCTGTGCTTTCTGCTTTGGCAGATTCCATAGCTTCTGCTGCTGTCTGGAGGTTCTGGTTCATTCTTCCCCAGCTGGTTTTCTTTAGACAGTATGGCTGGGGAGGAAGGAAGAAGCTGCACTGAAGTTCTTGCACGTTGAATATTATGTTCTTCCTTAAATGTGTTGTGATACAGGACAGTCCAGAAAAGAGGAATTGTCCTTGTTGAGACCTTTTTGGGTTTTTGGTCTCTCTTTATTTGCAATGGGCCCTGAACCTTGCCTCACTTGTCCTTGTAATACCATAGTTTGTATCAGTCCCCACTTTCAGAGCTTGATTCTCTTGTTTTCATGCATTGATGTTTTAAAAAATACTCCAAAGCCCTGGAAATGTCAAATTTTGTTTCTTTTTCTAAAATGAAATTTAAAGTTATTTATTTTACTACCCTATCTGGGAATATAATTTTGATCCTTCTGCTTTTTTAAGTTGCTTTGTGAATGACCCTCTAAGAGAAAAAAAGAAAAAAAAAAGAGATTGAAAATCAAATTAGCTAAGGCCAGAAATCTTTCTTCAATACATTTTATGTTCTTCCAATGTATTCATGCTGACAGCATTATCCAAAATGCATTATGTTCATATGCTGCTAAAGGATGACAAATAGCTCAAATTATTAAATCACCTTTGATTTGACTGCTAAAGTTTTTTGGGGCACAGTATAGGAAATCAGCCTGTCTGTCAGCTTGAAACTATCTTCCTGTAGAACCCTTGGATAGTTTAAATATTCTGTGTCTTCTGTTTTCCTTTTTTTTTTTTAAGAATTCTTTCTTGGAAGTTGTGTCTTAGCACAAATAATCTTTGGTGGCCCTATGCTGTACATTTCTGTACTGTGCAGGAGTTTTGAAATACATGATAAATAAGCTACCATGTTTCCCAGTGCTTGAGATGCCCATTTACCCCTGCTACCCATGTAAATGCAGATACATTATTATGTATATATATATCCTGCCCACTAAAATGTGTAATAGTTAATAGGATAGTAGAAATCAGAGCAGTTAATCACAACCTCTTTTGGTAGTCACTTTGAACTTGAGTGTGAGAGAGCCACGTTTAAGAGCAAATGAGTTCAGAGCCAAGTCTGGTTTGATTTACTGCAAATACTTGGACCTATAGAAGGATATCTGTTTCTTAATAGTAAGATCTCTTAATGAAAATTTTATAGCCCATGTTTGGTATTAGTACATATATTGCTGTTTACCTGGAGTATGTGTGATAATTGCTATTATAGATCTCAGCTAAAGTGTTTTTACATGGCAAAATAATGAGGAAAAAAACCAGAAATAGTTGTGGTTGGATGATTTAGTCAAATAAAAGTGGACACAGACTCAAAATTTGCTTAAAGTCAAGAAGTTAGTCAAATGGAGCACATTACAGGTGTTGTCTTTCCAAAATTTTTCTGTTGGAAACAGCAAGGCAACTATACCATAGGGTTTCTGTGAAAATGTACAATGTTACTACAGATTCATGAGGTGTTAGAAGTTGCCAAAGTCATGATTACTTAAGAAAAATTTAAAAATATTACAGAGTGTTTTCAGGTTTTTCATAGAAACGAGGGTCACAATACTGCTGTAAGCAGGGCAAATTTGAAACATGCTTAACATTGTTCTTAGATCTAAGTTAAGATCTGGAAAAGCAGAAGGAATATTCTTGGAAACAACAGTGACCATGAAAACATAATGTACATAGAGGTATATTATACATATTATGAGGCTGCTGTGTATGCAGAATTTCTAATGGCAAGTGAAATCTCTATTGGTATTTTTGGGCGATAATGGTGAGAAAATGAAAAAAAAGTAGAGTAGCAAGTTGTCTTAATGAAATGCAGATATACTGGGGCTGTGAAGAAGCCACTTCTGCTGATTGTTGTCATGTAAGCGTAGAACTGCTTGAGCAGAGACTTTGCAGAGGAAGTGTGCTGCTTATCATGCCTTATTACACATCAAAGCTTTTGGCCTTGGATGCTTCCTGTAATAGACCTTTGGAAAGCATTAGGAGGAAACACTGGAGTAAGTGGGTGAAGGACAGGTGATCAGGTGTTCACACTGCAGGGGGATTACAAGACCTTACTGTTTAGGTGTGTTAGCTGATTGAACCTTTTGAAAAGCTTAGCAGAAGCAAGGCACTTGCTGTACTAAGGGTGACTGCATTAGACAATTTAGAGCTACAATTCTGGAAAGAGAGAGGGAGAGACTTCTGCTGTTTCAGTGGTTGTGAGAATCAAGATGACGTGCATTTAGTGATGAACTATGAAAAACTGTCTACTGATTAAAGGTAAGAAAACAGTAAAGCTTGTCTTCACTGCTTCAAAGCCATATAAAGAATCTACCAGGTTTTACTGGAAGGAATTTTAACAATTCAAAATGAATGAATTTTGTTCACTGTATCTTTCAGGGGTTGTTGAAGAAGTGCATCTTCTGCATAGAAAACACAGATCCTGTTGATAATTTTAGGACTGTTTTATCTGTACTTTTGTCAGAGTTTTAGTAATTGTTACAGTCCTGTTTCTTGGATTCTTCCTCTTCTGTTGTTAATATAACAACCCTTATGCTTCCTGTTCTGAGGCAGTGCCTAAATTTCTGCCAGCACAGTTGTAATTTTACCCAATCTTCATCCATTTCCTTATTTGTTTAATGTAAATTCAAATATTATTTAGTCATCAATGATATTTTCTCATTATATTCTTTTATAGTGGCATATTTATCGTGTCTTAAAAGCTAATGAATGATAGATCTAGAGTCTGGTGTTTCCCAGCAAGATGAGGAACATTAGCTAGCAGTAGCAAAGTCTTCCTGTCCCCTGATGTACATGTGGGAGCCCGGCCTGGTAGCTGTGGCTCATGTCCTTGTTGTTGCAGCTTTCAGTAATGGCATAGCAGTATTGATGTTGTTTTGGGCACATGTCAGATGAATGTGGCTTTAAAATGCTTTTAGAATAAAAAATAGAAGTCTCTGTCCTAGTAATGGCAGCCATACTAAGAATAATTGTTGGTTCTAATAATACACTTTATGTCTGTTGTTTAGTTCTTTAGCCACAAGAATTTTTAGCTGTTAACAGTCCATTTTCACTTGAAGGCTTATTTTAGTCTTGTATGTTGTTGGACATAATAACACAGAACAGCTTAGTAATTGCAAAAGAGACTTCATTGTGATTTCTTTTCTCTCATGATGGTGATTGTTGTTGTTGTTTAGGAAACCTGAATTGACTGACTCTGCCTCTCTGCTAGAAACCTTCAAATTTCTTGAAAATGCAGCTGCAGACTTTAGTGATGAGGAAGATGAAGAAGATATTGAAGGAAGAGAGAAAACAATCATTGATACTGCAACAGTGAGTGGAAAAAATAATTGAAAAAGTTACGAAGAACTGAAAAAGTGAGATTAATGAGGTGTCTATAAGCAAAGTATATGACTGTGTATGTACACATGCAAATCATTAATGCATCTTTATGATGTTCTGTCCAAGCATGTGTGCATAAGAGGAATTATATATGCATTTCTAAGTTTTTGCATACAAGTTATGCTTTGCCATCTTTATTGCTCTAAGTCAGATTAAATTTTTCTAAAATTGTCTCTTTACTATTAGATAGTAATAAGTATTTTTGATATATACTGGAGCACGATTTTTAAGGTATCAGTGTCCTTTTTTACAGTTCTCAGCTCAGTTTGAAGGTATTGTTCATAACATTGCATTTCAGTAATTATTCTTGAATATTTATTAAAAAAATGTGATATTTAAAATTATTTGTAAAAAATTGTGTTAGATTACAAAACTGAAATACACTTGTATTTATAGCTTGTGGAAGGAAGAGGTGTAACTGGAAGAACTCTAATGTAGTTAAGAAATTTTTTTGTTTGCTCAGTCAAATGCCTTAACCTCCTTCATGATCTATACTTTGCTGTATGATTTCTTCATGTGATCACACAGATACATGCAATCAGTACTCTTCTTTAAAATTAACATTTATTCAGTGAATTGTGTTTCCTAAAAATTGAAGCAGGTAAGAGATGATGGATGTGATTGTTTTTATGGTCAGTTTTATGAATTAACACTAAAAAAACCAATTAGTTTTATGACATTTTCAAAGGGGATCTTTTCAGATCTTTCCTGTCATTCATGGACTAAAGTGTGAGACTCTTCTCTTAAGTCTTGTGTAATACAGTGTGTTCACTAAGGCTGCTGAAGAAATGAAGCTTGAAGTTTAGAATTGCTTCAGGTTTAGAAATTGGTTCACTGTATTTAGAGGAAATAAAATTGGTCATCCTCCTGAGCTGTGGGATGTTGGACTGTGTGTTGGAGTCTTTACAGACTGACCCTTAGCAAGGGTCCAAGTCAGAGCATTGTGATTAACATAAATTTTCTATTTCTGTAGAAGTAAAAATAGTGGTATGGTTTTCATGTATCATGACAACACCTTACCAGTTGGTCAGATAACTGCAAAGAATCGAGTTCGTTTTGATTATTGAGGGAAAAGTAAATTTGTGGAAAATCTAAAATGAAATTCTTCATTAAATAGTATATTTTTTTCTTTTACCAGAATTTGCTTTTGAATCTGAGAGATAAATGCAATTTAAACATGAAAAGCAACACGTTTAAGTAGCAATACCGTCCGAGAAAGCATTCAGAATGGAATGACTTACAAAGTCTAAGAAAATCAGCTCTTGATAGTTGTGGGGTTTGGGGATGGTTTATTTGTTTCCTGGAATTGAGTCTTGGTCCACAAAGAGAAAGATTTCAGAATTGAAAGTTAGCTATTTTCGGAGAAGCAAAGTGAGTTTGGTTTTGCTGAACTCTTTTCTGTGGCATTCTTGAGTTTTTGTTTGTGTGTTTTATGTGTTTTTCAGAAATGTTTTAAGAGAGACTTTGTACATTTATAGTATTAAAGAAAAAGATAGTAATGGTGTAGATTAGTGTAGGTTGTTATCCATGTGATTGATTATTGATGGTCACAGGAAGAAAAAGTTACACACAAGTTTCATTATCACTTACAAGTTTGAATAAAGTCTGTGTACTATTCCAGATTTGTTCATGAATGTGTACTTTTCTGCTTCCTCTTCAACTTCCTGTTTGGATTTTGCTTAGAGGACAAGACAGTACTGCTTGGATTAAAAATGTGTTTGTAACTTAATTCAGCATTTTCTTTCCCTGTACTTTCTGACCCTTCAGATTGTAAGGAAAAGAGTTCTATCTGACAGCAGTGAAGACAGAGATACAGAAGAAGCTTTGAAAGAGTTTGACTTTTTGGTTACCTCAGATGATGGTGATGGGGAATCGAGAAGTTCAGGAGATGGAACAGACTGGGGTAAGGAAATTTGATGGATCATACCAGGAGAAAAAAAAGGTGTGCTAAGAACATATTATGACTGATCAGTTCATTGAATGAGGTCTCTGTTAGGATACAGCATCTTTTGATTATTTCTATTTCTATTTTATTATCAGTAAGTAATTGGTAGACTGTAGTCCTCTTGAAATAATATTCTTATTTTTTCTGTAAACTGCTTCAATGTAAAGGTTAACCTTCTTCAAGGTTTCTGCCTCAGGTCAATTTTCGCCTCAGGTCATTTTTCCTTTTCATTAATTCTAAGGCAGATAGAATTTAAATTTTATGAGTGGTATTTCAATGTATTTTTCCAGTGACCCATGCACATGAAGGGCTCTGATAAAGCTGTATTTTACAGTTATGATATGAAAGTTATTTTGTCATCCTAGCTTTCTCCCACTTTGATGCAGAGAGTAATGTGAGTCATAAAATCCAAATGAGTTGTACTCTTATTGTGGATTAGTAATTTAGTTAATATGAGCTCTTCAGCTGCTCAAACTTTCTTTTATATTTTAGCAGAATAATATATCTTTAGAGCCACTAGTCATAGAGAGACATTTCACAAACTGCTGTCTGTCCTTTGAGGTTCATGTCCTGCAACCTGGATTGCCACCATCTCTGCTTTACCTTGACATAATTATTCTGCCTAAACCCTTGGTATAGAGAAGGGGAGGAAGAAGAGAATTGGTTGAATATCTTGATGGGAAGTTGATTCCTACTTAAGCTGCTCTGGAAAATCTTAAGGATAGGTGAACATGGAGCTGTTGAAGATGATGGGAAATAATGGAGCTTTATAATGGAGCTGTAACTGTGACAGACCAATAAGCCATGGTAGATGTGGCTCTCACATGAGCATCTCCAAGATGCTGTATTTCACTGAAGCTATGTCCATCTCCTGGTTGGACTCCAAGTTACTGTTCAGTGTGGTGTAGTCTCTGTTTTAGAGGATGTTGTAATATCATTAGAGACATCAGTCAGTATCTGCTGATAATTAGATATCAGCAGTCATTTGGCAAACCAATCTAGAAATACTGCTCTTAAAAAAAAAATTGGATACTGCTCTTTAATACTAAAATTTTATCCATCTATGCAGGATCAGTGCAGCTATTGCTTGTGTCACCAAAAAGTCAGTATGCCAACAGGAGCTTTTTGTTCTCAAATTCACACTTCTGGTTTATTTTTGCTTTAATTGATGACAGCTGAGTACAAGTGAGCAGAAGTCTAACATTTAAAACAAATTGTTATTAAAAGTAGTCCTTTCCTTTCCAGAAATGCAAAAAGGTTTTTTTGAGTTGGAGGTGTTCATGTTTTTCAGTTCTTTCACAGCCTATGTCTTTTATGCTAGCTATGTAAGACTTAGCTTCTTCAAGGAACTGCTGTTGTAAATCACTTAGGTCAGCTTAAGTGGAACTGTTAAATGTAGTACAGTAGAGTGATATTATAGTGAGGGACAACAGCAAGAGAGGAAATTCTTTCTTCATTTTGGATTCCAAGTATTACTGTTCAGTTACAGTAATCTGTTGAACCCATTTGGCTTGAAAGGTTCTCTGATGTTTTCTGGTAATTTTTAAGCTATTAAGCACTTGAATAGCCGTAGTTCAGGATCCACTTCTGAAGCTGAATAATATTTGTGGGACATGTGGGAAGCATGCTGGGGCAGTCTGCAGAAAATTAATATATTGGGTGCTTTCCTGGCAACAGCCTAATAAAAATCTATTTAAACTTTTTTTTATTTGCTGGAGGAGGGAAACAAAGTCTTGTCTAGCCAGGGAGGAAAAGCATGATTAAAACTTTTAACCCAACTCCGGAAAGACTAGATACTTGTTTCTCTGAAGTATGTTTTTCTCATATATTTTTTGAATTATTTATGCAATTATTGCTCATTAGTGGTAATTGAGGTTTATGCATTAAGAGGACATGACTTAGCCCATATACAATTTATTTTAGAGTCTCTCTTCAGCTTACTAATGCTTATTTTCATAGCTTTTCTTAAAAGACTTAAACTGCTAAACTTTGTCTTAAGTTAATCTGACACTCCATGAGTATAAGATCATGATTGAAGTGTTCAAAGGAGTGAGAGAGCACCTTAAAAAGTATCTTGTCCCTCTGTGATGCAAGTCTGAGCAGAGTTAGGCTCTGTTTTCTCAACATCTGTATATCAGGTAGTTAGAAGCTGCACTAAGATGCCTTTTTTTGGCATCACTGAACTCTCACAGTACTCTCAGCCCCTCTTTGAAGCTCATCTGCTCCAGCTGCCTGAACAGTCTTAGTATCTCCCTTAGACTTGCTACACTATGCTGATAATGGGTGCTTAGGACTCTACCTAAAAGGTTTCTCAGCATTAAAAATATTGTCTTGGATACAGTACTCCAAATTGTGTTTTACAAGTGCCCAACACAGGAACAGTCACTTCCTTCACTCTCTTGGTTACATTCTTCTTAATGCAGCCCAGGATAGTGTGGGTTGCTTTTGCTGCAGGAACATGTTGCTGAATCCGTTTGAATTTGATGTTGAGAGAGGATCCCTAGGTCTTTTTTAGCATTAGTCATTTTTGACAAGTCAGTCACATTAGTAACCTATGTGTGGTTTTTATCTTCTGGCCAGTCATAGTGACTCCTTCAGACTGTGATTGATAATGTTGTGCTTCCTCTACAGACATTTAAGTTCTGCAGCTTAGTCTGAGGATAAGTTTATTATTGTTTGTATTTTGAAAGCTCTAGAATAGCTTATTGATGTAGAAAGCAAACTTGGTCTGAAAGGAATTCGTCTTTAAATAATAAGGTTAAGATTTTAATGAGAAAAACAAAGCAAAATTATAATGCATTTCAAAGATTTTGGAGCTGTAATGGTCATGAAAATACATATGAGGAAGAGCTGTATTACCTCCCCTCTTCTTGCAAATCATTTTTCTAAGCTGCCTCAGGACAGCCTCCATATATGGAAAAACTGCTTGGGGCATTTGAACTCATGTAACGTGTTTTGCTCAAAATCTCTAAATACTGTAGAATTGGAAGGATTCTTCTATTCTGTATCATGTCACAGAGGAAGCAATTTGAGGGAGATGTTTAGGAAAAAAAACTAAATCCAAACCAAAATGTGGGGATGATTTTTCATTAGGTACGCTGAAATGTTTTGGACTTTTTTTCCAAAGATTACTACCTCAGGCCTTCACCTTTTTGTAAAGTTTCATGGCTTTAGTGCTCTAATGGTTTATTTAAACCATGATGACAGGTATATTGTGTTCCAAAATTATTTAAATATGCTACTGCTTTGTGTAAATGACAGCATAGCACAAAAACAATAAAAGGAGAATTTGAAATGCAGTACACATCATCTGAGTTGTAAAGTTATGTTGACGAGTAACATAGCTGTTTCTTCTAGATATAATAATTCTTTCCCTGGAGGAAAGAAAAAGATGAAAAATGTGCCCTGATTTATTGTAAAGTAAATGTCGCTTACATTTATGGACAGCTATGTGCTTGGTTATGGGAATTAAACATGTGAAATTTCATCTCAGTTTTTAT
Organism: Haemorhous mexicanus; assembly: GCF_027477595.1. NCBI lineage: Eukaryota > Metazoa > Chordata > Aves > Passeriformes > Fringillidae > Haemorhous > Haemorhous mexicanus. The sequence continues at coordinate 35,556,737 of NC_082343.1, forward strand.
TAAGAACATTCTGAGCAAACAGAAGTGGAATGTGAGTAGCAGTTTTACAGCTTTCACAGGCTTGGTGCTATTTCTGTCTGTTTAAAATAAAAGACAAACGTTGACAGCAGCTGTTGCCTCCTTCAGTGGAGATCACTTGGTGACATTATTGAAAAAGGATGTTTCATTTGTTTCACTTTGTTTAGAAAAGGAAGACCAGTGTCTCATGCCTGAAGCCTGGAATGTCGACCAGGGAGTTATAACCAAACTCAAGGAACAATACAAAAAGGAGCGCAAGGGGAAAAAGGGGGTGAAGAGTAAGTGGAAAACATTGCACCTTAAAATCATAAATCTCACATCTTTCACACCCTTAATTCTATCTCTCTTTCAATGTTTTCCTAAAATTACTTACTCTTTTACTTTGCTGCTCCTGACTGCTTTCCTGTTCACCAGTTCTCAGGGGTTGAAATTAATGACAGACGATCGAGTTACCTGATAAATAGTTGGATTAGATTTAACTTCTTCCAACCAAGTGTTGGGTTAGTTAAAAATTCTTGCTTTGAGCATATTTTGTACTTTCATTATTCAGATGTTTAAATTGTAAAAGACATTGTTTTAATACTTCACACTTTAATACAGAAGACTTCAGAATCCTTTCTTAGCTGGAAACATGCCAGTTTCACGGGAAGAGTTAAAGTCTGGTATATAAATAAACAAAGAAAGAAACCAAACTGGAAACTCTCTTGAGTATCCTGTTAGATGACAGTGGGAGAAAACAGGTTAATTTCTACCCCTGTTTATACTTGACATTCACAACATGAAAGTCATGCTGTCATCATAATTTGTTATGCAGGGCTCGAAATAGGAAGCAACTATGACCATCAGTTTATTTGTAAATCATAAGATTTATTTATTGACTTTAATACCTCTGGGACTAGCCTTCAAAAAAGTTGGGTATTTTTATTAAAAAAAAACACCTGTGAACAGTATCTGAAATACAGTTTCTAGCCCTGTATTTTTTTTTTTGTTACATTTCTTAAAATACGGATATGTTTTGTAAAATCAATGGGTTTTGATAGGTAAGCCATAAAATTTTTTGAACTCAGATGGAGAGTTTAAAATGAAACACTCTATCTATGGCTGTGTTTCAAATACCTAGCCATATTGAGAATTCATGTGTGAAAGATGTATATTAATAATATTGCATGTAGCCTGGAAAAAAATTTCAGGGGTGTTTCTCCCTTTGTGGCAAGATGCTTATGAATACCAAGGAAATTCTCACTTCCAAAGAGATATGCATAATGATGTAAATATGTCAGAGCCTTGCATCGAGGCTGACTTGTTTTATTACTTTTTGTATTGATACTCTCATTAGCTGCTGCTCAGCAGTTGGTTGTGTGGCTGAAATTATGTTATGAAATACAAAAACTAAACATCTCCTTTTTTTTTCCAAATTAAAAACAAAAAAAAAGGTAAATAATTACCATGCTTTAAATTTCTCAAGTGATATTTTTGTCATCTTTGGAATAATTTAATTTACGGGAAGTTAATTGCAAGTCTGACAAGAAGCTGAGCTAACTAAAGTGTTCATATTTAACAAAATTCATTCTAAATTTCTTTATGGTTAAAGACAGACAGGGCATGCCAGTATATGATTACAATGAAAGTGATTTTTGTAACTTGTCTGTTATTTTTAAAATACACAGACATGTTATGTAGTTCAGGGTAAAAAGCTGTGGGGTTAGTCTAGCAGAAATTATTTAATCCAAGTGTTGAAATTCTGTTCTTGAACAGCTGTTGTCTTTTTTTTTTATGATAAAACTTAATTGTTAATATAGATACAGACATTATTGGAGTATGTTTTATATCATTATGATAAAAAATCACAATGCAAAGGCAGCACTCGGACATCCAGTGCTCCTTCATGAAGGTAACTGCTGCTCAGTACCTTTTGGATTGATTTGATTGGTTTGATCTTGGGAGACAAAGTGGTTTACTGTAGCAGTGAAATTAAGCATCTTTCCATGGACATACCATCACTGGAGGGCCATCAATGCAGAAAAATCAGGAAGAATCAGAGCCTGTTTTCAGTTATTCGTAATATTGCACATAGTGAAGAAGAATGTGAGGGAGGCTGTCTGGAGAAAAAAGAAGGAACTAAATAACATTATATTTTACTGAGTTTGTTTCTATGACTTTAATTTCGTCATATATGGTGCTTAGCCACTGAACTGCTACTAAGTAAAATATTGGTTTTAAAAAGCAGATATTATAGTAAAACAATCTTGCAAAATCCTTCTTAGTGTTTTTCTGGACTGTGTAATATTTTGGTGACAGACGAGTTAAATACAATTTAGTGTATTATCAGTCATTATGGTTAGGGTGGACAAAGTAGTGTTTGCAACTGCATTAGTAAACTCATGATTTTGCAAGGCTGTAGTAAACATTCCTGTGAAGTAATAAGAGAATAGAATCATAGAATGGTTTTATGAGAGAATACATATATTAGAGTACACTACTGTGTTAAAGCTGCTTGAAAATAGCTGTATTATTTACTGGTCTAGGAAAAAACATAATGGACTATGGGTAAGACATTTTCCCATTCTTAATTAAACTTACAACAGGAAAAACTACCGAAGATATGTTTCAGCCTCAATCCTATATAAAACAGTCAAAACAGGGATGTGGGAAAATGATGGAGCAAAGCACAGGTAAGTGTCAAGAAGGGCATGGGTCTTCACCATATGTAGCTTCAGGAAGTAGGCCAGTGAACCCAGCTGCATTTTTATTTTAATATAAGTATAACATTTTTGATTATATAGTTCACGATACTACACTACTGCACAAATAAATTTAAATTATAATGTTGTCATAAGAATATGCTGCACAAAGTACCTGATGCACAAATTATAAAATATTCATGGATGTCAGCTATTGTTTTAGCAAAGTAAATATTCTAATTATCTAAAGTGTGACTCAGTTGGCGGCATTGCTCAGCATCCCGTACAAGTAGCACTATGAGTCCATTCATATGGGGAAAATTGTGCGTTCACAATTCTCAGCTGCTTCTATCACTTTCTTCTTGAAATTCATTTCATGCTGGATGATTAGTTACTGCTGAAATAAGTGCTCATTAGTTTTTCTGTGGTAATGTCATAATGCAAGGTAGGATCCATTGTTGCATGTGCTGCTGTAGCATATCTGATATAAGGAGTGTCATCGTGAACTATGCCTAAACCCTTTAATTTTTTGTTTTTTTCTGGTTAGGGCCCAACAGGTCAAAGCTGCAAGATATGCTTGCAAACTTGAGAGATGTTGATGATCTCCCTTCATTACAGCCATCTGTTGCACCTTCTTCTAGGCCCAGTAGTTCAAGGCTCATTGAACATGAGATAAACAGGACGGATGAAGGTAAATATTAAAAAAGTGCATACTCCTTCATAGAGGGTGGATGTTTATAGTTACTTAAGAATTGTTCTCTCTGACTTTCCAAGCACTTTACAAATTCTGATTCAGTATTGCAAGTTTTAGGTGTAATAAATGACATTCCCATTCCTCCTTTATGGTCACTATTAGTAAGGTCAAGACACCTACCTAAGTTCAAGTTTTGGCTGAATATCTTTGAGCACGATGGAAAAAATAATTTGGCACTTAGTGGCTTTGTAATATGACCATCCTAAAACACTTGCTTTCGTTTGTGCTCAAGCCTGGCAGACAAGTGTGGGCCAGAAACTCTGAAGACATAAGAGCATAATTTTTTTTTCCCATTGATATAATTTTAAATGTATGTATGTATACATACACACACACAAGTGCACCCTTTTTTCCAAAGTGCAAACATAGGGGCTGTGCAGGTAAACACAGATGCCTTACTATAGCTTTCAAAAGCCTGTGCAGTGAAGCATGATTGTGTAGGGAATCATACAGAGCAACTTGCAGCTTGCCAGTGTATTAATTTCTATAATGTGTTCCAAAAATGAGGAGAAATTCTCATAGAGGCTAGTCCAAGTATGGAGAGCCACACATGCATCTTTGTAATGAAGCACTGCTATTAAGGCTGAAAAATGCTGAGTCATCGATTTGATTCAATATTTGAATTGCTGTAATGTAGGGCATAATAACATATAGGATATAGAGCTATATTAATTTGACAAAAATGGCAGCCTTCCAGTACCTAAAGGGAGCCTGCAAGAGAGCTGGAGAGGGACTTCTTACATGGGCATGTAGTGACAGCACAAGGGAGAATGGTTTCAGACTGAAAAGAGGGCAGGTGTAGATTGGATATTAGGAAGAAATTCTTTACTGTGAGGGTAGTGAGACACTGAACAGGTTGTCCAGGGAAGCTGTGGATGCCCTGTCCCTGGAAGTGTTCAGTGCCAAGTTGGATGGTGCTTTGAGCAATCCCATCAAGTGGAAGGTGTCCCTGCCCATGGCAGGGGGCTGGAACATGACGATCTGTAAGGTCCTTTGCAACCCAAACCATTCTATGATTCTGTGATATCATGTGCTCTATTAAAATGGTAAATATATGTTTTGAAAAATGTGCAAAACATGAGTTCCACTTAGCAGTCTTTCAGTGAGAGTGAAAAAGTAGGTCGGCCAAGTTATAATTAAGATGCATAAAAAGCCCTGGTGTGTGGAATAGCTACCAAAGATCTCAGTAGTTCTGCTTCCTTCATGCTCAGTGATTTTCTTCATGAAAGAAGGGGGTAACTTAGCAACGCTTTGTGAAGTGGAAGAATTTTTTGTTGAATGTTCCCTTTCCAACTTTTCTCACATGTACTGAGAGCTGTGTTAGCAGAGCTCTGCTTTCATGTCCTTTCAGTAATGTGTTTTTTAATTCAGGGACTCACATGGATTCTCACAAAAAAAGGACAGCTGATTGTTACCAGTCTGAGTTCGGTATTAATGTTAGCTGTGTATTTCTTTGTAAAGCTGAGACACCATTTTTTGGGCACTTTTTTTTTTTTAATTCTAGTAAGTTTTCAGATTTGGTGTCCTGTATGTATTGTGTGTTGAGTGAAATGTTGCATTGTGAATTCAAAAGAAAGGAAAAGAGAACTGTAGTGTAGACTTTGGGGTGGAGGAGGTAAAAGATATTTGTGATGAAAAGGTAATAACTAAGAGACCTATTCAAAGAGCAGTACTTGAAGAGCTTTGATTTAGGCTGCTCCCACCAGCTGTTTTTATCTACATTTTTGTTGCTTCTTCAATATCTATTTGCTATATTTCGTAGTTGAGTTGGGGAAGGTGTTTTCTGTGCTACTTGTTCATTATATATGGATTAATGGTAGCACACCCTTCCTGCCTGTGGCTGGCTCCATTTACTGTCTGGAGTTGCACACACCTCAAGTGTAGGTGTGTTCAGAGGGTGCTGCTTATTGGTAAGTACAGTGATTAACCTTAGAATATCTGTTTTTCTATGAATCTCTGTGGATCTTTTTGCCCTCGGCTACTTGACAGATAGGTAGCATTCTGAAAGTGGAAAATGTGCTTTTATTGTACAGTGTAGTATAAATCTATGTTTCAGGATTTTTTTGTTTGTTTTCTTTTCTTGCAGTGGAAGCTTTAACATTCCCTCCATCCTCAGGGAAATCTTTCATTATGGGAACAGATGAAGCCCTTGAAAATGAACTGGGTCTTGGAGAACTGGCAGGCCTTACAGTAGCGAATGAGGCAGATTCGCTGACTTACGATGTAAGTGGTTATTAATGGTAACTCAACGTCCTTCTGTCTTGTTGAAGGCAGATGCAAGTTACTCGTGTGTAGACTCAGCAGATAACATTCTTCAGTTAAAATTATGCTGCCAGAGGATGTCACAATGTATTACTTGGCAAAGGAGTCCTTCCCATACACAGCAGCATTCAAGCTCTCTGCAAGCCCCTCTCCTCTCATTTGCCTGCCATTTGTGCAAGTAGTTGAAAGTAAATTAGTAATAGTGGTACATCTGGGCACATGTAACCCCAGTGACTGAGCAAAATTAGGAGTATCATGGCCAGCAGATTGAGAGACGTTTATGTCCCTTTTACATGGGCTGTATGCAGTTTTGGGCCGCTCCACTTCCAAAGGGTTGTAGAGAAATTGAAGAGTATCCAGTAGCTTCTGAATGATGAGTAGATGTTAAGGGAGCTGGTCTTGCTTAGCTGTTAGGAGGCTGAGGAGTGCTTGAATAGCAGCCTGCAGGTATTAGAAGGGTGTTTGTAAGGATGACAGAGCCAAGCTTCTCTGTAGTGCCCGGTGTTAAGGCAGGAGAAAACAGCAAACTGTGGCTTGGGAGGTTCAGGTAAGACATTGGGGGAGAAAGTTATGTAGAAGGTGATACTGAAACAGCTTGCTCAGAGAAACAGTGGAATCCCTCTCCTGGGAGATATTTAAAACTTGGCTGGGGCAGAGCTGTGGTTTACATTACCTGGTGTGCAATAGTTTCATTTCCAATGGACCAGAACTCTTAGGAGGGTTTTGTGGGCAGCACTTCTGTAGCTGTGAGTGTAGCCTTATTTTGCTTGCACTGTTTATGAAAAAAAATTTTCTTAAAATTACGTCTTTTCAGTTGTATGCAGTTTTTTCTGTATTTCTGATTTCTTGGGAAAAGATACTTCAGGTATTAATTTAATCATCTGCTCTTGTATGATCTGTCAGCTTCAGTTTAATCTTGCTGTTGCATTTCCCAGCTGTATCAAGGTTGAGGGATTTCAGAGATCATTTTTAATTCTCTGATGGGGAAGAATCCTACCCTTCAGCAAATCTGATTCTGAAATAATCATTATCTGGGATTTTACCATGACAAATTAAATCTGAGACTTTGGACATAAGATGCAGGTCCTTACTTTGAAGTTCTACCCCTGTATGTACCTATAAAGCAATGAAATACATAGTTAATAAAATCTTAGACTCCTTTTGAGAGTGCCACAGCAGAGATGTGCCCTACCACTATTGGAAGTTTCTGAACATGTGATATGTTATGAGTCATCAATATTGCAATGGATGCAGAGCATTTCTGCTAATATTCAGTATTTCAGTATTATCTCCTAATTTGGCTCAGTTCCTAATGTTTTTAAGAACTAATTTTCCCGAACTATGTCTTCAGAAAGGGGTACAGTAATGTACAAATAAATTGCTGTTACAGGTACTCCTAAAAATCCAAGGCTGGATTTTAAATTCAGAGAACATGACAAAGCTAACCCATCTGTACAAGATGCTTTCATTGCTTGACTTCATTGTGCAAGTGTCCATATAAATGTTGTGTTTGTTCATGTTTCTGTCTCCTGAACTAACAGCTTTCATTGACTGAGTAGCACTTCTTTATCCACTCCAGTCCTTTCCTGCATGGTAGAGAATACTAACTTCTATTTGTTCATTTGTCCAATGCCTGTATGAAGTCCTGTGATCAGGAGTTCATAGTCATGGTTACCTCGACTCTTACCTTTTTTCTAGTGCTGACAATTAAAAAAAAAAAAATTATAAAACTATTTGCTCTGGTTACTGTGCACTTTATTGAAGCAAAATGAAGGGCTGGTGACCCTATTTCAAGTTTTATTGTAAGTTGAGCTTATGGATAATGTTTTTATTTTGGACTATTTCATACATCTGGCTGCCAAATGTGAATCAGGTATGATTAGTGAAAGCTTAGTATTTAAGTGTCAGTTTTGAATCATATGGAGAATTAAGTTGAAAGATCATGAATCAGTCCTTAAATATATTTGCTGATATATACTTTTCCCATTTTCGGTCCCTTTCATCTCCCTGACACTTTTGCTGGATTATTTTCTTCTAAAAAATGGCAGCATTAGCCTGCCTCATTTCATAGTTTCAGTTTTTTACATAGTGCTTTGACTGTAAATTGAAGAATGGTTTTCACTTGGTAATGAAGATTATTAATTTATTACTTTAAAGACTTTTTTTTCTTTGGTATATTGGCTTTTAGAGTACCTAACAAGATTAAATTTTCCAGATTGCTAGCCAATACACCTAAGTTTGCCTTTTCTTTTTCCTTCCTTTACACATTCTTGACAAATGTTCACTTTGGTTGGCTCTGGTTTTTTTCCTCTAGTCTTCTGAATAGATTAATCATCTTCATAAAATTATAATAGATTTTAGATAAGAGTAAATGAACTATAAAATCATTGCATTTAATGTTAAGTACTGATTTGGAGGTTTTGGACTTTGCAGTAGGCCCTTGTTTGATTTCTTACAACTTTGAACAAGAGAAGTACCTGTCATTGCTGTCATTGCTGTCTTTAGTTTTCAATTTGTTTTCTATTCATTTTCAATTTTGTATAAACACAAGTATTGTTATAAGTGGCAAATCCAGATCAGGTGCTAATTTTGGGGTTGGCATCCCCCCAAACTGCTCTTCAGGCCTTGAGTTACCTCACTGTTGTGCTTTGGCGGGGACAGACAGAAGGAGATTGAGTGCTGTGTGAGTAAGCAGCCTCAGAGCTTGCGAGACTGGTGGGTAGAGTGATGTGGTGCAGCCAGGTGGGTGATGTGTCAGGGCTAGAATCTGTTTCTACCTCTGCTGCTGCTCTGCTAGCTGGGACTGCCTTCCATCTACTTTCCAGTTTATGAAGTGCCCATCTTGGACTCCTTTTAGAAGGACATTTTTGAATGAAAGACAAGCAAATGGAGAATTTTATCCTGCCAGGACTGGAATTCACTGTTAGGCCATCTGAGGTGTCTTGGTGGCTTTTGCAGATGTGGCACAGAACCTGTGCTGCTGGTATGGCAGCTGGAGGGCAGGCCAGCTCCCTCCATCACCTGATTGGCATTAGGTGCCTATGTTGAGGCAACCACATTCCTCTCCAGGTATCTGTACATCTTGTACCCTTTTTGCTGAGACTTTCTTGGCCAGTCCTCAGAAAACCTGCCAGAGCTGCTAACTGTGCAGTCCTGCCCCATCCTTGTACCAGCTCGAGCATTTGTCTGTTCCTTCACAGAGCCAACTTGGCTCAGTAAACTGGCAAAGAAACTGACTTGTCTCCCTGAGCAAGGCAATATGTCATTACTAAGAAATATGGTGAGGCTAAACCTGCTGTTTCTTGCAGCTCCTTTCTCGTTGTTTAAGATCTATGGAACCTTTTAATTTATATATATTTTTATTGTTAAATCCAGATGTATCAAAGCTTAAGAAAAAGCCCTTCTGTTCTCAAACCTCCTCTTTCATCCCCAGGATAAAATGTTTCTTGAAGTGGCTCAAAACAGTTCTCTCATCTTTGCAGTTAAAGATACAAATTATTTGGAATTATCGTTAGATTGCAGTGTGATAAACATCAGTACAATTGTGTGTTTTCTTGGTTTTCCATAACCACCATCAGCAGTGGTTATGGAAAGGTAAATTTTACTCATGACATTGTTGACTGACAGTGAAAAAGTCTTTTCAGCATTTTGTGTCAATATTTGTTCAGAGGAGCAATACTGAAGTAACTTAAACTTTATTGAATAAACTTAAGTTTATTAAAAGGCTTTCTTTTTGGATCTTCTAAAATGCATTTATTGCCAAATAATTGTGTCTGTATATATGATACCTTATTGCCTGCCAGTTAGAGTCTTAGTGTGTAGCCAAGTCCTTTTTGCCTTTTTTTTCTTATTCTGGCAAACTTTACTTGTCATGCATTATTACAGAGCTTGGGTTGCCTTAGCTGGGTAAGTTAGCTTGTGTTCCTTTCTCTGCTTCTAGAGACTTCTCTGTTTTTCTCAGATCTTTTCTTTAGAGATATTATGTCAGTAGTACTTTGGATAGTCAGGGACTGCACCTTGATGAGTCAAGCCCAGCTTTGTAAGTGAATGAGCCATAGATCAAATTTTAAATACTTAACTGAATTCATTGAAGTATCAGTGCTTTTAAAGTGTGTAATTTGACAGACTTGAGAGTATTTCAAATTTGCATAGAATTTATCCCAGTGGATGTGACATTACTCATATGGAATATGTGTACCTTGGTTTGAAGTATCTGGTTAGTGTTAAGTGGACTGTTATTTGAGAGCAGGTTGTTGTGAAAAGTGGGTGAGGTAATTTGACATCTTCTGAAAATGCCAAACTAAATTTTTGATTTCTTCCTTTTGTTGTGCCTTCCAGCTTAATTACAAGTTTGGCATTTTTTTTTATTAGATAGCCAACAATAAGGATGCATTGAGAAAGACTTGGAACCCCAAGTTTACGTTAAGAAGTCACTTTGATGGAATAAGAGGTCTCGCTTTTCATCCAGTTGAACCAGTCTTAATAACAGCTTCAGAGGACCATACATTAAAAATGTGGAATTTACAAAAAACAGCCCCAGCAAAAAAGTAAGAATTTTTCTTTATTTTCTTCAAAAACAATTTTTATTTATGAAGGAAAAACAAAACCTAGATACTACTTTACTGAATGGCCCTTGCAGTTAATGGAAAGTGTTCCCTGAATTTAAGAGTAGGAAAACAAGCTCTCAGAGAAGGGTGGAGATGCCTAAAGAATGCCAGAAAAAATCCATGTGTGTTTGTGAATGTATTTTGTTTGTGAAGATGAAAACCATTCTTTTTTTTTGTATTTTCCTTGTAGATAACATGACAAATTAATTTACTACTGAAAATATTTGGATGCAGCCTGTTAGTGTGCTTGCATGTGTATATAAATGTATAGGATGCATTTATATATATATGCATATGTATGTATACACATACATGCATATACATGGGACAGCTTGAAACTCTGAGATGTTGCCAGGTTCCTTTGTTAACTGTCTCTTGCAAATTGCTGGGAATTTGCAGAAATCAGAGGAAATTCATAGTGGGGCTGATGTGGTTAAGGGAGTAGGTCACACCTTTGAGGAGAACTGGGCATAACACAGTCCTCCCTGGATTGATAAAGTCCAGAGCAGCAAATTTTCAAGCACTTCAATGTTGATAGGAAAAACTTTGAGTCCAAAACTCCTTTTCTGCAATAGGAACAATTAATGATACATTCCGTGTATCATTAATTGTCTCTCCACTCCTGCTCCATTGATGTACCTAGCTACTTGTTTGATGGGTCTGTGAATTACCTTGAAGGTCTTCAATCAAAAATCCAAACAACCAATTCTATCATGTCTTGAAAGACTGCAAATAGTTCCTAGACCCATGAAAAATCATGTTGGGAGAGGAAGTTGTGGGAGAAACACTGCAAAAGATGTAGCAGGGATTTTAAGAATTTAGTGATTCTGGCAAATTTTTTGTGAAGCATTGTATAAGATGGTATACATGTTAACATTTTTTTCATACTTCATTTAGGAGTACTTCTCTTGATGTAGAGCCAATATATACCTTCCGAGCACATAAGTAAGTATTTCCTGAGAAAAACTGTCATATTTTGAGAAGGATAAGATTTTTAAACAGAAACAGAATTTTAAAAAAAGTAATTTCTACCTTATCAGCTACTGATTTCATGTGACGCTTTTAGTTCCTATGTTGTTTAGGATATCTGCATGTGTTCTTCTTCCTTCTGCATAGGTATTTATGTCTAAAGTCTAAAGATATACCACAATTTTAAAATAAAAAACCTACAAATGATACAGTTCAAATTTGTTCAGGTCTTCTGTTCATCATTGCAGCTTTTGCCTTTTTGACATATACTTGCATATGTGGAATGAAACTGAAGAAGAATGAATGCAGTGAATTTAAATCTACTGAGATGATTTCGTGAAAGAGGCTTAAATATTTTGAAAAGAGAAAAAATCTGTTTATGTGAAATATAAAATCCTAGCGTTTAAATTGTGATGTTTTTCACATTTTGTGTGCATAATGTTTAATTGTCCTGATTGCAGTCGTGTTACCAGATACTGTGGAGGGTATTTTTGTGGGAAGTCTTGTAGCATATTATTTAATTATGCAGAATTTTTGTTGCAATCCATGCAGCAAGTGAATTATATCTAACATGGAAATTCTTAAGATTGACACTGCATTGCATGTAATGAAAATGTTAACAGTCAGTGTTTCTTTGGGACTTTCTTCCAGTGGACCAGTGCTCTGTGTGGTGATGAGCAGTAATGGTGAGCAGTGCTACAGTGGGGGAACAGATGGCCTCATCCATGGCTGGAACACAACCAACCCAAACATTGACCCCTATGACTCTTATGGTACGTTGCTGTTGCACCCAGCAGTGAAATGATAAGTTTAGTGACAGTAATGTTATGTCACTAAAATAGTATAGTTTGTAGGTAATGCTTCTGTGAGAGTTTAAAACAGCAAATCGAATGTTATCTTCAATTACTTAAGTAACCTTTTGTTTTAATGCTGTATAAGATAAAATGTCATTTTCTTAAAAAAGGCCTTGATCTCATCATTGTTTTTAGAAACAACTAGTCTAAAGTGCAGGTTTTAGAAGTACAGGACTAAACCTGATCATTTGGAAAGTACGGAAATCTGTGGTTTTTTGACAAATTTCTGTGGAGTTGAGATAAAAAGGTTTTATAGTCTGGGACCAAAGCTGTTAATGTTGGCTAGAAACAGCTAAAAAGGCCCAGTTCAGTAAAATTTAGTAGATTTGAGTGGATGTCTCCCTTGTGTCTGGATTTTATGATTTATTTTGCACTTGTGGTAGCTTCAGATGCAGTTGGCCTCAAAGCTAACTTCTGCATAAAAGGGACTGCTGTGGCATTAATAGCTGTTTAAAAGTGAATTTTAACAATGAAGTGTGTTTTGCCAAAGTCAATACTGTCCCTTCTGCTGAAGCAATGTTTTGTTCCTTTAGTTGAAAACTGGGTAATTGACTGTCACATATGCTGCTGAAATTCAAGCATCTTAATGCCAGAATAATTAAGACTTCTGTATTGATATGACGTGAATGATCTTGGGATTTTTTATCAATTACCTTCCAGAGGTTGGTGCCTAAACACAGGCTAAGATACAGCTATTGACTTCAGATTTTGTTCTGAAATGTGTTTTGTTGTGTTTTGTTCACAGATCCTTCTGTTCTAAGAGGTGCTTTTGTAGGCCATACTGATGCAGTGTGGGGTCTGGTTTACAGTGGAGCTCACCAGCGTTTGCTGTCCTGTTCAGCAGACGGCACTATACGTTTATGGAAAGCTACAGAAATTGCTCCAGCTCTCAATATCTTTAATGATAATCAAGGTACAGAAAATTGCCCTACCTCAAAGTTCATGGGCATCACTGTTCAGACTGGCATAATTTTGGCTACTGAATAGAAATACTTCCTGCACTTCTTTCTGAGTTTTGTATCTTTATGAATGTTTTTGGGAAGAGTAAATTTTGTGACCCTTCTCTGACATTACCTGAAAATATACCTAGATTCAGGGGGACAGTTAGATCCATCTGAAAGCCAGCTGCTGCAGACGATCTGCTAATGTTACTAGCATAGTTGAGAATAGTGTATTAACTCCATAATTCAAATTCAAACTCGAGTTTCCACCAGGCCCTTGCTTTTGGTTTGTCCAGAATAAAAGCCCTTTCTTCCCCAGTGGAATTTTGGAGTAACCAGTGTTTCATCTCAGGCCAGTGTCATTGTACCTTCCAGATTTGTTCCTTGTGCCTCTAACACAGAGATTCCAGTTGAATTTCTGATTTTGCAGATCAACTAAATAACAATAACCTAGTGATTCTAAACAGTGCTAGTTGAAAAAAAAAATACTCCTTTAGAGTTAGTTACTGAAATGTCATGCACAAGTGAACATCCCATTGGTTAGAATCTAATTTCTTGAAGTTGCTGTCTGTCTGAGTCTGAGTGCTCCAGAACAAGCCCATTGACATGGCCAAACTCTCTTACAGCTGATAGTCATGAAAGACAGCCCTTCAGAAAAACCTTGAGGCAAAATAAACTGTCACAGCTGAATGGGCATGTCAAATTATAGTGTAAAGCTGGTCAGATATGCCATTGCTTGTTACTTGAGACTGAGAAAAATAGAAACATTCTGTGTATTTTATTTTTAGCAAAATTATGTTTCTAAAGGTATGCAGGCTTCTTATTGCCAGCTTGCCTATCTGCCTGCTTTGAAAACTTCCTGGTAGAGTTTTTGAGTTTGTTACTGTGAGTTGTTTTGGTTTTAATTATTAAACTAAGGGGGAAGGAGGAGTAGTCTTCCCTCACAGAGGCAATATAATAGCCCTAATATTAGGGCTTTTTTTTTTTTGTATTCTAAACTGGAATGAAGCCCTGTTGTGAAATCCAAAGACTGAAAGCTCAGTTTTCCTATGGCTTATTGATAACCTTTGACAAACCCCTAAAATATCTGTCACTCATTATTCAAGTTGTTCAGATTAACCATTGTACGCTTACCAGGAAGCTGCAGATTCTTGCTTACCAGGAAGCATGCATGGCAGTGGTAGAAAAGGTCACTTGAGAAACAATGTGTTTTCTTCTCACACCAATTCTTTTTGCTTTTTTTCAAGTACTTGTAGGTAACTACTGCCATTCCTGAGAAATATTCTTGAGGTCTTGTGTCTCAGAAAGATATTTCTCCCATGAATCTTTAGAGAGTTTACAGGGATGTGATGGTATTCCTGTGTTATCTGAATCTATGACCCAACATTAGGTTGCTTAAAATTCAGTTTCTCACTCTTTACCTTTTCCTCCTCCTCCTGACGTCTGTTGCGACTGGTGTTCTTTCACATAGCAGGTGGTGAACAGGACATTTGAAGAGAAAAATCCTAAGGAATATATCCTATGCCCAAGCTTTGCTGATATGACCTTCTGTCCTGTAGTATGCAGACAGCTACAGTATAAGGCGATCAAATATATACCACAATAGGCAGGAGCTTTGAAATACAAGTTTATAATGTGTTTATATAATTGCATGTGATGACAGTTCCAGTGCTTAAAATCTGCACCTGGAGAATTTGGTATTTTATTAAGATCTGATTTTGTCTAAGTTAATTATAACAACATTAATTATCTGTCATGTCACTTGTTGTACACTCCAATTTCATGTGCTTTTACTCAAAGCAGTGGAGTTTGGTGGAGGTTTTTTGACAATTGCTGTTACAGTTAAAGGAATTAAAAGGGGCCAGGGAGTTCTTGCTTTCTTAATTTTAAAGTAGATTTCTGCACAGCTGCAGTTCCAGATAGAGCATCTTAGTAAAGAAAGTTGTTGATACACATGTCCAAAAAAATAGCATTAAAATAGTTATCACACAGTGAAAGCTATTTAGATTGGCATAATTTAGATTTTAGAATACAACATTTCCTTTGATTATTGTGGTTCTTTTGGTGTTGAAGTGCTTACTTTTTTTGTAAGGATTTTTTTGTTTACTTTTTTATTTTCTTTACACCAACTATATCTTCTCTACATTGTTTTCTAGAAATGGGAATCCCTTCATCAGTAGACCTTGTGAGCAGTGACCCAAGCCTCATGGTAGCATCATTTAACAGTGGACACACTAGCATTTTTAACATGGAGACAAGGCAGCGAATTCTTACCCTGGAGTCCAGTGTGGATACTAGTATGTATCAAAAGCCCCAAACCAACCAAAGGAAAAAAAAAAAAAATTTGCTTGTTTAAGATGGATACTTTTGATAATCTTTTCAATTTTTCCAAAGAATTAGTCAGTGTCATGAGAAATGATAAAATGGATTATGTTAGAAGCTGTGTTCTGAGATATAACAGTAAATTGTTACTACTGCAATAGACCTCACGGGTATTGCAGTAGCAGAAGAATGTGCATACTTCTGAAACAAGGCAGAAACAAGCTCACACTCTCAATTCCTCTTCAAGGGATAGTAGCATGAAAAAAAGCACAAGTTTCTTTAATATGGCTTTGTGATTTTTGCAGATTCAATATATCCATTTTCTCTTCAGTCCAAAATTGCAAAAAATAGGCAATATCAGAAAATTTAATGTTAAATTTATTTAAAAATTGGGAGTGTGTGTCAATTATTTTTTAATTTTTCCTCAGAGGTATCCATCTTCTAAGCTTTATTGCACTATTGGCTCATTTGGACTTGGGCTTTAGTTGAAATTTTCACTGAAGGAGGAAAGCAAAGCTCCAGTAAAAGAGTATTAATTCACAAGGTCTCCTTGTGATCCATATAATGCCTTGGATCATGGCAGTGACCAATGCTAGAAGTTTTAGAGGATACTGTGAAGAGCCTGCTATCAGTACATTATTTTACCCTGACTTTTAAGATTTTGATATTTCTTCCCTCACTCTTAGGGATTTATGTCACTGAATTCTGTTATTTAATTATATTTTTTTAAAGGACTGAGCCATTCTTGTTGGCTTTGCTTGTGTGTTTTAAAATATTTAAATGACTGTAATTTTATAAGAGCAAGTGGAAAGTGCCATATCTCTTCTTTAGGTTATTCCTTGCTCTGCTGGATTTCTTCTTTTAACTCACATCTTTGTTCCTGCCTAAAAAGACAGTTCTAAATTAGTTAAAGCAATTCAGTGGAAGCCACCTTTCTACTTCCCTCTCTTTCTCCCTTCTATTTTTTTCACCTACTCCTCGCTGTAGTTCCGTAATGTTCCTTTAGGAAAAGAAGAACTGATATGATAACCAGCAGTCCCTGTTTAGCATCTTTGGTTATGTAACAGTACTATAAAGCTTGCATGTATTTTAAAGAAATAGATTATTATTTCTACAAGAACTAGACAAGAGGAAAATGTCACCCAATATGCCCTACCACACTATTTAGGCACTCTTCTGCTCAGTATAAGCCTCTGCTTGGCATTTTCAAACTGTGAGGCTGCCTGCTTGTGATGAAGGTTCATGTCCTTTCAGTAATTTTAGGGGTATTTATTTATATGAATGTGGAGTTTTTTTCCTGAATTTATACTTTCATAATTTCTAAGTGTCCTGTGGATGCTGACACTGCTTTATGGTTCAGATTTTTTAAACAAGGTGAAATGACTCTTTACCATTTTAATAAGAAGTGAACCTTCTATTTTGTTTATTTTAGTAAGAATTTAGATTAAATTATGTGAATGTTCTTTGGAAGCAATTTAGCTAAATACAGTCAACACAAAAGTCAATATCTGTATTTTGATGTTCTGTCTAATGTCTATGTGTTTTTTCATAATCTATGCCTTTAAAGACGCCTCTTGCATTAACCTGTGCCTCATACCAATGCCTGGACTTCTAACCAGAAAATTCCTCTACTTTCTTCCTCTGTGTGTATATATATATCTATATATATGCATGCTATTTCAGAATTACTGAAGGCAAGGAAATTGGCCCTCCTATGAGTAGTCTAGCATCCTGTTTTTTCGATAATAATTTCAATACATATACATCAGATAATAAGAAGTAGATTTTGTTTGCTTTGAAATATTGCCTGCAGTGTTTATTTACCTGTACTGTGTGTTACGAAGAAAGTTTGACTTGGCAAGAGGAGGAATGTGTGTGAATGAGGTGTTTTCACTCAGTTTTTGGTTTCATATTTTTGTCTGATGTGCCTATCTAAAACCATGTCCAAAAGCTGGATCTTATTTGGCATACATATGTTTTATGTAAGTCTCTGTCTTGTGTAGTTTGGAAAGTATTTTAGAGGAAAGTGCATAACATAAGGTGCTAGCTGAGAGTTGCCAGGATATCTATGTAAGAAGTATTTTGCAAATTAGTTTGATTACATATTTATTTCTTAGTAGCAGTCTTTCAAAGAACTTAGCAACTTACTTATACTGATGTGTGTGGGTTTTTTCTTAGCAGTCAGTTCTTCCTGTCAGATAAACAGAGTGATCAGCCATCCAACTCTTCCAATTAGTATCACTGCTCACGAAGACAGACACATCAAATTCTACGACAACAACACAGGTATGCATCTTTCCAGCAGGTCTTAGCCATAGCCATTGTGTAATATATATTGTATTCCCAATTTTGTTATGATCAATATTATTCACACAAGTGTGGAGGGATGTCAAGAATTGGATAGCTTCTGAAGCAGAAATCTCTCATCAGCAATCGAGTATAAAGTTTGCCAGCTCACATAAAGCTTTGTTGGCAAAGTGATAAGGAACTTGGATCTCTCTGTCTGTTGTTTTAGAATGCCCTATGGATGGGCTTTATAAATATTTAACATAAAAGGCATCTTTTTCAAAATCATCATGTTCTTATGTTTATGTTTCTTCTATTGATTGTCTGTATTATTTTGCTCTTGAGAGCAGGAACCTGAGGCACTCCTTTAGTGCTTCCTAGACCTCTGCCACATGTGACCCATGAGTTCTTATTTTTAACATGAAATTATTGCTGTGATTATAATAAGCTGTGATAAAACATTAATTCTCTCTGAAACAACTAACACTATCCCCTGTTCCCATGTAGTTTATATTCATTGCTTCTAGTATGCTCAGCCCCTGCCTTCCTACCCATTCAAGATCTTACCTAAGAACTCCATTAATACACTTAGGGGGCAGATATTTAAAATGCACGGTGATTGCAGTGTCAGCATGGCTTAAAGCAAAGGTCTCATAAACATTGGTGATCATGCTAGTGTGGTTTTTGGGAACTGTAAACATTCAAATACTGACCTCTTCCATAATTTTAATGATTCGATCATGGGACAAGATCTCTTGTGTTTATATCAGCTGTGATAGGGTCATAAGCAGTGAATACAGACAACAAAGTTAATTGCAGAAAATAACCTAAATAAATCTTTTCTTTCAAAGGAAAACTGATCCACTCCATGGTAGCTCACTTAGATGCAGTTACAAGTTTAGCTGTTGATCCTAATGGCTTGTATTTGATGTCTGGCAGTAAGTACATTCAGATTTCATTTTCTTTTTCTCATAATGGTGGCAGGCATGCAAATTGTAAAGAAAACTGTTTTCCCTTTCTTTAGGCCACGACTGCTCTATTCGCTTGTGGAATCTTGAAAGCAAGACCTGCATCCAAGAATTTACTGCCCATCGCAAAAAATTTGATGAGTCCATTCATGATGTGGCTTTCCACCCATCCAAATGTTATATTGCCAGTGCAGGAGCAGATGCCCTGGCTAAAGTGTTTGTATGACAGAGTGCTTCCCTTTCAACTTTAGCTTTGTATATATTTAACCAGCTGCACAAAAGAGAAGAGGAGGGCACGAGTTGTTTTATCTTGCCCTATAATTCAGAGAATGTTTGTAAGTGTGTAGTTTTGCAGGGTGCTGTTTTCTAAATTGACGTTTGTTCTGGTTTCTGTGAGCTCAGCTGGTGCTGAGAGCTTGGAATCTCTCAGTTTCAAATAGTTTAAAAAAAAAAAACAAAAAGCTTTTATTTAGAGGGTGTGAATTTTCGTCCAGGCAGGCCTTGGGTGAAACTAGGTCTATTCTCTATTAATAAAATGGAGTACTGGAAAGAAGGGGTCTAATTGCATCAGGGAGTAGGAAAAGAGGGAAACTTCCTAGGATGCTTCTCATTGAAGAATCTTAATGTACTCAAATCACCTGGAAAAAGTGATTCGAAGTCAGTTCACATGCTCTTTACTGTATCATGTGAGAGGCACTTTTTCATCCCTTTGGTGTATGAATAAAGTAGATCTTGTTCAGAGCAGTAGCAGATAGTTAATCTCAGCCACCTGGCTGCTAGCCTAAGATAAATGCAATTAAAGGAAGGCAAATTACTAACGTACATTAAAATGCAGTAAAGTTTCTGTTACATCTTCTGTGTTCCTCAGTAAATATTTTGTTTGCAAAAAAATTTATATAATTTTTTTAAGACCATATTAGCGTATGGCAAGAAACTGAGCCTTTAGTCTAAATCCCAATTACCAGCAGACTGACACGGTCTGTGTATACTGTAGTAGCAAATTTAACTTATTCAGATTTTAATGCTGTTTATTCTTGGAGATCTGGCACAAGAAATTATCCCAAAGCTTTCAGAAGAAGCTGTCCTACAATTTTAGCTATCAAACATTTGTCTCCTCTTTCTGTTCCTGCTAAAAAGGGTATCATTCTGGGCATTACAGATAACAGTGGAATACTTTGTTTGGAGATTAAATCTGATGCTTTGTATGAGTCCTTTTAGTGGAATAGGTGGAAACTGTACAAAGCTCCATCAGTCTGAGAGATTCTGCTACTGCTAGAATATTTCCCAGCTGCACCATTTGAGGGACTTTTTACCTTGTCCACTTCACTGGGTGTATGTGCCATTGATTGGGTTACCTGAAGAATGAGTGCTTCTCTTAATTACTCAACAGATGTGCTTTCTTTATCTATTCAGAGCTTCTCTGTTGATTTGACAAATAACTTTTAATCCAATCTGTTAGTCTTTTTATCCCTTTTTAAAGGAAGGTGAGTAGGTTCTTTTCTGTTATGTGTCATCATCAGAATTATTACTATTCATAAGCACGAAGCTGGTGTTTTTCTCTGATGGGAATGAAAAGCAGAATTTCTGCTGGAGTTGATTTCTGGTGCTGATACGAGTAGGAAAGAACCCAGTGCAACTCTTCGTATACACCAGCCTGAGGTTAAGACTGGAAACTGATAAATAAATCCTTACCTTTAAACTGACACTTCATGAGCAGGAGTCATTGAACGATATCAACATGAGGTTTGACTATGTTGTTTTTTAGAGTGCCATTTGGGGATGGGACCACATTTGAAGTTGATCTCAGAGTTTAAAGCAAATATATAATTTAGAATAAAAGGTTGACCTGTGCTGTTTGAGCCTGCTACATATTATATGTACTGCTAAAATATTCTGGAATACCTTTTATTGCTCAGAATATTCACATATGTCAGTTCATGATATTGATATGCAATATATTTCCTTAGATAAGATTAGAACTTTTACCATGAAACAGATGACAACAATAATAATACAGATGATTTAGTTTTTATAAAATGTTTTGGTTATGATGAAAAGGAGGAAACTTGGCTGCAAAACTGAGCATTCAACTTTGTGAGAGTTTTGTGTACTTGACTCATATTCTTTCAGTGTCATTATTTTATTTCTTTTTGAAGAGAAAATTGCAAAAATTTATTTGAAAAATTCTAAAAGTTATGTATATTATATATGTGTATATATATTGTAAACATGTATTAAATGTGTCTAGTAAGGGAAGACTCCATGGGTGCATTTTAATGTTTTAGTATTAAGAGTTCTCTTGAGTTTGTGTATACAAAGGATAATGGTGTGAGTATGAAATGAATGTTGTGGTTTTGCTTACACAATACAATATGTAGTCACAGTTGTTTAAATTGCTGTACATAAAAACTAATAGGCCAGCATGCTTGTTTTTAAAGACTGTCATTCTGATTACAATTGGAATGTAAGAAGTGGCTGTTCAAATGTGAATTGAAAGATGTTTCCTTCTCTCTATTGAGCTCTTGCTCAAACCGAAAAGTGATTTTTTTAAAAGCTGGCAATAGCTAGAGGATGAGGTGCCTTTAAAAAACAAAACAAAACAAATGTAGCCTTATGAAGAGGTTGTGGAATATATATATTTTTGTGCTTGTCTTCATAATTGATGTCAATGTCTTTTTACTGTACTTGCTCACATACTTGTAGGACTGCAGGGTATTGTGCATGAGCCTGTCAGATCTTCTGAGCATCATCGTAGGAGATAAGGTTGAAAAAATTATTTAGGTTATCTAGGCCATCTGCTTGCTAAAGCGGGGTTGTAGACTTGTGCATTCTAATATTGTCTTGGCCAGTGAGATTTTATATGTTCTAAAACAATTAGGCTTCCTTTTAAAGATAATTTCAATTATTACATCTCACTGGCAGGAGGATTTATGTAATATTTAGTAGCTCTTTTTTGTAACTTCATGCCAGTATTCCAAGCAATCTTTTGTGTCATTTTACATATTCTTCATAGTCGTTGTAATTTGGAACCTCCATGCACACCCTGGTTCCATCTGTATATTTTCATTCCTTTCTGCTTTCTTCAAGCTAATTTTTTTAGTCTGCTTTTTTTGCTCAACATTTTCTTGTTTTCATCCTTTAAGCTCAATTCTCCAGATACTGGTGTCCATACCACCATTCCACATGCATGGTTTGTTGGAGTAGTCTGAGGGTCATCTCTTAAGTGTGGTTGTTATTTGGTTGGGTTTATCCTCTCTAATGCGATGCTTTTGTGTAGGAAGACCAAGCTTTTGATGTCTGACAAACTTAAATCGTATTTCTTTATTTATGACAACTCCTTTGAATAACATTTGAGCCTTGCTGCTTTTCAAGTTTCGTCTTCACTTTTAGTATGTTACGATTCTTTTGCAGCTAGAGACTTAATTCCTGTTTCATGATTATCGTGGATCTTACAAGTTTTGAACTTCTGACCTCTGAGGGCACTAAATTATTTTTATTTGTTCCCCTTTTCTGTGCAGTTTTTCCTGGTTCAGTGTAATTAGTAACTTTCATTAGTGTTATACATATATCCAAAGTGTAAACAAAACTGGACCCAAGGCTTTTTCTTGGGAAAAAAAAAAACATTTTTCTGCAATATCTGTGTATAGCGTTTTACCATTACTACTTTTCCCATATCTAATTTACATGGTAATTTTTAAATGGTTAGCTCATATAATTTTTTGTGTATGTTAGCCTGTGCTAATGATTTTGGTTTTACTAACTAATTTAATGGGAGAATTTTCAGTCCTTCTGTATGTTGAAAGTTGATCCACTAGTTTAAATACTCTCACTTTTACTCTAATTTACTTCACTGGGCTGCTTGCTTTCACATATTGATTCAGTTTCCAAAACACTTGCACAGAATTATTTGGAGTAACTTGGAAGAAGTTCTAGATATATTGTGTCACTCTTACAAAATCCTAGTGTCTGCATTTATTTTTGGTCCTCAGAGAGAAAAATTCCACATAAAAGATTCGCTACTTTCATCTCATCCATCTTTATTTTGATAAAAAACATTCTTTAGCAAGAAGCCTGGAGAACTATACGCCATGTACTGTAGCCTATTTTTTTTAGGACGTGTATTTTCAAATAACATCATGTTAAAGCAGTCCCATGTAATTTGGTTGAGTAAGTGTGGTGTTCATACACCACAAAGCTCATACAGCTTTGTGATTAGCTCATACAACACTGTTTTTCACTTGTGAATTTAAAGTAACCAGAGATTTGTTCTTTTGAATAAACGTGTGGGAGATAACGGACTTAGTTACACTACCTTTTCAGTACATTTGTTGGATCACAGATGTGTTGCCTTTCTCTGCCTCCTTAGGTTTCAACAGTGTAATTTTGGGGAGCATCAATTTCTGTAAACTCATGTGTTCTTTGAGCAGCGTTTGATGGGCAGAAGTGTGAAAACAAACAATTGAAAAGCAGGCATAACTATCAGATAATCAAGTCTTGGTTTTACTAATGCCTTTCAACTATTTGGAAACATTTGCAGGCTTGACAGTGACTTTGACAGTGTGTTTGCAGACTGTCTGTCCCAGGTATCCAAGAGCCTGCTTGGTGCCTGTGTGAAATACCTAGTCAACCTGAGGTGCATTAAGGAAGAAAATGCAGCCATTGTGGTTGTCCTGTGCTGAAATTTGTGGCTGTTTAGTGGAAGCTGGTTTGGACTACACTGTGAGAAATGAAGAAATCAGAATACAATAGTTAACCTCTTCCATATGGTAAATTGATTTGTATAAGATGTGGCAATCTTTGACATGGCAATATGAGTTTTCTTGGGTAGCTGCTGTTCATGAACATCGTAGGGATGCTTAGCATAGTTGTTACTATTGAGTGACTGAGAGGATGAAAATATTTCCTTGAAAAAAATGCTCAGATGTTTCAGGAAGCTCCTTTTTTTCCATAAGGACATGAAG
Organism: Haemorhous mexicanus; assembly: GCF_027477595.1. Classification (NCBI taxonomy): domain Eukaryota; kingdom Metazoa; phylum Chordata; class Aves; order Passeriformes; family Fringillidae; genus Haemorhous; species Haemorhous mexicanus. The sequence continues at coordinate 35,580,360 of NC_082343.1, forward strand.
GAGTTGGGAATATTTCATGTGAATCTGATAACATGTTTAGTTGAAGAGAGTTACAGTCGGTGCACAGTCTTGACTCTTTCATCATCAGTGTCTGTAAGCTTAGAGACAGAAGTATGGAAATGATTTTCCTGTAAACTGCCACTGAAAGTCTCTGCCACGTTCCTACTGAGCAGCAGAGAAACTGATGGACAGCAGTGTTGCTCCGTCCAGTTACGTCAGGGGTGTTTTACAAAAAATAACCCCTATTGTAAAATGTAGTGTTAAATACAGCAGAGCAAATGAGCAAACTCTTGGGTAGGCTGGGGAAGGACTAGGATGACTCTTGTGTAAATAGTCCTTGTTCAGGCAAACACTCTGGTTTAGCTTGTGGGAATGTTCCTAGGAGGGAGGATGATTGGAAATGTGACCTTTGAAAAAATATCTGTGCCTGTGCTAATGAACATACCTGTGCAGGTTATCTATCCTTTTGGTATGTGCTTTTTATCTTTCCACTTAAATTTCCCTTTAGAATACATTTTCTCATTTTCTGGGAATTTTAAAATCCCATCTACAGTGAGCACTTACTGCAGGATAAATGTCATTAAGAACTTCTGATTTTTCTCTTGGAGTAGTTTTTTGAAGGGTGGTTGAAGCTTCAGCTTCAGCCCAGCCCTCTGTCCACCAGAAGACTGATTTGTACCTCCTTACATCCAGTTTATTTAATTTTGCTGTGTTATCTCTTAGACTGCCTTCTGAGTTGATTTTGCTGCTCTGTAGTCAGTTGTGAAAGCTTATGAATTACTGTATCATTTAAGATATTTTTGAGAATGTGGATTCCACTAGAGAAGGCATAAATCCAGTTGAATAGTATAATTTGTGGAACTCATCTGGTTTGTTGTCAGGAGAGACTTGTTGTTAGATGACAAAATCCAAACTATGGCTGAGCTAAAAAGGCATTTAACGATATTATATTCTTAGCCCAACTTCTTCCTGCCTAAGTGTAGATTGTGGTACTGTGTGTCAGACTACTTTTGCCCTGCTTATGCTGCCAAGCCATGCTGTGATCCTGGGAGGTCACACCAGTGTTTAAACCATACCCCGTGTATGTGTTTCTAAGCTGCTCAAAGCCTTGTATTGACGTGGTCCTCCGGGCCAGTCTTCTTTGGTTTCCTTAAGTTTGAATTGCAGGCTCCCAAAATTACTTCCTGGCTATTTTGAGTAACCTTTGGTCCTCACACCAGAGTATTAGACTGTGGTGTTGAGAAAAGATTTATTCAGCTGGATTTGTAGTATTCTGAAAGGGAAAGGAAAACTTATTGCCAAGCCAAATATTGTCATTATTTTTGGATTACTTGTGAAAAGCAGCCAAAAACATTGTATGAGGGATAAATTATGGACTTCAAGCTAATATTTTTCCATTAAGAATTTATTTTTTTATGCTTCCTATCATCAAGATACAGTGCTTTTGAATGTAGCTTGTTTTCAGATATATGGCTCCTAGAATTGTTTCCTTGCAATTGGACATTTGCAAATGTGCATCAGTTTTGAAAACTGTCTCATATGTGTTAGCACTTCTTTTGGAAATGCAAACTGAGCATGTTAGCTAATGATTTCTTGTACCTTTATAGTCCAAGCAAACTGAAAAGCAGTCTTGTGCTATGTTTTCCTTGAATAGTGCATCTGAAAAAACTTGTAGAAGGAACTCCATGATGAGATGACTTTTTTTGCTGTAAGGTTCTCTGTTGACATTTGTCAGCTTTGCATTGTATTTTGCATAATTATCTTCAGTTAACTGTCAGGTTGAAAAAGACAAATTTCATTGCCATATGGACTGTAGCTTGGAATTTTTTTGTTGTTGTTGCTTATATTAAAACACTTTTTTCTTTTCTGCTAGAAGTTAGAGATACCTGACAATTCTCTTTAGGAGAAGTTGCTGTAGGTGATAACCACTAACATGTTAGTAATTTCAGTGGCTTCCCTTCTGTTTTGGATCACTTCCATTGCAGATTGTTGATATGAAAAGGCTACTGTGGCTGATATACAAACAGCTTAAGGAAATTAAGATTCCCCTTCAGAACTATGACTAGGTTATGATTTTATACACCAGTTTTGAATGACTACTTTGAAACAATGTTGGGCTTCAAGTGTCTTGCAGAATTTTGGATCCAAATGAGAAGTACCTACTTGTTGAGTAATAGTCTACTTGTCAGTTTTTTGTGTATGGCTCAGTACAAGGCTGTGTCAGAATTGCAGTACCCCCAAAATTACCTTGTTTAAATGCAACCGTTGTACAAAAGTGAATGTTATTTTGAGTGAGAAATTCTGTTTTCTAATTTATGAAGGAAATAGTTTTCTTGGGAGTAAGCATCCATAAATGTAATATATTTCATGATTTTGAAAAGACTTATTAATCATGGGACAAGAGAAAAAGGAAAGTGATTCAGTCTCCAAAGATTTGTTTAGCATTTATTATTACAAGTATAAATTTTTTGCTTTAAATGGAAATGCTTATTCAGAAACTTAGTATTAAACTTCTTACTAAAACTCAGTAGTTTAAAATGCTGGATAAGTATCTAAAATGGCAAAGATAGAAAATTCAGAGGGAGATTATTTTGAAATACGCCAGTGTAATTTTGAGCTTCTCAAGTGCAGCCCTGAATTTTCTCTTTTTCACTGCAATTCATATTTTGTGGAACTTCTTGGATAGGTCATATTTGAAGCTACATTCACTTGCCTGAATAAGTCAAATAAATATTTTGTCATTTAAAATTATATAGATCTGCTTATGTTAGTGTGCCGTTTAAAATGAGACCCCATTGAGGTAACCATGCAGGTATTTGTGTTGGTATGGCAGTAGTGAAGTGGGGTATCTGTGTACTGTACCCGCATTCTGTGCTGAGCAAAATCACACGGACTTCCAGAAATAAGCAATGGTTTTTAAGAGCAGCTTTATTTAATGTTGCAGCAGCAAGTGTCATTTGTACCATATAATTATGTAAATTGGGTGCTAATAAATACTATTTTTCAACATTTTGCATTGTGTTCATAATTCTGCATTTTATCACAAGATACGTGTGGTTTTGGAGTGAGTGCTAGGAGGGGGAAGTGCATTAAGAGTAAGACAAGTCGACTTGTTTGGAGGGGCTTGAGGTAACTCCATGTGAAACTCCTACTGAACTGTGCAGCGTGTTACTGCTCACAGGAGTCCCTTCGTTTTTCTGTCCTCCGTATGTCTTGGTTTTGTACTGCTGTGCCAGCTTGGCTCTGATGTCACCCCACATCCTTCCATGTGCCGAGGCACGTGGCCCCGTGTGGGGGTGAATGTGGGGTGAGCAGACATGCGGAGGGGGTGCAGTTCTGCAGGAGCTGGGCTGTCAGCAGGCGTTGTTCACAGCCAGACACGTGGCTCTTCCCAGGGACAGCGTTCATTCAATGCAAAAATAAACGCGTGGTTCTGCCCTTGGGGAGAGGATGAGCGAGAGCAAACCACACGTCGCAGATGGCAGCTGTGTCTCTACAGGAAGGTGCTCAGAACAGCTCTGTGAGCGGGTGGCAGGAGAGCCTACACAGACCTGCGCAGAACAAATTGTTGTCAGTGAGCCCATCCTGTTTTTTCTGAGCTTGTAGGTGGGTAAGTGAAGTTCTCATCTTTTCTTGGTAGGTATAAAATAGGACCTGATTTGGTCCTACTCATCTTCCTGCCTCATAGGAAAGGAGGAATCGCTTTATGAATTGACAGTACAATCTCATTCACACCAGTGTGAATGCCTCTAGAAGATTCCCGAGGTAGGGGGAAAGAAGGTTTAGTGAATAACGTATAAGTTACCCTCACATGGGGGAGGCTTTCTTAACGTGCTTATGGGTTTGCCTATGACATGGCCCCGTGATGATTTGCATGTGAGAAAAATGAGTATACTTCATGATACAGTGGAACTTCTACAATTTCTTGTGCTTAAAAACAAGTAATTTCTATGAGTGCTGGAATTCTTGAACTGCACTATCAGAGTTCTCATTAGAAATCAGAGAATGGGGTCAACTGGTGTTTAAGAAAATAACATGTTTCTTGCCATTCAGCAAGACTGACATTGTGAGCAGTGTTGCTGACGCAGTGCTAAAACCCTCATCCCCCTTCCTCCCCCAGTTTAACAAGGAAAAATTATTATTTTGAGGAATTTGAAGCATCCAGCTGCATAGATGTACATTTGTAATGTTTTCAATATGTAGGTGACTTAGCAAATATAAATGGCTGATACTGTCCATCAAGCTGAAAAGGGATCAAGCTGTTTCCATAATGTTGCTCATGGACAGAGGAAAATAGCTAGCAGAATGATAGTGGCTTTGTTCAACCATGATATAATTTAAGGTATGTAAACCACAGAAGAGTGACTTAAATTTGGTGTTTAGGTAATATTTCTGATACTACCTACTGCTTGCTTTGGCTTTCTAAGTAGATGATGTAAATGATTTCCTGTGGGGTTACAGGTAGTGTGTTGAATCACTAAATATATTTAGATTGGGTTGATACTGGCTGGATGCTTAACTCCAGAGCTTTTCCTGATTACTAGTATGGTTCCCCCTGTGTGCTGGAGAGCCATGGGGGAAGGAGTGCAAGGAGGAAGGGGAAGCTTGTCTGCCCCCCTGTCAGCAGCAGCCACAGAGAAACTCTCCTCTTGCCAAACCAGCAAACAGCAGCAGCTGAGGAGCAGGAGGTGCACACTGGGGACGATGCCTTCTGTGCAGGGTGGCACAGTGACAGCAGAAATGCTGAGTGTCCTACTCTGGGGAAACAGGACTTTGAGTTACTTCTCTCAGAAGAGATGGCTGAATGCTCAATTGAATTTGGTGGACTGGCTAATGCTGGAGTTGGCAGGAGATGCTGAAACAGCTCTGCCAAGGCTTCCAGAGCATGGACATCAGTAGGCATTTCTAGGTGGGTGTTCTGCATTGTGGTTGCTGAGCACTGATAAGCCACCAGCCCAATTCTGAGGGCAAAGAAGCTTATTTCTTAGGGAGAGGGTGATCAGACAGCACCATCTAGAATGTGTTTGCAGCGACTAGTTCAGACAGCTTCCATCTCTTCTCTTGGGCATGCCTCTGCCAGACAGCAGGCTCCACTGAACTGGTCAGACATCTGAAACTAAGTGGCCCAGCATTAAGTGACTGGACATCTAGATCCTCTTTTGATTCAGTCCCACATTTAGAAAGTGTGTAAAGCCACTGTCATATTTTTTTAACTTCCAAAGGAAGTCTGATTCCAAATAAGACATGATCTTGCAGACCTTGAAAAGTACATATAAGTTTGATGCCCTTCAGTCATTCAGCTCTGCTTCAGTTGACTGATGCCTCTGACAGGTAATTTTGTGGTAGCTCACTCTAAGGATCTTTTTCATCTGAGTGTGTAGAAGGACAACACTGAAGCACCTGGGGCTTTGCCAACCTTGCTAAGTCTTCCATAATCTAGTAATAACCTCAGCTGTGTTTCAGAAACTAAACTGTCATGGTCTGTATTTGCTGTTTATTTTTTAACCCCATATGAGATGACATGCACTGCATGTGCTTTTATGACAATTTTATTGCAAAAGATATAGCAACTTATGTTGATATAGCTTGTATATGTTACAGAAGGAGTTCTGCTTTCTTCAAAGAAATATACCCCTTTGAACATTTATCTATACATGTAAGTTACCTTTTTTTAATCAAACAGTATTTAGAGACTTTAGTAGGTGGCAAGTGATTTGATTGCTATGAAAGGTAAAGGTGAAGAGGAGTGTGTTCTGTGATTGCATGGAAAGGTGTATTCAAAATTTTGAGACTTCCACTTAAGTTTACAGTGCTTGTGAATAGGACATCTATGTTTAGATGAGAGTTGGATTAAACCACTTTCACAGTTTGAGTTTTGCCAATTTCAGGATCATCCCAAGAAGTAAATAAAAATGCACATTGAGAAACAAGCACCATAGTTGTTCTGTGAACTTAAGATAAACCATTTGAACAACAAACCCTGAAGTGTCCCTTATAAATGCTTGACAAAAGATAGCTGTGCAACTTACCTGTGAAAAAACATTTGAAAGCCTAATGTCATTGCTTAAACTTTAAGCTTTAGGAAAAAATTATGTCCCATATGCATTATCCCTTAGCACATCCTAAAGAGCCTGTGTGCTCTAGCTGCTCCTAATGTCTCAGCCACCACTGCACAAGTGAAGCATTGGGGAGTCTGCAGGGTACCAATCTTTGGTGCTGCAAGAGTACATTCAGTATGGACAACAAAATGTGGTGTGAGCTGCTGCATTAAAAATTAAACCACAGTATTAAGAGTAACTGTAAGTTAGGATTAAGGCCTTTTTCTCAGGCAGCCCCAAAACAAGCCCCAAACAAACAGGTTTTCAGACAATAAATCTGGTGTCTGAACTGAATTCCCCAGTAAATTCATTTTATGGATTTGAGCTTTGTCCAGGCCATGATTATGTCCCGTGTTGACAGAGAAGGATGTGATCAGCAGAAGGGTAGTGAGGAGCTGGGTCAGGAGATGGGGGATATCAGGAGTTGCTCTGCTCATGCCTCATGCCTAACTCTCTGTTCTTAATAATTTTTTCAAGTCAAAAGCTATTGCTGTGAAGTGCAGCAGCAGAGATTAGTGGTAAAAAGTCTGCATACAAATATATTTGTGGATGCTGACAGTGTCCTGTGCTTTCAGTCTGGGTAGAATAGTTGAATTGATGAAACTTGGTTAAAGCTGGAACTTAAAGTTTCTTCTAAGGGGAAGTGATGAACTTTCACTGTGTAAAACCACTGTTTCATCCAAAATTGGTTTTGATAACCTCTTGAGTGGACCCCAGCCTGGCTTATGTTACCTCACCAGGGGGATCATGCAGAATCTGCTCTTTTCATTAATTTGCATTATGCTTACTTGACAGGTTATAAGCTACTTCAGTCATATTTCCAAGCATAATGATTTAAAAAATAGTGCTACTTTTGCTGATGAGTTTCCCTTATGGCAATTCAGTTAGAATTTATGTGGCTAATAAATATCTTGGCTCATGGTTATTAAAACTATAAATGCTGTTAAGAGCCTTATTTGCAAGTAATATGGCAGATCTGAGTTTTAATTTCTTTCTATTTCCTGTTAGTTCCACAAGCCTGGCACAGCATGGCTTTGATTGCTGTAAGGAGTGTGAACACTCATGTTTTTATTGGTTCCTTTGATAACTTTGCCTAATTAATGTATTTTCTTTAATGATACTGGATGGAACATAACCAGCAACTGCTGCTTCCTAAATAGAGTGCAGTTATTTTGGTCCTCCTAGTGTGTCCCTCCTCCTGCACTAGTCACATGAGTAGTGACATGGGTAGTTCTCCACTTAAGAAACCACTGTGTTTTCTGACAGATCCAGGTAATAGTTACATTTTGAAATCAGTCTGTAAAAGAAAAGCCAGTCCTAAATTTGAGGGAGAGTATCTGTAAATGCTTGAAATTCTGCTTTTCCCTGTGTATAATACAGAACTTCAGATAGTTCCCTCTTAAATCCTGTTAATGGCTCTTGAATAGCTCTCCTGACACTAGAGACTGGACTTCTGAGTGCTGGTTTAATGACAGTGATGGGTCTTAAATGCTTTAGTGATCGTGAGCAGCTTAAACCCAGTTTTTCTCAGAATCTCCTGTGTCCTGGCAGCACTCCTGTGGTCCTGCAGGCCTTGAACTATCCCAGAGTGAAGGATGAAGCTGAGGGGGAAAGACACTTCTCAAGATTAGGTAATTAATGCAGTATTGTGAGAGACTAGATTCCAGCTCCTGCATGTTGGCTGCCTTGTGGATTTGAGGCTTTATTGGAGTTGTAGGGTTGTAAAGGAGGCAGAGTTGTAGGGTCCTGGGGTTTGAACCTTTCCTCTCTCTTGCTTTCTAGTTTCTCAGGGTTTGGATAAATCCCAGTGCTTGAGTTGACACTAGCTGAAGCTTAACTTACTGACAAGACAGCATTATGGAGAGAGTACCTGTATTTAAGAAGGTACTCAAGTTGTGTTCCCCCTCCATCTGGTATTTGAGCCCTGATCTGTGTGTCATCTGGCAAGCAGTGCCACATGAGGTGTTTCTACCACAGCAGCTCAGCAGCTTGGCCACTCCCTGAAGGGACCTGGTCACTTCAGGGAGCAGGTGGCACGTTTTAAGGAACTTGTGTGTGTCCAAAGGTGAGAATTGGGCAAGCTGGAGCTCTATGCTGGAAGCATCTCTTCAGACAGCTGCAGTTAATTCCTCCATGTTCACTGCCTCTTCTGCTGTCCGTCTAAATCAGAGCTTCTGATGCCCACAATGAAAAAAAAATAAATCAACAGTCTACAGGCTACGCGGAGCATTATCATGCATAGGGACAGAGCTGCAATCAACCTTGCTGACTGGAAAGTGCCTGAGGGAAACACCCCCAGTGTTTCTTGAACTGAGGACTGACATTATTTCTGTGGCACTTGTCATGCCTTCAGCACAGCACCCAAGGGTCCTGCCTTGCCTGAGTCCATCAGTTCCGTGGTTGGGAATTAAACTCTGTGCAAATATTTTGGATGAGCTGATTAACATAGCGGTAGAGGTTGTCAAATTCATCCACAAAGAAGGAATGCTCCTTGGCAGGGTCTGATGCAATGGCTTCCAGTTCATCTGGGGCTGCCCAAGCAACTCCAATGGAATAAGCGATGACTCCTGGAAAGAAATCCAAAGTTTAGAAAACGCATGAAAGTTTTCATTGCGGTAAATCTAATTTAAGACCAATACTGCAAATGTAGTTTGAGATCTCTTAGACATTGCTGCATTTGTGATGATTTATAAGTTCTGTTTTTCTGAAGTTCCTTATTCAGCTATTAAACAGATGCTGATTTTGTTGTAGCTCAGTGGGACCCCAGAGAAAAGTACTACTCTTCCTTCATAAGGTTTCATCCAGTGCCTTCAAATTATAGCAAACTGCGTTTATCTGACCTGGATAAGTGCTGAGGCACGAGGGGAGAGCAGGCAGGGATAGAAGACCTTACCATTTTGGTGAGCTGCCATGGCTGGCACGCTGACATCATCGTAAGACCTGCCATCTGTGATGAGAATCATGATCTTCCTTTTGTTGGGTTTGGACTTGCTGAACAGCTGCTCTGAGGCGTAGCTGATGGCTGCTCCCGTGCTGGTGCCCCCACTCCAGTAACTGATCCTTTTGATGGCGTTCAGCACGTCCTGCTTTGTGCTGTACTTGTCAAAGCTGAACTCCAGCCTCTGCTCGTAGGTGTACTGCACCGCTCCGATGCGCGTGTCGGTGTCCGAAATCTCGAACTCCTTGCTGATGTTGGCCACAAACTGGAGAACCGTGCGGAAGTTGCCGGTGCCGACGCTGCTGGAGCCATCGATGATGAAGCCGATGTCGGCGGCGTTGAGGCACGTCTTGCTGCAAGCCAGCCGGTCGGTGTCGCACACCCGCTTCACCAGGGGCTGCACCACCTTGTGGAGGCTGAACCAGCTGGGCACGTTGATGGAATAGAAACCGCTTGTCCTGCACACTGCCTGCAAGGCAACACGAGGATAAACGCGATGGAAATTCAGTCTGCCTGTTCCTGCTAGGGGATGTAGCTAAATCGTAAATATAGGCTCCTGGAAAGAGCAATGCTGGAGTCTGCAATGGCCTCTCCTGCAATCACCATCTGCTTCCCTGGGAAATGATATCAGTGTAACATCACAAATACTTGTGTAATGTGACAGTTTTTCCTGCCTTTTTTTTAAACTGTGGGATGGAGCTGATATTATAGTAGTGAAAAAACTGTAATAAGCAAGTTTGCCACCTGTCAGGCTTTTTTATGTGAGTCACATTGTTCATGGGAAAAACATCCAAATCACAGAGCTGTTCTTAGCGTGGCTCCCATGGACATTACAGGAGCCTGTGTGTTTGCCAGGTAGCAACTTCAGCTCCCATCACTCAGGACAAGTACGAAAGTTTTGCCTGCTGACAAACCCTACTATTTTGAAGTGAAACCTGGGCCTTAAGCTGAGGATAACTTGGTTCATACCTTTCTAAGCAGAGAAAACCCAGGCTCATTGTGTTGGCTCTGCCAAACAGTAAAAGAACCAAAACCAAACCCATTAACTTTTATAAGTAAATACTCATGTGGGCCAGATCTGTGGGAGGCTTCTATAGGGTTAGTGGGAGTCAGGTGAGTGTGGGTAAGAAGTAGGGCTGGCACAGAAGAGGACATGGGAAAAGTCAAGGGGTGGAGGAGGGGAAGGGTGCGGCAAGGAGGGGAGTGATGCAAACAGGCTGGATCAAATTATCTTTGGCTTTAGTGCTTCTTAAAGGCCAATTCCTCAGTTCTCTGGGTGAGAATATTTTGTTAAGCCAGGCTTTATCTATCAGCTTTGTGATGGTGTGTGTATCTGACTGTTTTAAAAGACCAAGGCACTGGTCTTCACTTGCATAAAGCCTAACAGCTCCAAGGGAGTTACAGTTCACTCCAGTCTGGGCTCCTCATGGTGTCCTACTCTCATTTGCTCTTCCTACTGTCTTACTTCTATTTTAGTGTTATGATGCAGCAGTATCAAGCCACCATTTCCTCCTTACCTTGCTGTTCTGAGCCCACTCTTCTCTCACTTCTGCTGTGTTCCTGGCAGGTTTGCAGAGACTTTCTGTAGCTTTGTTCTTTTAAAAGCATTAAATGCAAAGGAGACTACAATCCAATTTTATGCTGACCAGAGACAGCGCAGCTCTTTGGAGCAGCTCTGAAACTCATGGGAGATTATTTCATGGCAGAGCAACCCAGCTCAGATGAGAATCTGTTTTCTGAAAACACCAGATAATTCAACCCTGTTTCCTAGGCCCAGCCTGGTCTCCCACTTGGCAGGTATCTCCTGCCCTAACTGGATACCAGCTTGTTCTGAAACACTGTTATCAGACAGCTAGTGTTGGTGCCAAATACAAATCAAACAAAGCTTGCATTCTCTTTTTTTTTTCTGCATGTGGCAAGGATTTACCCTTTTTCCAAGTGCTACCATGAAGTCCATAGCAGCAGAAACAAGTGACTGAAAAATAGTTTTCATTAACAGTGAAAAGAGAATGTTTGAGTTGTCCAGTATAGCTGAAAAACTAGGATGTGCTTTTGTTTGGACTGTGCCAACATTTGCTTGTGTGGGACCTGTTTGTAAATGCAATATTGACATTAGGTTGACAGGTTTCCTTACCCTTTCCTTAGTGGGAGATGCACTGGAAGAGGTTTGTGGAAAAAACAATTCCAAGTTGCTCAAGCTGCAATTGTACTTTGCCATTTTCCAAATACTGTGCATTTGGAAAGCCGCTTGTCTCAGTACAACTGCGGGTGTGTGCTAAGGTTTAGTTGGTCAAAAGCCATTTGCTCAATGATGTACCTCAAACCAGAACTTTACTGACTTCATCCCCCTTCTGACATCAGCATTACTGCCGCTGGTTTTTTGAGAAAAACTCAAAACAGTACGTACAAGAAGGAAAAGAAATAACCATAAGTGATAAGGAGAAAAGGGAAATGCTCTGAATAAAGTAGGTTGGAAAGTTTAGTCAGACTCAGCCTGGTCAAATGCTCAGACTCAGTCCTGGTCAGACTCACAAATTACCTTGTCCACAAAGTTCGGTTCAATAACGTTCTGCTTTTCACTTTGAGCAGCTGCTTCAACAGTGACAAAGAAAATGTTGATCCCTGATTCTCTGGCCAGCCTGGAGGCCTCTTCCACTCGGTCGGTCGGCCACCCATCCACCATCACTACAACCACATTGGGTGCTCCACCTCGGTTTCCATTGGCATCCAGAAAGAAGTTTTTGTTAACAAATGAAAGTGCCTTCCCTGCAATAGAAGAGGAGTTGAGGAGGAGTTACGAGTCTGGAAGCATTCTATCTGATAATATCCCATGAAACAGTAGGCAGAGAACTAACTCAAGTGTTGGAGGCTGCAGAGAGCTGGGGAAAGCATTTTCTGTGTCTGTGTGAGCAGGAAGGGAGACCACTGCTACTGGTGCCAGTGCTTCCTGAGCCCTCCTGCACTGAACCCCCTCCCTGTGCCCCAGAGAGGCTGGGGGTGATGAGCTGGGTTAGCAAGGATCCCCAAAGCGTTGATGGGAACAGCCCGTGTGTCCTTTCAATTTGTGATGGATTTGCAGGGACTGGGATCAACACATGCAGGTCATGGTGGGAGCAGTGCTCCCTCACCAGCCTGGCCTGAGCACTAAGCACTGTTTGGTCCAAGCCTCTGTATCCTCTGAGGAGGTGTGGCTTGCTCTTAGCCCAGGCTCTGAAGCCCTGCCCAAGCTGAGGAAGTGCAAGCAGCCCCATCACCTACCAACATTGGAAAGTCCCCCTTTCTGTTGAATTTTCTCAATGGCATTCCTTAGATCCTTGGAGTTGGCATAAGTTTTTAAGTTAAATTCTGTGGAAGGGTCATCACTAAAAGGAGAAATTAGAGCAAATGTCAGTGTTTTGCTTCACATACAACACAAAAGCCACAGGGCTGCTCTGTGCTACCTGGCTCCTGAGTGCAAGCTGGAGTGAGGCCTTTAGCACGTATCAGCTTAGAGCTACATTGTATTTGTTGGGAAATGCCCTGACGAAGGCAGGAATGATGCATCTGACTCCATGTTCTCAGAAGGCTAATTTATTACTTTATGATACAATATTGTATTAAAGAATACTATACTATACTAAAGAATACAGAAGGGATACTTACAGAAGGCTAAAAAGATAATCATGAAAACTTGTGACTCTTTTCAGAGTCTCGACACAGCTTGGCCCTGATTGGCCAAAGAGTCAAAACAACTCACACCAGAATCCAATGAAACAATATCACCTGTGGGTAAACAATCTCCAAACACATTCCACATGTGAGCACAACACCGGAGAAGCAAATGAGAAGAATTGTTTTCCTTTTTTCTGAGGCTTCTCAGCTTCCCAGGAGAAAAATCCTGGGCAAAGAGGTTTTTTTCAGAGAATATGAACACTACAGAACTACAGCTGCCAGAGTGTGCAGTCATGTCCTGTGGCAATGGGAATGTCTGAGAAACTCTTACCCATACTGAACAATGCCCATCAGAGGCCCAGCGCTGCCGATGCCAAGGGCTTGAGCCACGTTACCAAGGAACCTCTTCTGGAGCTGAAAGCGGCGTTTGCCAATGCTCCAGCTCCCATCCATTAAGAAGGACAAATCAACCTTGCAATCTGAGGAGAGATAAAGAAACATGGAAGATATTTTTAGTGCTATCTGATTGTTGTGCTTCTTGCAAGCAGCAAAGGCCTGAAAACTCTGCATCCAGTGACTTGTCCTGCTGTGTAAACTCTACAAAAAAGCCTTTGACAAGGACAAGTCACAGTTGGCAGCTCAAGTCTGTCCTACTGGTTGGTAAACACAGTTCTTGGCATGACTTTGTCCCATACAACATCTAAGCTTGGCTGTGTGACAAAAGGGCAAGAATCTTTTCGCAGGAGTCAGTCTGGGAGCACCCCATTGTGGGGGCCAGGGAGGTCAGCCCCACAGGAGCAAGCTGACTTGTAAATCCTGTGCCCTCAGAGCCATGTCTTGGGCTCAGCACGCTTTATTTGCAGCCCAGAGGTGATGGGAGTTTGTAAAACCAGCTATGGTGCTTGGAGTTTGTGGTCTGGCCACCTGCAGAGCACAAACTAAGGGGATTTCCTTGGTGACACTCTTGTGGACTTAATTGATGTAATAAACATAACAGGGACAGTTACTGTGTTAGTGTCTCAGAAGGGAGGGAAGTTCCTGAAACTGCCTGAGATGTGCCTCAGGGGGAAGGACATTGTGGGGTCTCTTCAAGGTGATTGCAATCCAGGATTACCGACAATCCTGGCAGCTCTGCACTTCTGAATGAGAATTGTTCTTCAGTTTCCTTCTGGGCTGGAGCTATCATCAAGGATGGTGATTTTGCTTAGGATGTTAAGACCGAGTGGGGGCTGTTCTTTTGCATGTTGTAGCCTTTTACCATGTGAGCAGCAGCAGTGTGCTGTGTGTGTTTCCTCTCTGGGTTGAAAGCAATGTTCTATAAAAGGTATGCCTGTACCCAAACAAACTCTTCCCTTTAATTACGCAGGTGAACCTCATCTTTGTGCTGCAAATGCTGTCTTCATCTCTGCAAACCTGCTTTCACATTTCTGTAAGTTAGTGGTGAAACATTCAACTTCCAAATTTGGCTTAACTAGAGCGCTAATTAACATTTTCCCCTCCAGCATCTGGGTCATCCCCATCTCTTGATTTCCCTCTGATGATGCCTCCTACCAATCAGACTGTTCAAACTACTGTGTTTTAATCATTAGGTAGCCCGAAGGCTACAAAGCACCAATTGTTCTTAGTGGCTTATGCAACTGCCTCCCATCTCATTACCTTCAATTTTTTCTCCCATAGCTGTCTCTTTTTTCTAATTCTAATAATGCTGAATTACAGGAGCGTGACTGAGAACCGTGTCCGCTCGCAGCAGATCGTGAGGCAAGGTCGGGAACCCACAACAAATACCTCAATTAACAGCCAAGTTTTCCTGAATTTCTTGTCCTTCAAAGGGAACTACTTCATGAGATCTAAATGTGGAAAGTGGGCAGTTTGTTAGCCAGCAGGGTCTGGGGAGGCAAAGATTTACATACACTTATAGACAGACTTGGTTTCTGGGGAGGATTCCGATTCGGTGCTGGGACATGAGAGGGACACTGCAAGAGCACAGGCTAGGGTGCTTCATAGGGAGGTGAGCACTTTCTGATTTGCAGGGAGGCAAGATCTGAAACAGGACTTTTATGGTCCTAGAGATATCAGTGGGATGAAAATTTTGTTTCTGGTGTGACTTATTTCAGTTTAACTGCTGGAAACACAGCTGTCCTTGCTGGTGTCTCCACTGCACCAAGCTCTGCTTTTCTGCAGCGCAATGGGGTCTATAGGGCAGAGCCTTCCCTTTTTCTTCTTCTTTCCCTTATTTCTGTGTCACTTTCAGGTGTATTTGACATCTTTGGTAAGGAAAAGAATTCTTCAAATATTAAGAAGAATGCCTGGGAATACATAGACATTTGGTTCAGTAGTTACTGTAAAGAGTCCAGACAGTATTCAGCTGCCCAAGGATGGGCAAGAGAGGACCCAGCCACTCTTGGAAGGGTGAACCCTCACTTTGGGGTGGCTTCTAATGAAGAGGTAGCAGGCAACCCCATCTCTCCACTAAGAACTTACTTTCTCCTTCTTCTGCTACTTTGGGCCTCAACTAAAGATGGAATAATGGGTAAATCTGCCTTTTTAATGGGCTGTAGAAGATTTCAGAGTAGGGGAACCTGCATTTTCTTCTCTGAACTTGGGTGGTCCTTGATGATCCCTCTGCATCCTCTCCCTCCTGGCTGTGGCAGGCGTTGGGTCCCTTTCTCAGGTGATTTCCTTCCCTCCCACCCACTGCTGTGAGAAGGGTGCCTGCACACAGCACAGCCAGGGGAGCCTGCTCTGCAGCACACTGGATTGCTGTCCTCTGCCACCAAAGTACCTGAGTGAAGAAGCTCTGCTGGGAGCCTGGAGCTGATACTGCCTGGGAAGAGGTGGTAGGGAGCAGCCACCATCTCACTGCCCAGGTAAGCTAAATTTTGGCTGTTATTTCCTTCCCTGTAGAAGAAAAACCAGTTCTGTGTATGAGGGGTCAGCAGAGAGTGCTCACTTCTCTGCAAGAAAAAAATGTGCTCCTGGATTTTCTTAGTCTTTACAGAAAACTTACCTTTTTCTATTTAATTTGAATGCATTCTAGCAATACGTAATTAATAATGTCAGTTAATTATGAAGTTAATTCTGAAGTACATACTCTGATTTCCCTGGGAGCTGGATTCCAGCGGCTTTGGATTCAATTCTTCCTTTGAACTGAAGCCTAAACAGAGAAAGGAAAGGATCTATCAGTGTGTGCTTGGTGGCTGCCCTTAAGGAAATGGGAACAGGGTCACTGCAGAGACCCCCTGGCCTGAGGATTGAAGTGGGAGGGAAATGGGGATGGGGAGGACATCCTTGGAGCTTACCTTTTTTCATCTACATCACTCCTGGGGTAAAACAAGAGCAGAGACATTTCTAGGAATGCTGCCAAAATGTCTCCTAGCACCTGCTTCGAGGTGTTCCCCTTTGGGAGTCAGTTCCCTAACAGCAAGGGCTTGGGAGCATCATGCACAAGTAGTGGGCTCCTCAGGAGCTGAGTGTGGCTGGTGGCCAAGGTGCGGGGTGGTGATTCCCAGCAATCTGCTCCTGAAAACCAGCACAGCCACACCACTGGCTCCCTGTGCCTTACAACGAGCTGCGCCATGTCTGAAGAGGATAAGCCACAGATTTGTCATGTTGTTTTCTGTCTGGAGAGGAAAGCACAGGCAGCAGCCGACTCCAGCTCATTACAGCTGGGGAAGCAATGCAAGCCACAGCTCCTCAGGTGCCCCCAGAAATCTGGGTTATTTTGCAAAGCACAAGAGAAACAGGGTAACAGAGCTATGGTTGAGTCAAGAGAAAGTCTCATGGCTCACTAGTGGATTCTAGTGAAGTATTTGGGTGGTAGCAGCCTTGAAAAGATGAGTTGATGTCCTTGTGAAAGGTCCTGACTCACAGGACACCATCAGGCTGGCATCAGGTCTAAAAATGCTGAACTTCACTCATGACTTGAATGTCTGTCAAGACTCTCCTGCAGTCCAGTATCTCCCTTCCAAGCAAGGGCAAAAGAGCTGTGTCTTTTCAGTACAGCATGACAAGATTAAGGGGATTTAGCTGGGATAATCCTCAGAAGAGACAGCAATGATCAGACAAACTACAAACTGAACACTCACCAAGAAAGCTGTTGGTCTAGAGAACAGCAGAGCAGCTTATTATTTTTGTAAACTGGGTGTTAGATTTTTAAAGAAAACTAGGAGGAAGACTTCCTTAAATCTTCATCACCAAGTAAGTTGAGGAAAGATTACTGACTTCAGAGACACAGTGAAAAGGTAATTTTAGAAAGCGTGAGCTCTATAGAGAAAACGATGAGAAATTACTAGGTGCTGCAGAGTTTGTCTCTCCACAGCAGCCAGCCATGAGCAAGCAAACCATCAGTGTTTGTAAAGGGACATCAGGGAAGGTCACCACCTAAATGTGCTGGGAGATGTAACAGCCAAAGCTGGTTGCTGAAGGTATTAAGGACCAAGCCATAATAAGGCAGAGTACTGTGAAGAAAATGGAGGGAAGTACCAGCTCCATCCCCCTCTGTAGCCACTCCTATTTCTATTCCAGTTAAGTCTAAAATTTTACCTCTCATAATTGTAAATGCAACATTTTTTGAGTCCTTCTAGCTGCATGCTGAAAGCTGCACATAGTTTTGGGTCAGGGGCCATGTTTGTATTAAGTCTGAGTGTGCAGAACCTGGTGTAAAAGCTGACCTGATTGGTACCTGTAGGCAAGACTGGGGGTAGCACGGTCAGGACGGATGGAGATGAGAGATCTCTGCAGCCAAGTCGTGGAACTTGCGGTTTATTGCAAAGGGCGTGGGTACAGGGCCCTGCTGGGAGCTGCCAGCTGCAGCTCAGAGCAGGCCCGAGAGAAGAGAAAGGATGAGAGGGTAATAACGTAAAAGGCAAGAGCTAAGAGCATAGAAAAGTAAGAGCGCAAGAGTAAAAGCAAGAGAACAAGAGCAAAAGCAAGAGCATAAGAGAGCGAAGTTCCCGTTACAATACAATATATCATCTTCTGTGTTGAATATTCTGATTCTCACTAACCAATCTAGTACAGCATACAAATCCTATAGCATTTACATACAGCCTATAAGAATCACTACATTACCATATTGTGCTACATTTTAAACCCAAAAAACTACTCTTCAGACCCCTTCTGCCAAGCTGGCAGGGTCTGCTCTGACCCTTGGACCTGCCTGCTTGCAGAGGGTATTGTTTCATCAAAAGGGGATTACCTTCAGCCGGCCACACCATTGTTTTCCTGTTGTTCAGTAACTAAGGGATGTCAAAGCTTGCTTTCATTTCAATCTCGCTTATAGTTTCTATATTCTCAAAATCTTTTGCCAGGCAATCATATTTGTAAGGCTTTCTTGTTTCATCTTCCCCAACAGGTACCTATCCCTGCTGGGAGGCTTCAGCACACAGCAGCATCTGTACCAGACAGGGATGCTTTGGCTTCTCAGTTTGAAATCCAGCTGCCAGTGCAGAAAGTTTCTACTGCAGGGACCAAACAGAGCTGCTAACAGCAGCACCAAAGCAGTGATTTCCCTCTGCTTTGCTTGTCCCCAGGCAGCTGCTGCTGCCTGTTGCTAGAGCCAGGACGTGGAGCTAGCTGGAGCACTGGGCTTGGCCTTGTATGGGAGCCCACGGGGCTGCCTGTGAGTGAAGCAGGCAAAGAGCACAGAGAGCTGCCCTATTTTGTTTACAGCAAGAGTTGGTGATTGCTTTGTGTGCTTTGTTTGAGAACTTCCCTGCTATGTCTGGCCAGGTTAGGAGAGCCCCAGGGCTGGTGCTGCTTTTTGTCACTGTGTACGTGGTGCCTGCAGTGCCTGCAGCTTCCCTGTGCTCCTGCCCAGACTTTGGACAGGATACTTTCTGGACTGGGAACAGGAGCTCTCCATCCATCCTGGCACTGGCTCTTGTGGCAGAAAAGCCTCTCTCCCACAGTTAGTGGGGCTGGCCCTCTTGTGCCAGAGCAGGCTGGATGCGTTCAAAAGCAGGCTGGCAAGCCAGGCTCCGACCAGCCTCATCTCTTATGGCTGGAGCTGTTGTCCAGCACTCTGCTGGCTCGTGCCTCTTGTCTTGCACACTGGGGATGAGCTCCCAGGCAGGGAACAGGGAAGAGTGCACCTGGTATTTGTTGGTTGTGTATTTGCCTATGGGAGCCCATTTGGATGGGAGAAACACCAGCAGGGAGAGGGAGAGTGGTGGTGCTGGGGCAGCACTGCCTGAGGCTGGCCACCTGTTCCTGACTGAGGAAAAATAATATGGAACAGGGGTAACACCAAACAGTTCCATCCAGTGATATCTGCTTCAGGAAACATTTCTGACCTCTCTCAGGCCTGAAGGTCTTGCTGACACAAACCAAATCTGCCTTTGAAGGAAGGCAAATCTTATGCAAGTTTATGGTTAGTTTATCTGATGTGAAAGTTAAAGGCAGCATGACTTGGCCATGCACAGCCTCTCTTTGTCAACCACATGGATGAAAATGAATTTTTTTTTTTTTTTTTAAACCTGAAGTAGTCATCAGCCTGCCTTTCTGACTGTGTATATTCCAGTACAGGCTTTAATTACACAGACACATAATAGTTCCTCAGCAACAGACCAAAGCCACCCTTCATCCTGCAGCCTGCACACTGCATATCTTACATGTGCCAGCTTGGTATCCCATATGTGCATTTCCCTCCCCACCTTGCCTTATTTGAAGAACAGAAAGTAGGTGGATATAACACTGTAGTGAAATTAGAAATTAACATGTGCCATCCATTTTAGCAACTAAATTGTATATGAAGGATAATTCATAGATAGCTATTTGCCTCATGCATTTATCCACATCCTGTAAAATCCATATTCTTTTCCCAGGCATACAGATGACATTAGCTTTGTCAGCATGGAAAACTCACGTGTAGGCAGTGCTGCTTTTTTCACTTTTATTTGTCAGTGTAGTTATCAGTTCATGAAGGTTGTGGGTCAGCTGGCTGATTTGTGCATCGTAGAACAATAAGGTCACCCACCAAATACTCTTCCCCAACTAATTGGGGAGGTGGTCAGTCTCTATCGGCCTCCCTGTTCTGCCAGTCCAATTTATTGTTGTTATTGCCATGGGAATTTCAACTCGCTGCATGGGCAGTCTACGCCATGCTAATTAAAGTTCCCTTCACTGATTGTCACAGCTGTCCATACTGATTAAACTTCCCATTCATATAAGAAAGACAGCAGTGATTACATCCACGCCAGAAACCACTCCTTTGAAGTGACAACCTGAATTCATCAGACTTTATCACACTAGTCTATGCTGGCACTTCAGTTGCTGAGAAACTATTAACACAACATCCCTTCCCCCATGCCCAACCTTTCATTGCATTTAATGCAATCTGTCGTTTTCTGTCTCAAAATATCCCTCTGCACCCTGGCCCTCGTGTTGTAGCTTTCCCTGAATAAGCACACGAATGCCTTTGAAGCAAGAAGGATATTCAAGGGAATGGCCTTTACAAGGGCCACCAGCACAGCCCTCTCCAGCATCAAAACCCGTGGTGGGAAAGACCTCTTTTATTGGATGGTGAGGCCCCTGGTCAGAGGAGAGTACCACATCATGAATTGGTCTGTGTCTTGTGCAGTGTGCTTTTAATGCTCCTGAGGAAAGGGGGCTGTTAAATCTGCAGTTGGAAGCTGCTCCTGATCAAGGGTTGCACAAGTCTTGGTCTTGTTGCTACTAGAGCCTGTTACAAATGTAGGGACTTTTTTCCTTCACCAGTACTCATAAAATATTCTTATCTCCATGTTGTCTTTTTTGAAGGATAAAATGTCAGAAAATTTCAACGATGTTCATTATTCTTTATGTTTGACACAAATCCTCCTTTTCTTATCTGAATGTCTTCCCTAAGTACATTGACATCAGAATAATCTGTCATGTTCTTCACTGATTGCAGCTCTAAACTGTGATCTCAGCTGTGGCATTCCCAAAATACCTTCTCATTTACAAATGGATTTCAGTAGCTGGAATCTCTTTCCTGAAGTGTAGCTGCCAACTCTTTCCAGAGCTCCTCTCTTCTTCTCCTGCTTTAAGCAGGAACTCAAGAGTGACGAAAGCACAGAATAATCTGCTAAGATGTAAACATCATACCTTATTTGCAATTTTAAATGCTGTAATTACTTCCTAAAATGAGATTGTTATCACCAGTGTCGTGGGCCTGATGAACAAATAGATTTAGCTTTACCCATGTGTGTGATGGAAACCACTTATTCCCAGACTAGTTACTAGATGATTTAAATATTTACCTGTGTCAAAAAGGCTCTGTCCAGGTTTCCACGAGTCTATTTCCATTGCTTTCACACATGAAAGAGAAAAAAAAATCCTTTTACTGATAGTAGTGCAAATACTAGAGATCACACAGCTCTGAGTCAATGTAGAGAGGTCAGTTTAGACAATAACTTGAATACTTAAATTAACAACTTAGGAGCTGAGGAAATCAGTAAACCTGGTAACTTTTACATGCACATTTCGAGCCATAATTAGGAGCCTTGTATCACTGCCCTCAGAGCACTAACCTTTTTTAAGGTTTTAAGTACACCTCACTAGATCTGTTTGGTCTTGTTCCTCTAAATTGCATTGATACTGAGGCAGAGACTACAGGATATTTTTTTTGCTTAAGTTGGTTTTCACAGATTTTCACTGAAAATCTGCGAGGACCTCTCACCTACAGATTTCTCTATCCCTTCAGCCCACCAAAACACAAAGAAATTGTCTAAAAATTGCTTTCCACTTATTAGGCATAGATAACTTCATCAAAATTGCTGCCCTTATTAATAAACCCCAAAATGTCTTTGTTTTTGGAACCTGCTGACAGATGTTCCCAAAAGTGATGTTTTGCTCTGGCTTGCAGCCAGATGAATGCCCTTGCATCTGCCTGGGACAGACACAGTTCCTGGGAATCCCAGGAAGCAAAAATTTAACTCTACTGAAGACTCAATAAGCTGCACAGAGCTGGTGTGCTCTTGACCAGAGCCAGTGGGTGAACTACAATATAGGCTTCAACAAAGTTGTGCATGAGCTTGCCAGTGTCCTCCAGCCTAGAGAGCACTGACCTTGTCCTTAGATTGCCTTTCCCATGAGGAGCTGTCAGCTTCTCTTTGGGAGTAAGACTTGTTGGATGAGTCTGATGGCTGAATAAGGTGTGTGGTCTCCCTTAGGGTAGGAGGAGCCCTGTCATGTTTCATTGCTAGGGCGATTTCCCTCCTTATGCTGAGCACTACTTAAACACCCTATGAAGGATCTAAAAACTGAGGACAACAAAGGGCTAAGTCAATCATGAAGCACACAGAAGTTTTTTTTGTGATTTTGCTTAGGAGCAGAAATCGGGTAAAGGAAGGGCAGACCTGGGTAATGGAAAAAGAAACAAGAGGAAAACCAGGAGGAATATTCCTATATTCTGGCAGTACTGTTTGCCAGTTTTATACATCCTTCAGCAGAGTCATGAGCAAACAGCACCTACAGGAGCTAGGGGTGATTGTTGCAGAGCATGGGACTCTACCCACAGAGAAGGGCTGATGCTCATTTGTTATCAAAGTGGCCAACATGTCTCCTGAGTGCTGTCACTGAGAAGAGCAAATTTCAATGAAGCCAGTTTGTGAGTAGATAATCTCAAAAGGTGTGCTTCCCCCTCCCAGGCTGGAGGAGCACCCAGGGACTGTGAGGAAGGAAGACTCATATGAGGCTGCTTTTCATCCTGACCAGCTGAAAAGAAAAAACAAAGAGCAAATTACAAAGAAGACCCTGCACTTCTTGAGTCTTCTGTAGAAATATGGTGCTCTGTGTTGCAGTGGCAAACCTGTTTAAAGCAGTAGGAGCTGTATGGCAAATGGAACCAACTGAGGAGCTGCACAAAGATTTGCCCTCTTTTCTCTTCTTCATATGTAGGGACGTGAGCTGAAGGATCCGAGCAATGGAATGTGCTCATCTCGTGTGTCACAGGTTTGTTTCTGCTGCCACCTCATTGTCAGGGAGCATACTCAGAAACCAGGCTTCTTTAACATCTCTGTTATGTTACAGGCATCGGCCTTTCAGGAAGGCAGATGCTGAAAAAGACTGGTTTCTATCAGTAGGAGCAATGGTGGGGTTTTTCTAGATTAACAGTTAACAGCTTCTTCAGCTCAGATGTCCACAGGTACTCTAGTCTGTCCAAATCCCTGTGGGTAGGAGCTGTCTGATGTTTCTTCAACCAGTCTTCTCTGTTCACCCATTTAGAACTTTCTGTGGCAGTTTACTATCCTCATGAAGAAGATAAGTACCAAGAACACAAGATAAGTAGCAAGAATTTGGAGTAGCTGGCTGCAAATGTGCAAAACATACAGCCTTTTGAGAGATCTGTTAATCCAGGATAAAGCTCTATTTCTTGCATATTGTCCTAGACAGATAATGAAGAAAGCTGTCCATGAAAAGTATATCTAAAAGTAAAATTACTATCTTCATAACTAGGGCCTTTTTTTTTCCCCTCACTTGAAGATTCCCATTAAAAATGGATTGATTTTTCAGATACTCCAAGACTGGTCTCTTAAAAAAAAAAAAAAAAGGCACCACCAAAACTATTCCATATAATTGCCTTGAAAAACATTCTTGAAAACTCAAGACTAAGTGAGTATGGGATTTTAAGGGAGTTAATGTGCATTGCACAAGTCACTGGTGTGTTGGGGAAGGCATTTTCCTAGCACGCTTTTCTGGCAGCCTGAGCTGATGGAAGGAAGTTCCTCAACATCATGGCCAAGCTCTCAGAATTGATTGCTGCTGTGTGCACACTCTTGGTGGGATCAAGAACAACCTGCCTTTCCAAGAAAGCAAGGACTTGCTCAGGAATTTCCCTTTGATTGTTAGAAAAGTTTGCTGCTAGAAAGCAGCACATCTGAGGTGCCACATTCTGGACTGAAAAAAGGATCAGGACTTACTGGGAATACAGCACATATGTGTTTGTATTTTTTTCCTTCTTGTTTTGTGGTAAAGAAAGCAGAATAATTTATGATGGAAAATTTGTGCCTTTTAATCACTTTAGGGTGACCTTCAGGTGCCTTAAGCAATTAGGTGGGGTCAAATACTGACTTTGATTTAAGTAAGACTCAGCAATGTTCTCTTGTTTTTCTGGCAAAGATTTGGCTAGCCTGAGAATTAGCCAGCACATCCTTTGGTATGGCCAAAAATGTATGAAAAAGACAAACACAGATGGAAAACAGAAAGAAGAGAAGGAGACTGAAACGAGGAGGAGTAGAAAAGTGAGGGAATAGAGTACATCTTAGGACAAGTGCATTTTAAATATGCTGCAACTAGGTCAACTACAAATTGTCATTTTGACCAGGAGACTACTGGGTGAGATTACTTGTCTGGAATTACCTGGAAAAATAATAACATATCCTGCATAATAACATCCTCTAACCTCAATGTGAATGACCACTTGGCTCTTCCCTGCCACAATACTCCTCCTGTGATTCCCAGTTCTCACCAAAGCACTCAGGGCTGCCTTCATTTGCTGCAGTTTCTCCCTCCCCAGTGGGTTTGGCTGCCCATGCAGGAGGTCAGCACTGGTACAGGGCAGCAGTTGCCTTGGCCAGGGCTGTGAGAATCATCCATGGGACAGCACAGAGGTGCACACCCTCTCCTTTGCTCCTTGTGCCTGTGCCTGGGCTTGTGCCTTGCTATCTCGACCCAGATCTTGCCTCCCTTACCTGGTGCCCTGCCTCAGCTGGTCAGACCTGCCTCATTGCTGGGGACTTGCCTGGCAGCCTGGGCTGTCAGGTCATCCTGGGAACCACCCCTGGACCTGCCCTGCTGCTCTTGTGGGGCTTTGTGGGCTTGCAGCCTCGCTGCAGCCCTGCATGCCTTGCTGCAACCCAGCTCCCCTCCCACACCCCCCCGGTGCTCCCAGACAAAATCTGTCTCTGAGAAACTCTGCTGTCCTTCATGGCAGAGTTAGTGCTTGGTATCTGTGCTGAGAGCTCTGGGAGGGTGTTGTAAAGTGCCTGCTCACTGGGCTGCTTGCTGGGGAAGGGTCGATTGCACTTGCAGGAAGAGAGAACAGTACAGGTGATGCTTCTACTCTCAGTATTAAAAGCAGCCTCTACTTTCACTGTCAGCCTAGAGGTTTCTGGGAACCACAGGAACAGAAGAACTAGCTCTACTGAAGACCTGAAAAGCTGCACAGAGCTGGTTGTTTGTTTCCTGTTTTGATTAACAAATAAGAAAAATTGAAAACACTGTGTTGATGTTGATTCCCACGGCCTGAAACAACAGGTCACCTGTGACTGAGCTTTGCTCTGCCTTTCCCTTTCAGGAAGCTAATTGGTGTTCAGGGCATGAGTCTTGCCCTGGTCCTCCTCCAGGATGCAGGAAAACAATGTGCAGTACAAGTGCTAATTTGTGGCTGCTAAAACTGTCAAAGAGAGTGAAAAATCTGCTGCTAGGAGTGTTGCTCACCCAGGTGGACTGGAGAGCTGGCAGCCCTCTGGAAGGTGGGAGCAGGCTCTTGGTGCTGGGCACCTGCATGATCAGAGAAAGAGGCAAGAGGTTAAATAGATGCCAGTGGATGCCAGTGGGTCAGGAGAGAGGAGCATCATCACAAGGGATGCAGTGGCCCCACATTGTCTTTCTGCACGTTTTCAAACCACACAGAAAAGGAAGATGGAAACTATGAATTAATTTAAAAGGGCTGAAAGAGGCTGGTGAAAGAGTTTAAATGTTAGTAGATGCTGCACAGTGCAGCTGTTAGCTGGTCCTCTGGAACAACTGGCAGTGGGTCCTGGGATGCTGACTGTGCTCAGGGGTTGTGAGCTGGGTCAGGTCTTAGTCCTGCAAACTTACCCAGACACAATGTTCTCCTCTCATTTTGCAACAGCAAACGTTATAAAAGACGTCTATAAATGATTTTAGACTACTTTTTTGAGAACAATCCCATGTTTAATCAATCTTGTTTACTTTTTTCCTTTAAAGTTACACTATTGTCACACAATGACCACTGTGGTATCTTCTGTCACTGCAGCCTGCTATGAACATGGTTAGGAGGGAAAAACAGTGTGTTACTGTATGACTTGTGCAAGTAGTAAAAATATCTGTGGGAGGAAATAGAGGAGGATTGTAATGCCTTTACCTGCATTGTGTTGTAACATATTCCTGTTACTTGCAGAGGTGGAAGTGCCCCTGAATGCTTTGAAAATATCATATTGGTTAGCACATGGAACTTAAACACAAGGTTTTCTAGTATTTGAGCAGTACAAATCTACTGGTCGTTGTTAAATTAAAACATACCTGGATTCTGTCCTCTTCCTTGTGCAGCCTGAACCTGTCCTAAGTAGACATCAAGGTGGAAAAGTGTGATTTATTACACCATGTTTGGTTCACTACTACTGCTACCTAGCTTTTTCACTGAGTCTCACTTTATAGCTGTCAGAATTAATGGTTCATATATAGAGTTGTAATTAATAGACTTTCTTAGATATATTTTGAGCTTGCTTAAAAAAGGACTGTCTTGCTCTGTCTGTCATACAGATCTGCCTGTTCCCTTTAGTTATGGATATTACTTCTACAAGTCTCTGGTCTGCTTTTAAAAGATCTGCAGTTACCTCTGTGATTTGCTCTCCTTTGTAATGTTCTTTCTCCCACTCACACTGGTGATCTGTGTTTATCTCTGTTTCAGTACCATCCAATTGTCCTGGTTGTGTGAGGAAGGTTTTAACCCAAAACAGCCCCCCAGAGCAGATAGTACCCTTTCTGCAGAGATTAAGTGGATATGAGCAAGCAGGCAGACCGTAAGTAATGAGACAATGGAGAAATAATGTGGGAGAATTCACGTGTCTGACATGTCTTCTACACAAAGGGGTTTTTTAAAGGTGATTGGGTTATTAAATTCCCATTGTTCAAAAATACTAAAGGCTCAAATCATTGGCAGATGAAAACCATGTCTTTAAACATGCCTTTCAATTCATTAATTATTCTTAAGAAGTCTGTTAACAAACTTATCCTTTAACAAGCCTTTATTCATTAGTTTTCCCAGAAAGATTATTTTGAAAGCCTGGTGAAATCAGTGGGAATGTTCTACTGGACTCTGTGAACACTGGCAGGGGCCTGGGAGGTTATTTTATCAATAAGATGTCATCAATGAGACTATTTTGAATGGTTGTCTCAGAAAACAGGAATTCCTGCTCCTTGGCAGCTTTACATTGCAAAATCAGGTGGCAGTAAGTACCTTGTGTTTGACCCAAACTTGAACCTTCCAGGCCACTAGAAGCCATTTGATGGGATTTCTAGGAGCTGTCCTGAGAGACCTTGTAAACTCCAGATGCCAAAGAGATCCTGTTTATGGAAGTAATGGGCTCATCTTCCAAAACTGGCAAGGCTTTTAAACTCTAAGCTTGTAAGGCTCCAGGTGGACCACAGCTATACCGGGCTGAGTATTCAGATTTTGGAGGGGAAAATCTGCGTGTGCAGCAGTCACTGTTGTATGGAATTGTGTAGGGCAGGCTTTACACACAGGAGATCAGTATGTGCCAAAGGGGTGGTAGAAAAAGAACTCTGAGTCTCAGAGCTGCCTTTGTCTCCTGTTTGCCATGACTGAGCCCCAGTGTGTATCTAACACTCTTTTCAAGGTCAGAGGAAACAGGGTACAAGAGGGTAAAGGAGAGATTACCTCAGTATCCAAGTATTTTATGCCACTTTTAAATTTTAATTTGATGCTAGCAGTGTGGATTTCTCTCTATGCACCTTTTGACTGTGCTGGGCCACGGAGCTGCTCCGTCCTGCTGGTACTTCCCAAAGGCACATTACCCCCATCCCTGCAGTAGCTGCTTCCTTCCATGCTTTTGTTGGCTGGGGCAAACATGGTGGAGGTAGTGGAGGAAAGGTTGGAACTGCACTTCCAACCTTCCAGGTTGCAAGGCTTGTTCTTCCTTCGAATCTGAGATGCCAGTGAGGCTGTGGCATGGGAATATGTGTTCATTAGAACAGAGCTCTGAGCAAGCTGGAGGCCGAGCAGGACTAGGAGAAGTCTGTAGCAAACCAGGGATGGACAGTCCCAGGCAAATTCCAACAATCAAGTCAAAAATCAAAGTAGTGAAGCAAAGAAACCTTGGTTGGCAAGTTCTGTGGTGAGCAGGGAGTCATGGAGGCAGGAAATGATGAGAACAGTGGTTTAAGTGCAGTTTAGAGTGAACCTTGTGAATAATGAGAACTGATTTGACAAGAAAAGGAGCTACTCTGTGCACAAAATATGCCTGGCCATCTGTACCTTGGTCAGCACCCTTGATGGGTTAAGTAGTCAGGGATAACTTGGGGAGAAAGGCAGCATCCAAAAATAAACACCAGCTGTTCTCCCTGGTGCCAGGATGGAATGTTTGTCCAGTGCTTCCTGAAGGCATGAGCCCTACTGGTGTTCCTGCTGGAGAAGAGATTTCAATGCCCTCTCTAGCACTTACACTACCACTGTCTCATGTCCTTTCAATACTTTTCTGTTTACTGCCCTATTAAGGCACAGCTGGGAATGAAATCTGTGTAGTGCACCATGGTAGGCAGTGCCCAGCTTGGAGCCCCTGTTTGAAAATAGAAAATGCAACTGTTGACCCCATCCAGGCAATTGCTGCCTGATGCTTGGTTGCAAGCTCAGTGCTTCGACATGGCACCAAGGATCATGACATGATTTATGACTGCAGTGTTCACAGAAGCACTGGAGTTAGAGCCAAGCCTCATCTAGGGTCCAAACTGCTGTGCAAGAGAGGATTGCTTGAAGAGCTGGGATGGGAGAGAACAAGTGAGCCTGTGGCCCTTGGGGTGTGCTGGGTTAGGTGCTGTTGGACAGAGGCAGAAGTCCTGGTAGGGCAGGCACGAACCAGCTGTCATATGGCACCCCAGTCACATCAGTGTTTTTTCATTTAGCAGTTTTGGCACATCAAGTCTTTGAAGCAGGGGTCTGGCAATGGAGCAGAGTCTCCATGATTTTTTAAGTTACTCTGTCTTTGACAAGCAGAAGATAAAGGGGAAAGAACAGCAAGAACTAGGGCAGCAGTTTTGCCCCTGCTCTCATGCTCTAATCTAAATCTCATGCTCTAAAAATCCTGCTTTTCTTTTGCTCCTGTGAGCTATTGCCAGTGCCAGTGGCTGGAAATGGAAAGGGTGTGCTCATTCTGACTGTGCTGTGTTTCATAGCTGTTTACTTTTGAGGTGTCTTTTGCAGGCAAACTACCAATGCACAGTGAGAGGTAAATCTGTGAGTCTCTGTGAGCCAGGATGGACAGGAGAACATCTGATTCTGTTCAGTCTAGCCAAACTCTGTTTAATATCAGCAATCAGAAATTCTGGCCTGAATAATAGCAGTGGGTCCTAAAGGCTCCTCAGACAGAGAAAACTGCTTTATGTGTGGTCATGCCATCAAAACTGTATTTGTCCTTTCTATATTTTTTAATTTATCCAGCTCTTCTCTTTTGGAATGAAGAAGAGGTCAGGAGAATTCAGGAATATAGGTACTGATATGCTGGAAATAATCCTAGAAATGAAGTCTGTGAAATCAGAAGTGGGTCTCTACCACTACAGCTCACAATAACCCGTTCTTAGCTGTGACCACTTTAATATTTTGGGAATTAATTTATGCTTAGAACTTTAGTAAAGAAAATTGTTAAGAAAGATGGATCCAAATTACAATTAAGTGACCACTGAAAACATTGGAAAATCAGTGAAGATTTTGTTTTGGGGTCCTTGGTTGGTTTTTTGGTTTTGTTTTGTTCGGGGTTTTGTTTTCAAGTTTTTTACTAAATTACTTGTCTTATTAAAGCAAGTACAACCTTCCCACTGATTTCAGTGTTGCCAAAACTTTACTCTCAACACGCCTATCTTCCTGACTGGGGCACCTCAAACAGGGTTTCCTAATTGCTAGTAAAGACAATAAAGGCCTCCTCTGTGCTCAGCCTATGGAAATAGGGAACAGAAAAGAAAGCAACAAGCAGAACCAAGTCAGCAGGCACATTTTAGGTACTGACTGATGCAGATTTCCACAGAATTTAAACCCTTTTGAATTGTGTGGTCACTTCTGTTAATCCTGCCATGCACATACCTAGCTGCACATTTGACTTGATAAGATTAACCCCTCCAGCCCCTGCCTTTACTCTGCACTCACAACTAAATTTTACTAAATTGTGCTTCCCTGCAAGACCTGAATTACCCAAAAGATACTTGCCCTGCCATGTTCCTGGCTGTGAATTACTTGGCACTGGGGATGACTGCCGTAATGTGAGAGGAAAGCTGAGTTGAAAGCACTCAGAAATAGCTATGGAGCATGAAAGCTAATGATAGCCCAGCTCCCTTTTCACTCAAAAGCAATCATATCCCCATGCTCAGAACGTTACAAACAGTTGAAAATATTCTCCTTTTCTTGACTGCACAGCTGAGCAATTGCACAGTGTATGGAAAAACACCTCTATGTACTTGCATTGCAGGCTGTGGGCTGGATTGGGAGCAGGCTCCTGGACTGAGATGCAGAACTCTGAGCAGCTGCCATTCTGCTGTCAATAACAAGTGGCAAGCCAGGAATAACATCACATTTATGCCAGGCTCAGAACCACAGCCAGGGATTTTTGAGAGAAGAGTGCTTTAACGTATGTCAGCATTTCAGAGCTTTCAGCCCTAAGCTTAGATGGCTCTACAGCCCTCTGCATTGTGTATTTTACAACTAAACCAAGCCTCCCTTTGAAAGAGTATGACAGAAAAGGAAGTAATAGGAAAACATGATTCAAACAGCAAAATCTTCGTCTCAAGTTTTGCAAAACCCAGATTTTGTCACAGCTGAAATGAGCAGATACTCACTAGAAACACTTTCTCAGAACTGTGGGTGATCAGCATCTTTGACATTCAGGACAAGCGTCTGTTTTTTCAGTTTAATTCCAGACTTGGATTCAGTCATTGAGTTTGCTGAGGCTTGAAAGTTTAGTGAATCATTGCTGCCCTAAACCACACTGTGCTGCATGCCTTGTGGCATACTTACTTACTGCACCATACTTACTTGCTGCTGCAGCTACCACAGATGCATACGCTGGTTGGACACTGCTAGAACCTAAAAATAAGAGATTTTAATTTTCACCTATTGAAGCGTATCCCCACAATGCTAATGAATAACAATAAATGAAGAAGGAAAGATTAAGGGAATTCAGGTGTGCAAAAAAAAGGATGAGAATTCCTTCACGGTGTTTTAATCTTAAAAATTCAAAAGCTGATACAAAAAATGTATTACAGCTTTAATTTATGAAAGTTATCACAAAATTAATTCTAAAATGAGTCTTTACCTATCTGTTGCTCTCTCAGTCTAGACGTGAGAATCAAAGAACTATTTATTGACTTTTACACCTGAAAATCATCACAGGTGTAAAAGTGGAAATGGAGAGCTTACTCTCCCATGAATTGGTCTGCTGGACTTAAACATTTTTTTTCCATTCCTAGTATTTCTACATTGATTATTGAACTCATGATCCTCTAAATCATGGTATATCCAGCTGTATTTCTTGTTCCTTCAACTTTAGGAGAGCTGTCAGTCAGGAGGAAAGCAATGCAAACACCCACGCTACTGACCCATATCTCTGACCCTGTGCAGTCCAGGTCTAGTCTTGGCTGGAGCTGCTGTGGTTCTGGGTGCTGCAGGTGTTGTGGTTGGCTGTGGCACTGTGCTGGAAGGATCTGTCGTGGTGGTGGTCGGTGTGGGGGTTGTGGTGGCCATTTCTGTGGCTGGGGTCGGCACCGGAGTCGTCTGATGCTCTTTGCGGACTGTGTGCCCTGTAGGAACATTGACATGTCACTGTGGCTGGATGTGGGACGTGTATGGAAGCATCAGCAGCAGCACTCAGTGTTTAAGGCAACCCAGAAACTGGCATTCTCTTCAGGTTGCCTACAAGCACCCTCACATGCAGAGCCATTAGTGCCCTCATTGTGGATGTGTAGTGCAGGTGCCTGCTCTCAGAGGGTGCTGACAGCAGCCTGTGGCAGCATTAATGCTCCCCCTACACTTTTCTGCTTTGCCCAGGAACACTTATCAAACTGACAGATGTCTCAGACCTATGAAATGGTTCAACCCGCCAGTTGCAGATTCTGTTTTGGCATCGTCCTTTCTCAGTGTAATTAAGCACTTAGAAGGTCCATATAAATGGAAATCAGCTGGCATCTGGTAGTAAAGACGGCCAATCTGAGTCACAGACCAGAAAAAAATGGCAGCACTGAAATGTTTTTGACAGAAAGACAACTTTTAGGTAAAGATGATTTGGGGGAGAGGGTCAGAGCCAGAACAGGGAGAATCAGGGCTTTGGCTGAGGAGAGTGGGGAAGATCACCACCTGGAAGGTGCCAATCTCATCTAAGATTGACTCATCTCACAGTTGCTACTCCTTTTAAAATGTATCATCTGTTGTGAGAACAGTGACAATTGTAGTTGCAAAATATACATCCTAAATATCCTTATAAAAATAGTCAACAAGCTTAGATTCTTCCAAGTCATTTTCTCAAAAAAGGTTCTTCACTGTTATCTTTTCCATCTAGCTACAAAAAACTGCCCTGAAATATATTCCATGTTAACCTTGGTCTTGCTCTTCTCCTGGCTGCCGATAGCCCTGGGGATGGCCTGACACACTGTTTACATTGAAAGGGAATGGTGCACACTCCATTCACTGCTGCACAACACAAGCTTGTGTTCTACTGCTATTTCTGGATGTTCTCCTCTTGGAAGGCATCGTTGTGAAACTGTCTGGTGGATTAATTATCACCTAATGCTAGGCAGTGAAAAACTCTGATCTCAGACAGTTTTAATGGAATAATGCTGAAAGAGGGCTCAGAAGAAAAACAAAACAACTCAGCTGAAAAAATCAGCATGAATGGCTCTTTTTGGGCTGAACAGTGCACGGCTCCATGAATCTGTGCTAAAAGAAAGAAAACAGAGGGCACAGTGAGTCTTCCCCTGTGATCCTGTGCTGCTGGAGTAGGGAGCAGGCACACTGGCCAGCTTTATACCCCAGTCTGTGAGGAGCAAGGAAGCTGGAAGCTAACAGCATTAGCAGAAAACCTGAGGAAGCAGCATGGTAAGAGCAAAGAAAAGCTGTTGCCTTGGTGCGTGTTGGCTGGGTTTCTCCTTTTACACAAGGGGAAGCTGTTCCCAGTGCTCCTGCAGGCAGGGTACCCATCTCTTTCACAGTATCTTCAAAGGGTTTGCAGGGCACGTGCCCTGCATAGGAGATGGCCAAGAACCATAATGCAAGATTTTCAAGTTCACAAAACCTGAGCTCATCCAAAGCACAGGCAGAAATTAACCTCTGTGGATGCCCTCTTCTCTGAATTAGCAGAAGCCCTTCAAGCTCCATTTCAGTTCAGTTTGGTGGGAAAGGGGCTGTGGAGAGGAATGGGGGAGGTAAAGCTGTCTGTGTAACCAGTGTCAAAATGCTCCCTATAAGCACCCACAGGCAGATTAGGGGGGTTGGATACTGAAAAGAGCACCAAGATCCCCAGCCCTTACCTTGATCTGATGCTTTTTCTGATGTGTTAGCAGTGTCTGCACTCTTCGTACCTTTTAGGTCTTGCTCTGGTTTTTTAGGCTCTGAAGCAAAATTGAGCACATTAGAAAAGGCAGCTCTGTAAAGAAAATAATTTCAAGTCTCCCATTTAGAGATTATCAGTCCCCAAAGGAAGGCATCCTGTCACATGCCATTAGGTAGGTTTGGCAGTCCAATCAGAGCTTTATCACCTACTGGGAAAAAGTGATGACTAGGGAATAGTCACCCCCTATCTTTCATGCCAAACTTTGGCATTTTTACAGCCAAAAAGCTCTTGTCAGTATCCACAGAATTTCTGAAGTAAGCAAGAAGTGTGGGGGTTTGCTACCAATAAGCCAATACTCATGAGATTTAATGCATCATACTTTTTTCCTCTGAGCAGCAGCATGTTCTGAGAACCAGGGTCATGATGTGTGTACATTGTTTGGGAAATACTTGCTAATGTGCAATCTTTCAGTCACTAATTCATGTTCAGATGCATTTCTTTCTTGCCTGACATTTTGAGATCATTATGGGGCCAAATCCTAAATGCCATGGACTGGCTTAGAAGAAAAAGGTAGATTTTTTTTGTTCCTTTTTTATTTCTAAGACCCAGAGACACCAACATACTTGGAATACTCATTGTAGTTTATTTACTGCTACCTCACAAAATAATCTGCTTCTGCTTTTTTATCTGACTGGAGGATTTTCTTCTTCCCTTTTTTGTTGTGGTTTTGTTTTCATTCTTTAGGTCTTTTGGCAGCATCAAGCTGTTAGAGAATTTACTGCAGTGTTAATGTTTTCCTAAAATTTTGTATTGTTTTTTCTAAACATCTTTTAATAGTTTTGAGCAGCTGTGAAGAGTTACAATTTTGGGAAGGCTTTTCTTGCCATGCCCAGAATTTGAGAAGCCCTGTAACCACCAGGAGCATTTAAAGAAATGTCAGGGACTATGAATCTCTGGCATCTCTGGGATGAGGACTAAAATTCCATCTCTGACAGCTGATCAGGTATGAAGCAAGATTTTTTGTTAATCTGACAGCAGTGAGTGTAATACTCAAAGGACTGCTTTTGCCTCCTGCAGATAATGGATTTAAGTATCAAAGTGAACAGTGTGGTCTCTGTAATTAAAATTAAGAGAAAAAATATTAATATTATTTTTTAATATTAAAAGTAAGTAGGAAATTCTCTTTCACAAAATGGCCCTGGCTGCATATTACAGAGACTTTTATCTTAGAGACAAGCTGTTTCTAACAGAGAACAGCTGGGATGGCTGAGCTGAGGTGGCAGATCTAAGGAGGGCTGGTAGGGCCAAGCAGGGCTTGAGGAAGATGGATTGTGAACAATGGATCTCTCTGCTACCTGTGGGACAAGGATGGGCAAAAATCAGGTGGTGACATTGGGTTTGATAAAACAGTTGCTTGCTCCCCTGATAATCCTGGCCTTTCTCTGCAGGAATGCACTGTCTTTGTTGCTAGAATCCTGGCATTTCATTCACACTATTTGATTCAGGAACAAACTGAAGACTTGTGTCTTTGATTTGCTGCAGGAACAAGCTCCTGGTATTTTGTTTGTGTGACAGAATCCTGACTGATGATGCTCCCCTTTTCTACACTGATTCTTATGTTACGTGGCTTTTGGCACTGGTGGAAGAGACCATTGCTCACAGCCTGCTAAGCTGAGTCCTGGCTGTGATTGTCTCTGGTCTGCTCTGAAATGTTTGGGCTGATATTTCAAGTGTGGCTACAGTTGGGAATGCTGAGCTGTGATTTAATGAACATTTCTCAGAAGAAGTCAAGATTCCTAAGGTATTGCTCTCCCTTCTAGCAGAGCATAATATTTGGGTCAAGTAATTTCTGCATATGTGGTCAAGAAATACACAAATCTGTACCTATTTTATTGTAAATGCAAAGGTATTACAAATTAAAGGCTTGGAATTGAGCTGCTCATATTTGGTCTGAGCAACTACAGCTTTGAGATTTGAGATTGCTTTTGTTTAAGTGAAAATAAAATTATGAAGGGCCATGAAGCTGGTGAAGGGGCTGGAGCATAAATCTTATGAGGAGCAGCTGAGGGAACTCAGTTGTTCTAGCCTGGAAAAAAAAAACCCCAGGGCTCAGAGGGGACTTAGTGGCTCTCTACATGCACCTGAAAGGAGGTTGTAGGTGGGGGATGGGGCAGTTAAGAGGAAATGGCTTCAGGTTGCTCCAAGGGAGGTTTAGACTGGATATTAGAAGGAATTTCTTCACAGAAAGTGTTGTCAAGCTTTGGAGCAGGCTTTCCAGGGAAGTGATGAAGTTACCATCCCTGGAGATATTTGAAAGACATGAAGATGTGGCACTTAAGGACATGGTTATGATGGACTTGGCAGTGCTGAGTTGTACTTGATGACCTCTTCTGAGCACAGTGATTTATGTTTCTGTGAGAAAAGAGCTCTGTACTTTTCTTCCAAGGACCAAACAATAACCCACAGGAGAAGAAGAGGTCTCCAAGTACCCTCTTTGTGATCTTGGTGAATGCACCCAATGCCTGGCATTTGAGTTCATGGAGATACAGCACGTTTCCTTATAGCACAGCTCACAGTGGGTAAGCCCAGGAAGGCTCAGGCTCAGCAATCAGCAAAGGGACTGTGTAAGGGAAGTGCACTGTAGTATGGGACATTATTTGCTTTTTGTTTGCATCCCCAAGGGAGAGTCTGAACCTTACATAGCTGTAACAGGGAGAAGAAACAAGTGTCATTTCAATGGCGGAGGTAATCCGTGTGCACTAGAATGTCAGCTACCCACCAGTGTGAAACTTGATCAAAGACCTCTTAAACAACTAAATTATTTAAACTGAGTTGAGTCTCATAGAGGAGGATGCTGACTAAAATGATTATCCAGAGTAGTTCTTTATTGTAGCATTCTTAGTTCAGCTGCTATGC
Organism: Haemorhous mexicanus; assembly: GCF_027477595.1. Lineage (NCBI taxonomy): Eukaryota > Metazoa > Chordata > Aves > Passeriformes > Fringillidae > Haemorhous > Haemorhous mexicanus. The sequence goes on from NC_082343.1 coordinate 35,616,455, forward strand.
ATTACCATCTCTTTCATTTGTATTGTGTTACTATTTAATATTATACTCTCAGCATTGACTATCCCAAGAGATAACATGAGTAGCATTAGGAGAAAACAACATGTATAACCTCAAATGCTTGCCTATAACCAGTACCCCATCATATTCAGTAACAGATCCAAAGCAATGGGGAAACCATTTGGAAACGGAAGTCTGTGAAACATGGTATGACCAAAAAATAGAAATTGTCTGAGATGATTTCCATATGCTTAGGATAAAAAAATACCATGAGTGATTTGGATGCCATACTAATGAATGCATGAACTTCTGCCTCTGAATAGTTGTCTTTGTATTATACAACTGAGAAGTTATGACAGATAGTTGTGAATGGATGTAAGGGATAGTCAGTCACAAATACTTGCCTGATTTAACAGCTGTACTTTTTGAAGAAGAATATTCAAGGGTTGATGGATATGTCACACCTTTTCTTGGCTTGCCCTCTACAAAAAATATATATTAGATGGCATCACAAAATATTCTAAGTTTTCTTGATAAATTTCTCATTTAACATAGGCATTCAGAATCAGACCCCTCTTCTTTACTGCCCGACTCATTTTCATGAAGATTTCTTTCATCTGATGGTAGAATCTCAAAACCATACCCCTAAAAATATTGGTGCCTAAATCCAGAACCATAAAAAAGGAGTTGCCATGAAAACACTGGCACGGTTTTCATGGCAGTGTACTGGGGAGGATTTGCAGAGGCCAGTTAGTTCATTCTTTTGCTCTCAAATGATATTAAGCACAAGGGAACCATTCCCAAAAGACATCTGTACAACTTCTAATTAAACCCTCAGCTTCCCTAGGCAGCCTTCTCCAATGCCTGACTATGTAGTTGACTTGGAAAGCATGTTTGATGTGGGATTCATTTCATCACGCACACAGCATTCTTCTCTGACCTCACTTCTGCAAGATGCCATTTCTGGCAACAGTCTTTTGCAGTAATAACAGTGAGAGAAGGCTGTGCTTGTGTGTGGGAACATATGGTACCTATATTTAGATCTAAAATGAGAGTCCTCTCTTGAAACAATGAGGTATGTCTCCCAATTAAGCTTTAAACCACAAATCTTTTTAGTGCCAGAGCAGACACCATCTCTGTTGGATACGTGTGGCCATGCAATTCCACCTCTTGGGACAGTTTTTACAGTCACATACATCACTGAATGAGAAGTGTTGCAGAAAAGCCCAGCAGGGAATACTGCTTTGGCCTCTAGGAGTTGAGGGATGTAGGTCTTCCGGACCCTGGTGACTGTCTCTGTGAGATGCTGTGCTGTGTCATGTATCTGGACCACCTCTGGTGAGACTTTCCTCCACCTGCTGCAAACCCTGAGTCGTGATGATCTCTCCTCTATTCCCTTGGGGGATTCTTTAAGGAGGTACATATGGCACTGCAAGCATGTCAGCTGTCATCCCTCTATTGTCAGGTGATCAATAGAGACCAGCAGCACTGAGTAGAATTGATTCCTACAGACTGAGCCACTCCTGGGAACTGGGAACTGTTTCTCCTGGGATGGTGATGCCTTAAGTCTTTAGGTTTCATATATTTCAGATCCTATATTGAATTAGTGCATAACTCTGAACTCCATATAGAGTATTAGTAAGATCCCTTCACATTTTTGTCAGGTAAAACAATCCTGACAGGCCTGAGAACCAAGGACACCTTGTGCCTCAGGCCCCAAAAAGTATAAACAAAAGTGAATCAGGGGAGGAAGCAAACCCAGGGAATATGACTTCATTACCTGACGCTATAATTGGACAATTAACCTCTGATATGCAAATAGACCAAACTTATTTGGTCTAGAAACTGGGGAGTGTCATCCCTCTGGGGTGTAGCCTCTGTGAGGCTTTTGCACTGCCCAAGGTGCATCTATTGAAGGCCTTTAATGAACACCTGCTTTATTCTCTTATCTCTCTCTAGCCTCTAGGTGGCCACTCCGAGGCATCAATGGCGCACAAAGAGAGGTACGTGCTAGAGGAACTCTAATGAGCAGGGATGTCCATGGAGCTGGAGAGTCCCTGCCTTTTGTCCCTTTTCATGTCTTTATCTCCTTTATTTTGCTCTTCTCTGAAATTTTAGATGTCATTACAAAACCACAGATAAAGAAGTTGGATTTACTAATGAGGTAATGATGAAAAAAGGTATTTTCCATTTCTCATTTACAGTGATATAAGCTGACAGCAGCTCCACTAAATACAACACTGATCCACCAAAGACCAGAGCTGATAAGTTAGCACGAGTGGACAAACTGGAAAGAGTTTCCTTCTTGCCTTCTGGGCTTCTCTCACGGAAGCTGCTTTAAGTGAAGGGCAGCAGGATTTCACATCCACTTCTCTCTGAGCTAAAACTGGGATCAAGACTAGGGAGATCTGCTAATTTGGTAGAAAGACAGAAAAGTTACAGGATCACGGTTGATTTCTAAATGCTTTCCTTTATCCCAAACAGAGAATGAGTTTTCAGCATGAGCAGTTGATACATTCATGCAGCAGTAGCATGATAATCTGATCTTAATTTGGTATATTTCTGTGCTAAACTGATTTCTAATGCAAACCTGAAACCTGCTGCTGTGAAAACACACCAGCTAGAGTGGGGAGGCTGGATTCTGGGACTTTTGATCAACAGCAATTTGCATCCCATTTGTGACCAAGAGGCTGGCCTGAGGCCTGACCTGAATGTGGCCCTGCTCTCTGGGGCAATGCTAATATGTCTTTTTCACTATTGGGAAAAAGTTACATCTGGGTTGGAGTTTGCTTAACATACTTAAAAATGTGCTTTCATGCGGGCTGAAAACATCAGCTTTGGCCACTGAAATACAAGCTATGGCATGGTGGCTGCTATGGTGCAGTGGCTGCTCACCCTCTCACACTTATTTGTGACTAGCAAGCCCACAAGTTCAGGACTATTTTCTTAACCCCCTAGCTGCAGAACTCCCACTAAACTGAATGGAGTCATTCAGCTGAGTGCCAAGGCATTTCAGTGCTTGAAAGTGAACACCAAAGCGTTTGCATACCTCCTGGTGTGCTGGCTGCTTTAATGGCAGAGGACAGACCTTCTTCTCCACTGCCCCTAAATCATGCCACTTTATTCCCTGGCTCCCCCAAGGATTCCTCTTCTGTGCTCTTTTGTGTGGATGTTCATTCACAATTTAAACATCACTAACTCGGTGACAATACCCCAACTAGGAATAAGCTGTTGGCACATTTCCAGGGTACAGTACTGCACACAGGTCTGCCCTGATGAAAGAGAATTCAGCTGGAGAATAGGGGACTCCGTTCTAAAGCTCTAAAGCTGTCCTGAAATTAATGCCTTAGGTGATTTTATATTTTTGTTGGGCAATGCTTTATGCAGCTCTGGCTTCTTATGACTCATAATCATAAAAAATCCATCCCCAAGTCCTTTTTTCTGAGAAGATCTGTATGCATTCAGCCTCAGGCTGCTGAGATGAGTAGCACAGCCTTCCTGGTTTTAGTATTCTAATTTTCTCTAAAATTCTAAATTTCTCACATTTTTTGTAGGTATAGTGAAAGTTTTCTTCCTGTTCACATGTAAAATACGGAATGTATGTTATATGATATGTGAGATTTCCATTTGAGTTAGTTTCTAAATTAAGAGTTCTACTGTCATGACTGAGAGCACTCAGTGTGCATAGAATTAAGTGCACAAGGGACAAATCTCATCCTGCCTACACATACCCAGGTTTCTCATAATCTCCTTTGATATGCTCTTGTAACTTTCTCTTGTATCTTCTTTTATAGTGTCTCATTAATTAAGAATAAAGACTTATCATCATAGATAAAAAAATTCCTACAGTTTCATGGAAGAATTTCTACAGTTTTACAGGATGACAACTGAGCAGCTGCTGAGGTAAAAAAAAAAAAAAAAAAATCCTATTTCCCACTTACGTACCAGAATTACAATGTGCTGTTTGTTGGAGAAAAAAAAATCTGCAACAAGTACAAGTAGCAATTCAGCTATTCCAGGAAATTCCTACTCATCCAAAATGAATCCTTCTCATAATATGGTATACCCATGGCAGACTACTGTAAGAAAGTGCATCCAAATACATGAAGCAAAATTAAGATGACAGTTTGTTTTGGTCAGTTTCTGAAACCTCTTTTGCTGTCTACAGATTTTCACGTGAAAAGGACATTATTTTTAGTAGTGGTTCAGTTGCTTGTGCTGTTGATTTTTCCAGGAATGATGTAGTTAACTAACATCGATTGGCTGTACCTATCTTAAACCTCCAAAAGTGCAGACCAGCAAGAACTGGCCCAATGTATCAAGAAGTTAGAGTTAGAATTTTTATGTAAAGCAAGGTCAAGCAAACCCTCTTTCACAAAGGTAGAGTGAGTGCAAGTAGGTTTAAGATAATCTGAAGCTGGTACAAAGGCGATCTAATTTGCAAAAAAAACCTTTTAAAATCTGTGAATTTTGTTGGTAAATGCAAGTGAGTTCCTATATATACTATGGGGAGGATAAGGGAATGAGAATTAAAGCAAGATGGATTTACCTGCACTGATTGGATATCAAAACTATTTGGCTAACAGAGATGGAGAGAGTTCCTGATGTACTTGGGACGCACCGGTCAAATTGATTAATATAAGGTTTGCATACGTACAGTAGGGCTGTATGGGGTTTGGCATAAGTCTGAAGCCATTCCAGGAGACACAAATTCAGGGGCAGGCTGAGGATGCTTCAAATGGCCAAAAGGCCTTTCAGTTCCCTCAGCAGCACTGCTTAGCAGGGGGAAGAGCAGGAGATTTTATGCATCAATAGCTGGAGTTAAGGTGCCTTCCAAGGCTCAGTCCAGAGCAGCCACCACCTCCTGCAGTGGGCTCAGGGCTGCCCTGGGCTGAGCACACCCCTGGCAGGGTGCAGGTCTCTCTGCAGGCTGCGGGGAAGCCCAGAACGAGAAGCGTCTCAAAAGCCCAATTCCTGCCAAAGCTGGGGGGCGGCTGGGCCTGCGGCGATTCACCAGGTGTGTAACACGAGAGGCTGCTTCCCCTCTGCCCGCTGCTCAGCACTCAGAGGTGGGCAGCAGGAGAGCGGTACCTGACACCAGGAAGGATTCCCTCCAGCGGGGCAGTGACAGCGACCGGACACCATTGGAGAAGCTCCCGCGGTAACCGGAGTGCCCGGCGACTTTCTGGACAAGAACCTTCCCGCCCGTGTTGTCAATGACACCGCTGCAAGGAGGAAACAAAGTGTCTGAGGGGAGAAACGCCACAAAAGCCTTCAAAAAACCCCTTCTACAGTGCAAGAGGTATGAAGTGAGTCCTTTTACCTCTGAACCAGGGGTGGTGGTGGGGCTGGGATGTCACTGCTAAGCCTGCTGCTAAGAAATATTTGTGCTCCTTCCACATAAAGAAGAGCAGTTTGTGGCAAAGTGCTGTCAGGATCTGTTTGCTCTTCCCACTGATCTGCTGGTCCTCTGTTTAAGCTTGACCTAGTTGCACACAAGAAAAAGCTAGTGCCTTCTTTACAATTCCTGCAAGCTTGATTGAATGACTCAAGATACAGGCAGAGGTTCTCAGAGGAATTTTTCAGGCCAAACACGTGACAGAATGTGTTTTCTTTGACTCTCAGTATGTGTTTTCTGCAAAAATCCAAGCACGTTTCTGACCTCAGCCCGGAGTAAACTGGACACAATATTGCTGGAAACTGTAAAAAACCTGTCAGACTCCAGGTGTGGTGCACATCAAGTGGTGTTTAACACACACTGTAACATGTCCCTCCAGACAAACAGAAATCCTTCAGTGCGTGCAGCCTGCTCTGGCATCACTAGGACTGCAGGTCAACCGGGAAGCCACTGCAGCTGCAGGGGAGTTGTAGGGCTGGCAGCAATGAGCAGGCAGGAAAATAAGTACTGGGCAGCAAACAGGATTTTGAGAAGAGTATGTTCGAAGTGTATTTTTCTGTGGTGGTTGTGAGAAGCTGCTGTTAAAATAAATGTATGGAGAAGAAATTCACTGTCTGTGGAATTGCAAGGTAACAAAGCCAAAAAAAGCTGTCAAATAAGAAAAACTGAAGTCCTCACTCTAACAATACAGCCAGCCAGGCTGCAGGGAGATTGCAGTTGCTACCAGTAGTTTTTAACTTCCCTTTGGGACTAATTCTGCATGCCGAGACAATTCCCACTGTGCACGAGTGTCTGAGGGAGGAATTGGCGGCTGGAAGCCGTCCCCTGGCAGTGATCTCCGCAGCGAGGGCAGAGCCGCAGCCGGGAGGTGGCAGCGCTGCGCACACAGCACCTCAGCCGGGGCACTGAGCGGGGCAGAGCCCGGGGGGCAGTCCCAAAGCCTTAACCATCCCACTTAGCCCGGGATCCCAGGTATTTCACAGAGCCGGGAGCGCAGCATAGCTCAAATAACTCCAGACTAAGGCAAGTTGTCAATCAGGCTTTAGAAGTTCTTGCTGCATTTTTAGCTGGATGCATCCTGCCCGTGCATCCCAGCTCCAGCTGCAGGGTGTTTTGGTTGTGCAGTTATTCTCCATTAGAATTTTATGCACATTTTTGCATGGCTAATAAAACTCTGAAAACTTTTGCTACAAAATTTATGTTACTCATTTCCTTGTGCAGTGTCCTTTTATGTAGCAGGAAAGCACATTGCTCAGCCTTTGAAGTCAAGGACAATTAAATTCAAACCCAGAGAACCAAACCAATCCCAGAAGTATGTGAGTTACATGTATTCATCACTGGTGATTTGTCTATTTTTTCTGAAGATTTATTAGTAGTAGCAGCTCCATCTCTATCTTCCACTTGAATAATAATAGTACAATAGTAATTTGTTATGCATGAATGAGAGATCTGGAAATCTCAAGACACTTCTCCAAAGGTTGAGAAATTTCTTCAAACACAACTAATTTCTATAGGAATACAGGATTGACAGCACTTTGTAAGAATGGATCCATTCCATCACACATGGAATTTCTCTCAGGTTTTCTACAGCAGCCTGCAATCAAACCTACAAGTGGGAACTGTAAAGAATTTGAAAAGTCAGGAGCTCCCTGCACTGAAATGAGAGTTTTGTCTGAGTGCCTCACTCATTTCAACTCACTCACCTGTGAATTGCAGCGTTGCAGACACTGGAGAAAGAAGCATAAATGTCTGTGCCATAAACACGGTGTTTTACATCTTGACATCCAGGAGGGCATTTTGCAATGAATTCTGGATTGATTATCTTCCCCGCCTTGACATCACAGTCAATCTGGGGTACATCTGTGGGTGCAAGATCTTGGTAAAGTCAGACTGAATGCTTTCATGGCTGAGAGATCTTGTCATGAAACAGTGAGTAACTGAGTGACAGGGATGCCCTCCTCCCAAGCCTTCACATCAATGGTTTTGGGACACAAGACATCTGTGTCTTCTCCATCTACAACATAACACATAATAACCCCTATACCAAGGGACGTGGCAGTAACTCAGGAGAGAATAAGGAAGCCTGTGGGTATTTCTGACCTTCAGTGTTTGCTTCTCTGAAGGAAATATCTGGTATGACACTTTGCTGGAGAGAGAAAGAAGTGTAGTCACCCAGCCTGTGGTTAACATGTGGGAAGGAGGGGGTGGGGATGCTTCCCAAGCCTCCCACTGTGCTCATGTAGCTCCATTCCATCTTTATGTCAGGCTGAAGTCACAGCCCATTATCTTGCCCTTAATTTTTAAAACTTTCTGCTGGGTACAATTTACTTTGAACAAGGGATTTAAGTGTGCATTTACAACCTCGCAGCAGGCTTGTTTGTCAGCTACACGAGCAAAATAACCTGTGGACAGAAATGCTCCTGCAGCAGAATAGCTGAAAGTTAAACATCCAAGTGCACAGAGGCGCACCAGTTGTCTCACACCAATCAGCTACGTGTGCTTTGTGTTACATCTGGTCCATTTCATGTATTTATTTCTCTCTCTCTCTCCTTGAAAACCTTAGTGCTTGCTTTGTTCCTTGTGTGGTACCTAATGACCTACAAAGACACATTTCAGCAGTGAATTACAAACTTCTCCCTTTATAAATGTTAAGTGGCACACACTTTACTCAGTAATTCATTTTCAATAAAAGAATCTTTTAGCTAACATATAATGCCATTGACTCTAGAAAATTGCGAAGAGTTACCAGAATATAATCTCACTTTGCACCTTTCTTATGCACTGGACATATCTGCTGTAAAACAGCCAAAAATTCTACTGAGACCACTTACATAGCTTAGCCTTTTTTGTCTTCTTTGTGGCTTCCTTGGCTGTGTGTGTACATGTAAGAAACACACCTAGAACAAATAAACATAGTATCAGGAAAAAGGTGGGCTATCAACATGAGTCACCACAAGCTCCTCTGCATGAGATTTGTCAAATTTGAATCAACAGGGTGAAAAATAAAATAGGAATATTCTCAGACACATTTAGGTTTCTACTTGGTGGTTAACTTTGCAGTCAAGATGGCATCTGCTGTGGGGAAGTTCTATGAAGGGGATTGAAGATCAGTTCAGTTCACACTCATCCATGGTATCTAAAGATGCCATGGAGTCCATGTGGTCCAGAAAACCACAAAAATATTTCCCACAAGCAGTGGGAACTCTTTGTAATTGGTGCAATATGGATGCTAATGAAACAATGTGCTCTGTGCATAAAGCAACTGGGAATTTTGGGAGCCAAAAATTCTTCTTAATAACCATTTGGGAAGGTTATTCTCTAATTTTGTGTAATGACATTTCAGTCACTGGTGGCAGCAGGTGAGGGATACTGGGCAGCGTTACAGACTGTGTGAGGTTCTAGGGTGGCATGTCCCAGCAAGGGCATCCATTTTCTGCAGTAAGCAGGTTTATGATTTGAAAAGTGTAAAATATGCTCTTACATTAAAAGACACATCCCAATATATGCATGTAGCTTACCATGTTATGTTTACTTGCTAAGTGATGACATATAAAATCTTTTTATTCTCTGTGCTCATCTTATAAGCATTGTATTATGGGTAATTGATAGCTTCATTACAAATATCTTGACTTTCCTATTCACCTTTCCCTTCTCTGAGCTTTCAAAGGGAATTGAAACTCTCTATGATGAGTCAGCTGATCCTTTTATCCTTTGTTAAACTAATCTTCCTAGAATATGCAACAGAAGCAATTTCCTTCTTTTGTGCTCTTCTCCCCCTAGACTGATTGCAGAGAGTTTGTAGACTTAATCACACCTAGAGCTTGCTCAAAAGTTACAGCAGTCTCACACTGTCTGAAGTGACAGTGCATGGGTGCAGTATTTGGGCCTTTTGTCACTGGTGCAGTCGTGTAACCATGGCAAAATTGTAGTTAGTTTAAAAAAAAAGGAACGCATGACTAGAAAATAAAGTGCAATATCTCAACTGCTTGGAATGTTGCAGCACAATCTAATGTGGGGAAAGTAATTTATGTAGAAGAACAACTTAGAATGCTGTAATTTGAACTTAGAACAACTGTCCTGACAGACTTGAGGATAACAGCTAGAGGGAATATTGCCTGGGAATGTCACAACAAGAGTGTTCATGTAAGATGAATTGCAAGTTCTGGAGTTTCTACATGTTCCCAAAAAGTGAGATCCTGTCTGACTGCCAGGGGAAAGAGAAGAGGATACATTTATAACCTTTTGGTACCATCTTATTTATGGAAAGAAGAAGAACGGGGAGAATTGAAACAGCTGATTTTTCTTTGGAGGGAATCTTTACATTGCAGACACTTTTCAGGCCCACCTGATATGGACTGCATGGAGCTGGTCATGTACTGGGAGTTCTCTGCAAGTAATTAATATGTCTTTCTATGCCAAGGCCAAGAAGTTTGTGTAGCCTGTTTCTGAAAAGCTGTGCCAAGGCTTACACCTGCCACTGAGAGCTTCATCAGCCGTGGAGTCCAAAGGGAAGAGAATTAGTCAGTAGCCACTGGGCATCCAGGATGGGATAAACTACATAAACTACATAAACTACAAATTGCAGCACATCAACTGTACTTACCCAAGAAGGTTGCAATGACTGTGGCCTTCATGGTGAGTAAAGCAAAACCTGGATGTGTCACTAAGGAGCACTGAAAAGGAAAAGAGGAGTACATCAGGCTGCATTTGGAGGTGTTGCAGATGACACTGGAATGGTGGGGGCAGAGAGACTGTGTGCTCCTCTTTAATTTTTCACAGTCCTCACATGCTGCGTCCTCTTATGACACTATTTAGAAAAACTGATATCCCCAGAGGAGGTGGTATTTGGGCTATCACACCCCCATGGACAAATTTTTACTTCTCTCCAAAATTTGTCTTTTGCTCCAGAAACCAAGATTTCACATACTTATTTCAGAAGCCAGTGTCAGAAGAGGGCATGATGGGCATGGACATGTTCTGACATCTATTCAAATCTGTTCACTGCTCTTCTAAGAAATAATCACAGAATTGTCTTTTCTGCACATCAAAGCACACCAGATAATCTCACATGGATGTGGGGAACATAAATCCATTTTCTCCTGAAAGGTGTTGCGTGAAGTATTTTGCAATTGTTCCATCATTTGTGAGCCAAATTACTGGTTTCTTTCATTTTCTGAGGATGTGTATGTGTGTACTTGTATGTGAGCACCTGAGATGAAGAGGATTCTGTCAGAACATCTGGAAAACATTTTTTCTGGGTCTGCATACATGGTTCATGACCCCTGCTATCCCTGAAGCTCTTGGCCAGGCTACAGGAATTCCAGCTTATCAGAGATAACCCCTCTCAGCCCCTCCTGAGCATCACCTGCTGCTTTTGCTATTATGTCATGATTGTTGAGGGAATCCTGTGTGGGGCACTCATAGTTAATCAAAGTCATTAAAGTACTACATAATGTTTGACAAATAGAGTAAAAAGTCTGAAAGGGAGAATATCAAGGATCAAAATAAACTTCATCTTCAGAGAAACTTATTACATGCTTACAAGTGGAAATATTTGTTAAAAAAAAAGGAGCTAGCTATCCAGAAAGAAAATAGGAATGTTAAATAAGAATGCTAAAGCTGGTTATGACCAGGGAAAGCAAGATATCTGCTTCCTGGAAAAATGGCAGATTTCATCTGATTTCACATAGCAATTCATATACTCAGAAGCAGGGCTTTGGTAACCCTAGAAAGAAATTTAGAGAACAAGGAAGATACAGGGGAGTAAGAGAAAAAAAAAAATCTGTATTCTGTCTTCATACAAAATGTTTCCATATTTTTACTTTAATTGCTCTTCTTTTTCAAGCAAGCCACATGCTATGAATGAGGAGGACTAAAATAGTATGCTAATCTAAACTGAGTTCAGCCAGTTCTGGGTCTACATAATTTATAACTCTTTTTACATAGAGCAGATCCACCTCTTATTTTTTGCTCCTGTGCTACAGCTGGAGAACTTCAAGTGCCAGGACATACTAATGGTGTCACTTCCTAACAGCACAATGTCTTTCCTTGGAGATCTCCCTGAAGAAGTTTCCTGCTAGGCTGCTGAAGCTGAAAGTGGCAGAGGTTTCTCAGAAGCCACTGAACTGAATCTGGGGGATATGAAAAGTGGCTCAACACAGTCACTGTGTCTTTCTGAAAAACGATGGGCAGTGCAGTGGGGGTGACCCCCCAGGCTGTAAAAGTCAGATCAGCAAGAGCAGGTAAGTGGTGATATTCTGCTCTCGTGGTTAGTTTCTATTAAAAAGAGTTGCCCGTCTTTTGGAGCAAAAATCCATTTTAAGCTTTTACTGCAATTTATTTCTACTGTGAAGCTGTTAAAAGAAATAGCCCCAAGATGTAGAAGGGTGCTCAGAGAAACTTAGCTCAGATGTTTTTCTTCTCCCTTTTATGTTTCAATCCACTGACACATCAGAGGTATCAAACAATTGCTCTCCTTCAAAGAATTCTCACTTTAGGTCAATCACAGAAAAAGAAGAGGCAGAATAAGAGTTGCAATTCATTTGCAGAACTACCATGCACCTTTAAAGATTGTACCAGCACTGGCTTAAAACTTTGCAAAAGGCATCTTAATATGATCATTCCCAAAATTTGCAGGGAATAAATTCAGCATTGGCATTTTTATTTAAAGTCAAAGAGATCTGTGTGACTTTTTCCTCACGGTATTTGGCTTGGTGCTGAGATGTTTTTCATCACCAGTTTAATTACAGTAGAAGAGGTCTGAGATGGTAAAGCATCCATGTAAAATCTGGTTTCATGGGTGGGCTGCTGTGTGTTGAGTGGGGAGAGTCCAACGCTGCCTAACTTTTCTTACAAAAACGTGTGCACAAGACTTCCCACTGCTTCCTGAAGGCCCTGCTGTCCCCCAGCCCTGCTGTCCCCAGGGCATGGCCAGCCCCCCCAGGAGCCATCCCAGTCCTCTCGGGTGTCAGAGCCCTAGGCTCAGCTGCAGTTGCATTCTCTGCCTAGATGGCTGGTGGACATTTCTCTTCAAGGCAACAGAAAGTGGGCTTTTGTTCCTAAATTATTATGAGTTCACTGTGGAAAGAAGCCAATAAATCTAAAAGGATTTAAGACTTAAAGCCTGTCAGGGGTTCAGCAGAGTTCAGCAGATCCCTTAGCCTGCAATAACAGATGTTTACCAATAAGAAAGATACTGGAAGCATTTAGACAAGGCTGTTAGATTTACTTAACAGCTTTGTTGTCACAGCTAAACAGAAAAACATCTTATTGTGGACTCTGTGTCTTTGGCGGTGGTAGTATCCTCACGGAAATAAATTATAATAGTAAAGGAACTTGGTTTTGCCACTGTAATAATTTCTATGTTAGGCTCTGGCATATCAGGAGAAATGCACAGACATCCTGTGACACAGCTCTGGTGACAGTGCTCCAGGGGGTGGTCCTGGCCTTCGGACCTCGGGCTGTCACACGGGGAATGCACAGGAGGATTTACACTGCTGACTGTTAAGTATCAGGCATAGAAGCTCCAGGCTTTCTGTAGTGGGAAGTCTGAGTGCATTCATTGTATTTGGGGCCTAGGGTGTCACCTGAATGAAGCTGTGTGAGTCCCCTACACTGTGCACTAGCATGGCATCTGCTCCTTCACCCCGCTAAAGGGAGCAACGGCTTGGAAAAAAGCAGTGGGGTTTTTTGTTTCTCTGGGAAGGAAAGGGAAAGCAGGGCTCCAATCCATGCTTACAACAGACTTTTTAGTCTGTGTAGATCCACTGAGAGGTTTGGGGATGTTTTATCTGCAGTTCAGAATGATACTTTGCCATTAAATACAAAGTTGTACTTCCTTTGTTCCTTTACAAAATGAATAGATTCCATTAAAACAAACTGAAAAGTTTCTACTATGTATTATTCTGGAGCATGGGTTTTGCTGAGATTTCTCCTAACCAGATTTCTGTTAAGGCAGTATTTACAGTCCCAGTCAGGACTGGGAAGTAGTGACTACACACTATTGAATCTCCTAAACTATATGCTGGATCTCTGTTTATCAGAGTACCTTTTCCCATCTGAATCTTTCAGACTGTCATAACAGAAGTTACCTTTATAACACGTGCTTCAATTCCTGCTATGTACAAATGTAAGGAGTATCTCCTTCAGTGTTTCCCAGCACTGCTGATGTTTTACCTTTTAAAGTCAGAGTCCTTTTTGAAAGCATGTTGATTACTTTTTCCTGACCACAAACACTTGAAAACTCTTGAATGTTAGTGAAGAGACAGAATTAGCAAGCTATTCTTTCTGTGTATGAAGTAAGATTTTTTATACTGACCTTTTATTAGCAGCTTGACTTTTATAAAGATCTGAGAGAGCTGCTACCTACTACAAACAAACAGATGGTTTAAATGCACGTAACTGTCACTGTATGGCAAACTGCAACATTTTCTGGAGGAAGTGCAGATTATAAGTCCTTGATTTTTGGTGTCAGGCACTGCTGTCCGTTCCATGTGCAAGCTGAAATTCTTTGCTGGTGCCATGAGCTTTGCCTCTGCAGGAGTAAGCAGTTTATCTCCTGTAATCTCCTGTGCCACAGAAATTAACTTGTGTACTCTCTTTGTACCACAATAGTGTGTGCCATTGTTTCCCTTTTCAAGGGGTTCTAATATCTCAGCAACACTGGCACCATAAAGAAAAACAAAAGTGGACTTTGTCTGAAATCTATTTGAGCAAGTAGTGTGGAGTTAGCAGCAGGATCTCTGAGCACTGTGGGTTGAGTTAAATATGTGCCCTTTCTGGGAAAATCAAGTGGGCTCCGTGTAGGTGTGAGTAAACTGGTTTGGATAAACAAGAGCTAAGCATCATCTTCTAGAGGAAAACATTTTAGATTTCTTTTTTTGTTGTTGTTGTCATTTTTTAATTTTTTTTTTCAATTATTGTTTAACCCTTTCTTTGTTTCATGCTCATACTCTGTACCCATGGTATTGTACCTTGTTTAGCAGTGCAAGAACTGTTTGTTTTGGAGCACACAGGGTGATATGACTAGCACTTGCCACATGTGATTTAGTTTCACCCCCTTTCTTGTCAGAGGGATGAAGTTATGTGCCCTCACTGCACTGCATTGCTCTGAAAGTCTGTACAAAATAAAAGTATCTCAGTGGCTGTTTTTTGAAAAGCTGGAGGTACTGAGTTTTGCTGAGACAGAAAGGTTGAATTGATAGCTATAGTTCCTTATGGAGGCTTAGACTGACCTGTAGGTGTACCAGGCCAGGTCACAAAATGCAAGATCCAAGGGGCTATTTTGTGAGGTGAGCTTGTCTGCATGGGAGGATAGACTTTACTCTTTGTGTGGTCTGAAATAGAATATATGCATCCAGGAATTTAAAAATATCATAGACATCATCACCTGCTGCCATAAGAAAAGGTGAGTGAACACTCACCTTTTATATTTCTTCTGTGATGAGGAAAACATGGGTCCAAATTCCCTTAGGCCATGGACAGTTATCCCTGATTATCCCTCACCACTTGCTTCTAATGACAAAACTTTGATGGCTGCCACATAATGTTTTAAAAGGTGCCTGCTCTGCTTTGGGAGGTTTGACTCACAAGAGGGCTGTGGTGGCTGCTGGCAGCCAGTACCTCTTGTGGGGTGCCTGTCAAGTCACTCTCAAGTCTCTGAAGTGAGCTATGGGTGGATTCAGAGGTCTGAATCTTACCTCAGTTGCACCTTGGGCACAGGAGTAATTTTTTTCTGAGGTGGTTGAACAAATGTTTATATGAAGGTTGGCAAGAGGAATTTAGTTCAAAATAGCTCTCATTTATGTAGGTATAATGAAGAGATGATATACCTAAAAATATAGAGACAAATAGAATCATGTAAGCAGCTCTGCAGTGCTCATTTTGTGTTCGTGCAATGCCCTGAAATGAAAGCATAAGTTTGAAGTAACAGTGATGATGACTTCTCTGCTTTCCACAGAGCTCTTTCAGAAGAAGGTAATTTATTTAAGACTAGAGTGTGATTTAACTTGCCAGACCTTTCTCAGAGCTTAAATAAAACTGCAGTGATTATACATTTTCATCTGTCTCAGCAAGAAAACCATCAATTATGTTGGTCTGACCTGCCCCTTCCAGCAAACGAAGAGATACATTTAGAATATGTCACCCACCCACAGAGAAAATATAATTTGGACTGTCTGGATTATGATTTCATTGGGGGCCATTCCACTGTACTTTCCTGGTTTCTGCTAAGGTATTATGCATTAATTTTTCTTTTTGAAGCACAGCTTTTGTGCCTCACTGGGAATTGCTGTTAGCTTAGACCTGTGAATCCCTGTCCAGAAAACTTCCTACCTCTGTTCTCCTCCCCACCATGGATTTTCTCTGCTCACGGTTCTGCCCCACTCACTCTCAGGCAAACTTTTTCTACTTTTCTATTTTGACTACTGCTCCTGCTTAACATCATTCAGACCCCAGCCCCAGCCAGGTGCCATCAATCTCTGGCTCTGCCATTTTCCCAAGAAATAGAGGGCAGAGGAAAGGACTTGCAATTCAGCAGTGCTGGAGGGCTGTGCTAGCTTTGTAGCATGAGATTTTTTCTTTTTTATTTTTTTTTTTTTTTTTTTTTTTAGAAAATGTGCCATTTTCTCTTTCCAAAAAATGGTTTAAACAAATCCAAGTGACTTTTTAAAGTGCAATACATGGTTTCTCAGATTGGATGCACAATGAAGAGCACTGAGTAACCATGCTATTGTGCTGCCTGCCAACTAAGAATTAGTGTCGTGTGTCAAAATTCCCCTGAAGGTACATATTTAGTCTAAAAGCAAAGAATTTCTGTTAAAGGCACTGAAAAAACTGCACATAACCCTGGGGGTGGTTTTGGAATTTCTGTAGCATGTTCAAACAAAACAACATTTTTTTTTAGGTGGAAACTTAGAAGCAGAAATTTAGAGAAACTGTAGGATGTTTACTCTCTGCTTAAAGCTACACATAACCCTTTACTACAAAAGTGGATTATATGTCCAGATCAAAAGCCAAACTCATCCTTAAGCATGCTATTAAATTTATTTAACAGCTCACAGAAAACTTTTATTGATCCAGTATCTCCTACAGTTTGTATTGCTAGTGATGTCCCATGTCAAAGTCATGGACTGGTTGGATAAAGATTCATAAAACATTTGTAATTAAAAAAAAAAAAAAGAAAATCTGGAACTATCCTGGCATTTAGCACTTGTTTGAAGTAAGGCAGGAAGTGATGAAATTATTTTATATGTAGTAATGACAACTTGATCAAGGAAACACCTTTCACAAAAGGTCTTCAGCAAATCAGGAAGCATGGGAATGCTGTAGAAAGCATTTTGGAAAGCTAAGCTGAAATTCAGTTCTGTGGTGGAAACCAGTAAACTGAAGTTAAGAAATTAATTTCCATTTTGCAATCTCTTAAAAATGGTAGTCTCATGCTCCTTGCACTGCATAACATTTTCCTTTATATATTTTATACTTTTCAAAAAATATTATTTCTTCCTAACAGCATTACTTCAGTTTGGAAATGTTTTCTCCAAGCCTTCTCAGTTAAAAATCTTTCTGATACCTTTAGTTTAGAAAAAACTAACCTGTGCAACAAGGGAGGTTGCTACCAAAGGCAAATCAGAAAACAACCCCAAACCACCTTCTGCCCCTCAGTCATCTCCTGCTGCTGCTTTGTTGGGACCTGCAGATGGCTTGCCTCCTTGCAGGGTCAGCAGCCGAGGGCCAGGATGCCCAGCCCCACATCCCAGGACGTTCTGCACGGCCACGCTGCCCATGGCCCTCCCCAGGCAGCGCTCATTGCTGCTCTGGCTTTGCCACAGGCTGCTCCAGCTGCATCCCTGCCAGCTGGTGCTGCTCTGCTGCCCGCCTGCACCCAACAGGGGCACTCAGGCTGATGTCTCTCACCTGATGGGGCTGTTCTGGGGAGCAGCATGAGAACCGCAGATCTGTGAGTAGCATTTCCATTTTTTGGTGATTGAAGAAGACATCTCAGGGCTCCAAGCTGCTTTTGGGAGGAAAGTGAGCTATGGACTTGAATGAGTGACAGCATTATAAATGAGGCTGTTAGGGGTTGTGCTGGTTTCCTGAAGACATGCTGTTGGTGGAGGTGGCATGTGTGCTGGCAGCCCTTGGCAGCTGGCAGCAGTGGGCTCTCTAACATATGGGTCATGTGGATGAGATGAGGAATAGCTAAGCTTCCAAAACTACATTCCTCAGTATCTGAGTGCCCTGGAGGGGAAATGAAAAGCTAGCAAACACGGTGGCAGAGAAAGTGGCCTTCAGAGCCCAGTCCCGGATGCTGTGGCAGTGTAGGTACAGCCAGAAATTGCTGAGAAATGTGTCTCAGAACCAGGCTAACCCTGTCTTACTAAATTTGCATTTTAGAGCATTTGAAAACCTGCTGTTTTGCATAGAGGTCGATCACAGCATTCTCTTTCTGAGAGACCAAGATCAGAAAGGGAAACCACTTGGACTTGGAGCAGGAACTTGTAATTTGTGGTCTTTTGTTCTGAAAACAAACTAGGCCTACAGTCCTCAGTATTGCATAATCTACTTCCATGCTCAGGAATTTTGAACTTTGGCTTTAGAAGATTACCATATGAGCTTCTACTTCAAATCTAATTATTGCCTAACCTACGTATTTCCTTCTACATACAGATTTCACCAACAAGAATAGAAGATGTAGACCACGGAAGACTGAGTTTCTGCCCCAAATTACCACCTATTTTGAGATGCAATTTGGTAGAAAGGCTTTCTCCAAAACAGGGTGCAAGCAGGCTTTTATGACTTATGCAGTGTCAGTGTTTGCCCTTGCAAGCATTTGTATGAAGTTGCTCCATTGGATCTACTCTAAACTTCTCTAACCTCTCACCCCCCTCACCTGGACACTCCTCTCCTTCCCATGCAGCCTCATTTCCATGCAGCCTCTTTGTTCCTGTGCTTCATGTCCTAAAGATTCTTCAACCAAGCCCAGGAGGACAAAATTTTCAAGTGTTGAAGATGCACTGCAGAAGAGGTGAGAAGGATGGGCTCCCACCAAGGCCAGCAGGACGGACTCCCATCATTCTCAGCTGGCTGGCAGCTGTGAAAATACCCCTGTAGTCAGGGAGTCCTTGCCCTTTTGTAGCTCTGACTCACTGGCGTTGTCCACGGCCAGAATACATAGCCCTGCTGCCAGCTTTCCTCTATGTCTCACCCCTGTTCTTTGGGCTGAAGGGTAAATGATGTATTTGGGGGAAACAAGAAAGAATGGAGCCTTCTGAGTCCCTAAAGGAACCTGGCAGGGAGATCGAGAGGCACAGACATGGCCGTGTCCAAACTTCCCTGTAAATGAGTGATTTTTGAGAGGTAAAAATTTCCACAGTTTTGTGTACAAGCCTGAAGGTGTTGGAAATCCCCAGATCATCCTGGTGGGGACATTAAAGGGCTGCATGAACCCACACAAGAACATTCAGAATCTTCCCGAAAATTCTGGCGCACGTGTACCTGTCACTTGGCAATTCTGTGCCTTTTTCGCACTGCTGAAACAAGCTGCCAGCTGAAGCACTGCTGGCTGCTGTGTTGCATGTGTTATATTTACCAAGATATTTTATAAGGTGATAGTCTGAGCAACAGTTTGCAAATGGAAGCTGAATGTATTTTTCATATCTGTGTCTGTGGGATGCTCTGCGGAAGGAGGCACAGTAAGGATAGCTGACACAGCTTGTGTTCTTAACGTGCCACTGACCTCTTACTGCACTCTGAAGTTCTGTAGATAAAGCAAAGGTGGGATGGACTTCATGGATATCAGTACAGCCCCTACAGCAAGACTGATGTTAAGAACTGCTCAAACCTAGATAATTTGAATAGAGCAGAGATGGTTATAAACACTCTTCTGAATGGGAATGTGCTTCCAGTTCAGGAAATGAGATAGAGATTTGGGTGTTCTGCTTAAAAAGGGAAGGAAAAGGCTGCAGATAGTGGGGGTTTTTGGTTGGTTTTTTTTTTTTTTTTGGTTGGTTGGTTTTGGTTTTTGTTTTGTTTTTGGGGTTTGGTTTTGTTTATTTTTTGTTTGGTTGGTTTTTTAAATTAAAATGAATTTTCATGAGAAATATTGATGCTTCCAAGCCATTGGGAAATTTTCTTTCTGATCAACACTTCCTATTTTTTTTTTATTTTTCCAGGCCTCAGTCACTGAAAAATGAGCCCAAAGAGGAAAGGCAGGCCAAGGGAACCCAGCTAAGTCCTGCTGGAGAGGCAGAGAAGATGGCGAGAGAGATGAGGGTGAGCTGGCCGCAGAAGGAGGGAATGGGCTCTGTTCTCTGCTGGCAGGGCTCCTGCAGAGGATGTGGTGGCAACCCTCAGCACTAAATGTAGAGCTGCCCCAGGACAGACTTAGGTGCAGAATGTTTGCAGAGCCCAGAGCAAATACTTGGGTAGCTGGCCCATGAGTGCCCTGCTGCCAGGACTGCCCAAACCTGGCAGCTCCCGGTGTTTGCAGGGGGCAGCTACGCCCACACAGGCTGCAGTCACAGCTGGCCAGCACAGCCACCCCACAGGCGCCTTTGGAGCCTACAGAATTTCAGTAGATCCTGACTTGTCCGTGGGCCACAGGGCTGGAAGACAAGTTCATCAGTTCACGCTCCCGTTGTATCTGAACAAGCCCCTTCACATCCCTCTTTTCGCAGCAGCTTGCTTCCCACCGGGCATCACCCCGAGTCAGCACAAAGCAGTTCCACTCCTGCCCCGCTCACAGCGCTGCCCGCAGCCCCTGCGCTGGGGCTTAGAGCTTCACAAGGGCGGTGCAGGCTCTGGCAAGACAGACAGGCAGAGTTTAATTTACTGACAGAGATACAATCTAAACAGCCACAGATCTGGGCATTTCTGCGCCTTTCCGAGCCTCTTGTGTGGCAGCGGGAAGCTGCGCTGCTTGTGCAACATTTACCCAGGTTTTCCAAGAGGGAAATGTGCAGCAAATAAAGGAACTGGGATGCAAAAGAGTGGCAGCTGCTTTAGGACTGTTAGAGAGGCTCTTTTACGGGCGAATGCACCGTCAATTTGTAGTAAGACATTGTTTTCTAAACATAGCATGAAAACTGTTATCTTGCCTGGCTGGTCATTAGAAGAGAGATAATTATAGTCTGTGTGCCACAGCCGGGCCCAGAACAGGGGCTGCATTGTCCCAGGGCCCAGCTGAGCTCCAGCACAGGCTCCCCAGGCAGCGCTGGGACAAGGGGGCTCCTTGTGCCCCGGCAAGTTCAAAAGAGGAATTGAAGTGCTCTAAGTAGGTGTTAAGCACCTATTTCTCTCTCCGACTCTGGACTTAAAAATCTACTCCACAAGGGAAAAATGTGGAGCGCAGATCTTCCGACTACTGTAGCTGCATCCTCCCTGCTTTCTGTACAATACTGCCATGATTATTATTTTTCTTTTATTAAAAGAAGAAATAAACCCCCAAACCATCAGTTTTGCGATTCTGCTTTTCTGTTTTTCAACACAGATAAATGGAATCTGTATGATGGACAGGTTTTTCAGAAGGAAGGACATATTACATGTTCAGCGTCCACTTCCTGAGCCCTGAATGAGAAACCTAAACTTCAGCTGATGCTGCAGCAGGCTGGAGGAGTCCTGGTGTGTCCCCAGAGCTTCAGCGGGCAAGAACATCTCTCCAGGACTGCCAGGAAATTCCAGACTTTTGTTTTTCGTTACCCATCCAGAAAACAGCCTGCCACCCCAGCCAACTGCAATGGGCCAGCACCCACCTCGCTGCTCTGGCCCCTGCCCGTGCCAGTCCCACTCTATGGGCAGTTCATGTCTGCAAGTGCCACAGCACTTTGTTTTTTCAGGAATACAGTCAGAGTTGCAGGTAGCAAACTGAGTTATCATTTTTCCTTGCTCATTTCAACCGGGTGCCTTAAATGACTTACCTATCAACACTTAAACTGAAAGAGAATAGGTTTAGATTAGGTATTAGGAAGAAATTCTTTGCTGTGAGGGTGCTGAGGCAGTGCCACAGCTTGGCCACAGAAGTTGTGGATGTCATGTGAAGTGTTTTCTGACTAGAGCTTTATTTGTGGTTCAGAGGGGGAAAGGAAAAAGTTCAAAATTCTCCAGGCAAACCAGATGCAGCCAAGTTTTTGATGCCATTGTTACATAAACATCAGGTTTATTTTTAGCAATATTTTCTAAGAAGCAATGGCCAGAAATAATAAATAATTCTGACATTTCACATGAAGTAATTGGCCTGTTTTTCACCTTCTGTGTTCACACTGTGGCTCAGGTAATGCCCTTTTAGAAATACTCCAATTAATTTTGACAAAAAGAGTGTAACAAATAATTTCCTACTACTTTTGTGGAGGTCGCTAACTAGGTGAAAAGGGAACACCTTGTTAATTCCTCCTCAAAAGGAAAGGCTTTTGTAGGATCTTATCCTTATCAGACAAAAGAGAATCCCAGAGGAGTATATTTCTTGCATTCCAAGTATGAGGAAACCTGGTGTAGCTAGTAAAACTGCTTGGTTCAACCAGTCAGTGCTAAGTGCTGTAATTATACCACTAGGGAAAGCAGTGTCTTACATTAAGTAAAGGTAGGAACAATTAAACACCAAGTTAAGAGCATAATATTACTACTACAGGTGGAAACCAAGTATTGGCTGTACATTCAAAATTTCTTCTTAAAAATCTATATTTTTATGTACTGAATAACTAAAAGACAGGAAGTCCATTTTGTCATCCCAGTGAGAACAACCCCAGCAACTCAAAGGATTAGGTAAAACATGCAAGCAAAGTAAGCCTGTTTAATATAAGATACTTAGTATTTGAAAATCAATGTGTTTGAAATGCAGTTATTTTTGCTGGAGTTCTCTTTGCATCTCTGAAGGAGATCTGTCTTACTGTCACGACTGTCATTCAAGTGATGAACTGAGTAAGGTCTGAAGAATATGGTAACACAGAAAAACAGATTTTCTTTGAGTGTAGACAAATGCAAAGTGTTTTTAACTTCAGGATCTATATAAGAAAACACAAGCTATAAACATATACAACTCCATGGCTTTTCTCAGAAAAATGTATTTTAAAAGACATCTAAACAAAGTCTTCTCTGTGTGTGTTTTCTTGTTTTGATGCTTTGTTTAAATTTTGGGGACGTTAGAGAAAAAACAGTGTGCTCTAAAGAAGGACTTGCCTCTGTAATGTGTAATTTTACTTTTTGCTCTGAATGTGGTCTAGTTCCCCAGAAACTCTAGGAACAAAATATTAACTAGAGTTGATAATTAGCTTGGGGCATTTGGTTCATGTTTGTACTGGTTGGAGAGAAACCACATTTTGAAGAGACTTATCAAGACTCTAATCTCTCTGCAGAGAGCTGAGTGGCTGTGGCAGGCTTGACAATGCTATTCATTTTTGGAGCCTCACCACCAAAACAAGCAGTCAGCACAAAAGGATGTATGGAGTCTAGGCTACTGTACTGTTCATGCATCTCTATCTATCCATTGCCAAGAGAGTTCACACCATGGAAACACACATCACTGGAATAATACCATTTTCCACTCTGTGCCTTGGAAATTAGTGTTCCCCAGTGTCAGGTAGTGTTTATTAATGATACAACACACACCCACCTATTGATCAAAGAGAGTTTGGCTTGTCTGTCTTGAAACCAAAACAGTTTTAAACTGAGAAACAAGTTGCATTGTCTATCACAAACTATTTGAACAGAAGGCTTGAATAAATGTCTGTTGGTGTGTGGCTTATATACATCATTCTTTATCACACAGTTAAGCCCTTGCTGTTCAGGCAGTGAGTATATGTGTCCACTTTAACAGTAGGGGCTTAATGCTTTCATAAATACTTTATGAAGTATATATGAGTAAAGTACAGTTTCATTCTACATTTATGTCTTTATCTTCTTTGGTCTTTGATCCTAAGCACACAGCTGGAATGCTAAATAAAACATTATGTCCCTGCAGTTTCTCAGCACTGAAAATATTTAACTATTATCAACAGGCAAAAAGCACAGCTTCCCCCTCTCCCCCCTAAATAAATATAGCAGAAAAACAACGTCAGAATTACCTTGCTTGAGGTGTGCAACTTTTTATTCCTTTTCTCCACACAGTATGAAAGTGGGTTTTTTTCCAAGCTTTTCTGTATCCCAAACTCCAGCCAACATTATTCTAGAGAAGGAGAGGCAGGCAGCAGAGGGAGGCCTGGACACCTTTTTTCTTTCAGAGAGAAGCTAATCAAACATTCCCATCAAGCTCCGAGCTCTGTGAAAGGCACATTGCTCTCTCTCTCCCCCCCTCCCTCCCTCTGCTCCTCTCTCCCTCTCTGTCTCTCTCTCTCTCTCTCTGTCTTCCCTTCTCCCTCCCGCACACACAGACTACAGAGCTCCTTACACTGATTTAGCAGCTGAATTAGGCGGTCCTATTTTAAATATACATTCCCTCCCACATATTTTTGGTAGGGATTTCTATGCTCCTTTTGCACTAGCCTGTCAGATTTGTCAAGTTTTTTCTTTTGGGAAGCGAAGCTTTGCTCAGCTGATGTTGTGGCTCACTTTTTTCAGCCTCCCTGTGCAGTTCAGCACTGTAGTGAAGTGACTAGAACTAGTAGATGAGAGTAAACCACACAGCCCTAAAGATTATAGCTACCAGATTAGTTAGATGCAGATCAAGTTTAAAGAGAAAAAATATCTTTTGAAGAGCCAGACTGTGATTCCTTTACTTGTGTGAATAGCATCGTGTTCCCCCAGCAGTTTCCCTGAAGACAGAGGATTAGTGACAGAATAACTCTGCGAGTCTGGGCACACAGAAGTAGAACTGTGGCATGAAGGTTCTTTCTGCTGAAGTTGGACGTGAGGATTTAATAAAACGCTCTCAAAGGCTAATAAACTGGTACTTTTTAAGTGTGGCCTGGCCAAATGAGGTGTACAAAAGGACTAGTTTCTTTAAGTATCTGTATGCAGATCTCCTAAAATTCTTGGTTAACTTTAGGAAGAGAAATGTATTAAGATAATCAAGATCATAGCATTTATGAGATCATCACAGAAAATGCTGGTATCTTATTCCAGGATACTAGAATGTAAATTATAATTTCCAATTCCATTTTGGTATTTGGAAGTGTATAGATAACATCCTTGAGTGAAAATACTCTGTTTAAGATCATTATGGATGAAAAAAAAAAAATCTAGTATAAATACAGGAGATTGACTTCAAAACAAACATTAGAAAGACATATAATTCCTGATTTAACAGTCTCCTAAGTGTGTTTAGTTCAAAGGGAAGATGATTACCTGGGACTTGAAAATATCTACTCTAGTACCTGCAGGAACTGTGTAACAGCTCAGCATATTAATAAACAGTACAATATCAAAAGTTTATTAACAAAGTCCAGCTGTGTTACTAAGATATGATGAGCCATAATTCATTTGATTCTCTTAATACAGGAGCTCTGGCTTGCCACGGTGAGTCCATGCAAAGCAGGATGCAGTGGACAGGCAAATAGAGGCAAAAAGCTTCTTCAGACAGCAAATCTGTTGGCAGTTCTGCCTAGAAAATCTACTGAAAAAACCTTAAACACCACCCCCCACTGCCCCAAGTCTTATTAATTCAAGTTAACAATTTCAGAATATCATCACCTTTTTATAAGGCTTTGTGAGGTTTAATTATTCAGATAATGAGGGACAAAAGGACTGAGGCCTTAGGACTACAAGTTTAGAGGTACATAGGTACAAGGGGACAAATATCTAAATACTGTTGTTCTGTAGCTGTGTCTCTGTGCCACTTCCCAGTGCTGGTGAAAGACTGAAGTCTCCATGACAACTCCTTACCTGCAGATGCTGATAAATCACAAATCTTTGGGCACAGACCTTCACTGGTCTTTAGCCACTTACTTTCCATTCAAGCAGTTTATTTTCAGAAATCCATGGGAATCTATGTAGATGTTGATTTGCCTGTATTGCTTTACAGTCTCAGGTCGGTGGGTTACCAAGGAATCTTGATCTCAAACCAGTGCAAGTGAGAGGACTGAAGACTGAGTTTCTGGCAAACCAAGCCATGGTTGGGTGGCAAAGGCACCTGCAGAGCATGCAACAGGACTGCATCAAACTAGGTGGACTGGCACTGAGTGATGGAACTGAGAAGCCAGACACAGCAGATGACT
The DNA here is from genome assembly GCF_027477595.1 of Haemorhous mexicanus. NCBI lineage: Eukaryota > Metazoa > Chordata > Aves > Passeriformes > Fringillidae > Haemorhous > Haemorhous mexicanus. The sequence continues at coordinate 35,641,991 of NC_082343.1, forward strand.
GGGATGACTGGTACAGGCAAAACGTCCTCCTGAGGTTCAGCTCCTGCTGCCCGTGTCAGCTCACTGGGGGTTGTAGCTGTTGGCATGTGGAACGTTGTCTACAAGGCGTCAAAGCAAGAGCAGCAGTGCATGACCAAGGTCATGCTTCTTTGTTGTTGCTGTAGGGTGGCAGTTTTACAAAAGAAACAGCTGATAGATCCACTTTTCAATTTCCATGGATGAATTATCTTATTTGTGCGTAAATTATACCACGGGCAAAGAGCCAGCGTGGTCCTGGCAGGACTTTGCTCAAATGCAGTGGTGTGAGAACACAGCTTTGTTGCTTCCAGAAACTCAGCAATGGTACAGCCCTGTCCACACAGCACCCACCTTACTCTCCCAGGCTTGCTGGCTCCACTCCTGGCTTGGGGTCAAGAATGCTGCCAGCTGGGTGGCACATTTCTGCACTGCTGCCTGAGACCTAACCTGGCATCCTGGAAACGAGCATCCCAGGAACTGTGGAGCAGGAACACTGACTAGGCAGAAAAAGAAAACTATCTGGTTTGTTATTATTCAGGGTATTCAGCCTCTCATTATCGATTGTAATGGAGAACTGAGGAGTATCAAAACAAAAGACTGAGGAGGGCACTGACTGTCTCTTTTTATCACAACATTTCTGAGTGCCACTTCCTGTGCTCTTTCCTGACAGAGGCAATTTCCAGCCACCCAAGAGCTGACAACACAAAGAGCAGAAACAGGAGGTAGACCACATTGAATGGCTCGACTTTGGTACTGGGATTTGCCACAGGGAAAGATTTGTTTGCAAAAGAGATGGCTGTGCAGTCAGGAAGCCACTAATTTGAAGACAAAAGGTATTGAACATGATTGTCCAGGGGATGGACAAGTGCTCCCTATCTGTATGTGTTCATGTGTTCCACCATTGCTCCTAGTCTGAGGCCTCCACCTCTGTTAGTTTCCTGCTAACTCTTAGTAGTATTTGTGGTAGTAGTTTTTAAGTTTTGCCGTGCTCTATTTTCATATGCGTGTTAGTTAAAGCAGGATTTATCATGATTCATTGAAACAAAGCCTGAAAGAGAAAGAATGCAGACCTCTCATCTGTCCCCTGAGGCAGCCAGTGAATAAGACCAGAGAGTCAAAGAGAGTTGAGAAGGTCCTTTAGTTTTTGAAGAAAATGTAGTGATCTACTCAGTTATTACCTTCACTCTGGAAGATGGAAGAAAGAGAGATAAGATGTATGTAGGCAGTGTTAGCTCTGACAGAGCTGGCCAAGACTCAGTAAGGAGGTTTGGTGTTTTCAAACAGAGGTAGCAGCAGCCTGGAAGACTAGACACTTGCTGGGGTGTGACACCTTAGTCACAGACCCTTAAATAAATCTGCATTTTGAGATTATCTGTCACGCAGAATTTTCAAGGTACACAGTGTTTGTTACCCGTTGCTTTGGGTAAGAGCTAGGCGGTAGCAGCTGAAAATCTGACTTCATTGAAGGGAAGCTCACTGGACTTAATCTAATCCTTGTTAAAATCTGACTTCAACAATTCTTAACAAAACATTTTTTAATAACATAACTGGTGGACTTACAAATTCCAGCCAACACAAAAATGTAAGTTTCCTCATGCTTCCCTCTTTCTGCATGCAGTCATTCACAGGTAAATGAAATAGGGGAAACCTCCCCTATTTTGAAATGCAATGAAACTCACATGTTCTGGGTTTGATGCTCACCACCTGGTATGGCCCCTGATCTGAGAAGAGGCTACTGTGGGGGAACCATCAGAGAAAGCTTTAGTTTTGCACTTCTTTTACATGTCTAAATTCAGTCCAAGTTCATTACTGACTTGATCCATTATCTTTTGATCATAGCTGGCCTTTCTGTAGTGATTCACATGAATAGGTCAAACCTTTGTTGAAAGAGGAAGAGAGAAAGGTTTTACTCTGCAGTAGGTTCACAGAGTAGGTGAAAATCTAAGTGAGAGCAGAGAATGGTGATTTCAAAGGCCATAAATTGCTTCCAAGAGGTCCGTGCAAAGGGCTGACAGGCATATAGGTCCTGTGGAGCAGGTGTGTGCACCAGTCCAACCCATTCTGTTCATCTCTCCAACACTCAGGAGGAATTTTCTGGCTCCTATGCTGTAGGCATAGGCAAAGAAAATACTCTTCAGGTATGTTATAAAACCAGATCTGCCTGCACAATTTTTAGAGAAATCCAACCTTTGCTTGGGAATTTTTTCCCACTGGAAGGTAGAGAGTTTCTCACATACCAGATCTTTGTCCCATTGTGGGACCCAAGGCACACACTGCTCGTCTGGCACGAGGCTGTGGCCACTCTTCTAAAACCATGAAATCATTTTCTCTCCAGGTTATGGATAGGAAATATATAAGAGCCAAGACTGAACTAACTGGCTTGTGATCATTACACAGAAAGTGCTGAATGTACCTGCTCAGCTGATCAGTGTGGGCTCAGTAAGGCAGTCCTGACTCCACATACAAGGACAGAAAACAGACAAATTAAATGATTTCTGCAAGACAGCATGTAGCTATGTCACATCTAACCCCATCCACATCCTTAAATGGAAAAGAAAGAGTTTTCTGCTCTGAAGAAATTACCCTCGAGCTGTTTCAACCAAATACTACCACAGGAATCAGAGAGCAGAATCCTACAACACCCCAAGATGTCACGCACAGCCTGGCAGTGCTGGCTCTGTTCAAAGAGAGCATGGTTGCACATGTTAGAATTAACTCCTAACAAGTGGAATTCAAATTCTGCACTTCTTCCACATTTCTCAAACTCCATTAAATAAAATCTTAACTTATGCATTATTACAGTGAAGGCAAATTCTTCTTAAAAACCATTTATACCTGAAAAAGAAAAGTCAGAGAGAACAGAGTGGGAAGTTAAAAGTAGAATTGGGATGGCAAGGCAACTAGAGAGTTAACATTGTTTGGCTTTAGCTGCTTAAAGCACTTATATTGAAATGGGCCCGAGGTAAATAAAACAACCAATGTCCTGTAAGGCTTATATAAAATACATTGATGTGTTTGTCTAGTTTTTGAGAAAGGTAGGGAGGCTGAATTATGTGTGCTGTAGCTTTTGCCAGCATCAGAAACATCTTTAAATAATTAGAGCAATTGGGAAGCCAGGGCTCTGTTTTTACATTTTTATGAATGAGGAGACCTCATGGGCCAAATGAATGCACAATGTTGGCATGCTTGGCTAAATGGATGTACACCAAACTTACAGTGTGTAAATATGAAAACCACACTGTGTGTTTCTCAGAGAAGATGGCAAAGGCCGCGTTTCCTGAGACTGTGGAAAAGCTGGGCTCTGTCAGTAAGTCTCAAGCCCCCAAGTCTTTGTGTGCCTCAGACTGAAAAAAAGTGACCAAAGATGACAAAATCAGCCCTTTTAGGTTTGCCAGGGTAATGTTCAAGAGGGAGCTGATAAACCCCTTACCCTGGGTCTTCTGCAGTGCATAGCAGGGCAATGGGGTCCTGGGAGCCTGCTATCCCTATCCCAACTGGGCAAGATCACAGGATTGAAGGATGAAGATTTGTTGTGGGGAATGGGAAAGGGACCCTTTTCCTGTGATTGATACGTGAAGAGCTTGAGTCTTTCCAGTTAATCTGTGACAATTTTAACCGTCATGGATTTTAATTGTTGGATTTTTTTAAAGCTCCAGGCTGTCACTTTTGACCTTGCCAGCCTCTACAGTAATCAAAAGACATTAAAAAAAGTGAACTTGGTCTTGGAAGGAGAATTTAATAAGGTATTTGGGCAAACTCAGAAGTTACCACTTTCTGTGCAGTGTTTGTACACTCTGAGAGCATTTTAACATTTACTGCATTTACTGTGGACATGTAGATAATACTAGTTAGGACCAACAAGTCTGGTGCATTTGCTTATAGTTCTTGGACTGTAGCGGAAAGAAGCAATGCTCAGATATTGCTTTCCTTTAATTATTTCAAGATATATCTCTACAAGAAAAAAAGAAAATAGGTGGAAGATGTACTTGCACTTGAAGTGCAACACAGAGCTATCATGGGCACCAAGAAATCTTCATTAATTTTACCATGCAGCTGAATCTACCCATACTTCCCATGCCCCATATTCCCAATGCCTGATTTAGAACAGAGATTGTCACAAATGCTGTGCTGAAACATAAACTAAGTGAACAGTAAATGCAGGAGCTGGAAAAGCCTCCATCACATTTGGGCTCAGGAAATGCCACGGGTTGTACTGAAGAGCAGCTTGCCTTGATTGTGTCCACCGACCTTTGGATCTGAAGAGGTGTAACCAGCTTTAAAATCTGTGGCATTATAGAGGTGGACTGTGATGTTTGTATCTCTCCAGACTGCTTTCAGACACCAAAATGCTGCCACAATGGAAATCAATTTTAGGAAGGATTTTTTTGAGCAGAACCTGCAGTTATTGCAGACAGAAGTGTACCATGACTGAACAGAAGTGGGTCTGTGTGAAGTGCAGCATGTTCATCTGGAATCCAGTGCAGGTAGGGACTGAGTCTTCCCAGGTTAAGTGGGATAGATCTCATAGCTCAACTACCTCGTACAAAACCTGATTCATCACCATAAGGCTTCTTTAATGAGGAGTAAAATCGTGTGTTCAGAAGAGTGCTCTTTGTTAATCAAAAGCCTCAACACTGATGGATTCAGTGCTGAAATTTGCAGCTGAGGACCAGAGCCCTCAGAAAATACAAATTACTTTTTCAGCATGCTTTCCCTGTCTGCCCTCTTCTAGTGCAAGCCATGTGCTATCATTGCCACTGTTAATTCTGTTTGCTGAGAATACCAGGTCTCACTCTGGATCCCAGTGCCACTTAGCTGGGCACTAAAACTCAATTATTCACTGCAAATCAGGCCTGGAAAATGTAAACCCAGTAACAGTCTTCTGTCTGTTTTCCTGACTATTTTCCCGATGGGTTTTCTGTTTATGCTCATCAGGTGTCAGAGCAAATAGGTGATGCCAGTAAAAGCCACTTCACAGTAGAGAGCTCATGGCTGCCTCCCAGCAGCTGAATGCATCCCCTCTGTGGTGCCCTTATCCTTGTCTCCTCCAGCTCTGGCTCTTGGCACTGAAGACTGTTCAAAACGCAGGTTGTTTGTGGAGGCAACATGCAGAAATTAGAGTGCCTCCCTGGCAAGCAGAAGTGTCCAAACATGCAGCAGGGCCAGAACTGCCAGGGTGTTTAGTGGGTGGATTAATGTATTTTCTGTACTGGTATTTGCCAGAGTTCATGAAAAGCCCTTCTGCATGTGACCCTGTGCACAGGCTCACCGTGTAAGGCTTAACACTGTTCTCTCCCAGTTAAGTGGCCCTGTGCTGATGTGGTAATGAGGGATCTCAGTATGGGGTGGGAACACACAGGTTCCCTTAACTCCTGGATGGTGTTGCACCCAAATGAATCTCTTTTTGTGTGGATCCAGGTCCCAGCAACAGCATCATTGGAAGATGGGACGCATTGTGGAGGTAGAATGTCCCAAATTTCAGCACAGTTGAATTGAATTGGGAAGGAAAGGAGTGAGCCCCTGGTGCTGGGGGCTGGCAGAGTGGGGGAAATAGGAGGGGAAAGCTGGGATCCTGCTGGAGGGATGGGGTAGGAGGAAGGTAATGGGGGTGCACTTCATCTAGGTACAAGGAGGATACAGAGAGATGCAAGGAACTCTCTGGGCACACAGACCCCAGCAGACTGGCAAAAACGCCAGCACTTTTCCTTCTTGATATCCTTTTCCTGCCCTGTCCTCCTTTACTTCCAGCAGGATGAGAGAGAGTGTTTCCTGTGTTTCTTTAACTGGTCACCACCAAGCTGTTCATTGCTTGAACAAAACTGTAGGGGTATTGAAGCTCCAGACTGCTCTCAGTCACTAAAACTATTAAAAAAATTATCCTGCTGTGTGTGAACCAGACTGACATTGGAAAGGCTTTTTTCTGCCCAGGGCAGCAGAGCAGGCAGGGCTGCAGGCAGGAAACTCACCTCCCTTCCTCCCCCTCAGGATATTTGTGACCAAGGTTTTATTGTTCCATGTGTGCAAAGGGGTCGGGGTTGAGGAATGCAGCCTGTGCCCCTTTTTGCTGCTCATTTCCACCATTTCTCCCAGGCATCAATTTTCCAGCCCTACAGAGCAATACCTGTCCAGCCATGGAGAGGGATGAGGTGTTCCCTAAGGGACAGAAGATGTAGACACAAGTTTCTGCAGTGCAGTAGTCTATATCTATGCATTTACTAAGCCAGCTATTTTTCATGATCAATTTCCACTCAAAAAGCAGAAGAGAGGCAGTCTGCATAAACATCAGCCAATGCAGTAGCAATTCAATTAACTATAAACTCAGTAATGTAGAAATAGAGTAGCAAAGAGATCTTTCTTCTACGATGCTTTTGAAGGCCACACAAATTTCTAATGAAATTTTAAATCCTTTTCTGAAATCAAGCCTTGAGAAGAAATGCTTCTCTTTTGTTACATGTAAAAGAAAGGGAAAACTCTGCAAACCTTATTAGAACTATAAATATGTCTGAATAAGCTCTAAACCCCAGTCCTCACCTCCAGTGACACAACCACTTATAAGGTGAGCTCTGTGTTTTGATCCCCAAATCAAGTAAATTTCTTCTAATAAATTGCTTAGTCACAAGCACAGTTCAGCTGGAAACACCATTTGCATTCTTATAATTGCCAGCATTAAATCTCCTAAAGAATTGTAAGAGGAAAATCTCTACATTTTCTGCTTGCTAACTCCTCAGAGTATTTTATACTCTGAAAACTACTGCAAATGCTTTCCAAGTATTTTAATAATTGAAATTTTCTACCTTAGGTTTTCAAAGCTCTTTTTAAAAAATGGCAAACAATGAAAGAAAGTGAAAAATAGTTTTGGGAGAGAGAGACTTAAATCCCATGCATGTTCTTTAAAAGAAGCAGAAGAAAAAAAAGGCAAACAGCTTTTGCAGAAAAGAAAGCTGAGAAGTGCAGAGCTTACAGAACCAAGTCTGAGAAGGTGTTTTCAGTACTTTCAGTACTACAAGTAAGACAGGGACAGACATTTTAGCAGGGCTTGTTGCCATAGATCAAGGGGTAGAGGTTTTAAACTGAAGAAAGCTTGATTGAAATTTAATAAAAGAAAGAAGCTTTTTAAAATGAGGGTGGTAAAACACCAGAACACATTGCCCAGAGAGGTAGTGGATGCCCCATGCCTGGAAACATTCAGGGTAAGGCTGGTTGGGGCTTTAAGCAACCTGACTGACCTGAAAATTTCCCTTCTTATTGTAGAGAGATTAGAGTAGATGACCCTTAAGTGTCCCTTCTAACCCAAACTATTCTATGAATCTATGATAATTGGCTATTTTCAATTCAGAAAAAAAAAAAAAAAAGGCATGTTGCAGACAGGTTCTGGGCTTACCAGCCCTATGAGGGATGCCCACAATCCCACAGACATTAATAGAATCATAGATTCAAAGAAGATTCAATATTGAAAGAGATCTTTAAGATCAGCAAGTCCAGCTGTTCACCTGACTCTATCACTGTAATCCTTAAGCTCCTAAACCACCACCCAGGCCTCTAAAACACCTCCAGGCACAGTGACTCTACCTCTTCCCCGGGGAACTTATTCCAATGCCTTACCACCCTAAAAATCGAAATCTTTTTTTCTGATATCAAACCTGGATCTCCACTGTATCAGTTTAGAGTCATTCCCTCTGGTCCTGCCACTGTAGACATGGTAGAAGAAACTGGCCCCCAGCTCACTGCAGTCTCCTTCCAGGTGGTTGTAGAGAGTGATGAGATCCCACCTGGATCTTCTTAAGATGAACCCAACCCAGCTCTCTCAGCTGTTCCTCATAAAACATATTTTCTAGTCCCTTTACAAGCCTTCTTTCTCTTTGCTGGACATCTCCAGCACCTCAACATCCCTTGTAAAGTCAGGGGCCCAAAACTGAGCACAGTGCAGCCTCACCAACGCTGAGTACAGGGCAATGACCACTTTCCCAATCCCACTGGCCTCACTGCTCTTGAAACATGCCAGGATGCCATTGGCCTTCTTGGCCATATGGGCACACGCTGGCTCATGTTCAGCCAGCTGTCAACCAACATCTCCCAGCTCCTTTCTGCAGTCCTCAAGCCATTCTTCCCCCAGCCCATAGTGCCTAACCCTAATCCTAACCCCTAACCCTAAACCTAACCCCTAACCCTAAATTTAGCCAACTTAGAGTCATCTGGATATTTACTGAAGGTGCACTCAAACCCCACCTCCAGATCATCAGTGCAGATGTTAAATGGGACTGGCCCCAAAACTGAGCCCATGGCAGCACCACTAGTGATTGGCTGCCAAGTGGATTTGACTCCATTGAACACAAATCTCTGGGCCTGGCCATCCAGCCAGTATTTTACCCATCGAAGAGTCCACCTGTCCAAGACATGAACAGCCAGTTTTTCTAGGGGGATGCCGTGGGAGACAATGTCAAACACTTTATTGAAGTCTGGAGAGACCACATCCACAGCCCTCCCCTGGTACTAGAAGGGCTATGACAAGGCCACCTTGTCAGTCAGGATTCTGAAGACACATGCTGTGAAAATGCCTGTGCTGGGGAACAAGCAGCTCAGGACCAGGCAAAAGGGAAAGATTTCCTGCTGCTTCATCCTCAGCCCTGAAACACCCTGATGTGTGCTGGGATCAGAGCTTGGGCTTCTGTTTGCAAAATCTAATGGTTGTTTTTGTTGCATCCTGGTAGGGGTTGTGAGCCCCAGGCAGAAGGCCAGGGAAAAGTAAGGTCAAGGCTGAGTGAGGCCCCTGTGGTGTTAATTTTAGTGAGTTACAGCCACAGCCATATCTTGGTATGTCCAGATCCTGGTTCAACTATTTTTGTCTCCACTGACAGCTCACCAAAGCAGAGCATCCCAAAGCTGCCTTGAACTCTGCATGGTGAGTTTATCTTAAGCTGTTCAGTGCTAGAGATGGTTTTTGTGAGTCCCTTACCATAAAGTGAAAGACATTTATGGTCAAAGAGAAACATCTGGCATGTTGTGTTTGTGCAATGCACTTGCAGGGGGCACAGAGGAGACAATCCTGATCCACACCACTATAAGAGAAGGAGGTGTCAGGCCTGCAGAGATGCCTAAAATGGTGTGTTCCCCTCCTGAGTGAGCTAATATGGTAGGAAACCAAGCTGTGCCAGCTGCAATGTGAAATATTACATGCAAGCCTCTGTTACAGCTCCCTGACTGCCTTGGCTGTTTCTCCAGTGTGCTGGAGCAGGGAGACTGCTGCTGCCAGCCCAGGTGAGCTGTAAATAGCAGCAACTGAGGCCTCTGGTGTGGTGATTCTGTCTACAGCCCCTGCTGTGTTTGGTGAGCTCCCCTTTCACATGTCCTCCTCATGGGCTTTCTGCCATCCAGCAGTCACTGCTGAGGATTAGGACAGCTTATCTATATATACTCTGAATCACTACTTACAGGAGTTACCTGATGGGAGACCATTGGAGGCTCACTCTGTCTTCTTTGTGGCAGTGCATGAGAAAGCCAGTAAAGGACCTGCAAGTGCTAACTATAATTGTTTCCATCCAGCTATTCTAGTCCAGCTAAGCAGACACTAATCTTTTTGGAAATTACATTTAAAGATTCTGCTGCTCTAAAATAAATTTCTTTGGTCTTCAGACAATTAATGCTTTACAGCATTCTTTTCAATTTTTTTTTCTCCAATGAGTGAATACATTTTATCATCTAGAAAAAAAGTCAATTTACAAGGATGAGTAAGAAAATTGAAACAAGTCCTGATTTGGATGTAATAAATAAATAGCATTAATTTGTGGAAAGTAATTGGGGTTTTTAAAAGTCTGTTGTTTCAATTGTTTCTTTTCACATGCAGGGGTGTGGGGAAAGGAATTAGTGCTACTGTGGGTGATGCATTTTTCCAACAACTCTGCCTAGCTACTTCTGAGTAAACTCCCTGTTTAGTTTGTTCCACATTTCCAAGACTAAACTTTCTGAAGGCCACAGAGTTGGGGCATAAAATCAGGGTGATTTCTGCCAAGGATCCAAGAAATGAAAGACAAGAGATTGAATTAGAAAGACATCTGCACAGTGGTTTTTTCCATCATCACGTCTGCTCTTCTATAACAGTGGTTCATGCAAATTAAGGCATACAAACAAGAAGTGCTCAGAAAGTGAGTGATCAAGAGCTTAGCAGCACCTGTAGGAAACTGGTACAAATGTTAGATTTCATTTATTTCTCTCTCTCTTTATTTTCTAATATTTGAAGAGGTTTTTGAAAACATTTTGTAATGTCTTTGGTGTTTCATCTGTATGAAATTGTGACAGTGCATGTGAACCTCTACAGGATCAGATGGCATGAAGAAGAGTGAAGTTAGGAACTATATGTTAGTACTTGGGCTGGTATTTCAGAGGACATTTGCACCATCCTTACTTCTACCATCAGCTGTTTTGCAGAGTGGAAATCAACTGGTTGGACCAAGAGCTGTCTCAGGCACCCCATCAGTGGGAGAGTGGAGTGGTATGTGCATGTTCTATGCCATAAACAGTTGATGGAGGGTGTCTAATTTACTGCTGTCAGCCTGGTTGTTGTTTCTAATCTACAAAACTTCAAAAAGTTTGAGAACAGTTTTGTGCACAAGAATGTCAATAAGAGAGACTAACCTTGCAGCACCCAAGAGCTTGGCCTTGGTGTTCTCCTTTCTCAACATTTCACATATTCTATCACTTGGCCTCATCTTAAGACTATAAAGTCTTTGCAAGTTGCAATTAATTGTTTTGCTGTTTCTTGCAAGGGAATATGATTTCTGTCTCATATCTCTAGGATAAAGGGATGACCTTTTCTCCCCCTGCTCCCAGGGACAGACAAATATGTAAGCAGGGAAATGAAGGGAGAGGGGATATTTCCTCTAGGATGCCCTCTATTTCTCCTTCAGTACTGTGGGAAGAAGCTGTGGAGAGGCTGCAGGCATGATCCTGGCTGCTTGGGTGTGTCAGGAGCAAATGGACAAGACCAAAAGCTTTTTCCTCAGTCCATCAATGACAAATCTTACAGGCCTGGTTGTGTCCTGATATTGCTGTGGCCATAAACACCAATGCTGAGTTGTTATTGGGGCTGGGAGTAATTTCATAATGGATTTGCAAGGGTTAATATTTGTGGTGACTCTTCCTGAAAAAAGGTGTCCATAGTGGGGTTTGTTGTAGTCACACAGTTTTTTTATCACAAGATTTTACAGAGTGAGGCTGAGGATCAGAGAAATGGTACAAGAAATTTGAACCAAAGCCCTGAATTTTCATTCTTCCAGGCAAGCAGAGGAGTTCTCTCTCTGTCTAAGTGATATTTAGGGATTTCTGCAGCTGAGTGCCATTATCAAAGGCAACATTTCAAATGAATAGCCGTACACATATTCTCCATGGTTGCCATATGAATAACCATGAACACTTCTCAATCTTCCTCTTCCCACTCTCCTCTCCCACCTCAGCTAAAGCACAAGCACTCATTTCAGGGCTAAAGATATACTCTTAAATAACTTCTGACATTTCTTTTTTGCTGCCTAGTGAAGGCTGGGTTGATGAGCTAGAGAGAAGTTTTATATAAGCCCTTGCTGAGATGTCGTTGTAGGACTGGAAGTGGGCAGCACTGACAATTGTTGGCATTTGCCTCTGGAGTTAAATTAACTGCAAGTCTGTGTGTTTGCATGTCTGCACAGCATACAGGGCTCTGTTGTGTTGGTTTTGAGCCCCAGTGATGTGTCATGCTGCTGATGACTGCGAGGTTGAAAGAAGAAGCCACACTGCTGTCCCTGCTCTGCTAAAAAGGGGTTTCTGTGTGCCCTTGTTTGGAGGGAAATGTCCCACCAGGGATGTGCCAGCTGCTCCTCTTGGCTTTTCCAACCCTTTCAAAACACTTTTACACTCTGCTTCTCCCAGTAATTGGATTATTTGTTTTTTAAGTTTTTGCTAAGGAAGTCAAATTGACCACGTCTGGTTGACAAAGCCTGAAATAATTGTGAGTAAATCAAAGAGAAATGCTGAAGGGAGAGGCCCACCACAGAGACCAGACCAGTTTCCTGGCCCTGCTGAGAGTACTTAATCCTTGCTGGCTTTACCCAGGTGCCATGGAAGGATACCTGGATGGCAGCCAGAGATGGGAAGCATGTCCCCTTGCTGCCTGGTCTGGTTGTTCATCTTTTGTTTGTAACCTGTGCTAACACAGGGATTTACAGACCAACAGGAATGAGCTGGTTTTCCTGTGGGCTGTCTGTAAAAGTTGCCTTTGCTGTGTTGACCTTAACTTAACAAATGAAAATGCTCAGTCCAAAATGGGGGCTTCCTATCGTTATCTGTAGGTAAGGGTGGCAGGACACTTCTGTGCTTTGAAGGTTAGGTAGGTCAGTGAGGTGCTGTAAGTCTGGTTCACCAACAGGTGAGGTAAATCTACTGTTGTGATTAAGCAGAGAAAATAATTTAAGCATCTTTGATGACTGCAACTGCCCATATAATAGCTAGTTTTTACTTTGCTTATTATATTAAAAAAAAAACAATATAAAGTTTTATTTTATGGCAGAAGTTCTTTGGGTACATTCTCAGAAAGCAATCCAATTCTTCAGAATTAGAGGCAGATGAGGCATGTCTTCTTCATCAAAACCTTTGGGATCTACAGTTGGGAGACCATATGTTTAGCATCCGTAGACCTGACTGTGCCCACTGAACTGCAACTGAACTTGCTGGGTGAAGCTCTGTAGCAGATTTTGCAGATGGAAGCATTAGGGAGAAGTCTTAAGTTATTGAGCAGATTCACTCAGTGGGTCTTATTTGGAGACTATAATTTTATAAGGCCAGAAATAGAATTCTAGGAATAGATAGTGGCAATATAACTGGCGTTGTTAGCTTCATTTCTATTGCATACACTTGTAAAGGGGAGGAGACCCCAAAATCCATGGTATCTTTGCAGGAGGAGTGCAGGGAGATTACTCTCAGTAGTGGTTTTTTTTTGATTCATATACTAGATTCTTCCTGCTAGCATGGTAAATACTTAAAGGGCTCTTTGTACAGGACCACGTGAGAGTTAACCTTGTGGGAATTCCCCATGTTTTGCTATTCATGGTGACCCTCCATTTCCATAGCAGGTTGGGTAGGAAAATGTATTTAGCAAAAATTGCTCTTATTAGGAAGTGTTTTGGTGATGTATTCGCCCCTGCTAACTTTCTGATTGTTGGCTGTGCTCCTCCCCATCTGTTGCCAAAGCACCTGCTGATAATGGGTTATTATGGGATGTGCCCATAAAACAAGTTGAAAACATGAAGCTTGAAACATGGAGCTTCTGTTAGACTGGAAATAGGGAACTGCAATGCTGCTTCTCCTCAGGTCATGGTGAATCAACAGAGAGATGAGTGGACATCACAAACCATTACAGAGAGCCAGTGAGTGGGGCATAAGCAAACAGGAGATCTAAACTAACCTGAGAAAGACTCAAGTGTGCTGCAGCCCAGGAGCTGATAGAGTCTTCCTCTTATCTGCTCTAATGTCTGATGTCATGCTTTTTGGCTTCTCTATCAGCATAACCTGTCTAGTTATCCTAGCCAGGTCTTCTATTACAGCCCACTAAGTGTCACATTTTCCCAGACTTCCTGAGTCTTTGTGCTTCACCTCTCATAAAATCTCTAATTTCCTTCAGAAGTCAAAATATTTAAGACTTCCTTGTGAAGAATGTGTACCATCTTTCAAAGAATAAGGTGTATCCACTTTCCAAAGTGGATGACTCCAATGATGTGGAATGGTCTGGCAATAGCTGCTCCAAATTGTGGGCAGATATGGGTCTCATCTCTGTAGCTAAGAAAAACTTTCAAATTCTTGAACAGATCATTTGCCTGAGATGATTTTTTCTGATAGGACACACAATAATGCTGATGTACTTGACTTTGTGTACAAGACAAGTGTACTTGCCTTTCAGCTAAGGAAGCTGAGGGCTAGATTGTCACGTAACATGGTATAGTTAAGGATGAGCTAAAGCCCATTTTCTATTCCCTTTAAGTCCTTGTACCAGCTGCACCTTATTTCATGACTGGCTAGCTTGTTCTCAGAGAAGTTAGTGTTGTTTATTTCCCACAGCAGTTTACCAGTGGTGCAAAATATGCCCTGAGTTCTCCCAATTCACTGTATGAACATTAATGTGATATGAATCCATCAGAAATTTGTCTTTGGCACATGATAAGGCTTTGCCAGGTCACATTACAAAGAGATGCTCATGCTTTCACCTGTGCTGCCAGACATTATTCTTAACTTCACACTCTGTTTTGCAAATACTGTGGCAGATGTGACACACCTAGGTGTCTTGTGCTCAGGCAGCTTGCAGTGACCTTGTGCTGGACCCAGCAGAGGTGCCTCTGGCCACATGTGCACCCTCCAGGACCATCCCAGCTTTGCCCTAGCAGTGGTTCTTTCCAGCAGCCAGGCTGGCTGGTGTACAGTGTCAAAGGCTACAGAAGGCTGTCAAATATCAGCCAGGGAGAGCATTTATTGCAGTGATTTTTTTAAGTCCTTCCACTCTCCTTTTGCTAGGTTACATCCTATTACATAATTAAATGCTGTATGTTTGTTATCCCCAGAGGGCTTTTGTCTCATTCACTGAGCATCAAAGATGATTATTGGCACAGACAGCTGGTAGTTCTTTTTTTTTTTTTTATTCAGCATGGCCCTGTTTTCTCTATTAGCAATGGGCTTATTACATTCCATTTAGTAATTTTCTTATTGATCTGTACTCTAGTACTATTGCACATTCTTTGAACCTTTTATTTATTCTTGTGCTTCTCTTGCATACCAAGACATTTTCAGTCTTACTTCCCTTTTATGATGATACAGAAATAATCCAACACAGAAAAGAAAGTCCTTTAAGAAATATGTGTTAAATACATTTGTGGGTACTCATAGCTATAAAGAAAATCCTGGGTTCAGATGACAAGCTTCTGCTCTCTCCTGCAGTCAATGCAATTCACTTACCTCTTTTAATCTGAGTCTGGGTATATGAAGCTCTTTAAGAGTCTTCCAGGCACAAAGCTACTTGCAGGATCTGTGGATATTTGTATCCACTAGTACCCTTACTCCACTCTTCTGGAGAAGACCATGTTTTCCGTTTTAGCCTGCTTCATCTGGAATCACCTGGTTGCCATCTCCCAGGAAGCAGGAATATATGCTGGTCATGAGGACTTTAGAAGTTTTTTTTTCCCCAATTGCACAAGATTGTAGCTTTTCATATTCCTTCATCATCAGTGCAGGAAGGGATTAGGGAGTCTTTGCTGCAGATGGGTATTAGGCACTTCAGACCAAAAAAAAACCACAGAGCCAATTTACCCTGCAGCACCTTCACTTTGGTCTGCAGAGTTCCTGAAGTGCTTGCAAAAATCCTCCACACTTGTTGATTTACTGAGAAGGTTTGGACTCCATGCTCTCATCAGTTTGAGAGGTAGGCAGAGGGACAAACACAGCATTGCAAGAAAACCTGGTTTGCCAGGCTGTTTTGAAAACAGAGCCAAGGCTGTGTTACCAACCCTGTTTATTATTGCCTGAGGTGAAACTATTCACCAGAGCAGCAGCAGAACAATGTTCTCATTGAATCCTGTCCTCAGGAAGGGGTTTTATCTCTGTCTCCTCTGAGGAAAGTGCTAAACCATAGGCCATGCTTGGATGGGCACACTCTGGATCTCTCTTATTGTGTCAGTCTGTGCAGTTAAGAATGAAGAACTTGTGGGGTGAAGAGAGAGCCAGCAAGGGGGTGCAAGCCTGAGTAGTTCACACTGCAATAAAATCACTGTCTTAAAGGGGGATGAAGGGTTTCTTGTTTTCTGGTCTCTGCTGCAAGAGATACTTTTACATGAGTCATTAGATAAAAATGCATAACAGCACTGAGAACAGGGACTGGACTAGAGTAGGCAATCCCACTCTCTCCAACTACACACTCAAGTTATTCATGTTTGCATTAGGAATGTCAAAGCTATTAAGAAATGCTCTTATGTATTTTAATGTGCCAGCATCCTGAAGGGTTTTCAGCTTGGCAAAAATGCTAGCAGGGGAAATGTGGGCCCAAGAGGTTTCCTTGGCATAAATAAACATGGGATTATCATAAATTTTTTTCCTCTCCCCAGTCCAGAAGAGGCTATTTTTAAATGTGGAAATTGAATAGAAGTAATCCTGAATTAACTTAATTGTTTGAACTCCGTAGCCCCAGTGAAAGGGTTGTGTCAGTGACAGGGATGTTGGTAATCCACTTGCAAGGCCAGGTTGTACATGTGAGTATTAATAACTGCACTTCATGATTAATAACTGCAGTGATTTTGGTATAATACTGATATGTTGATAATTATGAATAATATTGATAATAAGAAGTAATCAAGTAAGATCTGATGAGATTTTGATAGACATGAATTATTTGGCCATTAGGAACTCACCTGCTGAGTGTACTAATCAATAGTTAATCAAAAGAGTTGGGAAATGGTTGGAAATCAATAGCTAAAGGCATAATTTATTAGCTAAAGGCATAATTCAAAGGGTGACTTAAGGGCTTCAAGCATTTTTCAAGGTGACTTCATTATGCACATCATTTTTGCCAGGGTGTTATAGCAATGTCAGAAAGGCTGTGAGTACAGAAGTGAATAATGAACAGCTAGCAAGGAGATTTTGGGTGGGTTCCTTGCATCTAGGATGACAGCTCTGTCTTAGATCCTGCTGGAACAAGCCAGAAAATGCTGACAGCATCCTTCAAAAAAGGTAGAATTGGTTGGCCTTCTACCTTCTGCCAGATGGTGCTATTGTTTTGGTATGCCATACATGAAAACAACCCCAACAATTACAAAATCTCACAATAGAATCCAGGGCTGATCAAGAGAGATGGAAGGAGCCTACAGGCCAGAATTTCTAAGCCAAAGGGAGAGATCTCTAAATATTGTTCTCTTATCTCCTGACAAGAGACAATTTGGACACTAGCAATAGATTTGAGATCTCATTTGTGCAGGCTGGCACTAAGCTATTCAATACAAACCACATTGAAAGAAGACCTTCCTTGTAAGACCATCTCAGATGGAGAGCATTCAAACCTGCAGTTTTCCAGAGAAGCCTTCTTGCCACCAGAATATCAGTCAAGACAACAGCCTTCTCACATCTCTGCTGATAAAAATCACCAGCTGTAAAAGAAAATCTGAGGCTGTGAGGAGCAGCAAGGTTATGGGGAAAAGTGATTTGACTCTGGGACTGTCTATGTTGTTTGTACTTCATTCTTGCTAAGTAAAATTGAAAACCCCACAGCCTTTCCATCATACTTACCCCTCGCTGCCTGTCTCATGTCACCAAGCTCTTTGCTCCTTTCTGAGTGGCAGCATTGGCTCAACAGGCTGTGGATGCAGCAGCAGCAGGGGCCAGCCTTGTTTGGGCACAGGAGGGACCAGAGACAAGGGAGGAAATCCAGGACAGAGGAAAAGTGTTTTACAAATGGATTTGTGTTGATTCCCACACTTAAAATGCTGATGTGCATTCCCTTACATGCACTCCAGTAATGGATTCTGGACCTTTTTTCTGCCTTTAGCCACTTGCTGGTGTTGTGGGTGCAGCTACAGGGCACAGATCCTTTAGGGCTGGAAGCTTTTTTTACCTGAATAACTTGACAAATGTGTTCCTGCTGTTGCTGAACCTGGAGCACAGGCTGGTGTCTGCAAAGACACCCTGTGAAACCTGTGAAACCAGCTGCTCTGCTCTACAGCTGTGCAATCCTGTGGTATCATCATGTATCCACAGAGGATTGGAGGTTTTGGCCTTGCAGGAGAAAGGTCTTGGGCAGTCCAGTAAAGGCTTTTTCTGTGCTGTTTCTAGTTGTCTTTCAGCAGGTACACATCCTTTGACTCCTGGTCTCTTGTTCCCTGCTGATCTGGTTTCCCCCCTTTCATATTTTTTCCTCTGCTCCTATTTTCCTCTGCTCCTAGTCTGACTTCTTTTGTATTCCCTCCTCTTCCCCCAGTCTAACCTCACCATATGTGCTCAATGGTGTATGAACTATTAGAGATTTCAGCTGGAGTTTGGGGACCGTCGAGGAAATGGTCACGTGCTCTGCCTTCCTCCTCTTTCTATGTCTGAGTCTGAGTCCTGCAGATCAACAGCACTTTTGCAATTTTCTCTAGGTATCTGTAAATTAGCAGAAACACAGATTACAAGCCAGGCTGGCACCTACAGCCACAGAGTGCCTCTGGGCAGGTGTCTGGCACACCTGTAGCTGTGGGGGTCTCTGGGAATGCAACAGGGCTGCATGGCACTGCTGCCTCTCTATGGAGCAAAACCCAAGCATTTTCAGCAGTGAGAAGTCTCAGTCCATCATGGTTACTAAGGTGGATTTTGTGCTACACTTAGAAGTTTTCAAAACAGTGTGCTAGCTTTGGTTAGCCCAGCCTGGCTTTATCCAGCTGATACAGGACTTTGCACTAAACAACTTCATCCGTTTCTGCAGTGACAGCATGCACTTCTATCTGGAAGCAAAATATTTACTTATTTGCTTTTAATTATTTATGGTAATGAAATAGCATCCATATCTCAAATTTTTCCATGAAAATGAATACTCTTGCAGTTCAAATCTGTGGCCATGAAAGAAAGCACAGTTCCCCAGTATTGCTTATATTGTTTATTTGTTTTTAACTTCAAAACACAGATGATTTTCTCAAAATAAATAGAGTAATGGAGGGAATGGAGTTGGGTGCTCTTAGTAACTTTCCCAAGAAACACATCTGGAAGAGCATATTTTTTTGAAAAACAACTACATTTTAGCACACCCAGACAGCAAGATTTCAAAAGTTCATAAATAGCAGAGGTTAGCAAAGAGTGTTACTGTTTTTTTCTTTTTTATTTTTTCCCTGTTGAAGTTGCAAATGGCATTAAAAGAACCCACAATTTCCATGGCTAACACAGAGACATTTTTAAAAGAAGATTTTGTGTTATGCAGTTAATTTACAAGATGGGGAATTATGAAAACATACCTTCTCATTTTGATTCTGTTAAATAAACTTAGTGATATAACTGGATGGATATTGTAACATCTGGTAGTCTGGCAACTGATTTAGGCCTGCGGTATAGCTGTTTAAATCATTATCCCTGACTGCTACTTAGTTGGGTTTCAAAAAAGTCACTTTTTACCCATAGGCAGGTAACAACACTTTCTTTAGAAGCAAAAGTGAAGTGTTGGACTCTATTTTGTAAATAGCTCTGATGCCACACCTCATCAGTACTCTTAAAACCTAAGTCAGTTTTAGTTTCATTACCTGTACATCTCTTGGTCCACCTTCAGAGGAAGGTAGAAAAACAATCAGTTTGGAGACAGATCAGTAAAATCAAATTAGCTTTCCTGAATCAGAATGCCACAGCCAGGCCCTGCTCACCAGGAAGGTCAGTGGGGGTGGAAATAATTGTGCAAACCAATGAGGAAAATATGGAGCCACTGCTCAGACTATGGCGACTATAAAATACCAGACTAGTATTTCCAATATATTACATCTCCTAGTCCTTGCATAGACACACACAGAATCAGGCACAGGCCACCAGAGCATGGCCTATGAAGACAGGCAGGGAGCTGGGGCTCATTACTCTGGAGAAGGCTTTGGGAAAATCCCTCAGCAGCCTTCCAGAACAAAAGGGAAGCCTACAAGAAAGACAGAGAGGGACTTTTTACAAGTGATAGGTCAAGGGGGAAAGACTTTAAACTGGAAGACAGTAGGATTGGATTAGTTATTAGAAAGAAATTCTTCACTCAAGTTCTTCACACTGCAACAGATTGCCCAGGGAACTGTGGGTGCTCCATCCATGGAAGCATTCAAGGCCAGGCTGGAAGGGGCTCTGAGCGACCTGGTCTAGTGGAAGGTGTCCCTGCCCATGGTGATGGGGTTGGAATGAGGTGATGTATAAGGTTCCTTCCAACACAAAGTATTCTCTGATCCTGTGATCAGACACATTCATGAAGTGCCTGTGGGGCCTGGGAGCCCTGTGGTGAGCTGGAACCCTGCAGGGGGAACTAGGCTTTTTCTGCCATCTTGCAACCTTTGGAGCTGCAGCAGCTCCACAGCAATCTCACCAGGGCCAGTCTTCTCCTACAGCCATGGCTGTGAAGTATCACAGGGTTAAAACAATCATTAATGTCTGTGACTGTTAAAGAGCAAAAGAAATACTTGGAAATATAGTCAAGAATTGATAAAATTTGGATAAGAAACTATTAGTTAATTTTGCTAGCCAATGCCGGCTCTCCTGAAGTCAGTCTTTCTTTTCCTGCATGCATGTGAAAATCAAGTGTTTCTGGCACTGGGTGTGCTGCCCACATTTTAATGTTCTTTGGAGCATTTTGTACCTACATAGAAGGAAAATATCCCTTTACCATCTGATTTGCTTGAGTTGTATAGTCATCAGTGGTATAGCAAGAAACAGATGGAATGGGAATTAGTAAATTACTCAAGGGCTGCTCTGTAGAGGGTCCTCCTGAACACAAAGTGTGTGTGTGTGTGTGTGTGTGTGTGTGTGCGTGTGTGTGTGTATTAAGCAGCTACAAAACTTACAATCTATCACATTCAATATTGGGGTTATTGGATGGTGTATCAAAAATACCAAAATACACTTCCCTGTTTGCTGGAGGTGGGGTGTTGGTTGGGCTTCCCACCCCGGAATCGGGGCTCGGCACAGGGTGCATTTCTGGTGCATACTTCTCTTCTTTCTGAGAAGGTTGTGGCTGCTTTGGTTTGAGGTTTTTGAAACGTTTGAGTTTCACAGGATCCTTGACTTCCTTGGCACAATGGAACAAGATGAAAATGTCCCTTCGAAATTTGGAGCTCATTCCAAAGTAGATAATGGGATTGTAGAAGCTGGCAGACTTAGCAAACAAACTGGCAAGGATGCTGGTGAGGTTGGGCACAGAGTGACCATAGGCAGACCATATAGAGATGACAGCATATGGTGACCATGCAATAATGAAGGCTGTGCAAATGACAATAGAAACCTAAAAGACAGAAGAAGAATAATGTTAAATCTATTTTGGAAGACTACATCAGGGGAGCAAAACACTGAGAATAATAACTGGAACACTTGGCTGGAAGGGAAAGGTCTGGATTGCCCTGGAGTTATGGCTTATAGGCGAATATAGACAAGCAAATGGTTTGCTTTGATGTAGCCAGGAAGACCTAGGAGCTACATATTGAATTTTGTCACGGTGGTGTGGTTGAGAAATGCCTCATCTAACAGAATGAAAATAGCTGCATTCCCATATGTTTATGAATACAGAGGGTTTCAGGTAGACTTAACTAAACAGTGAGTAAACTGAAATCTGAACTCTAAACCGGACTCTAAATTCTGAGTATGCTCAGAAGTAGCGTAACTTCTGAAAGAAAAGAGCATATGCCAAACCATATTTTTGGGGTTTGTGCTGTATAACCAGCTCCAATTATATTTAGATTACTTTTCAAATGTGATGTAGCACCAATATTAACCAAATGCAGGAGAAATTTTAAACAAACCTCATATTCTTCACTGACTTCAGACTGTCACTAGAGTTATAAAGAAAGGAAATGCAATTGATTGGTTTTGTTCTCTTCTGTTCTAGTTGAGATCAATTTTTGGAAAGACAGATTTCATTGAATCCTACCTGATATGAAATTCAAACTCACCCTGGTGACGTCCCGCTCTATTCTCCTCTGTCTGTCTGTGGGATCACCCAGTCCTGTCAACGCATGGCTTAGTTTGACAGTGTTGATGATGGACACATATGAGAAGACCATGACTGTGACAGGTAGGAAAAAACAGCAGATAAAAATGGAGACGATGTAGGACTTGTAGATTGTAGAGAAGTTAGCTTTTGCCCAGTCTATCTCACATGTGCCATACATGCGATCTGGAAAGCAAGAATAAGTTGGTTAGCATTTTTAGAATGTTGATCTGCTTTTGAGCAACTGATTTATTAGTTAAAATGCTGTATTTTTCTTCTGTTAAGCACTACAGAATGGATCTTTCTGATTTAATTAGACATGACATTACTTCCTACATAAACATAAAAATTTTTCAAGACCATTTAGACTGTAACAAATTTTAATGTGTATTATTATTCTCTCGAGTTTGTACTGCCAGTGTAAATCCATAATGCACAAACTGTTGTTTCAGGATAGAAAACTGTGATGCTTTATTAAAGAAAAGGTTTTATATCCTTGAGTGATCAGTACTCTTATTTGTCATAATACTCTACATAGTAACTTCCTAAGATGAGCTCTGTAACAGCATAACAAGAAACTCCATAGACAATATGCCAAATGTAAAAAGTCACTACTTACATAACTAAGCAGGAAATAAAAAAAATTGAGGCTTTTTGAGGTAATGGAACTTCTACTTCAGTGAGATCCATGAGACTAAATTAATACAGCTAATGATAAAGATTATGAGAAGACAAAACATATAAATACTTAGAAAGATATGAGACCTTTTGATAAATGGGAAACACACAGTCCTGCGACACAGAGATGCAGACTTTTAAAATGAAGTCAGGCAGATTGCAGGGTCTACCACTAGTAAGACAATAGCTGACCAGGGGCTTAAGAAAAAGGCAGTGAGAATAATGTGTAGTCTCTGGCTTGAACACTTTTATGCATTACAGTTGACTTCTTTAGGTCTCCTGATGTGTTTGCAAAGAAATCCTCATAGAAAACTTGAATTCTATAACCTTAGAGGTTTTCTATAGATTGTGAATTGCATATTTTTCTTTTTAAGTGGAAAAAGCTGTGGTTTTCTGGTTGTTTTTTTTTTTTCTGACATCTATGGCAACAAATTGAATTACAAATAAATAAAGCATGAATCAAAATTAGGAAAATCAAGTATTAACAGGTCCCAGAGATACAATACAGGTGAAGACTACATGATTTAGCAGCAGATCTCTCTCTAACATCCAGTAGTAGTTTTGAAGAAAAAAAATTCCCTTCATTCCTAGCAGGTGATAGGAGATTTAAACAGGAGGAATTAAATGAGAAAAAGCTTAAAATCTCTTTTGTGATTCTCACCAAAAAGAGCTCAGTATTTTTATCACCAAAAGCTCTAGATGCTGCGGTCTGAATGTGTTCTGTAACAGAAATAGATTTTTCTCTCCTTTGCCTTTTTCGTCAGTAGACCTCAAGATTCAAAAATATAACCATAAAATCTGGCTTAATTCTGGGTTTCTGCTTTTGAAAACTTTTGCCTGAAAAATGAAATCAGCCTTCAGATGACAGGAAAAGAAAATCCGGCAGATTTTCTGCAAGTCAGAATTCAGAGCTATGTTTTCCCTCTCCACAGGGACAAAAACAAGTGGCTTTCCCAAAAATTGGTGGGGTCCTGGGGGCCCCTGAAGATACTGTGTAGCAGTGAAAGGCCTGAGACAGCCAGCTGTAATGTGCTGTGCTCTGCTGGTGCCTGCTGCTGGACTTGCTGCCGCTGTGCTCCCACATCTCTGTGGGTACCCTCACTGAAGGTGTGTTTAGAGGCAGCCCAGGAACCCAAAACTGCTGTGAGTCTCAGTAGGGGAAAGCACTCCTAGAAGCAGTCTTGAAAACCACTGCCAAGGAATTGAATTCAAACAGGGTCCATGGAGGCACTTGAATGTCCTGACAAAGTAGTGTCACCCAAAAAGTCCCTGGCTCCAGTTTAAGGCCAAAACCAGACATCAAAAGTCCCCCTATAAATGAAGAGCTGGTGGATTAATGTAAAAAGGACACAGTTCACCAGAAGTTACACAGAAAATTACCAGTCAAAAACAACCAAGCTTATGAGAGTCCAGAGTGCAAAAATCTGACATAAAATTCACACAGTCTAATAAACAGTTTGAATTTCTCTCAAACCAAAGGTCGTTGAGCCAAATATCTTGGGAGTATTTTGGTTTGTGAAGGATAGAACATTTAACCAACCATAGGAATGGCTGCTTTTCTCACACCTTTACTTCAAGGGTCCAGAGATATCAAAGCTTACATACTTAGTAAATAAGAGAATATATGCACATAGCTGCTTCAGTAAGTCTCCACAGATTTTGTGACTTCTCAAAGAATGCAGAAGCTTACAGAATCCAGATGGGAAACTGCTGGACAATGTCAGTCACGTGATTTCAGTTGTTGGGACTTCTGTATCATTACCATTTGTTCCTAGGTATTTGGTTTGTCGAATTCTTACAGGCTTAAATTGAGGCAATTTCTCCATCTTTCCCCCTTGAAGAAACTTTCTGGTCTGTCACATGTCACAGGCCTTAGCCACTGAATTTCTGCAGTGTTCACAAAGTTTTTCCTTTTTTTCTTTACCTTCCTTTTTTGATATGGCCTTATCTTGCACCCTCATTCTTTCTTGGACTGACAAACTTTCCAACGCCTTTGAGTTCCTTTGCTATGTAAGTTTTCATATTTTCAACAAATTGTTTTGCCAGATCTTTCTGGCTTGCCTTATTATAGTTTCAAGTTCAACTTGCTGGAACTTGTGTTCTTTGCTAGTTTCCTAAACTTGACAGATTTTGAAGGATGTCTTTTGATAGTTTTCTTTATCTCACTGCTTAACCATGCCAAGTATTTCTGGCCTCTCTTTTTCCATAAGCAATATGCACTTGGTCCAAGTCTTTCCAGTGATATCTTCAAAAAAAATTTCTTTATAGCTGATACCAAAGCAGGCAATGCTCTGCGCCTATGTCACGCACAATGAATGATTTCCTCAGTTCCACTGATAGTTGGTCTGGTTTATCACAAACAGCAAGAAAGAAAGGTAAGTTTATCTTTGTTAAGTGGAGAGGTGCCAGGTAAGTACAACTGAGAGATACCTGTTACCTGTATAACTGCCCCAGCCAAGCAATGGAGCTGCAGACCAGAAGAAAGCGGCCACCCAAATGAGAACCAGAGCCACCGACATGCTGCTGTTGCTGATGCAGTGACCTGCAATGGCATGCTTGGGTCAGAAAACAGTACTTGGAAAGGCAAACATATCTCTGAAACCCAAATGCACTCCTATACCACCAGCTAATAAGTAACACAGCTATTAAAAAAATTTATGGTAGAAAAATGTATATTCATAAGAAAAGCTTGATTTTGAAAGCATCTGTCAGTCTTGTGTTCCCACAGAAGAGTGAAATGAATGTTTTTTAAGCAGGAGGCAATGAGTTTGTTGAGAGCTCTGGAATTAGTGAATTCTGTGTTAGACTTATGCTTTGTGATTTTGTAAAATGCAGGATACAGTTGTATTTTACATAGAAATTGACAAGAGAAATTTAAATTCAGGGGATTTTCTTACTTGCATCAAGGTTTTTCCCTGTTAAAAAGGAGAAAATAGCCAATCCTGTATTAGCCACTTGATACAAAAGATTCAATCTGTCCTGCTGTTGCCATACACTGCGGTTATTTTTTCATTTATCTGGGAAATATTTATGCATCCACCAATTTATGTTCCTCAACATTTCTGTAACATTATAGTGGGTACTTGCTCAAATTTACTTGAGATTCAAACATAAATTATGCACACCATCAGATGGATATGTGGTAGAGCTTCACAAAAGAGAACTGTGGGTTTTAAATATGACTTGTTAACAGGCAATGAATAGAAGATGTAGGATTACATCACAGCAAAACTCTATCAGCTCCAGCAGCCGTTCATGCTGAAAGTTAACTTCAACAAGTCTATCATTGCACACAACTGCAGAAGAACTTTCTGTGGAAAAAATTACCTCCCTGCAGAAGTACTTATCACAGCAAATACTCCTTGTGCTAGTAAAGAGAAAAACTCATCTGATGCAGCCCATGTACTTACACATGCTTTCCCTGCAGACATTGATAGGTTCCTGTCCGAAAGATGGTGCAGGACGCTTGCAACAAAGGCATGAAAATTGATCTAATCCCTGGCCAGAATCTATCATCTCATAGAAGAGCGAATATTTTTCAGTGAGATCCAGACCAGGATGTATAACTTAGGAGCTTGTATAACTTATAATTTGAGTCACATTTTGAGGAATACAGAGAGTCAGCAATACCTGTGGTATCTTTGGCACAAGGATGAATTTAGCCATGGTGACCCAAGTGCACTTGTAATAATTTAGCTCTTACTGGAATTAACCCTGAAGGATTCTATGAGAACATGTTTGTAATGTAAATTACTGTATTATATCCTGGTTTTCAATGTGTTTAATTTATATTTAGTATAGCCTTCCTGACTGATAATAGCGACTGAGAGAAGTATGGATGTGCACCAGGTTCAGTGAAGGTAGAACTGGACTTGCCTTTATTCCTTACCTCTCTCAGGATGGCAGCCCTTGATATAGCGTGTCACACTGATCACTGTAAGGGTATTAATGCTAGCCAGGCCAAAGAGAAGTGTCAGGAAGCCATCAACCTGAAAAACAAAGCAGTACAGCATGTTCTGTTACTGCAGAGAGTTGAGGGGAAAAAGAACCACAGGAATTTCTCCTGTCATTTTCATGTTAATGAACTCAAAAGTTTTTCCAGAAACCCAACTAGCCGGGAAATGCAAAATGTCAGGTGCAGTTATCTTCTATAGGATCAGTGAGCAAGTAAATGTTCAAAAATTATATAAGTGCTCTGTCATGTACATACAATAAGCAAGCAAGCACACCCTTACATCTATGCTTCCCTTAAATGACTTGTTAAATGAAGGAGAAAAACTTTGAACTGGAAAGAAGAAAAGTCCTGAACATGCAAAAATGCCCTGGATGCAGCTGCCCTGCTTATACAGAACAAACGTGCGAACTAATCCTAAGAAATTTAGGCCAAATATGGAAGAACTAGGAGGTGAAGGGCTGGGCTGAGTGAGAAAATATTTTTTTCTTTTTTTTAATAGACCCCAAAACCTAAATAGATCCAGTAGACTGAGTCTCAATGTCTTGTGTTGCTGGGGGCCTGCTATTTCTGAAGCCCTGATCCTCCCTCCCTGGCTGTGACACAGGCAGAGCCGTGCAGCTCTGTGGCTCCTGCTGGCATCAGTGCCTCAGCCACATCCCAGGATGGCCACAGCTCTGTGAGCTTTATAACCCGGTATAATCAGGAAGTTCTGTCGGCTGTGGTGGACATGGATGCAGCCATCTGCTAGGGAGCACTCTATGGCTGGGAAATGATCCAGGCAAAATGCTGACAGCCAGTCCCTTAGTTTTTTGGAATCTTGCAACAATATATTAAACTGTCCAGAGCAGAAGAGCTCTTGAAGGTGCCAGTTTTACACCTAGTGAAGCAAGAATATTAAGTGTCTCTGGAAGTAACTTGGCATTAAAATACTGAAATTTTTGGTGGAAAGACACATCATTATTCTACAAGAACAAACTCTGTCTTTGTATGAATGGGCACAACTCCTATGGAATTCAGTTTATCCCAGCACAGAATCTGGGGCTTTAATCCAGGCTTAAATATAAGAGCCTGGAAGATTGTATAAGTTAAATTTGGTGAAGGGTTAGAAAAAGGACAGCTTCATCACTTCTTTCACTGGTGCTTTTTCTTACTACCAGTGTCCTCATATTGACTCGAAATACTTTTTATAGCTATCTTTTACAAACCCACCACATTTTAAACACATGCAAGGCTTGCTACTACAATAATCTACACTCACCTGTGCTCTGATTACGGTCAGCTCATGCTTGGTGTATGAATGCAATCATGTTTAAAACAGACTTTCTTGGATGTCTTAGCTACTTTCTAGAAGATGCACTTGGCTGAATTTGGCCTGCTGTGTGCTGTGGATGTTGGTGAAATACCTGGATATGTAAATGTGCTCTGCATTTCATTATCCTTACTGGTGCAAACAGCTGCCACCTCTCCGTTTGCTCTAACAATGCTTCATAGATGCAGAAAACATAATGACCATAATCTTAAGGAATTGCACTAGTTATTAGATTAGACAGGAAGCAGTATTTCAACTAGGATGCAAATAAACACTTTGAAATTAAGCCTAAAGAGCTATGAGATTGAATACTAAAACAGCAGAACAGGCTTCTCATTGTATATCATAGGCCCATGTTAAAAGCAGGGAAGTTTTTCTGAAATAGATCTGTTTATCACTGGCAGATGTGACCATTTTTCTCCTACCCTCCTTCCCTGATATCAGACCCCACAGAGACATTTATATCAAGTGATCAGTTCAAACAGCCTTTGAGCACACCTACAAGGGAGGAAGGTAGGTCTGAAAATACACACTTGGCCTTTAGGATGAAGCTGTCACTGTAAGAAAGCAAAGCCTAAATGTTTTCTTTGGAGTGGTGCCTTGCTAAAAAAAATTGTGGCTTTATCTAAATCAACACAGTTCATAGGATTGAGCCATTGTCAGTACCACATTTTGCTTGCATACTATTTCATACCAGCATTTCATCAGACTTTCTGCAGGTGTGGAGGCTACCGCCAGAGATGTTACCAGGTCCTTGGCTTGTAAGTGGCTAAGTGGCAGCAGCCTCCCAGAGCAGCTGTCACTGCCCCCATGCTGGCCACAGGCTCGGTGGCTTGGGAACAGTGACAGTGGGAAACATTATGAAACAGAGGGAGGTCTGGGGATGACAAGAGCTTGGATGAAATGAATAAAGGAGGTAAATGGTGGCTCATAAACTGCAGAACAGCCCATACAGGAGCCACAGCATCTGGAACATTGAGAGACCATCCAACAGGCTGCTTTGGGAGCATAATGCTCAGACCACACTTGTCCCAAACTTTTATTGGCAGCAAGTGGCTTCTGAGCCCTACTATGCATAAACCATTTCCCAGCAAGTTTGTCAATGCTGCAACACTTTTATATCATTGTCAGTTAGACATAGGTCCTCAGAATCTTCCTCTACATATAGGCAATTTACTTCAAGCTTACACCTACTGGATTTGGAAGAATCTGCTACATTTTCTGCTCTTGAACAGACAGCACTGACTGTAGGTAGCAAGGCAACTGCTAGTCACCCAAGTAGATAACAACAGAAAACCTGCTTTAATATAGTCCAAATTTCTATAGATAGAGATTAATATCTGCATGTTACAAAAATATGTGATAATTTCAGTTTTCTGCATCTTTAAAGATATATGGAATGACGGCCAAGGAAATACTAGAATAGTAAATAGCATTTAATTACTTAGGAAGATTGATGCTCTTCCCCTTACACAGTTCTGGTTTTCCTTTTATTCTACCCCCCAGCCAGCTCCTTCCTTCCATAGTCATAATACTTCCATTTCTGTTTAATGCAATTTTTTCCTTCCTATTATTAATTATGGTCAAATAGCAGCCGCGTTAACAGACAGTAATGAATTCTGACATAAACACAAAGTTGATTGCATGTTAATTTTAATACACCAGCTTTCCTTTTTACCCATTAAGAAGCAGAAGTAGATTAGCAATTTAAAAACTTTCTCTCAGCACTCTACCAGCATTACTCCCTTGGCTATGTAGATATGCATGGAACGTGCTCATTGTCTTTATGCTGCCTGGAAGCTTAGACACAACTGAATAAAAAATTGTGGGATTTTTTCTGCTTTGTACTTGTGCCTGACTTTAAATCTCACTAATGCTCTTGGAGCACTATTTACAACCCACAATACATAGAGCTCCTACTACATGCAAATTCATTTGCTTCAACACAGAGAGAGTTAGGAATCCCGAGAGCACTATGAAATTTTTAGCTGTGAGCTTGAGTGTGCCTCACTTTTACTACCTTTAATACTTATGAATCCCTACTGATTCATAAGGGTTGTCTTCATTTAAAGCAGAGTAAAATATAACCTATTGTTCATAATATTGGATTAATCAAGGTTTAGTTGCACAAAAGCAGATTGCCAAAATAGCTATTACTTTTCACTTAGGGCCAAAACCTTGATCTCACCAGCCACAAAGGCTGCCTCACTCCCTCCTCTGGCCAACTGATAAATCTCTTGCAATATCCCAAAGTTCACTTGTTTCCCTTCAGAACCACCGCATCCTGTATTTTTCTTCTATTGAAAATGAGATAATGAATATGTCAAGAAAAGCATAAACTTCAAACAGGGATTATTTGCCCATAGCATATACTTAAAGTTGATACAATAAGCTCTCTCAGAATTACTAATTTTTTAAATACAAATCAGATTATTCTAAGATCATAATGTAATTAGATAATGGCAATAAACCTCATTCAACATCAAGAAATGAGAAAGCACTTAAATCAATCTTTAAGAAACACATTTGGAAAAGCAATTGTAGATACCTTGGAACAGATATTTTAAAATTATAAACTTAATTTTAAATTTAACAATTTCTTAAATTTTGAAATAAATGCAAAAATATTCCACTTGAGTCTGATGAAAAAGTAATTCTCCCATCTCTCAAATATACTATGGTGTGTCAATTGCACTACAATAACTCTTTAGTCACAGAGGTTCTAGAAGGACTACTGAGTTCAATAATCAAAATTAGTCTTCACGAAAGACTACTTAAAACCCACAATGCGTAGTGTTCCTAAAGCACTCAGTTTCTTTGAGATTTTCTACAATACAGGAGGTGAAAGAGACTTACCATTTGCTACAGTTCCCACATCTTTTGCACACGAGACATTGTTCTGGTATGTTTGTATTCTGCCTTTTAAAATGTCTCAGTAGGGTTCAAGGATAGCAATGCTTAGAGGTGATAGCATCAGCCCAAGTCATTGGAGGGCTCTGATGCAAATGCCCCTCCACGTATAAGTAAACAATGAGAATTGATATGCTACAGGATTAGAGAGTTTAAACCATTAAGTGAGAGCATCAGACATTCAGTATTTTGCACTCACAAAGTGATTAAATCTTTCTGTGGCTGGCATATATACTAAAGATAGAAAAATATGAATGCAATATTTAGACTATACTATTATATGTCCAGATATGTAATTATGCTAATTATACTATATAGTCAATGTATGTTCAGTGCCACTATTACTATATGCAGGCCAATTTTTGGCTTTAGTAAACCTGGGGAACCCAGTTTCATCTACCAGGTTAATCAATTAAGGTTCAAGGTATACTCACTTTGGGCTGACTTTGCTACTGTAGTTGCAGCTTCTCAGGCCACAATTTCTACTCCTGCCCTTATCAAGGAGCACACTTACAAATGCAACAACCCCACCACTGGCAGGGATGCCCTTGAGGGCATGTCATTTAATGAACAGATAGAAATTGATTGCAGAATTTCCTTACACAGCCTCATCAGGTAATAATCTTACTTCAGATACTCCACCTCCAAATGCTTGGAAACACACCTGCTTTCTGGCTCTGGGTAGATGCTGTGGAATCATGGCAGATTTATGCCGCTCATGTCCCCCCGTGAAGAATAAATGGGGAGCATATCATTCATACCACCAGATGAACCAGACACAATGGAAAGATTCCCATCTTCAGGTTAAATGCTGAATTGCCATTGTCTTTCTGTGAATTAGTGTAGAGGGAAATTAAGAAGCACTAGATAGGAAAATCTAGCATTGCCCTTTGGGAACATCTGTGCTACGCAGTAAAATTCTTTTCAGTGGGCCTGAGCCAAAACTCTTCTCTGCTGTAGTGATGTTAATTCAGAGTCTACTTGTTTATTGTCAGCATCACCATTAATACAAACAAGCAAGTACACAGATAAAAGAAGAGTCACCTGTCTCATCTTTACATTACCATAGAAGGCAAGGCTTGGCTTTGTGGCCTGTAGATAACTGAAATCCATGCACATCAGATTAAAATATCTTTTTTTTTTTTTTTTTTTAAGTATTTTCTTTTCCATTTCAGAATATCATGTTAAATGCTTCTTGCAGTTTACACACCTCAAGGGAATCAGAGGTACCAATGTTCATGGACTTTGCCAGGACAGCCCAGAAATTACAAGTGACCCTACACATTCTCCAAAGTACAATCCTCTGTGCTGCTTCCCAGCAAGAAGGAATCTGCTTACATAGCCACCCTCAGGTTTATACAAGGACATCTCTGACTGCTGGCTGAATGCCCAGAATTGAACTTGTTCTTCTGCTCAGGAAGGTCCTAGGCAAAAGGCAGGGCAGGTTAGTGATGGTACCAGCTTGGCCTTAAGTGACCAAGACAGGAACATGTTATTTTCCTGAAAACCTGAAAAAGCTGCATGACTACTAGCAGATCTCCTCTTAGGTTAATATTCAAAATCCTCTTAGGTTAATATCCAAAATAACAGGAGAGTCACAAGCATTTTCAAGGAGTCCTAGTAGACCAGGGAATGCGTGGAAGGAAGTATAAAAGATAGTTTATTCTTGGCCTTAAAGAGCGGTCTGGAAACCCACCAGATGCAACATCATCCCTTTCTGCAGGGACAGTGGTGTGGAAGTTCTGGATGTCATGTCATATACAGCCCATTGTAAGCAGCAGTCATCTTGTCATTGATTCACTCAGCACAAGATCTAGGTCAGGACCTGATTTACTTCCTAAGTAATATCAATGTACTGACTTAATGGAATAAATTTTTGTGATAGAGAAGATGAGTACATGTAAGATAGAACTATAAAAGTATTTACAAATTTTTTCAGAGTGATATTTTAATTTCAGATGAAGTCTTGCTTAAAATCTAGTGAGAGGATGTGGCACACAGAGAAGAGTCAGAAGAATATTATTTGTTCAGCCCTATGGTGAGAAAATCATGAATGATGAAGGAGCAATGGACAGTATTTTTTGAAAGAAAACATTTAATATCTTAGACATCAGCACAGAAAGATGTGGAAGGCTACTATTTTCCACACAGAGATTTAAGAAAAGGGTATTTCAAAGCCCTCTGGGAGGAAAAGCAAGTACAGAAATCAAAGCTTAGGCTTTGTAAATTCCTGGTTCTGTAGGATCACTCTCAGGCAATGAATGCCCAATCCAGTCAGCACTGTGTGGTTTGACAGTGCTTGGGTGCCACAGCAGGGACTATGTCAGACTTGTTAAAGAAGGAAACAGATAGTTTGGGCATTCATAAATCTTCACTACCAAATACATAACTTACCTAATTTGTTGCAATTGACTGCAGAAATACTCATTTAGAGGAAAATGAAGGAGAATTCATGACTAATGAAAACTGGCGGAACTCCCCTGAAGTCACATTAGTTACACTGAAATGATCTTCTAGGTTGCTAATGATTCTGTTTGTGCAAAGGCAGTCTTTCCCCCCTTCCCTGCAGATGAAGTATTTTTCTCATTAAAATTCAGCTCACAGATGTCTACACGAGTTGCCTTTACCTCTTTGACTGCAATGTACTCTTTAGATTATATGAAGGCAGATCAGAAATAAAGAAATAGGGAAGACTATTACCTCTGCAACTTTATATTTCAGTATCCAAATCTCAGGTAGGCAAGGAAACGAGAATGAGGATATATTCCCGTGTTCATAATTGAGATACAAATTTGTTTCAGAAAAAGTGAAGGAAAAAAAATTAATGGATGATGGAACAACGTGAATGGGGGGTTAAGCTGGAACAAGCCTGCCATACAGACATTTGGCAGTAGTGGCTGTCTGTCCTCAGTAATCTCCCCAGCAGATGTACTGGGTAGGCAGTAAAAAGAAAATTTGTGAGGTTGAATTTTGGCCCTTCCCATCTGACATTGCTTTTATTACTGGACTTCACATGGACTGTGCAGCAACCACTGATCTCTCATCTCCCCAGAATGTGAGGGAATACCATTCCACACAGAGTAATACTTTCTTGGTATCTATAAAACACATAAAAATCACTAACCAAGTCAAGAGGGTCAATGGTCTAGCTACATAAACAATTGGTTGGTTTGATGAGTTATATTAAATGGACAGAAATCACTGTGCTCCAAATTTACTCTGTTTATAAGAACATAAATGCCTTTAGAGTTTTTGATTTATCAGACAATTTACAGAAGATTTTGTTAAAAGAGGAAAGTATTAATCCTCTGTTTCCTCCTCAGACAAGATTTAGCAATATTTTACAATCTATGTATAGGAAAAGAGATAAATGCGTGTTCTGAGAAAGGAAATGCTACCAATAAAACACAAAAGAACTTATTCAAGATTAAAAGCCCTGCCCTCAAAACTTCTGAAAAGAGCCATGTGTTTTCATCATACTTTTCACAGCATTTCCTACTGTTGCAATTTTCTTTTTGGTGTTTCAGATATTCAGTTCTAATTTTTACAAAAGGTGGAAATTATTTATTAGAATGTCATGAGAGAGCCGTAGATATTTAATAACACCCAAAATACTGCAGTATTTTAGGTGCTACCAAGAGGGAGTGGCTGGTAGTTGAATCTCCAAAAAGGGGCAAGGGCCAATGTGCTCAGCTTTGCAGGCTTTGGTCACTCACCTTGGTGAGAGGAGGCTTGTGGGTCTGAGCTCTGCTCCTAGATTGGAGGTGGCAAAGCTGGTAAGCAAATGAGGCTCCTAAGGAAGCCAACAGAACAAGGGGATGGACATGTTTCACCCTCCGCTTGATTTTTCACATTTTACTTCTCAACGCAAAAGATTGTGATTCCTTGGTATTCACAGCCATTTCCCTCCCTTTACTGTACAAGACCTTTCAAAAATTAAGCAGCGGCACTATAAAAAGCATTCCCCCTTTACCCCCATGGACTGTGTAGGAGGGCTGGATTCACTTTGGAACACAGACCTAGGACTATTCATTATAAGGGGGTGCCCAGCAATTGCTAAAGCAAACAAACACTGGGGCTAGAGACTAAAAGAGGCTTACTGCTGACCACCACATTGCCATGTGCTCCTGTCCAGGCTATGCCAGACAGGAGTAAAGAAGTGCTGTGTGAAGCATGGAAGCACTGCAGGATTCAAAACCAGATTTCCTCCCTGCTTTGTAGTAAACCCAGCCAGAGGATGAAACAGTCATTTCTCTCTCTTCTGCTCCCCTCAGTGTCTTTATTATTCTGCACAACATGAAGCAGCTTTGTGAGGCTAAAGGCAGGTCCTTGAAGGCTGGCCCTTGTGATGATGAGGGCAGGCTGCAGGGACAGAGTCAGTGTGAGCTGGATCCTGTCACACAAGCTACCCTGGTGCTCACTAATATCTCAAAGTGGAACTTTTTAAAAAAATGCTCCAGAGGATGTTTCTGTGCAGAGACAGATCTGCTGGGGATGCTCTGGCACCATCTGGATGGCCAGATGGACTGGGAATACCTAGGCTGACAGTGAGGTGAGTGTATCTGTGGTAACAGCGTCAGTCAGCATGTCAGGGACAGGGGGTATGTCCATGACCTGGAGATATCCACCCTGTATTCTGGGGTGCACAGACCAGACACATCTTACATGTAAGAAGCAGTCAGAAATAAGAAATGTGTTTTAAAATAAGCCTATTCCAACAGGGTGAGCACATGGTAAGAACAGTAATTTTTCTTGAGCATCATAGTAAAACCTTTAAGTGTTTGAAAAATTAATGTTTAAATAACCAAACTGCATTGTCAAAAATCATTTTAAAAAATTAGAAAAGTGAACTACTGAAAGTAGTTAAACTGAAGTACCAGGATTATGAAGGATTTTAAATTCGAAGGCAC
Source organism: Haemorhous mexicanus (assembly GCF_027477595.1). Lineage (NCBI taxonomy): Eukaryota > Metazoa > Chordata > Aves > Passeriformes > Fringillidae > Haemorhous > Haemorhous mexicanus. The sequence goes on from NC_082343.1 coordinate 35,677,447, forward strand.
TCCATAGTCCCTTGTTTTCAGATATGACTGCAATGTACCTACAGAGTTCAGATAGGTTATAATTCTTTCCCTGCATTTAGAGGCCTCCTGAAATCTGTATCTTTTCTTGTATTTCCCATATGATCAAAAAATACAAGAAAAACTTTAGATCACTTGATAGATAAAGTTCAGAAGAAGCCATGTTTGCCTGTTGAGAATGAGTATTTCTCTACTTCCTACATGAACATTTGCACGCAATGTTATTTACAGGTTTCACTGCAACTTCTGGTTCAGCAGAACATACAAATAAAAAAATATGTGAAGGACAAAAATACATTCTGAGATAGCTTTTCACTAGGAATATGGTCAATAGGGGAACAGATGGCTCTTGGTCACTGGGTTACATTCCCTGACCTAAAATTCACCATATGAACCAGTTGACTTACCGACCATGTTGGGAGAGGCTAAAGAGTGGATGTGCCAGAGACTGACTGTCCTTCCTCTGTCCAGTTCAGGAATGAGACAGTGGTAGAGCAGAAGTATAAAAGTGAAAGCAGATTCCAAAACCCACCACGGGAAAACTGTATTTGTACAGAGCATTGAGCAGATGCAGCATTTGGATACAGTTGTACCATGTAACCTCATTCCTGAGAGAAGAGCCCTGTCAGACTCAAAAAATAATGTTTGGCATGAGAAAGAAAAGTGTTGTTTCTTCCATACAGAGGAGGAGAACAGAATTCCTCTCTGTCCCTTTCAGCAGGTATACAGTGAGATTGTGCTGGTAGCTGGAGATACATCTTTTGTTACAGAGAGTTTTCAAAGACCAGGCTGTTTTGAGAGAAGTACTCTTTGGCTGTCTTTCCCCCACTCCCTTCAACTGCAGCAGCCAAGGATGCTGAACCTTAATGTTGAAAAATATTACCTGAGGGCACAGGAGACCTGAGTCAGAGGAAAACAAAATAGTTAGGTGGATTAAGTGAGGTGAGCTCATGAAATTTCTTCATAAACAGAAATGACAGGCTAGCTTGGGAAAATAAAATTTTCCTAAGCGTTCCTGACAGCAGAAACTGATCAATAGGAGCAAATGTGTAGTGAACCAGACAATGACAGAAAACCAAATAAGGCTGTCCTCTGGACTCAGCAAAACAAACCAAGTAAGGGAAAACACACAGGCCATACCAAGGAAAGAGCCATGCTCATGTATGCAAAGTGCCACCCCAGCTACTTGCAGAGGAGCCTGAGTGCATGAGGAGAGCCAGAGACACTGACTTCAGCTGGTCCTGACAGAAAGCACGGGCTTTACTTACATGGCACAAGGGTCCTCATTCCTCATGTTCTACCTGTGAGACCCCTTCTAATAAAACTACAAATTCAGACTACAGCAATCAAAACACTATTACTGTTCAACATTAAACATTTTCTGAATTACCTTTGTGCTGGCTGCCTACACACACGTGGATGATTTCACATATTTTTTTTTTTAGGAAGCACAGAAGCTTCCTGCTATTTCTGCACAATATTCTTACTAGAATCCAGCCACTCTATTTCCTTATTTTTTCTCTTATTTCCTCTATTTTTTCATCACTGGCTTCTGTTTTGTCAAGGTTATTAACCAAGAAGATGGATGTCAGGGTTCACACATGTTTTTGAGGTTCCCCAAGACAGCCCAAAATCTTGATTGAAACAGTAATCCTACATGATGTTCTCTCAATAATCCATAACCAGCTTGACCATTCGACAAGCCACAACAAATCCAAACTTAACTCAAAGTACAAATTGACTTTTCCAGATTACCATTCATTTTAATTAGTACTAATAACAGTATAAATTCATATTTGGAATGGTTCATGTTACTCTCTAGAGCCTACAGAGAACTACCAAAGTAGAAACTTTAATGTCTTGCAAATCAGTGTGTTAAGAAAAGCCAATGCATTATTAGTGTCCTGCTCAAAGTCCTTGGATCCCAATACCTTAAAAGCTTGCTTGATATCCAAAATTTACAAATGAATACTGATTAAAACAAGAAGATACAAACCAAATTACTTAACATAGACTGACCAACAAAATATCTGAGTACTCTAAAAATGTTATGGACCATTTCTCCCCTTGAAAAGGCAGTTCAAGTACAGCAAGATTAACCATACCTCCACCTCACAAAGTTCAAACACCCCTCTATCTCAGTATTTTTAAACCTTTAAAAAAAAAAAAAAAAGATCATCATAACAAGAGTTAGTAGCTCCAAGTCGGCCAAAGAGGGATTCCCAGGCAAAAGCTTTATGAAAGAAATCTGTAGGGCTGCTGACAGAAGTTCCCATGCAAATCAAGATGCAGAGACAGTGTGCCATGCCTTGCCAATTCCTCTGTGTGCTGTTTTCTACAGCCCAAAAAAAGGAGCTACAGTACAGACAGGGTTCTGAAAGAGCTTGGAGTAGGAATGCAGAAAAGTCATTCAATGTTACTTCTCTCATCCTTGTGAGTTGTAAGCATTAATTTATGCCAGTGACCTAGGGTCAGGATTTCACACTGAATGGTTTACCCTGTCTTACACAGGAAATCTGCAACAAAGCTAGAACTAAACCTGGAGATGCAGATTTTGCCTTTCCTTTCTCAGTCATAGCTCCAACCTTCCTTGAAAGAGGGGGGAAAATATGCATCTGTTTAATTCTGAATATGGGTGTGAATCTTACAGTTTTCAGGTATGTATTTGTTTATCTGATGACTTCAAAGTTTTCCATTAATGAAGAAATTCAGTTTCTGCTCAACAGACCTTAGACTGCAACTGTAGGTCATCTCAATAGATAAAGAGTGTTATTTTGCTGAGGAAATAATTAGCTTCATTTTTATAAATTGTTTTCTGCCAAATGACTATAGAGATACATTTTAAACAATAAAATAATAATTTTTTTTAGATCAAGCTACAGCTCCTAGGTTAATCAGTCTCCTACAGGAAGTCTTCCTCTCTGCATAAACAGAACCTTTTTATTGAAATGGAGGGGACATGACCTGTAAATGTTCTTTCATCTATGTGGCACAATAGCTCAACTTCCTCCTTAAAAAAACCCCAAAAATCAAGCCTCCAAGAAAAGAGGATTATTTTTCTCTCCCTTTTCCTTCATCATGATCTTTCTTACACCTTGCCGTAGGCTATCCTGTCATTTTCAGATTTTTGATTCCCTGATGAAACAGAGTATAATCTTTCTCACAGATGCTGCTGAAAGCACCAGGGAGCCAGCTTTGTGCCTATCTATCCATGGGGTGCATTTAAATTCTGCGCACACAGGTGTGTTTCAGAATGAACAGTAATAACTTTTTCCTTGTACTCCAACAAACAGCTGCCTCCGAGATCATGACTGTGCCATAAAGTTAAATCCCTCATTCTACCACAGGCAATGAATCAACCAAGAGTTTAGAAATGTGATTGAAGAGTTACAACTGAGTTAGTGCAAAACCTTGCATGCTAAAATGGTACGGTTATGCCCAAATGCTGTGTGGAGGCTTGGCTCTACATGCCTTGTCAAGCATGAGTCAACATTGGCACTTTAACATTTGTCTTAAAGCAACAACCAGGCTGGGTTCAGGTGCCCTGAAGACAAGCACAGCCTATGCCTTGATTTTCCAACATGAGTGTGAGCTCTGACATGAAGTAAAAAACACCAATCTAGTAAGAACTGTTGTGAATACACAGGGAAAAAACTCACTGAAAATTGGTGCAGCACCAATCAAATGCATAGATTTAAAGGTGCAATAAAAGAGAACACACTCCTTTTGAAAGGTTAGTGACTACCTTCTTTCCTGCTTTAGGTGCTGTCTGGTTATTTATATACAGCACACCCACAGAAATAGCTACACCTCTTTTGTCAGATTAATTTTTTCAGATAAATTAAGTGTAATCCAGTCTTACCTGGCAAGTCCATATCGAAGTGATAATGAATCCATCATCTCTGAAGACATTGAAGATTTCAATGATGCCCCGTGAATAACCAAACACGGAGATACTGGCATCTGACACTGCCAAGTTAAATGTGAGGTAGTCGGTGGGCTGCAGAAGATGTCTTTGTTTATACAGGACAAAAATCACAATGCTGTTTCCAAACCAAGACATCCAACCTGGAAAAAAAATTAAATCCATGGAACTTGATGATCTTTAAAAAGCAAATAAAGAAAGAAGCTGCTGAGTGTGTAAATGTATGACATATCTTCTAAAATTCCTTTTTGTTTCACTGCAAGTATATTAAACCAGATTATCCACTAGAAAACTATGCATGAAACCTTTTTGAGCAGCTGGGTGCATTTCAGAAGTAGGAGCACGTAAATAAGTGCAGCAATAAAACAGAACAAAGACAAAGAGCTGCTGCTACACCTACTGAGGATGCACCATTTAAGGGTCTAAAGTGGATTTTTTCCCTGAAGTTTTTTTTCCTTAAGTGGATAGATGAAACTCTTAAGTGTTACACCTGGGAAAATAGGAAGGAAGAAAGACTGGTAGAGTGGAGCAGAGACTACAAACAATCTGCCAAAATCTGCAGCTGTTTAAGTTCCTCATGTACGATAATGGATACAGAAAGTTCACACATGTAGCCAGAGGGCTGCTTTATCAGTTCTCCTTAGAAAAGTGCAGCTAATACAACTAGGTTTCTTCTCTTAGAACAATTTAGGATCTCCTTGCAGTAAAGTCTGTCCCAGATGGGAATATTTTTCAGTAATACACATGATAATCTATATGAATAGAATATTTGGAATAGAACTTCAAAGTCTCTTTTATTTAATTTTACAGAAAGTTGCATTCTCTCTTACTCTCCAGGAACAGAGACGCCAGACTTGTATGTGTCTAAGTATGTGAGCAAAATACAAGGGAGATAACTGTAAAGCTGGTTAAAGTCAGACACTTACTCTGCTGGAGAAACCTAGAGTTTCCAAATGTCCACAACTATTGCTCTGCCCATCAGTGCAAGGCCCTGGTGGCTTGCATCTCACTTTTTGAAATTACATAGATGTATATAGATGAATGACTTTTAACAGAAAGTATATAGGTAAGTGTCAGGTTCAGTGTTGAAAATGTGGCTTAGCCAGTTAAGGTGGTGGAGGGCTGAGCAGCAGGCCAGGCAGTACCTGGCTCCCCACTGGCTCCTGCTTCTATCTCACAAACCAGCTCTGCCACTTCTGACATTGGTGGCCTCGCTTCATCTTGGCAAGGCAGAGCAAGACATGACCTCTTTTGAGCGTCTGCTGCCTATGACAGGATGAGGAATGCAACACCTGGTGGCTTATGCCAGGTTATAATATTCCCAGGAGAGGGAGAAAAGAGCTGACCCACAGCCCTCTGCCCAGGCACAAACAGCAGATATCCCAGAATAAGGCTGCTGTATATTGACCCAGCAAGAGATGAACAAACACAATAAAGAGATATCTGACATGATGGCTCTGCACAGCACCTCTGGATATTCAAAGGAATCTGTGCTATGAAAGATGGTTGATAGGTTTAATGTTGTAGCAAGAGGGCAGCTGCCTTCCTTCAGGAAGCGCCACTTCAATGTCAAGAATCCAGCACTTCACTGCCAGGCTGCTGGGGCTAGGAAAAGAGGGAAGGAAATTGCCTCCCCATCTCCAGACCATGAGGGAGTCTCAGGAGCTGAAATGCCAAAAAGAGCAAGGCACTTGTTCTGTAAAGAAAGAGACTGGGCAGATACAGGTCCCTCCCGGTGAGGTGCTCTGGGCACTTTGGAGTGGGAGGGAGGTGGTTGATGGGACAGCCTCTCTATGGCTCTATGAACTGCTTCTTCTGCAGAGCAATTTACTTTTAATAGTTTCTCTTTGCTGCATTGCCAAGCTTCTCCCGCTCTACCTTTTTTAGTGAGTGCACATGTAAAGAGTATTTGAACTGGAAAAAGCTGAAATGTCAGCCCATGGTATTACCAGAAATAATCACTGGTGAGATGATACACTGAGATACACACATCCATTCTATGTATACCTTGTTACAAGATCAGCAATAATAAATATATCTTGTTCTGGCCACTAGGTGACAATGTTTCTTAATCAAGTCTTGTTTTGAACAACTGCAAGCACCTTAACTCAAGGATTTTGTGAATTTTATTTGAATCTAGGTATTATAAATAGGCAGAGCAGGGCACTGGAGGAGGAAGGCTTTGGGAATGAATGAGAATAGCCTGAAATGCAAATATGGGAGTTGTGTTGTCTGTGTATGTTGGTTCTACCCTCTGCAAGGTTAGACAGTTATCAAGGCAGTAGGTATGAAATATTTTTCCCTGTCCATATGAAGACATAGTGCTAAAATGGCAGATAAAGTAAAATTGCAGCTCCTTTGTAAATAGCAAAACTTTACCAGTGCATTGCAATGGACAGGAGGGCTACCCTCACAGTGTCAGACACCTGCCCTTCCTGGGAATATACACAGCAAATTCCCCCTAGCCTGGAGGGTAAGGAAGTTTTCAGCTAAAGTGTCTTAAGGAAGAACTTGAGCAAAACATCACATCAAACAACACTGCACATTTTAGAGCAATGAGAGGTGAGACAGAGGACTTGTGACAATTTTTGGGAACTACATTCACAAACCGAGGTTGGAGATGGGGGATGCATTGAGGGAGATAAGATTACAGAGTGAGTATGATTTCTGCAGGTAGGCACAGTCCTTTTAGGCAAAGCAGTGGAGAACCTGCACTGGCATATCCAGTCCCTAAAATGGTCTGTCTGGGTAGTAGACCATATTAATTTGCATTAAAAAAATAAAGAAAAATAAAAAGAAAGAGAAGAAAATAAATTCTTAGTTAACAATGCAATAACAAAATCAGTGGTCACATAAAAGTGCTGTCAGCAAGAGCAGTGAGTATGGGACATTGGATCTCTGTGCCATCAGATACATGTGCTAATCTGGGTTGCTGCCTGTATTTTTACTGACTGACTTAAAAAACCTGAAAGAGACCACCCCAAAACAGAAAATCACCCCAAGCAAAAGAATGGCTCAAACCAAACAACCCTTCTCCCTTCCTCTCCCAAGCTCTGACAGCATAACAGGGAAGAAGGTTGAAAATTCAAGGCAAGAAGAGCAACAGCACTGACACTCTCAGTGAAGGCAGAGATCTCCTCAATTGCATTTCAGGTGGTGTGTGCCTCAGGGGACATCAGAGGTAGATCAAGAGTCCAGAAAGAAACCTCTGAACTTTGAAGTGCCTCTATGCTACCACGTGTCATCTCAGTAAAACAGAAGATCGAAAAATAAGCAACTGAGGGAACTTGTTCCATCTTTGGCAAGCTGTCACTAATATAATATTCACTCATAAGAGTATGCAGAAAAAAACCCCAAATCAACCCCAAAATCCAAACCCAGCATACTAAGGCAATCCTGGTGAAAAAAGACAGATTTCAACTGAAGTCAAAATGTGTCGAGAGAGAAAAAAATATAGCAGCTAGGTAGAAACTGAGCACTGCCATCCAACATAAGGTTCAGAGAGGGATCACCACATCTTTTCCAGAAAGCACAGTCTGACTTGAGTTGCTCATCAGAGAGATGCTAGATCTTCTGATGTGGCAAAATACACAGATAATACACAAATACTTCAGTAGTTTTGCAAACATTGCGAGGTAGGAGGAATAGGATGGACAGCAGTATTAAAAATGTTGTATTGCCCCCATATAATTCAGTAGTAATCCCTCTCCTGGAATAACACTCTCTAAGAGAGCATTTTAATCCATAGATGTCAAAAGCACTCCACAAGGGAGTCTGGTGCTGTTATCCATGATTTCTTATGGAGGAACAGAAGAGCTGCCAAGCAAGCTGGTGAAAGTAAGCTTGCTTGGCAGCCCTTCAGCTATTCACAAACTCCTGAGTCAGCGTGGTGCCCAGCAGCCCATGCAAAGAAAGCACCAGAAAAGTAGCCAGAAAGAGTGACTAAGGAGACTGAAAATCTTTCTGCTGAAAGCAACTGAGAACACTGAGATTGTTTAACTCTAAGAATATCAAAATAGTATAATGTAATTTAAAATATATTTCTGCAAATCACTCCATCCCGTGCATTCAGACATGCCCTATTTTTTCCTCATGTACCTGAGATGGTCATTGAACAAGCAATAAGCACTGGAGGCTGCATGCAGTTTCATTGTTAACATTGTTTCTGAAGACCTAAATTTGGCACAAGTGAATTGATAGCTCAGAGCTAGTCATCCACATTTCCAGTAGATTAGTTCACCTGTGCCCAGCCAAAATAGGTTATTATGCTTTCTACTTAGACTTGCTCTTATTAGACGTTGCGCAGCCTTTACTTGTAAAACCTGGCATGACTGAAATAGAAGAATGGGTGTTACAACTCAGCCATTTGCAGTTTAAAATGAATATGAAGCCTTAAGCAGAAGAACCCCAGAAGTGAGAGCAAAAGGTGAGGCTCAGTGTCACAAGACAAACTAAGCTCTTTCCTCAGCAAATAACCTTCCTCTAGGACAGAAATTGGATTGAGCATCTAAATGCAGAGCAGGCATGAATGAAATCAGTTACACAACTACACATACACAAGCATAAATGCCTATCAGAAGCTTGCTGTAAAAGATTTTCTGCCCAGAAAACTTTAATTAAAACAGTGATAAAATCCAGAGAATTTGCAAAGCTGTCATTAACTATTGCAACTGTGAAGTGACCCTACTGTTTTCAGTCTTCGCTGCCAATTATACACACACAATATCCTGTCCAGGGCATATTGCCAGTTCTGGCAGGAAGGAAAAGAGTCATCTTGTTTTAGACTTGACAAAGCATGGACAGATTATTTGTTCAATAAATGCAATCATTTTGGGGATGAATGTTCTGTGAATAGCTTGTTTTCTTTCCCACCTTCTCAGATTTATCTGTCAAACAAAATCCCAAAATAACACTCATTCTGTCACTTGTCAAGTAACAGTTTACTATTACCATTTGGAAGTGTGTGCCTTTTAAAGCATGTTTGGATCTTGTGGTCTGTTCTGATGGGATTGGTAATGCACTCAGCATGCCTTTCTGATGGAAGCACTCACAAAAAGTCAGAATTTGCCCTCTAATTAATACTCTCTCCTATTGACATAATAGGCCATATTACTCTAACAGGCCCAGTTAGGAGTGAAATGAGGGGAAGCAAACAGAGAACAAATTATGCATAAATGCAGAAAAAAACCCAACTTTAGAATTCCAGTTAATAATTATGAAGCAAAAAAAGCTTTATATTTTTTCCCCATGTCTAGAAACCAGCAGCAGTAGGCAGTGCTTTTAAATTGTACCTCATAATTTAAAATGTACAAGGATTTTCCACAATAGTGCCCCACTTATGGCATAGGAAAAAAGGGGTCAGATGTAATCCCAGCAGAAGGAGAAGCTTTCACCTGTCTGTTGGAGACAGTTCTGAGCTCATTGAAGGGAAGGATGGGAGCAGACTGCTGCCTGCAGAAAGAGAATGCTGCCCCAGGTGACCTAGTGCAGGGCAACACAGCGTTTGCTATCACTTGCAGATAGTCCCTCTAAGAGTGGATCACTGCTGTTAAATGGGCATTGCACCTTCCCCCACTTTGTTGACCACAGCATTAACAAGGAGAACGATGGAACAGCGGCTTGGGTATCAAGAAGCAGTGCAGTGGTCTCAATGTCCATCAGCATTTGCAAAATGCAACACATGCTTCCTGCTAGTTTGCTTGTGATGTAAGTGTGTGTGACACCACTGCACTCAGGCTTCCATGCAGGGTGCTGGGGAGCCCTCACCTGGATCCAAAACTTCCTGGCTGCTGTACCACCTACAACACATGCATCAGTGTCCTGTCTGTCACAAATGACAGCTGTGCTACCTGTTACCTGTGAGAATATCCAGGAGGGGACATACAGAAGGCTTATCTCAGCAAAAGGTGTTAGACCATGGCTCTTGGATATTCATGAGCTCTGTCAAGATGAGTGACTCCGGGAAGACTTGGCCAAATATAGTTAGGTTTTTAGGACTTTATCCTGTGAAGGTGAGGAGTTTCAGAGGAAACCCATCTTCTGGATAAATGCTACTACCAATCACACACATCTCCTTGGTTTTGGAAAAGTACATCAGAATTTGCAACAAGCTGCACTGCCATACTTAAATTCAAAAGAGACGAAAATACGTAGTAACTACAGAAGAGTTATCACTGAAGCCATTTTTCCAAGGCATCAAAAACCCAAGAGTATCAAATAGGAACATCTTTGGGGCTTTGTGTAAGGAAGTATCTGTAGACTCCTGCCAATATACTGTCTCACCAGAGCCCTAAAGCACCAGAGGTACAGGAAGCTAGCACATGGACTGGCCTTTTTTCTCTGCTGCCAGAAGGGCAAGAGGGTGTCTGTATGACAGAGAACTTTCTCTGCCACATCACAGCTCCCTGGATAGAATGAGTTATTGGTGTACATAAAACTAATAACTATAAATTGCTGTGGCTAGCGCTTGCAGAACTGTGACAGTAGACCTTTGAGGAGAAAAGAAATTAGGCCTTTCCAGATTAATGTATAACTAACAGATTTTTTCAAAAGTTACCATTTCCAAAAGGTATACCTACATCCATCAATTTTAACCAGATCTACACTACACTTAACTTGGAGTAGGGCTTCTGCTGGTGGTACATACTCTGCAAGAAAAGGAACTTACATTTTGAATCTTGAGGTAAGTTTCAAGAACAGCAGCTATGACATGCAAGCACTTGGAAACTTGGCTGAGGGATCTGAAGAAATCAAACCCCAGTAGCCTAAAGGCTCAGGCACCTAGATATTTGCTAGAAGATGTGAGATCACTACCAGGAAGCAGTGGAGGAGAACATCTCTGCTGACTGATTGATGGAAGAAGTTTGAACTACCAGTGTGATGAAGAGGCAATACTGGGAGGGATCAGTAGAGTTGATAGAGTGTAAATATGAATGTGAATAGTGATGGCAGGACCCTGCTTGGATGCTGTATTCAGTCCTGGCTATAAGGCTGCTGAGATGACAGGGGAAAAGATCTTATGAGAGGAGATAAATAAATATAATTACACCCTGCCCCCCTGTCAACCAACCAACAAAATAAAATTCCCTCTATTGCTTAATATAGGAATACAGAGGTAGACTTCAAGGTATGATTGCTCCTTCAGGATCATAGATTGGCCATAGGATGTCATTTGCAAGCAAACATTTATTTCAAATAAAAGGAATGACCAAAAATTGTATAAAGTTGTTGTGATTACTTTAGCTGAGAATCTAGGTGAAGGCTCCTATCCAACAGAGAAACAAAATCAGGAACATGCTTTCAGTTGGAAAAGTGATAACAACACAAAAAAACCACCCCCCATGTCTGTTATATGGGGGAGCATAATAGCTGTGTAAATGAGATTATACATTGCCTCTGTAGGGGACTGGCCTTGCTGACCTAAGATGTTCTTTCTAGTCCTAAGTGCAACTGCTTAATTCTTTAGCTGATGGTGCAGACATTTCCCAGCCATTCACGACGGGATACACAGATGTGAACAGAGTGGGGATAAACTGGAATACCTCTGATTTACCTTACAACCACTCTCCTAAGATAGAAGCCATATATATTTCTACTAAAATCTCTGTTTTTGTTCTAAGCACAACTTTCCTTAATTTCTAGATATAAAAATAAGAAAGTCTCATGTAAACATATTAAAATACTTAGCATTTAACATTTTAACTTCCACAAGCCTTTGTCAAATGTAAGCAGAGGGCTAATAAGTGAATAGAAATATGTAATAAGTTAAGAATAACAAAAAATCAGTTAGGCAAATAATTTAAAAACAGAAACATTTTTCTATATGCTGTTTAGAAGAACAGATTAAATAAAAGTTAAATTTTCTTCTATTTTTCTGTGAGGTCCTATAGTTGAATTTTTTTATTTTCTAGCATGCTTGCACTCTTTGAAATTTCATAAAATTTCCTTGTGTTTGGCAGTAAGTCTGCCCAAAATAGATAACATTTAAACAAACAAACCAAAATTACAGTGGTATCAGAGTGCATTTATACTGAGTACCATTTTCAAATCCCTGTTATACATTTACAATAGCTGTCCTCCAGCAGAACTAAAAGAAATACTTGGTATTGTGACTGCTAACACAGGATAAGGTTCTAGTAGTTAGACCTTTCTTAGATCCTATTTGAAGAAGTCAATTTCTATACGCATCCAGCATTTAAAGCAAGAACGATACAAACAAATAAAGTTAAGAACCACAAAACATTTTGTGTTTCTCCAGAAGATATTTGTAGGATGCCAACTGACTGTCAACAGTCACAACTCTGAAAATCAGAGAACATTTATTCAGTGCTACTAATACACAAGAAAACATGGAATTATCATGTACTTCTGATAAGGTCCTTCTTTTATCTTCCCACATATTAAGCTTAATGAACATTGGTTGAAAGTTTACAGGCTTGAATATATATTTTTCCTCAAGATTTCTCCATTGATTATAAATCTCTTTTCAACAAAAGCAAAATGTACTTCTCTGATCTTACAATTGCTGAAAAAAAAAATAGTTACATTTTCTACCATCCTGTTCCTTTAGGGATAAAACCCAAATGAATCACTTTGAATTTGATAGCAACATCTATTTAAGTTTCCTTTCACACCCAAGCCAAATACCTACCTAAAGCCAACAGGTAGAAACCTATGATAGTCTCTCCTTGCTCTGTTACAGCTGCCTCTCTGGTCAGAAAACTGATGTTGTTGTTCCTCCAGGGTGCCTGTGCAGAGAACTGGACAGACATTTTCAGTGGAGTTTCTGATGCAGAAATCACCCTTCCCCAGAATGACCTGATGAATAAAATGGTTCCAGCCTTTTCCTCAGTTTCTGCTCGCTGTATTCAAGGGAGCTCTCAATAAGACTAATGATCTAAAGAAGGAAATCTCAAGGGACAGGAGCTTTGCAGCCTTCTGACCTATTCTTCTTCACTAATCCTATCTATTAATACAGCCTGTGAACCTGTGGCCAGCAAAAGACAGAAGACTTCCTTGTATCCTCATTACTGCTATGTGCAAAAATCTCTAATGAAGAGTGGGTATCTGACAAAAGAGACAACTTCCTCTAAAATAAGGTGACACCACATAACCTACAGGCTCACAGGCACACCCACACCATACTGATATGTTGCTTACATAGCTGTACTTTCATCTTTTTTTCTTCACTGAAGACAAGTGCAATTTCAGTTCAAATGAAATTCAGGAAAAATCTCACACAAATTAGAAAAATGGCACAGTGAAAAAAAAAAAACAACAGGGAGGTGTCACCACCTGAGAATGTGACTTTAACATAGCAGAAAAGATAATCTATTCATTTACTTTACCAGTTGTTAATTTAAAAAGAAAGGAAAGTAATTTCCAGTACAGGTTGAAAAAAAATGTAAGTACTTTGGATCATATTTTTAGACTGCTAAGGACCTTCCAATCTTGGAATAAGCTCCAAGTATGATGTGGGATTTTTCCCATACTGTTGAAAAATGAGATCTTGTTGAAGTGCATGGGATTTGAGTCAGCTAGGGATACTTTTAGTCTTTTCTGAGGTATCAATGATTGCAGTTTAGAGATGGTCTCTCTTAACAATCCGATTGTAGTCATAACTAAAAAACTTGAGTCTAAATTAATTCATCTGGAGTGGTTAAGCGGTTAAGTATCCTTTCTGATGATTGTTTTCCCCTCACCCCCGTCTTCACACACTGGGAGTGATTAATACCTTGATCGGCTTGCAGTTTTCTCCTTCCTCCTTCTGGTGGCACCCTCCAGTGAAGAACGAAGGCTTTGCAAACTGCTCTGGTTTGTTCGGTGGGTCTGCAGGTGACCGTGCTTCCAAACGAGAGAAAGGCTCCCTCTGCAGATTACAGGAGCCTAGTTTCATGTCTCTCAGTGCCTTAGTGGTGACCAATTTAGTGGCTTCACAGAGATTATCCCCGAGTGCCTTCACTATCTTCACAAAGTGCTTTGAAAGGATTAGAGCAGCATATGCTATGGGCAGTTGTAGAAAAGGACAAGAAAACTAAAATGCCGTGGTAGTACAGACGAATAGCATAGACTGTGATACAGCTGTGACTGTGAGAAGGCATGTGAAAAATGGACTTGAATATTTCTGCTACAGGCAAACCTCTCCACCAGCTGCACCAGAAGAGCCTCTTCCTCCTCAGTCCACACCTTCTTGTGGGCTCCCCTCACTGATGGAGCGAGGGGATGGGAGGCAACAATCCGTTCCAAATTCCTCACAAGACAATGCATTAACCTCTTGTGTTGGCCCAGGCCAATCTTGGTAGAAAAACCTCGCTGGCACAGCTCACAGATCCACTCGCCCCTTGGAACCACACGCACCTTCCCTTTGCATCGTGAGACGTGACAAACAATACTGCCGTACTTAAGATTTTGTTTACCACATTTAGAGCACTTAAAGATGACCCTTTTCTGCTCATGGGTCCTCTCAAGATGGTGAATCAACGCCAGCATCCAAGTAAACTGTGTAGCACAGCATGAACGAGATGGATTTTTGTCAGGGATGGACACAACAGAAGTCCTGACCTGTGTTCCACCCTCACTGGTCCCGGGAAGAGCCCCAGGTGTTTTAGGCTCTTCTCTGCCTCTGGCTACACACTGAGAATCATCCCAAGCCAGCCCAAATGGCAAGGTCTCATATGGCTCAGGGAGCTGTGGCAAACCCTCCCAAACAACTCCCAGATGGACCACAACCACATGAGTAAATGCGGAGTTTACAAACTCCAAACGTACCAGGACTGAAACCCTCTTCCTTGGACACAGAGGGTAAAGATAGAACTTTGGCACCTCTGACCCTCAAATCCAAGTCTGAGTGGCTGTCAATATAAATTGCAAAGCCTTTGATTGCACCATCGCAATGATGGGAAAAATAACAACAAGTCACAGTCCAAGCGAGGGTAGTAAAAGTCAGCAGCTGGCTCCTTCCCAAACTGCCAGCTGTGTCCAACTCAAGCCCGCGGACAAGGCCCTGGGCAACTGCGAAATAACCGTGCCAATAATTTTGTTTCAGCAAGATCCTGAGACTACCGCTGGGTGGCGAGTCCAAGCGATAAGGAAGGCGATTTTTGCCTCTCTCACACCGGGGCAGAAGCCGACTCTGTTACCACAAAGGGTGTCCGGCCACGAGGGCCGCGAGGAGGCGCGACTTCCGCAGCTCTGCCCAGTTAGTCACGGTGCCCTCATTTCTTTAAGAGAGCCATAGCTACTCCCGCCCTAAAAGGACGCTGAAGCACCCCTTTCCTGCAGGCTGGGTCCGCACAAGGGACACAGGCAATGCGAACGCGCCTCGGGACACAGCGGCCCCTCCCTCCCTGCTGTGCTGCCGCAGGCTCAGCCGTGCCGGCCCGCGGGGCCCGGCCCCTCAGGGACAGCGGGCCCCGCACCCACCTGTGCGGGACAGAGCTGCGGCGGCTCCGGCCCGGACCAAGCCGGGGAAAGGGCGCACAGCTCTGGGGGCACAGCAGCGAGCCCTGGCTGGGAGCAGCCACACAGCATCTCAATCCTGCCGAAACCTGTGCTCGCCCGCAGAGCTTCGGGGCGACCGCAGAGCCGGCCCCGCCGAGCTCAGCCCCTGCCGCCCTGAAATCAGCACTCGGGGCTGCACCTGAGGGCTCCGGGCAGCTGCTGCCGCACGGTGAATGAGCGAGGAAACCCCCTGGAACCACTGATGTCTCAGGACACCTGACTGAAGGGAGTGATGAAATGACCGGAACAGGACACAAAAGGGCAATAAAGCCCATTTTTCCGAACGTTCCAAACCAACCAGTGGTCTCTGCGGCAGCAGGCAAAGCCAATTTAGAGCAGACATAATCCAGCAGAATCTTCTACTTGGGCTGCTAAAATGTGCGACAGCCTTTGAATCCTCCCTATTTGCTTCTCAAAGTGCTTTCAAAGTGCCGTATACACCAGCACAAAAAGGCAAATAAATATCCCAGCAGCACGGACTGGCCTGACATACTCAGTCGGGTTATGTTACAATCCACTATACTGTTTCCAATACAGAAAAACCCTTAAAATTAAAATTTGCGTGTGACAGAAAACATATGATGAATGTTCCAAATAAGCACCTGTTTTCCCTGAGGAGTGCAGAGATTTGGGCAGTTGCCAAAGGAGTGATCATGTCAGAAAGCTGGTGTAAGTTCTCACAGCATTAATTTTTCACAACGTCTGTTCTACATGGGTTAAAGGAAAGGATCATAAAAGGAGGAGACAAAAGGAAAACTTTTCATAAGGGTTGGGTTAAAATAAACCATTAACAGATAGAAAATTGGTTGTGTGGAATGAAAATACAGTTTTGCCTCTGTAAGGTATAAAATTTTCTGAAATTTTACAGAAATATAGTTGAGGGATTTCAAGGCAAATCCAATGGCATATTAGTTGGAACATGTCTGTGTAGATTCTTTTTGATAAATTATTTTAATTTTTACTTCACATTTTTAATGAGAATATTCATTACAAAATGAAAAAACTGTCACTATCCAATAAGGCATCACTTACTCTTGCAATGAATAGTCACACAATGATGAGTTATGCCTATGGATTTTGTCAAGGTAGCCAAAAAAATGCATTTTATATCAGCGACAGAAGACCTTTCCAAATTCAGATCACATAGTTTTTCCCTGGTTCCAATAAAACACAGTTGTTGAAAGTATTTGCACATATTTTTTTCTAACACGCATCAAATGAAAAGGAAAAAAAATCTTGAGATCGGGTAAGTAATGCTTAAAACTTGTTGATGGACAAATGGGAATGACTGTGCCTGCTGCAAGCCATTTGGAATTGTTTACCTGTAAGAACCAGATCTGAATCTGCTCTTTTGTTGCCAATGTTCAATTTTGTAGAACAAAATCACATCTGAAATATTTAAACTGAAGAGTGATCATGATGTGAGACATGCTTGACCACTTATATTTCAAAACACGCCTGTTTAACCCTGGATGTTAGCTCTTGCTGTGACATTTTAGCATGAAAACAATTGCACTCTATGCATTCTCTAGTAAAATGTCTAAACCACATTTTTTTTGCCTGTGTTGGGTTATTTGCCAAACTCAGTTAAGAAAATGGTTACAGCACATAATGAATAGATTGTAAAATCCATACTTCTGCCATGATTTTTATGGACTTTAGTCTGTTCAGTTTCATACATTATTCTTGCTCTCATCAATCCTGAATGCTAATTTTTCTCTGGGCGGTTGTGTTCTATAGCTTGTGACAGATTTGAAAACTACCTGACAGAAGAAAAATGCTTGGTCAGTGCTAATTACTGCAATATACAGTTTGAAATGACCTATTTCTCAAGGAACACTCTTTAGATTGATGATAACAAAAAGACAGGCTACCTTGCTTCTTCAGATATATGCTACTTTCATGTTGAAAGATGATTGAAGAGAATGAAAAATACTTTGTGCAAATTAGGTGGCTGAAGCTTTGTATTACTTAAACTCCCTGCTCTGAGCTGAACTTACACTGAATAGCTTAGGTGATGGTAAAGGAAATGAAATCTTTTTGGGCAGCTGAATCAGTTTCTAAGAGGTTTCAAGTGAAGTGTGGGAAGTCCTGCTTCTGAGGCAATAGAGAGTTTCCTAATAAGAGGTGGGGCCACTCTTGGCAACCACTGATGAGTGGCTAAAAGGCAGGAGCCTCTCTGTGGCACAAAGAAATACAAGATTTGAGCTCTCTTATTTCTAATCTGTCTTCATAAGTTGCACTGAGTTTTGTTTTTTTTTTTTTTTTTTTTTTTTAATTAAAAGAATGTTACTGTAGCTCCTGCTACAGTAAAACTTGGCTTTTTGGCATTAAAAGCCTTCCAGTCATCCTTGGTGAGCTCATTAGAGTAGCAGGTTTAAACAAACCCACTTCAAAAGAGCAGCTGGCTGGTGTTCTGTCACTGGGGGGCTTTTACTCTCTGTGTTGCAGCAGTGCTTCGCCACTCCAGTTCGGAGGGGAGCTCAGTGAGAGCATCAATTTTCCCCAAATATGGGTTTGGATCATATACCTGCAATTTAAAAATGGTACATGTTTTGAGACATGAAAACTTTTCCTTAATTTCCTAGGTGTTGGTTCAAAAAGACAGAATGTATCAGGGTTTTCCTGCTTACCAAGCTCTGGAATTCACTAACAGGGGCAGGTGCACTGAATGATCTGTGACTGACTCATGTGAAAAAATCACTCTGCAGAAAAGGCAGAACAAAACCTGCACCATTTCATGTATCAGCAGGACTTTAATGTCAGGAGAAACTTAAAGCTGCATTCTAGGAACTAAGCAAGCTATTGCAAATTCAGCAAATTAGGGAATCAGACAGGGGAAGAAACAGAGAAGCATAAAGCCTTTCAAATGTATTTCATTTATGACAAAAGAAAATAAATAACACAAACACGGGAAAAAGTCTCAATAGCTATTCAATACAATGCATATTATTCTCCCTGGTGTTATACTTACCTTTCCACTCTTTCTCTTGAGTCTTCAGGCAGTTGCCTTCTTTTTTTTTTTTTTTTTTTCTGAAAGGAACACGATAGCAGTGCCCAAGCAGCATGATGTTGAAATTGCTGATTTCTTCCTTCTCTTTCTAAAGTCTGCTTGGGACTTCTTTTGGTACATTTTCCTTCTTACTTTACAATTTATTCTTTTTATTTGGTCTGCAACTCCATGTTGTGTCTGAATGACCTGTATAAAAAACATCTTACAGCTGTTGTATACTTCCTTTCTCTGTATACCTCTGCTACCTATAAACCAGTTTTACCTGTGTCAAAGGCTTACATTTAAATGTTTGCTGCTGAGCTATCCATAGCTCTTAACTGACACTCCCGTGCCCTCTTCTCTTATATCCTCTTCATGTCTGCACTCCTCTCCCCTGCATCTTGGGTTGCCACAGGCAGCCCTTAATCACCAAAAAAGGCCAGGGCTTTTTTCTTTTACACTGCAATATTAACAGGATGGAATAAATATTTCTCTTTACACAAAATAATTACTAACTATTCTTGTCTATATCCCATTATCAAATCAGGAAATAGTCACCTGCTATTTAAAATAAACTGTCACAGCTAAGCCAGCTAAAATGGAGTTGCAGGCAGGCTGAGGCAATCTGAGGCAAAGCAAGCCTGACATGCCTTAATACTGCAGTGTTATTGCATAGCCTGTGGTATATCACTAGCAATAGCAATAATGTATTTGTGTGCCTACTGGTTACACAGATGTGGCAGTGGCTGGACAGAGCTGCATTGGCTTTGTTAAAGTTTTGGTCATCACATAAAATTATAGAAAAAAGCAAACATCCTGCTTAACTCCATCTGTTCTTGGTCTGTCTCAAATTATGCACAGGTTCATTCTAACCACTTTGAAAAAGTGTAGGTTTCCTTTTGGATGATGCTTTTTAATTGCTTTTGATGACACTGAGCATGCTCAGCTCCAACATCAAAGCTAGCAAAACAACACAGACTTTCATCTTAACATGTTCATTTGAGATTGTGTGCAGGCAGCATCAAATAGAGCAAAACCGAGGGCACCGTGCTTCCATTGCACTGCCTTTCCCATCATGTCTGAGAACAGAGCCTGTGAGGTTCCTGTCTTCATTACTATTATTTGTGATTGCCTTGCACAAAACATCCAGAATTTACAGGGTAAATTCTCACACCCTGAAACTTCCCATTCAAACCTCTGGTATATTGCCTTCCTAGAGCTTCCATTCAAAGTGATGAGCTTTCCAAGGACTTAAACGACAATTAGAATTTAATCCTGGATTAAGAGCATACAGGAGGAGGAAATCACTGAAAATATAAATAATCTTAACCTGGTGTTATGCTTCTGTCAGCCGAATCCTCTTCAATGTTGCCAGGTGCCAGTTGCTATTACAAATGACCTCCTGTAGACTCCTATGAAATGTTTAATATTAGCTTTCCTGCAGGTGTGGGAGCAGGTAACAGGAGTGGCTCATAACAATGACCAGTCTAAGAAACTGTTGCATCAGAGGAGTCCTAGACATGCTGGTTTCTTCTCTTTATGGAGCTCCTGTAAATTTATGTTGAAAATCAGAAAGAACGCATCCTCCCAAAATGCTGAAAAGGAAAAATGTTTTTCTTCTGATATC
This sequence comes from Haemorhous mexicanus, assembly GCF_027477595.1. Lineage (NCBI taxonomy): Eukaryota > Metazoa > Chordata > Aves > Passeriformes > Fringillidae > Haemorhous > Haemorhous mexicanus. Next base: position 35,697,508 of record NC_082343.1, read on the forward strand.
TAGTTCATGCTTCTTGCACATCTCCCAGGCTCACGGGGATAATAGACATTTCCAGAATACAGAGAATGTCATTTACACAAAGAAGATTAGGGCTTGGAAAGCATCTAACCTATTAGGAGGTCCCTTGAAAACAGTACAAAAGTTTAGAGAATCAGTTCCAAGCTATATAAGAATACACAGTCAATTTAAGACTATAAAGTTTTATGGACAACAAGACACTTTTCCTTACTTCCTATGTTGTTGCTTAACATTAAATATTACCCTTTTATTTCTTCTCTTATACTGGGCTTTGATCCATACATTAAATATCAGTACTCACAAGTCTTTACGTCTGAGCTCCCAAAAAAAAGAGGAAAGCAGAAATTTCCTTCCCTTTATATGATTTAGTTTACTTCAGCCTAGTACTTTTCCATACATGAAAAATATATGAAAAAGACCCAAACATTGTGTGTATTTATATTTACACAATGGTAAAGGTCCCTTGTTCCCTTGTCGAAAAGGATATATGACTCTTAAGTCCAACATCCACACTCTCTAAAGTTAGTGGGACCATTATTCTTGGACAAGCCACTTCAGTTTTTCTTCCAAACTTTGGAGAAGTCAGGAGTACAATTTCTAGAAAAGCAAACTGAGATTTGGATTGCCACTATGTAACTACTGGCTCTTTTGGGTGACTTCCAAAGGAATTCTGCATAAATCCCAGGTATCTGGGGCATATGGTAAACCCCACAAGTTTTATCACAAACATTATTTCCTCACACACACAGTTTTAACAGAAGCATTGTTATGCCACAGAATACAAGTGTTGTGTGAAGGTACTCCATTCTTGCTCAGAATTTAATTTGGCATTTTATAGCAGACAGATTTCTGCCAATAAACTGTGTATAGACAATATTTTATAACCAAATTGTACACACTCACTCTATTAGAGAGGAAAGAGCTGCATATCCATACAAGCAGTGGGATTTTACAGAAGAAACTTTGACGCCATTAAGCTTTTATTTACTAATGACAAGACTCATGCTCATTTGCAACAACACTGGTGAAAGAAAGTGAAAAATGTCACAAGCTCTGTATATTTTGTAATGCCAGAAAGCTCTGTCAAATTTCAGGGCTTTGGCTTCTCTAAGACTATATTGGAAACACAATAAATACATTATATGTTACCCTATAGATGAAAGACAATCAGTTGGTGATTCCAAAACAGTGCACCTCAGGAGCAGGGCAGGAGAGGCAGCACTGCTGCTCCAATGAGCACTTCCTAACACCTGAGCACCAGCCCCAGTTGTGTTTCAGCCCCAGCACCTGCCAGGAACAGCTTGTGCCTCTTGAACTCCCCGTGCAAGAGCCCCAGGTTGTACCTTGAAGGTAGATAAAACCTGCATGCAGTTGTTGGAATGCCAAGATCTTTCTTGCTCCAAGGTCAGGGCAAATAAAACTCAGGAGATGATGTTTTTGAAGCCTCACTCTGAAGTTTTTTATCCTTATCTATTACAAACTCATGAGATGTGAGCTCTCTCAAACAAGTTGAGAAAGTGAGCTAAAATGGTGCCTGTTCAAGGCTATTTAAGTCCCAGTTATCCAATAAACAGTTGATATCTGTACTATTTATGCTTCTAACCCAATTACAAACACCCAAAACCCACAATGAGTACATCTTTCACCAAATTAGAGAAAACCACCCAGATTCAAGAAGAAGGAGGAAGAAGGTGCAAAAAAGACATCTAACACACACCCCAAATTCTCCATCTTGGCTCCCATGTATCACCATATACTAAAATCCCAAATCTAAGTTTTTTCACCCTGTGAGGTCACACAATACCACCAAAACTACACACACACTGTTTTTGTGCTATCACTCAATTTTTGAAGCCTTTTCCAAGGTCTCAGGTCAAACAAGGTGTTTACTTGAGGGTTGGCACCCTTAAATTCAGAAAGCTCAAAGTTTTCAGCCATCAGAGTTCCAACATGCAGTCACACGTTTGCCAAAGAATGGGAGTGATTGGATGACAAGAGCACAGGCAGATGCCTGTGTCTATTGTAGCACTTCAGCCATCTTTCTCCTCGTCACCACTGTCCACCCCAGTCTCTCTTCCTGGACTTTTGTGTAGAGAAAGGCTGATTCCCTTTACAGTCCCTTCTCTAAGGATTTAATGGAGCTGAAGTACTCATTTATTTTCTTTCCCATTCAAAACCCAGGACCTGTACAAAATCAGAATGTATTCTTTCAATTCACTGGGTTTATTTGAAGCTGACTGCTTTCCAGCAGCATTTCCTACAGAAAAAAACCAGGTGTGCTATCACTCTATCAGCCTGCTCCTCCCTGTAAATTTGAAGCAATATTCCAGTCCCCACACCTGCAACAGAGAAGTAGTTTCAGATGTAAGGATTATAAGAGATTTCAGGCAAAGCTTTCTCAGCCAATAATAATGCCAAGTGAGAATGACTAATAAACTTTCCTAGCCTCTTCTCTTAAAAGGACATTAAAAAAGGGCAATAGTGGTTATTTGTCTGTCTTTACCATGTGGCTGGGATCAACAGTCTTATAGAAGACAGATACCATCACCTCAGCAGTCTTCAAGATGCCATGGTGGTACACAAACAGGCAATAGATATCTGCCTTCCTCTGGGAAGCATTGATGCAAGACATATGTAAAGACAAAAAAATTTATTTGGTTTTTTGTTAAACTTCCAAGCATTTCACATTTCTAAGTTGATCTCTATAACAAAATGGAGGTTGACCAAAAAGGTAATGGGTACCAGTAACTTCCACTGAAAAACCATATGGAGCTACAAAGGGCTTTTCCATGTGAATGAATGCAGCATTTCTACAAGTGGAGGAGGTTCAGCACAACATAAGATCTACAGAAGAGAAAACACTGGAGAGTTTTAAAACATCAATGCTCTTTGCAGGAACTCTGCTCTTAGATCAATTTAGGGAAAGGAAGGAAGCAGATGACTTCTTAGAGAAAAAATGGGAACAGACAACTCCAGTAGGGATTTCAGAGTGGCTTGCCTGAAAATTACAGTCTCTTTGATTTTTTAAATGAATGGCAAAATTCTTCAGCATTTCAAAAGAAGCAGTATCAGCTTTACAGGGCAGTTTGCTTGGTGTATAAATAAATGAGCTGCTTACTTGGGCAAGAGCACATGCTACCAAGCAAGGTCAGAAGAGGTGAGGAGTTTCATCCAAACTGCAGCTTGACATGGCCAAGAAGTTGGGCACTTCACCACATGGCCCACTTTCGCTCACAATCCTTTGAGCAGGTCAGCCGAGGCTGTATCTGCTGAGGGAAAACAGAGACCATCATTGTTCACAGACACACAAGAAGTGAGCTTTCAAAACACTGTCAGTTCTCAGGTCACTTTACCAATGCAAACTGGAAAAATAAAGGATAAAATTTGAATGGCACTTTGCACCATTAGGGTGCCAAGGCTTTTCACAAAGGACATTTTATTGGCCCAGGCAAACCCAAAAATCCCTGTCAGTCTCAAAGCTTGGCCACAGTTCAGGCAAGTGATCTGAGCCCTGCTTGCACCTATGGGAAGTTTTAAGGTTCTTTTCTGATACTAGATCAGAGATATTTGCTTTCTCATAATGCTTTCAATTACATGGTATCTCTTGAGAAGGAGAATTGTAAAGCTCAAGGCTACTGGAAGTTTCCTTTAAAATGCTACGAGAACTGATTCTCTAGCATCCTGACTGGAAAGAGGAGTTGGTAGAGCTATCCACATTGTGGCAGAACTACTACTGAATGTTCACTTCCGCTTGGAGCAAGAAAAGGTCAGACTAAAAGACATTTGTATAAAAAAAGAAATTTGTATAATAATTCCAAGTGACAGAGGCAAACCCAAAAAACAATAGCAACTTGTCGTAGACAGAAGGTTGTGTCTCCATTCTCTATGAGGTTCCTTATTTCTCTACAGCAAAACACCCAGGGAAGTAATTCACAGAATGGCAGACAAGATGGCTCTCTGCAGAAATGCTAGATTTTCTACCCTGTTTGGGATTTCTGGAAATGAAAACTGATGGCAGCAGGAGACAGAATGGATGAATATCAATACTGCAATCAGCTGTTAGTCAAGAACAAAAACCTTCTGACCTGTGTGAACAGCAGAAGGAAATCACCTTTCAGATGCTTCTTGATGCCATCCTCACGATGAGGTACACAGCTCAGGAACCTGCATTGCCACTGCAGGAACAGCAAGTGGAGAGCTCTGACAGAACACACCTAATTCACAATTATTCTCCTAAATCTTTAAATCTATAACATAATCTGTGTGCCACATGAGGTCAGACAGATCTTGCCAATAGCTCAGTTGTTCCCTCCTTATCTGCTAGAATCTCAGGGATGAGGAGGTATGATTTGTTAGATAGATCCTTGATCCCACCTCTGGCCTGACATTTTCAATGATGGTAAATCTCAGCTGTGCCTTTCCTACCTCCCTCAGGGCTTTCCACATGTTTTGTTTTTTGACTCTAAGCACATTCATTCCCATCACCAAAGAGTAGATTTCTGTCACTTTAGATTTGGATGTGCCCCAATTTACCCCCATTACATTCAGCCAACTCTGGAAGGAATATGTCTTCCACACCATGGGAAAAGGGGTTCTGCAGTAAAGAGGAGCACAAGTCTTTCTTCTCTCAGTACTATTCCTGGCACAGCCTCAGACTATTTGCACTGGTGATATAAAAATCTTCATTCTAGTATTATACTGTCTCAGGATATATTCTATCAAATAGCTGAAAATGACTTTTCAGACTCAAAAGGGACATGGCATCAAACAGCTGGGCAAAGACTCTCAGGGCACTTTCCATCATCTATGCAAGGAAAAGAATTGACAAAAATAAGCAATTTTTTTTTATTGCTCTGGAACAGCAATTGATGCATTGTAGACTAGCAGAAGCAGCCAGAAAAAGCTACCTGTCAGAGTGCTATTAACAGCTTTGAGACAGTTCCATGCCTTCTCTGGTACTGGGCTCTCCATACTGAGTCATATGAGAATATTATTAGCGAGACAGTTGACATTTCTAGCATACTTTTGTTGCTCATTATGAAGCAAAGATTTGCCTTCAACTTACACTTTTCCTTTGCTACCTCTGTCATGGTGAAGCTGAGCACCCCATCTTAAGCCACCTGAAGGAGCCCAAGTCTGCTCCCCTGAAGTACAGGGCTCTCTCCCTCTCACTTGCCTTCCTCACACCTCCTTTCACATCAGCCACCATGCAGACTGGCTCATCCCTGGCTTTATGCCCTGATAAAGAGAGTTTCCACTCTCTAGTGCTCCCTAGGCATAGGGTAGCTCTGGTTCTGTGAGCAGCTGAGACACCTCTACAGAAGCTCCATTAGGATGGCTCATGTTTGTAGTCATTATTGGGTTTAGAGGTGAGAGAGACTGTGGGGTGCTGAACAGGGAGATGTGTACCCCTGGCTGGGGGCAGCATGATTTACTGTCTGCCAGAGAGAGCAGGGCAGAGAGCTTGCTGGCTACAAATCCTATTTTGCCCTGCACTTTTTTGATGTTTAGAACTGTATTCTCTAGCAGAAAGGCTCAGCTTTCACAAAGTAAGGACTTCGAAGAATAATTTAATTTCACAAGATCCTTTACATGGTAACAGCTATAAAGCCTCCTCAGCTTTCAAGTATCTTTTGTTTTTACCAGTCAGTGCTGGGCCAAGTCACTGATGACAGAACCAACCAAGGACCGCTACAAGTGACTTACAGATGCATGGATATACACATTCATAAAAAAATAAATAATTTATTGCTTCAGAAGAGATGACAGCAAACTCACTGTAAGTAGCTGTACATATAATGAAAATAGTAATTCCTGGCTCCAAGCACTGAATGTCTTCAAAGAGGCCCTGAATTCCAGGGAAACAGAAGGTATATTGCAGATGGGCATCACACTGAAGTGATCTATAGTTCAGATGGCCTTCGGAAGAGGCAACACAGGCCTAAAGGTGAAAACCCCTCAGGTACTGGTAGAAAATGCATACTCATTGGCAAGCATTACTTACCTTAAAAAAGAGATTACTTACCTTACCCTCAGTATTTAACCCTCCACAGAATGAACTCCCATACCAACTGCTATATGAGAGAGTATTCAGAGCTCATCCCTAGGGCCAGCTTTTGTAGCTAAGCAAATTATCCCATTGTAACAAACGTCATAAACCATCGCTTAAATTAATAATGAGTAAGTGTACACAAAGGCCTTCCTGTGCTTGTCATAGCACCTTCACAAAGCGATAGCGTGTCATAGCTTATCTTTGGGCTACATCTTGAGATGCAACACTCGAACTGAGCGATGCTTCAGTGGTGACGGATTGCTGCCATCCTGTGGCAGGCACATGCATTTCAGACTGACACTTGCCTCAAAGAAAACAGTCCTTTAAGGGTGTCGTTTTAGAAAGAAGTAAACAGTATCATTCTTAAATGCCACAGAAGGAAAGCCAGTTGTCTGTAACCTGCAATACTCAGATCTTAGAAAGCCGTGAGTCATTACAGCGATTCTACCATAAATTACTCTCTGAAGCAGAAAATAAGGACCAGGTGGGAATGGGCTCATGTCACCTTTTTACTTGGAGAGGTATTGCAGCCTTCAGTAGTCTAACTCCAGAAAGGATGTTAATCCTAGCCTAATTCTAACCCTAATCATTTCAGACTGCTGGTTCCAGAATGGACACAAATAAAAGGATATCTTTGTTTCTGATGGCAACTGTGCCATTGCCCTCAATTAGAAAAGCCATCAGGCAGCTTGAATAAGGTGAGCCCTCTGCTGAGATTGAATCCAAACACAATACAAATAGCACCATTCCTAACACTGAGTCTAAGGGGTGTGTTTAGGGAGGTGTGTGGCATAAATGAACCAGTGAACAACAGTTGATTGTTACTTTCTGAGATTCTGTTTCTCACATCTTGTCCCAGTTCTTTGGTGGGAGAAAATTTTCTATAACGTGGCTTTGGGACCCAGGCATCTAGGAACACATGAGAACTTACACATCGACAACAGTAGGTCCAGTATTGTTTAACTTGTTCATCAGTGACCTGGATGAAGGGGCAGATGCCTCCTCAGCAAGTTCACTGATGACACAAAACTGGGAGAAGTAGCTGATATCCCAGAGTGCTGTGCAGCCCTTGAGAGGGACTTCAACAGACTGGAGAGATGGGCTGGGAAAAATTCAACCAAGGGAAGTGCAGGGTTCTGCACTGGGGGAGGAAGAACCCTCTGCATCCGTACAGGCTGGGGGCTGACCTGCTGGAAAGCAGCTCTGCAGACAGGGACCTGGGGGTCCTGGTGAGCAACAAGCCATCCAAGAGCCAGCAGTGAGCCTTTGTGGCCAAGAAGGCCAATGGAATCCTGTCGTGCATTAGGAAGAGCAGTGCCAGCAGGTCAAGGGAGGTGATCCTGCCCCTATGCCCAGCCCTGGTGAGGCACATCTGGAGTGCTGAGTTCAGTTCTGGCTCCTCAGGACAAGAGAGACATGGAGCCCCTGGAGTGGCTCCAGTGCAGGGTAACAAAGATGACTGAGGCACTGGAGCATCTCTCTAATGAGGAAAGGCTGGGGGAGCTGGGCCTGTTCAGCCTCCAGAAGAGGCACTGAGAGGGGACTTCATCCATGTCTGTGAGCATCTGAAGGGAGGTGCCAGGAGGATGGAGCCAGGCTCTGCTCCGTGGTGCCAAGCAATAGGACAAGAAGCAATGGGCAGAAACTGATGCACAGGAAGTTCCACCTGAACATGAGGAAGAACTTCTTTACGGTGTGGGTGACTGAGCACTGGAACAGATTGACCAGAGAGGTTGTGGAGTCTCTCCCTGACTGGAGACATTCCAGAACTGTCTGGACACAACCCTGTGTAATGTGCTCTAGCATGATGACCCCGGTAACCAAGTTTTATACACTGTACAGGAAAAAAAGGAGGAAAAAATGCAGCAACCAAATCCAGTAACTAGATCTCCTGGTTCACAGAGTTTCTTTATGAATTATTGTCAGGATTGAACAGTGATCAGCTAATCCAGTGAGCCACTGCTAATCAAAACATTCAAATAAAACAACCAGAATTCCTGAGGTAGATCCTGGTCAAAAGAATGTTAGCAAGTGAACAAGACAGTTCATTTCACCGGGACAAACCATTTTAACACATTCCTTCTGGTTCCTCAGGTGTAAGAAAATTTTAAGGAAGGTAAGAAGGTAACTAGCAATTCTCCATCTTTAGATGGCACCTATAAAACACTCCAACCACACTGCTACCTGCAAAATTGTAGACACCTTGAAAATAAATTGTATTGTCTTTGCATTACAACAGGTAGATTGCCTGTATCACAGAGTGCTTCTGTTCAGGGTTAAAATAAACACTGCTGGGCCCACAAGAAAAGCAGAACACTAAATTCACACAATGTGACTCAAGATCCATTCTGTTCTGAGATTTCATATTTTACTGTATGACAGTCTAGGTGGTTTTTGGAGAGCCTTTATATCCAGGGATAACTTGGGGGATTCATGAGTTTTAAAAATCAGGATTAGTATCTGACTCAAACAGAAATTCCACCATCGCCCAAAAGAAAGAGACACTGCAGAATAACATGAGGAGTCAGTAGTTCTGGTTTGGATCCATCAGAACCAGGAGCACTCCACTGGAAAGCTTTGCCAGTGAGACTGCTGCTGCCAGAGTGGGAGAAGCAGGCTTCCTACTGCACAAGCTCTACACCATCTCCAGCTTCACCAGCTGAAACCCAGACCATAAATTATCCCTGTGGAAATGAGGAGGCAGCTGCTGTGAAAGGTGCTCTGCAGACAGACACTAGATTATCAACTCTGTTGCCAAGCACGCAGGGTGCCATTTCTGGTCTGGCTATGGTTTCCAAGGACAAGCACACAAAAAGAAGCCCAAGGTAATCCACTCTGGAAGCAACAATTATGTGAACAGCTACCATAATTCTCCAAGTTAAAGGCTGCAATTACCTGGCTCAGTCAACAGCAGATGCTCTTTATCACCAATTCCCTACACCAGCTGAGAGTCCAGCTACATCATTATCTATCACCAGAAGGGAACTGATGTTGTTTTCAAGCTTCTTCACTTAACCAAAACCGTATCATTTTAGGACTCTTGACTACCTCTGACACCTTGTCCAGACAGACCTGACTCAAAATTTTAAATCTATTCATGAAGTGAATAAACTTCAAACAAAATAGCTGAAACACAGAAAAAGGGTAAGATAAAAACAAGCAAACAAATTAAGAAAGTGATACAAATAAATTAAGTGCCTTAAAATTTAATGACTTGAGGGCAACTTCGCTTCCAGGACTCTTCATATCAAAAACTGAGTGGATTTTCACAAACTCTTTGCTAGGGTATCTGTCAGCTGGTTTTGGGTGGCCATTTAGAAATGTCACACGCTAAAACTAAAAAGAAGAATGAAATCCATCTCCCTGAAAGAATGCAAGATTCAATAACGGATTTTGGAAAAAAGGATGCATAGTATAAAATACAAAGTACATAGAACTCAGCAGAAAAGCAGATTAGCATGGTTCTTTTTATTCAAATGTTTTGAGATCTGTTTATGTACATATACAGGTATACACATAATACTTGCCGCATTTGGCAGTTGTTGTTCAATGCATACAAGGCAAACAGGTACTTTTCATAATGAAACCTTGTTTAGTCTGATGAGAGGCATGAAATTCCCAAGCAGATGCTTAGCTCACTAAAGCTGTTTCTGGTCTTTATTTCCAATTTCATTATTTTTAGTAGTTTGTGACTTTAAGTCATCCTAGATTTGTTATGAGTAACATTAACTCTGACAGAAGTTTTTTTGTTGTTTTCCTTTTTAAATAATTTTTTACTCTTCTCTTAATTGTTGTTGTTTTAATTTGTTCCATCTTGTTACTTCAAGCCTCATCAGGAGATTGAAGCACCTCTGAATAATCTCACACAGAGACATGGTGGGTTTCACATGTGCACCGTTTTTAAAATAAAGCAGGGTCATCCCCCTCTGCCCATTTCCAGGCATCAACAGTCAACATCAAGAATTTCTACACAAAAAGCATGCCATAATGAATTTATAACACACCAGCTACAGAAATGAATGGCTGCTTTCTTTTTATAGAAAATGAATTAAAATAAAGCAACAAAAAAACTTTTTCATATATGCCACACTTATGGAGAGGATCTACTTATTCCTGAGCAGGCTG